>NC_134701.1:40600000-41200000 GCF_043290135.1 Rhipicephalus microplus
ATTAATTCGCCCTAACCAGAGAACAAAAAAAAACACCTATCAAGTAAATAAACTAAAACACTCCACAGGCGTACACACCCCGTACCAGTTCGTATAGTTAGTCTGAACGCCTTCAATTTTTGTCCACGTAAATCACTACCTCTGCGTCGCGCGCCACCACTGCAACAGCCTTGTTGGATGGATGGATGGATGATATGAGCGTCCCCGTTATAATGGGGTGGTGACAAGTGTGCCACCTGGCTCGACAGAAAAATCTTTCTTTTTTCTTTTTTTTTATGTTGGCCTTTGCAAAATAGTGAGCGACCCCTGGCCAATACCCTCTAGACTAGCTGAGGCCTCTTGACGTCATCACACTACGACGGGAGCCGATGCCGCGTTCTCAGAAATGCCCATTGCTACGCGCTCGTTGTGTACTCAACGGCGCGCTGCGAATCCATTCGTTCATGCTGTCTCCCGTTTCCCGAAAGCGCCGACAAGGCAACTCCGTCGTAGAGGGTGTTGCACCTGGCGCCCACTTTGCAAACACCTGTAAAACTTCTGCTTCCCTGACTACTTTTCTCGCTCTAAACTTGTTCACCACTCCACATTCATACGAAGGGGCAGGATCAGCACAAAGACTTCTCAAAACGTACTTCAGGAATGTCACGCCTGATTGTAAGTTTCCTCTTCCACTGAGAGAAAGGAGAAAACGAAAGAAAGGAAAGACAGGGATTAGTGGTAAATGGGAAAAAAATAATTCGTCAGCTAGTCTGTGGTTGAGGCTTTCGTGTGGAAAACAAGCTTACTCGCATATGCGCAGTAACTCTTTTGCAAGCCGTTAGTTAGCGAGCCATATTTCCCCGACTGCAGCGAAAAGTGCGGATGGCTGCGTGAACTCTAGCGTTCCCAGCCGCGCGCAGCAAAACAAACGTAACGCGTCCCGACGCCTACTGAAGTTTGGAAACACAGGAATAAAGCTTGCACTGCGCGAAATAGACAACACGCGCACAATTTATAACAACCTATAGCAAAACTAAATTTAGCAGATAATCCTTTTTCTCATGTAGATCAAGTGATGCCTTATTTTCTAGGCACCCTTCACTGACCAGAAATAAAGTTTTTCAACCAACCAACCTTCACTGACCAGAGCGCGCGACGTAGCTCATTTACCGTCTCAGTATCGCTGGCATCGGCCGCTAGACACCTAGTAAATGAGGCGTTCGCACTAAACATGGGCGCGCTCAAGCGTGCCCCTCCGATGGACCTAGGCATATGTGTGAGCCGCATATCCCCCAAATGACAAATCTGGTGCCGGGACCAATTTTGCAGCTTCCACTCGCTAGGCCAGGGGTCTCAATCAGCTAGCGTGCTGCAATCACGAAATTTAGTCCCACAAGTGCCGAGACACTGAAGATGGTAAAAATATAGAGGGGGGGGGGGCACAGCGAATTTGAATAAAATGTCACCTAACGTTGTCATTGAAAGAACGCCTTTCCAGTATCCTATAAATGGGTCATTTGACGTCAAAAGGGTTTTGACGTCAAGTTTAGAAAAAAAAACACATCACTAAAGACTTCCACAATGTCTAAAATCTGGACGCCGATTCTGAAATAGAGAATTTTCGAGCCACGGTGAAGTTTCAATTCATAGTGACTGCATGGGGTGCCTCAAGAAAAAAAGAATGGTTGAGACCAGTGCCGTCTCTGCAGCTTGCGAGTACTCTTTAGCAAAGTAACAAACATTTATTCCGTGCGAAGCCGCGGGCGCCCTTTTTCAAACCCTTGCGCTAAGTTGCATGCTCCGGGGCTTCGGATGCGGCGATATCCACCACCTCTAGCAGAAGCAAGAAAGCCAGAAAAAAAAAACGGTCCTTGTCAGGACCAACCTTCTCGATGCTTCGGTGGAGATTTCGCACTGAATGCGTTCTTCGTTCAACTGCCGTCTCTCTCTGTGTTCTGTTTTATTTATCTCTTACTTTACGTTGCTGCTATCTAGACAGCTGAAAATAATGCACATCGCCCAATGTTGCCCGACTTTGCCATTAGCAGCCAACCTGCGGGATGAAATTATAATTTTAGTACAAGAACAATCGCTTCCGTGTGCCTTATTGGACAGCCTCTTGGAAAAGCTGAGCTAGTTTTCGGGTGTCGACTCTGGGTCTATACAGATAGGTAGGGTTTCGCTGAGAAAGAGCCCTTACGCATTTTATTATTCAATACTCCCAAAAGGACGCAATTCGCATCTGTGTTACGACTTGCGCTCTTCGGTGCGGTGCTAGGAGGACTCGTTTTATAGATGAAAAAATTGTCTCTCATATGTTTCGCTAAAGGTGAGCAGCGCATTCGTGTATACGCCTTGTGCACCGCCTATAGAGGCGCCACTGATAGCCACCTGCGCCCCATACATCTGTTTACAGCTGCGCCCCATACATCTGTTTTGGGATGCATGAGGCTCATAGTGTTCTCGCTAGCAAAAAGGCAAAGCCCTTCTGTCGTTCATGCATGCAAAATCACCATTTTTGGCTCACTGCAAGGCACAGAAAAGGGGCTTTGTACAATGATAGCCAGGAAGTAGTGGAAATGAGCTTCCTCGGTAGCTTCTGAATGTAGCGGACCATGCGCGACACCCACACTACATTCACAGTCCAACCAAAGCTGCTGACAGTGGAGAAATCTATAATTACTATACATGTGCACAAAGTGTGCACAAAGTCTGTTCCAGGCGACCCAACACCGCCAGTATTCAGGGCCACTGAAGAACTTCCTCCAGAACTACTCTTTTTCTACTCTTTTTCTTTCTACTCTTTTTTAGGGAGGAAGAGAAAGAGTTGGTTCAGAAACCAAACCATTATTTCCAGCAACCCTTGGGGCAGGAGAGAGAGAGGCACCTCTTTCTACAAAGGCTCTCTCCGGTCCCTGCCTTTTTTTGTTGCTGTTGTTATTGGGGAGCGTGGGGGGGGGGGGGGGGAGGGCGTCACGCACATTTGAAACGTTTCAAAGGAGATATGGGAGCAGCGGCACCCCCGAAAAGAATGGATTAGTTCCAGCAGGAACAGGCTCTTCGCCACTGCATGCTACGGAGAGTGCATTTTCCTCCCTTTTTTCCAAACGTGACTTAGTGGCGTCTTCTGGTGGCTCAAGCAGAAACTACTCGCAAGATGGCGACGGTGGTACCGTCACCTTAACGCTGTTCAAAGATTGCCCAACGCCACCCGCTCTGACGCAAGAGATACCTGAAAATGGATCCCTGAGGTTCTTGGACTTGAGGCTTTCGTTTTCAAGTAGCCATATATGTTGGAGCTACGAGCCTCGTTCTAAAAAAACCTTTGTTGCCTTTCCTTTCGCTTCAGCATATAGCACGCTGGTCAAGCACGGCGCTGTCCATGCTTGTTTGCACTACGCACTCACGATGCCATGCATGATTCAATTCAGGAAAGTTTCAGAGGACAGATAGCCCATATGAAAGCAGCTGGGTATCCTAGCCACTTGTTGGTATTCGTATCAGAAAAACTGCGAAACGACTCGAAAGTCAGTGCCACGTGCACTCTGGTGGCTGTGATCCCATACTCGCATGAAATAGAGGGTGGCTGTGATCCCATACTCGCATGAAATAGAAGGTGGCTGTGATCCCATACTTGCATGAAATATCACACAATTTAAAGAATATTAGTCAGAGGGCGGAAATCTCGGTGGTATTTTCTGCGCCAAGTAACTTGTCGCAGTTATGTGCAAGAACTAATTTTGTAAGAAGACCCTCCTAACGAGTGTAAAATTAAACACCAGAATAAGTTTGTTCAATGTGTGTGAAGAAGGCAGTATACGAAGTACCCTGCACCTGCGGTCTAAGTTACGCCGGACAGTCAGGTAGATGCCTCAATGAGCGATTACCTGAACATAACCAGCAAGTAAAAAAAAGGAATCTGGTGGTTTCCAGGCGACTCATTGCACTGAATGCAATTGCAAGCCAGTGTTTGATAAAACAACTGTGCTGGCTAATCACTCTAACGATAGTGTAATTAAGCATCATCATTGAGGCGGCAGCGATAGCAAATCGAAGCTGCATCAGCAAGGCATTCGACGCACCCACAAAAAAGAACTAGATTACATGAACTCACCGGCACAAGATTTTTCTTTGTAAATTCACTGCTGCTTAGTTTTTTTCTTTATCTTTGTGCATTGATTGATTTCATTGTGATGTCATGTGACAGGTATATATTCTTGCTGCTTTGCAATAAAATTTTAGTTGGAAGTTAGCGCTCTTCCTCGTTGTTTCCTTAGGCCATTGTTACTTTTTAGCGCTTTAGCTGCTTTAGACAAGAATACCAACTAGCCCGCTCCCGACCCTTGCTTTCACTTTGGCCGGATATATCGCCCACGCTGCCGAAGGCTTGGTCAAAGTTTTCGCCAGCTGGACATTTCTGCGCAAGGCCAGCAGCATATACTGTCGTCAAACTACGACGCCGGTACAACTTCGGCTTCCATCGCGTCAAAGAAGTCGACGACCGCAAATGACATCTACAAATAAATATGGTGGGCAAACAATTTTACGAGTCACTGATGCAATGCTTTACTGATTAGTCTATATCTGCGTATAGTGATTATTCTTTGATTAAAACCACATTCTTCTATACTTTCATGGAGGAGGTCACGCCTAACCCTCGCAAGTGGAATGTGTACAAGGAAAACCGGCCTGCGATACAACCAAATTGAAGTTGAGGACTCGTACTTTGCAGTGAAGGGTTCAATTCTCACTCGTGTTTTGGTTTTAGCCACCAATAAGATAACCTATTTCTAGTTAATGCTACTATTTAAAGTCTATTTTGCCCTCTCTGTTCCTAAACCCCTGGGCTTTGAAAAACTCTGAACCATCATCCTAAACTATCGGGTGAAGCCCTTTATAGAACTTTATCAAATGTTCGGCAGTTTTCTCCTCCTCTCCACATGCACTGCATACGGTGTCTACCCATTCGTAATTGGCCCGATATGTCTTGGTTCGCAATACGCCCGTCCCGGCCTCAAACAGTAGAGAACTACCCCGAATATTATCATAGATCTTTTCCTTGAGAAATTCCTGCTTAAAAGTTCAATTGATCTCTAGCGCGAACTTCTTAATCATGCCAATTCTCCACATATTGGTCTCAGCTTCCTTGACCTTCTTCTTAACCAATAGTTATTTTTGGTTGGGCCCCCTGCTGTTGTCTATGTATTTACGCGTCAATTTTGTGGTTCGCTTTCTCCATTTTGTATCGACATTCCGCGTGCACAAGCAGCTGAAAACCTTCCTAGCCCAACGCTCCTCCCCCATTTCTCTTAATAGCGTCGCCGCACGACCATTCCCTGAACTAAGGCGGACCGACGGCTCCCGTGGATAAGCGCGCGTTTTCACTGGCATTGAAAGAAATAAAGGAGGCGTTGACAAGAGTCAAGTTTGCCCTCACCAGAGCAATACTGCTGAAACATCAGAGCCAAAAGCACCAATTGCTCTCATGACAGACGCCTAGAACGACGCTGTTGGTGCCATTTAGAAATTCATAAACGGCACGTGGCATCTTCCCGCTTTCTTCTCAAAGAAGCCGAAGCCCGCACAGACCCGCTACACTGCGGTTTCGGCCGCGAACTATTCGACGTGTACTTACTTGGCTGTCCGAGCACACTTCCTAGAAGGTCATCAGTTTAGTGTCTTAACGGACCTTTGTGCACGCGATGAACAGGCGTCCAGCTACTCGCCACGCGAGACTCGACATCTCTCCTGCATCTTGGAATTCACAACAAAATTTTGCAATGTCAAAGGCACCGATAACATTCCTGCCCATGTTCTGAGCTGTGTCGATGCAGTTTCCATGCCAACCGCAGAGGCTTGCATAATTTAAGTAGGCCTACTCGCCACCCACCAGCGTGACGACACCGAGCTGTGTACTCTTCGAAATTCGTCGACGTCCCTAAATCAGAAGACGCTGCTCGACTTTAGATAGTACATCAGTAGTGTGTGATACCTCAACCAGCAGACCTCGACCTTTCATTCCAGCATCGTTTCGCAGACGTCTATTCGATGCTGTACACAGTCCGTCGCATCCTGTAATTTGCACAACACAGAAGCTCATTTCCAGTCGATAAGTTTGGCCTCAGCTAAACGTGCAAGTTCAAGACTGGGTGCGCTGTTGTTTGCTGTGTCAACGCTCGCGAAGATCCAGTGTCAACCCATCCCTCCTGCGAAGTTTTTCCTTCCACCGGACGTGCGTTTCGACACTGTAAACCTTTACCTCATCGGCCCTCTTACACCTTTCAAGGGCTACAGCAACATAATGACATACTGTAGCCCAAAGCTACACCCAATGCCAACATAGAAGTGCCCACAGTTGCAGCAGCTTTGATTCGGTGCTCTTCAACGAACTCCTCGATCTCCTTGGAACGACACATGCCTCTCCACGACCTCTTACCACCCACAAAAAATTGGCTGGTCAAGCGTTTTCACAGATATCTCAAGTCCCCCCTCATGGCACATAGATCATCAGAATAGTGGGTCGTCCAACTGCCACTTTTCTTGCTTGGCATCATCAAAAGCAACCTGGGCTGCTCATGTGCCGAGTTGATATGCAGCAATTTGCTATGCCTGCCATGCGACTTCTTCGATCCCCCCCGCCAAAACACCTGTGCCACGACCTGGAGACTTATATTTTCTAACTGCAAAACATCTTCCAGCAGATACGCCCTGTGCCTACACGGCCGCACGAAGCCAAAGCTTCTTACGTGTCTCCGCACCGCAACTCACCTCAGCTACATACGCTTTCGTGCACAACTGTGCTGTGTGGAAACCTTTGCAGCCGCACCACTCTGGCCCACATAGAGTTCTGCAATGTTGTTCGTCGGCATTCGTCGTCAAAGTCAATGGCCAGTCTGACAAAATCGCCCTCGAACGTTTCAAGCCGGCCTACTGTGAAGCTACGTTGCCGTCGGCCCCACTGTCGTGCGATGCAACCGACACAATGCAGCCCCGCCGCGGTGGTCTAGTGGCTAAGGTACTCGGCTGCTGACCCGCAGGTCGCGGGTTCGATTCCCGGCTGCGGCGGCTGCATTTCCGATGGAGGCGGAAATGTTGTAGGCCCGTGTGCTCAGATTTGGGCGCACGTTAAAGAACCCCAGGTGGTCAAAATTTCCGGAGCCCTCCACTACGGCGTCTCTCATAATCATATGGTGGTTTTGGGACGTTAAACCCCACAAATCAAATCAACCGACACAATGCATTCCGGAACACTGCCTTCTTAATCCACACCCTGGACGTATCGTGTCTCTTCAAGTTCCTATCGAGAGGCCTCTATAGCAGCAGTTCCATCAGCGTCGCAGAGAAGACGACAAGATGCTCGCTTTTGCACGAGGCAGTAGATGCTGCCACTGGCCTGCGCGCACTGGCGTTCTACATAGTCATTTAAATACTTCTGATCACAGCAGTTGTTTCGTTCGCTCTCTCTCTGGGAAGACTGACACTTCACCAGTCTACAAGGGCGCACATTCACCACAAGATGTAGAGTGCGAGAATGGAAGCGTTGGCAGCAAAATGTTAGCTGCTGGCATCTCAATGTGCTTGATGTTGCAGATTCCTTTGCTACTAAGAATTCAATGGTAGTCACGAAGAGCCTATGAAATCTTCACTCCTGCTGGCATCTCAATGTGCGTGATGTTGCAGATCCCTTCGCTGCTAGGAATTCAATGGTAGTCTTGAAGAGCCTATGAAATCTTCACTCCCGCTGGCATCTCAATGTGCTTGATGTTGCAGATCCCTTTGCTACTAAGAATTCAATGGTAATCACGAAGAATCTGCGAAATCTTCACTCCGGCGGCTTTGACTTCTCGATAGATGAAGATTTCTTTTACTCCCTTCCACACTGAACTGTTCTCAATTTTGTATTGAACAGAATGGAATACTAGCTTTTGAGAATGCAGGCATCTCAGTGGATAACTTCATTACTGTGCTATACTTTTATCTTTTTCTCGACCTTTGTTTCTTACGAAGACCAGAACTATAAACAGAACGAAGGCATTTGCATTAGGTTGGGTTTTGTACCAGTTTTATGTCGTTTGTTTCAGCTGATCTTGGCAGAGAGTTGCCTTGATTCTTAACGATGCCTCCTAGTGCTACACATATTTAGATATGATATTCATTTTATAGTGATCTTAAAATCTAAACCTTCGATAATGACTGCCGATTCAGTGGATGATTTTTTTTGTTTGAACAATTTGGCAAAGGGCCTTTCTTCATGCATGAGCTGCCTTTGCTTGACAATTCACAGTTCTTAGATTTAACCTTGATGTTATCCGAGCGACACATTTGCTGGGCCTTCTGCCCTTGTTCTCGTAAAGAACTTTTACCCTGCGATTCAGTGCACACTAAACTTGTGAAAAGAGAATAATAGCATCAATGTGCCTTGAATCTGCACTGACATAGTCCTGCACTTAAAGTTGCCACTCGTAGCTACTTTTGGCCAAATCGGCAAATTTGAGAGGTCTGTGGCAACCTAAAGTTATGCGTGGCTACTGGTGAAATTTTGGCAATATTTGGCTTTGGTCGCAACCGAGTGACACAATGTCTTCATAACGAATGGATGACATTTTTTTCTGTTCATCGTAGTTTTAGACCCGCCAATAAAAAGTGCACTTTACATGCAATTTAGTACGTCTGCCTTATATCTCTTGAGTATATGCTCAATTCACCTAATCTTGAAGGCACTGGTGCATCCACCAGCAACCTGCAGCAAACTTTATGTTAACCGACTGCTTCGAGAGCGCGAGGCGGTGGCAGTGTTTTCATAGCTTTAAACATCTTTAAAGTTTTGCTTCTAATGTGGCAAAGTGACGGTTATGTCGTGTGTTCTGATCACAGCTCCAATTGTGCTGAATAGCTAGTAAACTTCTCCACTGCTGTGCTACCCCTAATTTGGGTTGTAAAGTTTAAATTCATTATTTAACATACTTTTTGGGCGGGACAGGAAGTTGGCTTCTTTGGGCAGCCTTCAGAAACTGCATTGAAGCGAATGCACAGTGTAAGCATGACCACACAGAAAGCGTGGTGCCGACATTGCGACGGTTATGCAGTACTTCCCAATTTATTTCTTTGGCTTCGTAATTTAAATTGTCCAATTATCGAACACATTATTCCACTGCAATGAAAATCTCTAAATCTGGCAGAAGGCTACACATGTCATCTCCCTCTTCGCCATTACAAATTTTTGTTACCTACCACCTAAGCCTTCAGGGACGCTGCTGGTGCTTGCATGCCCTTCTTCAGTGCTCCCATGGTGAAGCGGATGATGTGACTAGCCTTGAAAGACGTCAATATAACCACGGGGTTATTGATGGTACATACACCATATTTCAAAGTGCTACACCTAAGTAAGACTATTTATTACTAGGCACGCCAATATGTAGAGTGGCGATTTTTTTGGTGAACTTTTAAGAAAAATGGCGACTTTTTGTTCATCGTTTGGCAAATTTTCCTCGAAAGTCAGTGGAAACCCTGCCTGCATTCACAAAATGCAGGAAGTTTTAACCACCCGATAAAGAGGCTAAATTCAGCCGGACACCTTTGCTCTGTTTCGGTAGCAGTAGTAAAAACCCTCCTTCAGAAACTTAAGGGCAAGCCAAAAACAAAGCCATCAGTGAATAAAAGATCACAGGTCATGCCATATAAGCACAAAGTATCCCACAACTTAAAGAAGGTGGCAAAGAAGTACAATGTACCTATTGTGTTATAAGCTCCACGGAAGCTGGCCGACCTCAGTCCGCGCATTGCAGCACTGAAAAAGCTGTCCCTTTGTGGTAAAAAAAGGGCAGCATATCCACGGAGTGAATGATTCGTTCTTGCTTCCGTCCGTTCCTGCGTACGTCTGTGTAACCGTCCATGCGTCCATCCACCCGTCCGTGCGTGCGTCCGTCCCTGCGTTCGTCCATGCATCCGCGCCTGCGTCCGTTCATGCGTCCATCCATGCATCTGTCTGTGTGTCCGTTCGTTCGTCCATCTATTCAGCACTCCTAGTACCACCATCTCGCATCTTTTCATCATATATTGGATGGATGGATGGATGGATATGGCTGTACCCTTTAGATCGGGCGGTGGCTAGCGCCACCAAGCCGTAAAACCTAATGAACCAAAAACTATATTTTTTTTCCCTTAAAAAGTGAGTTTGAGGATTCGTAACCTGCAGTGAAGAGTTTAATTTTCACTCGTGTCTTGACTTTAGCCACCAATCAGATAACCTCCTTCTTGTTAAGTCTACCCGCTTAAAGTTTATTTTGCCCTCCCGGTCCCTAAACCCCAGTGCTTTGAAAAACTCTGCGCCATCATCCTGAACTATAGGGTGAAGCCCTTTACAGAACATTATCAAGTGTTCGGCAGTTTCTTCTTCCTCTCCACACGCACTGCATACTGTGTCTACCCCTTCGTATTTGGCCCGATATGTCTTGGTTCGCAGTACTCCCGTCCTGGCCTCAAACAGTAGAGAACTACCCCGAGTATTATCATAGATCCTTTCCTTGGCAATTTCCTGCTTAAAAGTTCGATAGATCTCTAGTGCGGACTTCTTAATCATGCCCATTCTCCACATGTCAGTCTCCGTTTCCTTCACTTTCTTCTTAACCGATATTTCTTTTTGGTTTGGCCACCTGCTGTTTTCTAAGTATTTACCAGTCAACTTCCTGGTTCGCTTCCTCCATTTTGTATCGACATTCTTCATGTACAAGTAGCTGAAAACCTTCCTAGCCCAACGCTCTTCCCCCATTTCTCTCTATCGTTTCTCAAATTTTATCTTGCTGCTAGCTTCCCTGCCCTCAAATGATGTCCATCCCATATCACCTTGTACTCCCTGATTTCGTGTATTTCCGTGAGCTCCTAAAGCAAGCCTACCTATTCCACGTTGCTTAATTTCTAATCTTGCTTGAACTACTGATCTCATGCACAAGACCGCATTGCCGAACGTCAGCCCAGGAACCATGACCCCTTTCCATATTCCTCTCACAACATCATACCTATTGTAATTCCACAGTGCCCTATTTTTCATGACTGCTGCATTCCTGTTACCTTTAGTCGTCACGTCTATTTCGTGTTCCCTCAGATACTCGGTCCCATTGCTTATCCATACGCCCAGATATTTGTATTTATCTGTTATATCTAGCGTGACCTCCTGTATTCTAAGCTCACTACCTTCGTTGTCATTGAAAATCATGACTGCTGATTTTTCCTTACTGAATCTAAAATCTAACCTATCTCCCTCATTACCGCAGATGTCCATCAATCTCTGCAAATCTTCCTTGTTGTTGGCCATTAGCACTATATCATCTGCGTACATTAATGCTGGTAGTGCCTGATCAATAAGTTTTCCTTGTTTGACTAAAGAGAGGTTGAAGCCCAGTCCACTTCCCTCTAATTTTGCCTCTAATTCTTGTAGGTACATCATGAATAATAAGGGTGACAGGGGGCACCCCTGCCTGAGCCCCCGTTTTACCTCTGCAGGCTTGGATACCTGTTTTTCCCACTTTATAACTGCCTTGTTACCTTTATAGATACCCTTTAAAAGATTAGTGACTACATGTTCCACGCCTAGTGTGTCCAGTATTCCCCACAATTCCTCTTGAACCACGCTATCGTACGCTCCCTTGATATCCAAAGATGCCAGCCACAGGGGCCTGTGTTCCTTTTCTGCTATTTCGATGCACTGCGTCAGTGAGAACACATTGTCTTCCAACCTCCTGTGTTTCCGAAACCCGTTCTGCAGTTCCCCCAGTACCCTCTCATCCTCTATCCACGCCTGCAGTCTTTCCTTTATAATCTGCATCGCCAGCCTGTAGACCACTGATGTCACTGTTATAGGACGGTAGTTGTTTATGTCAGCTTTGTCCCCCTTTCCTTTATAGATCATGCTCATCCTGCTAAGTTTCCATCCATCGGGAACTTCATCATCGATTATTATTGTGCTCACTGCCTCTCTCAAAGCCTGCTTAGACTTCGGACCTAATGTCTTTATCAGCCTGATTGGAATGCCTTCTGGGCCTGTTGATGTACTACTAGGAACCCTTTTCTCAGCCCTTTCCCACTCTTGTTGTGAAAATGGAGCCATTGCACCACTTGATTCGTCCTTGTCTATTGTCGTGCATAAAGTACTTCTTTGTTGAATTTTTTCTGTCACCCTTGTTCTTATATATTCTATAGCTTCGTTCTCTTCTAGCCTAGCACCTTGGGCTGTAGTTATAAAACTCTGCTCTAGGCTCGTCTCATTTCTTAGGGAGTTTAGATGGTTCCGAAATTTCGCAGCTGCCTTTCTATCTTTTTTTATGTACTTCTGCCAGCCACTGAGCTCCCTTCCTTCTAATCTTTTCATTGATCAGAAGGGATGCATCCCTTCTACAGCTTAGAAAGGTTGCCCATTTTCTTTCAACATCGTCAGTCGGTTCCCCCCGCTGCTTAGCATGTCTGTATTTACTAGAGGCTTCCTGACGTTTTGCTATGGCTCTCTTAACTTCCTCATCCCACCAACTTTTGGGTTTGTGTCTTCTCTTCCGGGGTGACTTGTCACGCGTATTAGCAAGCTCTAGCTCAAAGAGTCTAATTATATTCATGTATGTCCACACTGTCTTATTATCCTCCGTGATTACTTTCTCAATTTGTTTAGTGGCTATTTCATTTAGCCTTTCTGGATAAAAATTTTTCTGTAGTTGCTCATCTTGTCTCCTTCCCACTTTCACTGCTCTTCCAAAACTTAGCTTGATGCGTTTGTGGTCACTACCCAGACTTCTGGAGCCACCTTCATCTATGTGCATTCCCCTGAGCTTATACATCCTATGTGACATCAGTGCATAATATATCGTCGACCGCAGCCTTCCTACCTCCCATGTTATTTGCCCTTCACACTTCTCGGCACTGTTGCAAATGATCAAATCAAGCCTTTCACACATATCCATGATCATTTCTCCTGTCGCGTCGGAATACCCATCTATATCTTCTATGTGCGCATTCATGTCTCCTAGTATAATTATCTCGCACTCTCTTCCTAAGTCCTGAATGTCCTTTTATATACACTCTACCATTGCCTGGTTTTCCTCTCTGGCCTTTGCTCCCGTCCACAAGTACACGAAACCAAGGAGTGTCATTTGACCTGCCACTTTCCCTTTTAGCCATAAATGTTCCTTGCATTCCTGCTTGACCATTTGCCAGTCTGTACTTTTATGAACGAATGCGCCAATACCACACCCCTTTCTGCTGCCTTCTGTTCTATTACAATATTCCCACGCGTAGTCCACATTGTTAGGAGGTTGTTTCATGTCCCTGAGATGTGTTTCTACAAAACCATATACCATCAGTCTGTCCTTTAGCTGTTCTTCTACCTCCTCCCACTTGAGCCTGTTCCTATTGCCATGCATGTTAATATACTCCATGTCTGAAATGGTCGGCGCTCGTGGCTACGTTTATTTCTGCCCCGGACTCTACCTATCTTAGATACTGGTGCCACTTTGGAATCGTATCTGTCCATACCACCTGTCAAGGGGGTCCCTGGTTGTTTTCCTCGTTACTAGCTATCCTGCACCCCGAAGGGCTCGCTTGCCCCCCAAAAAAGCTACTGCGCGTCCTGCAAGTCGCCAACCCACCTCATGACCTAGCCGCCCATCGAAGTGAATTCTGTCTCGTTGAAAACCCCCCCACCTATGCACCTCTCTGTTTATTTCCACCACCTCAAAGCCTTTCTCTCGACTCATCCGCCATATTTCTTGATTTGCGTTGACCACCGCTCTTTGCAGGTTGCTATCACGCACCGGTACCTCCGGTATCGTGCATATAACTACCTGTACCTTAGGAGAAGTGGCGCGCATGTCATCGACGCCTTTCGTCAGTGTGGCTGCTAGTCCTTCTGCATCTTCATTGAGGACATCGTTTAAACCGCCTGAAATTATCACGAGGTTTCGTCTATCAGCTGTCATTTTGAGCTTTGCGCTCGCTTGCCTCATGACTGCTTCCAGCTTGCGTCCTGGGAACGCCCCTACCGCAACCCTCTTGTCACCTCTTACCCTCTCTTTGATGGCTTCTGTGCATCGATTTAAATTTGAGTCCCCGGCTATTATCACATGCTGTGACTTTTCAGCTGGAGCGTTCTGCACCTGGGGGCTACTTGCACCTGTGACGCCGGCTGCTTTGTTCCCTTCCTGCCCCACCACTACCTCGCTGAAGCTGGGCCTTGCGACAGTGTAACCGGCTAAACCTGTTTTTTCCAAGCTTGCTTGCTTTTCCTCCTCCACCGTTCTAGTTGCCGGTTCCTTACTGTTCTCTCGGTAGGTTGCTTCTTTGTTCAGCTTCGCTAGCGCTTCCTCGGCGGACTTCAGTCTTTCTCCCATTGCCCTCGTTTTTTCTTGCTCTGTCGCCACCGCAGTCTCGAGCTCGGCGATTCTCCTCAGCAGTTCACTCTGGGCAACCATCATTTTCTCCATTTTTTCCTCGACCTCACATTGCCTACACTTCGCGCCAGCCTCTTCTCCATCCGCTTCTACGCTAGGGTCCACTTTCAAACCCACTCCACATCCTGAACACTTTACGGTCTTTTTAACCATACCTTTCTGACACCAATTGTCCCTATACTCAATAATTACTAAACTTGAGCACTGCACTTCGAAGAAAAAAAAAAGGGAAAGTCTAAGCTCTACTACAACAATTTGCGTGTTCAATGTACGCGCACCTCCCCCACGGGGTGGCAAAAAAAAAAAAACCTTCTCCATATAGAAGCACCGCCATCCAGCGGACATTTCAAGGACTAAACGGGAAGTGGAACATGCACACTTTCTTACGGCTTGCGCTTCGGGTTTACTTACCACCTTTAACCACCTCGAGTTCATGGTATATACTAGTTCACTGTATTCATGGCTATGCGGCCCAACGCTTGCTAAACATTTCTAAAACCAAGGAGGTTACACCCAGCGAGTATAACGTAGCAACCCTTTCTTGTCAGATCGTGCTCAATGTACATGCCAATAGCTGCTAATGGGGATCGCAGCGTGCGCGTTACCTAAAGGCCGAATGCTCCCGTCTCTCATTCCCCCTTAGCAGCCATTAACATGTGCATTGAGCACTATCTTTTATTGTTCAACAACGCACAGAAGAAATCTCTCACCGGAACCACCTTGGAGGTCAAAATCATAAGGACCGCTATTTCGGGTATGTGCCACTGGTGATTACGTACTACGAGGGACGCACAAGCCACGCCATAAGGAGCTTCGCCCCTAAAACATACTCGGCTATTTGTACCTTGCGTGGTGGGTGTGCTCTATGAAATTCCACTTAGATGCAGCAAAGTTCATATCGACCAGATTGGACGCTGCGTTAATGACAGGGCCAAAGAACATTACCTTCCGTTTAGAAATAAGATCAGTGCCCATTCACCTATGCACTGTGAATCCTGCATCTGTGTGCAGAACCTTGGAAGGAGCAAAAACACCATGGCACGTGAACTTTTGAAGATGTATTTTATTAATGTTAAACGAGATGTGTGCCTCAGTGACGAGTCTGTCATGCTTCGTAAAGCATAAAAGCAATTTCTTTTGTTGCTATCATGATGCCATAAACGTGGGATTCATCACAAATGTCCTGCACAACCGTTACTGCGCACATGTTTGCGTGCTCATAAAAAAAGGCAGTTTTTTTTTAAACAATGTAAGTTGCAAATTGACTCTCTATCCTGTCCCCTTCCTTTTCTTTTTTTTTTTTTGTCGACGTGGGTTACGTTCTTCACCTTTCTTCAAAATGAATGAACTAGCCCAAGTATACATTCTAGTATGATGTGGCGAGTGAAGAAAAATTTCGAGGAGCTCAAGTGAAGACCAATCAGACTTGCACAACTCAAAACTTCTGAGAGACAATCATTAAGATGCACGTGCACGCATAGGAGAGGAAAAAATTATGACATTGATAGTACAAGCAAATGTTTCAACGTAGAAGCAAAAAGTCCATTATTTACTTGAGGATGCATGGGCGGCGGCGCATTACATAAACCGAAGGTCGCTAAAAAAAGAGTCGCCTGTCAATATATATATATATATATATATATATATATATATATATATATATATATATATATGCCCTCTACATCGCCTAATTAAAATCACACACACACACACACAAAGACATTTACCTCCTGCCACATACTGATGGCACCCTATACAGCCAGTCCCACGTAACTTATCTTTTCTATCGGCTTAATGTCCAACTACTAGCACATTACCATCAACAACATGGACCGGGAGATTACAACATTTTCTTTATCTGTACTATTTCCAGTGAAATCGGTGAGATCACCTGCTTGAAAGAAGACAACTCGAGCTGATGCCACTTGCAGTGTGCAACATTTGTAGGCCATGGACCCAAGAACGCTGTTGCAGCATCAGAGGATATTTCTAACTTTATGACAAATAGAAACTTGCATAGCAAGAATGTCTCATGAACAGGTTTAGGTGGCAACAATGTGGGAATTGAACTTTTTCCTGAACACAAATTCCCACAGTGCCCTGAGTGGGCACGTGAAAGTCACCTGCGACACCATGGCTCAATTCCGCTTCGTGCGACTTTTTTACTTCGTGCAGGCTCTGGTCCGTTTCGCCACTTATCCGAGCTGCCACGTGCCACGCACCGTCTATCTGATGCCTACGGATCAACAGTCAAATCAGCCGGTGCACAGCGACAGCGGTGAAACGCCATACCATCTGATGACTTTCAACGATTATCCGCAAGACGCATCACTCCACTTGACCCGGACAGCCGCATCGACAAAGCAACCAGTTTCAGCGCAAGCTATAACCAGGCTCGGTGCTTCGCATCGCTTCAGTGGGCACGGGAAAGTCACCTGCGACACCATGGCTCAATTCCGCTTCGTGCGACTTTTTTACTTCGTGCAGGTTAGTAACAAATGTTCCCTGTTTGCTAAGCACACTAGCAACAGATGTACTTTGCTTTTCCCGTGCCCCCACGCACTGTGTACCGCATATGATGAATATGTTCATGTACTTTCTAAGCTGTTGTGTTGCGGAGATATTGAAAGCAACCCCGGTCCTGATGAATGGCAAAAAGAAGTGCTAACGATGTTAAAAGAACTAAAGGCTGAGACGGGTAGGCTAGCCCAGGGCCAAGTGGATATCTCGGCTAATGTCGCGACGGCGCAGAAGTCTTTCGAAGAAGGGTTTGTCGCAATGAATACGCGGATATTGAAAATCGAGGCCCAATGTGACAAAATTGATGACGTAAAAGAGCGGCTCATTCTAGCAGAAGAGGCCGTGAAAACCTTCGAACAAACAAGCACTGTCATGAGTTCACGCCTTGACGTCATTGAAGACAGGGCGCGTCGTGATAACCTAATCTTTCATGGTATCCCGGACGCTAAGGAATCGTGGATACAAACTGAGGAAAAAATTGTAAGCCTTCTGATGCAACATGTCGACCCGAACATAACTGATGATGTAATTGAGCGTGCGCATAGGTTAGGTGGCAGCTACCAAGAAAACAGGTGTAGACCTGTCATTGTCAAGTTTAGTCGTTTTAAGCTTCGGCAACAAGTTCTTTTTAAGCGAGCAACGTTTAAAGGTATTAATGTTTCCGTCACAGAAGACTTTTCAATAGCCACACGAGTTGCACGGAAAAAACTATTTGAGTTTGCAAACTCATTGCCACAGTCACCAGCTTTCTCAGTTCGCCATGACAAGTTGTATGTAGGTAACACTTGCTACATTTATGACCGTGCTACTGATAGTATACTAAAGAAGGCAACTAGTAAGATTACAACTCCCGTTCCAAACAACAGTGTCACCCAAGATAAGCCTTCGGGTAGTCGCAATGGACCCGCCTTTAGTACTCGTAACCGCAAAATGATTGCGAATTCTACTCACTTCAGTCGTCCTCACAAGTAACAATTAGCCGGAGGTAGGAATGATGACGTGACTGCTCTTTTCAATGTCCCTGTTCTTTTTTCCAACATAAGGAGCATTATGAAACACAGGATTCAGCTTAATTCTATTATTTCCTCAATGGAGGCAAAATTAGTAATATTAACCGAGACATGGCTCAACTCAACGGTGGAAAATACAGAAATTTTCCAGACTGACGTCACATATGATGTGTATCGGTGCGATAGAGAAGATAGACAGGGTGGTGGTGTATTGATAGCCGTATCGCAAACAATTTCCTCTTTTCAAGTAGAAGTTGTGTCCTCTCTGGAAACAGTCTGGGTTGGTATTTCAAGTAAGCACACAAAGATTATATTAGGCGTATGCTATCGTCCCCCAAACTATACATCGTCATTCGTCGATCAATTGCATGACGTTCTCAGCTATGTCGTCACTCGGTATCCTTCGTCACCAATTTTTCTTTTTGGTGACATGAATTTTCCTAACATTACCTGGCACGCTGGTGTTCCTCTACTCGACCCCTTTTCAACACAATCCCAACAGTTCCTAGATTTTTGTAATTGTTTCAACTTTACCCAGGTTGTAACGAAACCAACAAGGGTAACTAATGAATCGTCTAATACATTAGACCTAGTTTTGTCAACTCATCCAGACTTCATATCCCCAATTATCTATCTTCCTGGTCTGAGCGACCATTTGGTGTTACATTTCGACATCACTATGTCTTTTTCACGTGGAACTGAAAAAGACAAGTACATCCGGGACTACCGCAATGCAGATTTTGACGCCATTAACCAAGATATGTGCGCGTACTTAGACACATTTTGTTGCAATTTTGAAGAGAGAAGTGTACAAGAGAACTGGGACCTTTTCAAAAACTTAGTTACTAATGTCACCAATGCGCACATTCCCCTTCGACGCATACGGAACAACACAAAAAGACCATGGTTTAACACGCATCTAAAACGTTTGTCTAATAGAAAAAAGCGCTATTTCCGCACAGCCAAGTTGCAAAATACTAGTGACTGCTGGGTAGCGTATCAAAATGCTGAGGCAGAATACGTGGAAGCTGTGCGTGCTGCTAAGAATCGTTTCCAAACGCATACGTTGCCTGAATTGTTATCAAGGAACCCCCGGCAATTTTGGAACGTTATCAATTCTAGCCAAAATGCGGATTTATCAATTAACGATGACTCTGGTGAGCCGCTACCACCATCTGAATGTGCCGCGTTATTTAACAATATTTTTTCAGCCAATTTCTCGGGAAATACTGCTGCACCTGTTGACGCAGTTGTGTGCCGTGACTACCGCTCAATGTTTCCTATCATTTTTGATTCTGCAGGAATTTTGAAGTTAATTGACACCTTAAAAACATCCTCATCATGTGGGACTGACGGTATCAACTCAAAATTTCTCAAACAAACAAGCGCATATTCGTCTCTCTTCTTGTGTAAGATTTTCCAGCAGTCACTTGACCAAGCAACTTTGCCGCTGGACTGGAAGGTCGGTAAGGTTGTGCCGATACACAAGTCTGGTGATAAACACTCCGCTCTTAACTATCGGCCCATTTCACTAACAAGCATTCCGTGTAAACTAATGGAACATGTACTGCATTCACATATTGCGAAACTTTTAGAATCGAATTCATTTTTTACATCGGCCCAACACGGTTTTAGGCGTACGTTTTCCTGTGAAACCCAGTTGCTTCTCTTCACTCATCACCTGCATACCATTCTTGATAAACAATCTTTAATTGACTGCATTTTCCTGGATTTTGCAAAAGCATTTGAAAAAGTCAATCACGCTTTACTAATGCATAAGCTCTCCTCTCTCAACCTTGACTCGAATGTACTGGCATGGCTTAACTACTTTCTAACAAACCGTCTTCAGTACGTCACTGTTAACGGTCATGACTCGCCGGAAATAAGTGTAACATCGGGTGTACCGCAAGGCTCAGTTCTGGGACCTCTGCTGTTTTTAATATATATTAATGATCTCCCTGACTGCGTTTCTTCATCCGTTCATTTATATGCCGACGACTGTGTGCTTTACAGGGAAATACGTACCGATGATGATAGGAACATCTTGCAGACAGACTTAAATAACATTAGGAATTGGTGCGATAAATGGCTTATGAAATTAAATCCCAAAAAATGCAAGCTAATGACAGTCTCCCGCCAGCCTAATAACTCCTCAACATACAAACTGGGTGATGTTTATCTTGACCAAGTGTCGTCATACCGGTACTTAGGCGTCACCATTTCTTTCAATCTAACATGGAATGCCCATATTAACGTCATCACGAACAATGCTAACCGTACATTGGGATACATACGTCGAAATTTCAGCAACGCCCCACTTTCCTTGAAGATGCTTCTTTATAAAACCCTCGTGCGCTCGAAATTGGAGTACGCTGCTGCAATCTGGAACCCTCACCACGAAAACTTGATTAGGCACCTTGAGCTAATTCAAAATAACGCTGCACGTTTTATTCTATCGGATTATCACCGTACATCAAGCGTAACAGCAATGAAGCACCACTTGTCACTGCCACCTCTATCACTGCGTCGCAAGTACTTCCGCCTTTGCCTTTTCCATAAGACCTACCATCATCCATCACTGCGTAATGAGCTCATTACGCCTCCCACATATCACTCCTCTCGGATCGACCATGAATACAAGGTTAAAGGTACTTTCTGCTACACAAACACATTTTCTTGCTCCTTCATACCGGTCACATCAAACGATTGGAATCGGCTACCAGGTGACATCGTTTCCATCTCTGATCACTCCCTCTTTCGTCATTCTTTATCAGCTCACCTATTTTGCGATAGCTCTCCTTAGTCATCCGATCTATTCCCCTCCTTACGAAGTTCTGTCTCCACGTGTCAAGATGCCAGCGTTTTCCAGTGGATTCTTGATTTTTTGTGTGTGCGTGTCATTTCCCTTACTTTTACACTTTTTTGCTAGTACTGTATAATTTTACTACATTCACTATTTGCTCATTGTGATTACGTTTCACTTTTGTTGCGCCTCATTGAGTAGAGGTTTTTTTTTTTTTTTTTTTTTTTTTTGTTCATGTATAAAATAGCGTTTGTTCATGTTCGTTTGTTCAAAAATAGTTTTGTTCATGTATAAAATAGCACGTATATTTTCATGTTGTAACCCACTCCCCTCTGTAAAGCTTCGGCGATTGAGGGTAACAAAATAAATAAATAAATAAATAAATAAATTATCACAGATTTGTTGATTGCCAATTCTGGTGCAAAGGAAAGGCAATTAACTGTCTTGCACATACATTAATTCATAAGTTTATTTCCCGGGCTTTGTCGCCTCTTATATAATCAGTAGAGTTTCTTAGAATTTTTCTTTTTACTGCATGATAGCTTTCCACAACTTATATTTCACAGCCACTGGACTGGTCATTACAAAAAAATGGAGTGGGGTATTTGTGCTAGTTTTATAAGACAGGCCAGCAGGTTTATGTCGGCAATGCATCACTATCCTGTATGATCAGCACAATGCAGGAGCTGCGTCGAGTTTTTGTTCTTGCACAGATGCTATGAGTGCATTGTTAGTTTTGCTAGCACTTGCAGTTCTTATGTAACAAGAACCAACGACCTTTTACTGCAAACATGGACATCCATTTCGAGCTTGCTTCAAGCATAATAATGACTTAGCCATGAGCAATTGGTCACTCAATAAAGTAATTAGAAAGCAGTCTAGCTGTAATAACTGAATGCTTGATCTCCATTCTACTAGGGTACAGATGGAAAGTGCCAAGTATGTTCAATGTGCAACTGATGCAGCAGTGTTTTCTTTTTTTAATGAAAAACACACAATACCCTAGAAAATACCACATTTATATTAGGGCCAAGACACCACTCTACAACAACAACAAAAAAAAGTGTGCTTCTGAAGTGCTTCACAGAATGAAAGCATGTGCAAACTACTACAGTATTATCACAGCTACAGGACTGGTCAAAGAGAGTAGCATAGAGGCTAGACTGTAACGGCAATACAAATTCACCTAAACAAAGTGTCACTTCTGCTCTGAACACGATATAGGTAGTGCATCAGAGGGAAGCAAAACTTTCACTAATAGCAGGTACTTACATAGATAAGTGCCTAATTGTCTTGTATTTTCAACAATGTTCCCAAGACTTCAAGGTAATTTACAATCTCTGGCCTGCTGTTGATGCCAGTCATACAAAAATTTAAATGAACTTACAATATCTTTTTATAGGCTCTATGAAATCCTGAATTACAGATCAATAATTTCGCATAAAATAACAGCAACACTAAGCCAGCAGATGCAGCAAAAGCCTCAGCATGTTGGTCGGCAGCTGAGCTCTCTCTCGATAGCAAGGTACAACACAAAGCGAGATGACAAATCCTGGATGGAAATTGTGAAACAGAATACGACAGCTTCTTCACAAATGAAGCAGCAAGCACCATTTGCCATACACATGGCCTAAGCACCCTCCCTCCTAGTCTGCCCTTCACATATCACAGTGCTGCTTTGCACAGTTTCTCGTTGCACACCAATCCGGTGTGATTCACTTCAGGGTCCCTTCTACACCCTCCATATTCAGCATCACCCTGTAGGCTAAAACACAATGCAAAACAAGGAACATCTGGGACTTACACACCTGACATCGTACATGCAGGGTGCAGCAAGATGAAATCAAATAATTAGCCTGACACACTGCTGTTAGGAGGACCCATGATAAATGCACAGCTTCACCATTTCCACATTTTAATTTGGCACGAGGCTTGTGCATGGGACAACAAGTGAAGTTTCGAAACGATTCTTCTTTTACATGAATAACAAAAAATTATAGTACCATGTTAAACAAGTAGGAATACAATATGACATAATGTATAAAGTGGCACATTTTTTGTCATCCCCAAAAAAGGGGGTCTTCAAATACGTTTGATTCTAGCAGCACAAAGATAACAAGGCAGACACGTACAATATTGTCAGTATGAAATGAAAAAAAAAATCCACGTGCTTCACACATCAATGTCTCACTCGAGGATAACTTATTCGCTTAGTGCCTCCAAGAACAAATCAGCATACCAGTGTTTGGTAATTAAATTGTATTACAGATAGCCTCAAATTATATAGTAGCTGCAAGTCAGCACTCATGTCATATTCATCCTTAGAGCTGTTAGAACAATGTCGGTAAGTTCAACCAACTGACTGAAACATCCTCACACGTAACGATGAACTTCTACAAAAATTACTCTAGAAGGAGTCCAACAAAATGACCCACAAAGGAGATTTTTGGCCGTTGTCGTCAACTAAACTGTGCCTATCGGTGGCTGCTTAATCAGAGCACCACAACACCCAGGTTTTACTTTTATTGACAGCAGCTGACAGAAAAATTATTAAGCTCCAGCCTTGACAATGCTAGACCCTAATAGTGCAAGCTATATTTGGACATGGCTGCCACCAACCTCATGAATTATGAGGTCGCGATCGCTGCTCCTCACTCAAAGTAAAGAAGCCAATAAGAAGGTGGTTCTCTGACAGTGCACTTATCATGCCTCCCCTTATCACAAAAGTGGAAGGGTCAACAGGAGTGCATGTGCACAAAGACTTTCTGTACAGTTATACATAAAAGCTGTATCATAAAGATGTGTACTTGTATTCATTGGCTGGGAACTGCAAGATGCTGCCAGGTGATGTCAGGGAAGAGCTACTGCACCTGCACACGAGTTTTACAACAGCACGTCGCAAGGAACAGCTTTCTGGGGGAGATAAATGCTATTTCTTTTCTTGAGCTCTACACAAAATATTTTTCAGCAATTTCACCATGTTTTGGTCATGGAATGTAAATTCAACGAACCCCCCCCCCCCTCCCCCCAAGAATGGTTCAGGTGCTCTTGACGTATTCAAGGGTTGGCCCACCTTTCAATACCATTTAGGTTCCTGGGGTTATACTTTAGTACACAGCAACAAGCACGGTTTCAGTTTTGTTGAGGTTATGTAGTCTTATTTCTACAACACGTGCCAGAAATGGTTCAAGAGCTAAATAGGACAGCAATAAAATGAAACAGCTCTCTTAAACCTAACTGAAAACTAGTGAAAACAATAGAATATTGTTCATCACTTTCATTACATTAATATAAATATAAAGGAGTGTTGAATGCAAGACTGCTTACTGGATCGGCCTGTCACTGAGATTTGAGGCTTTAACTAGGTTTTTCTAGGCAAATGTTGAGAACTTCAATAGACAAGGAGAGTTATTTCACATTAGCAAAGCACTTCGCATACATGGCAGATAAGACAAAAAGATAGAGGAAACTCCATTTTTTTCAAGTATATCACATAAAAAGATGGTGCGAGGGTGAAACTCAAGAAAAGTCAGGTCCCACAATAACAAACAAAACCAACAAAGACTGATTCACAGTAATATTAAAATTGAATTGTGCTTGATGGGGCATGCCACTATAAATTTCGTCTCGAATCCAGCAGCAGCCTGCAAAGATGAGCACCATCTCGTTGAGAGTCACTGTTTCTGCACATCACATTGCATACACTCAACAGGACAGGCTGAAAGAGGGCTCAAGACCACGCAGCTGTGAAACAGTTTGGGCAACAGCCCCATTTTCCAGGCATCACGAAGCCAGCAGTGTAGACTGCATTCAGTCATCCTTGCTCCCCTTGGAATGACTTGAGTTTGCTGACCGCTGCCGACGCATCTCTTCCCGGAGCTGGGCTTGCTTGATTCGAATCATGAGCGTTCCAGATGTCCACATCCACTGACCCTGCATAGTTTGAATATGTGTCATCAGCCTGACTAAACAAAAAGGAGATGCCAAAGCCTCTCCTATGTTTTTCTAATCAATGCGGTCCTCTGGCACTCAAAAACTTTGTCTCTGTCCACCTAGCTTTCTACCTCATCACGGTGCACTTGCCTTCTGTTGAAATCCAGTATGCTACCCTTAAAGGCGACCAGCAAAACTTTTTGAACATGGTTGGAAAACGCTGCCGACCAGTAGTCGGGGCTTCTGCAAACATGTCAGACTGTCTTTACAGCAGCACATGCCACATAAAATTTAATTACATTTCAAAGGCACTCTTTGCTTGGCAAATTACATCGTCAACTAGCTCAGCTCCAGTGGAGGAAGGAGGGGACATGGATTTGGCCAATTTCTTGGGCTGCATAGTTTCCGCAGCCACTGCCGTGTCGCCATGGCACATTCTGACGCCACACTCTATAATCTCTGTTGTGTGCTAAAATTACATAGTAGCGACACAAAGAGGTACATATTGCCACATTCTTTCCTAAAGTCTTGTTATCGCCCCCGTTACACTAAGTCATTCTTAATGCAAACCACACCTACAGTGTTTGAGAAGCTTCCAGGACAGTAATAGATCATTTTGTTAAAATTATGCGCACAAAGCCAACATTACAGATTATTAAGAGACCTACATGGCCGATAGCGATAACACAGGAATATTTGATGACACATGTGTAAATGTCGACAAGCTTCACCGCTTGTCAGTTGATCGATGGCTAACACTCTGTTAGCCGCTATCAGTGCCAGTGTGAATAGCTGCAATCGGATTTCCCTTTACCGTCCACAACTTCGCCTAATAAACAGTTCATCATGGACATACTGGCTGCTGTCTTCGTTAACGTTAGGACCCATGTGACAATATGACCACAACAGCGTCTGTATACACATAACCCCATCAAATCAGTGACTACTTATAAATACCTTGGAGTACCTACTATAAATACCTACTTATAAATACCCTATCTTACAACTTGTCGTGGAACATTTACATTTACATTGCTAACATCACATCCAAAGGTGCAACAGCCAGAATAGAATTTGGAGCAATTTTTGGAGCAGCAAAATGTTCCTTTTCTAGCACAAAAATTCAAATTTGGAGCAGTTTGTAGAGAACCAAACATTCATTTTTTTTAATCCAGAAAGACCAAATTTAGAGGAGTATAAAAAAGAAGTCTTACATTTATAAAAAAAAATATGTGCGAGTCATCCAACATACCCTAAATCGTGCAGTGTAAGAGCACTGCTATTTCAATAAAATTAGTATTATGAACCGCCTCACTGAGCAAATAATGATAATGTCCACATTAGCATTTGCCACGCCTGACTCAGCGAATTTAAATGTGGATCTGCAAAGCTGGCGGCCTTGAATCTCAGGGATTCGTAGGGGCAGTGAGAAAATAAAAACTGGCACACAGTTTTTTTAGGGCACCAAAAATGCCATACACTGCTCCAAATAATTGCCAGTAACTTTTTTAGACATAATCAATCCTACTATTCTTCATAATTATGCGCCGTATACACGCATGAGTAGTTGAACAAAATGTGCTGTGTCCCATGATTAATGATAACAACCCCTTCGAAATCAAAACGCACTTTTCCACAGGGCACCGGTGTACCGCAGCGAGGGTAGAATGACCAGCGTTTTGCACGAGTTAAAACATGAAAACACCACTACGCCTTTCTTTTTTTTTCTTTTTTCACCCGATGGGATTAGGTTTAGGGCAAAACTTCTTGTCTCGATTGCAAGGCGCATTCGACCAGATAAAGTAATAATAGCACATGCTTGTTGGCCCGGCGACAGCCCCAGATATCTATCGCCGGGACGACACAACTTCAAGACAGAAAAATGTTTTATGTGCCGTTGCAGAGGCAACCAATTTGGTCGCCAGCAATGCCGATTTTCGCAGCACGCCGAGTCTGTTTGCATACGAAAAATGCGGCATACACTTCCAACTTTAGTTGCTAAGATGTCATAGCCACGTGGCTTATGCTTCCAGCTTTAGTTGCTAACATGCCATAGCCACGAGACGTTGGTGGCTACAGCAACACTTTCTTGTTTTCAAGTTCACAGTGGTCAATGCTATTCACAGTGGTCAATGAATCGATGGCACATGGCTTTGCTTTACGAGGTCAAACGCGTGTCACGAGTGCCCTGACCTAATGAGGATATATGTTACACCGTAGTTTAGGGTTAGGGTCTGCGCGCTTGGACTGATTGATGTCGCAAACTGCAAGCAGATAGCCAACGTGGCCATTCTCTTCTATGATTTTGCGTTGGGCAAAGGAGACTTGGTAGAGACGACAGAGTACAACAGTATGGCCTTCAGTGTCGAATAATTCGTGTCGAAGGAGGCCTGGTATTTCCTTAGCGAATTAGCAACGCCTCACATTGAGAAGTAAGAAGGTCAAAATTTATCCGGGAGCGAAGGAGGAAGAAATAGCGGCCTTGCCCTGTTGTGTCTGAGCTGGCAAGAGAGACCAAAGATACCGGTGGAGGAGCTACACAACACGGCACTGCAAAACCTTGGAATAGGAGAACAGTCTCCGTGGTGGGGTTCAGGTTCAGGATTACTGCAGCACTGCCTTTGAACTGCACCAGGCTGGAGGAGAGTACAACACTACGAGCCTGCTCAACCACATCACCAACTAACACAGGATACCTCAAAATTTCCGCATCAGCACCCACTGCACAAGCCAGTGCACTGGATATCGTCACCAGCTCATGTGGATTACGTCCTCCTCACCACCAGAAGACATATATTCATGCAGGCCCTGCGCGGCCCCCATTGGGCTTGGCAACACCGCAACCATGGTCACGGCAACTCACCTGTGACACCTTTTCGTATTGCAGGTAAAAAATCAATATTCATTGTATCCACGTCGCACTCGTTATGCGGCGCTCCTGGTGTTGCCAAGCCCAAAGTGCTGTTTAGAAATTGCAGTTGATTGTGCACATGTCATTAAACAGATATTAGCACTGTCAGGTGACATAGAACTAAACCCAGGTCCTACTACTCGTTCCGGTGAGACACAAGCATCCGGTGACTTACTCCTGGTTCTTAAAGAACTCCAGCCTGGTCAAGCTTCCATGCTGCAAAAACTCAAATCCATTCAGCAGAAGCTATCCCAGAACGACAGCGCTATTAGAGAGATCAATAAAAGGCTCACTAAAATAGAAAGTGATTGCAAATCGATTATGGGCATAAAAGAGCAAATCGATGATATCCGGTTACTTTCTGATAAAAATGCAAAAGACACAGCAACAATCAGGGTGAGATTAGACGACTCGGAAGACCGAGTGCGCCGTTCTAACCTCGTATTTTTTGGTTTTCCGGATCGCGAGCGTGAAACATGGGCAGAATCTGAAGCTTCAGTGCGGCAATTCTGCAGCAAAAAACAAAACACCACTATTGAACAAATGGAAATCGAGAGAGCCCATTGACTCGGGAAATTTACTCACTTTAAGACTAAAGATAAAGTTCTGTAATGCGCCTACAAACTGAAGGGTTCCAATTATCGAATATCTGAAGATTTCTCTCCCAACACACTACAAGCAAGGAAACATCTTGCTGAATTCGGAAGAGCTCAACGGCAATCGTTAAGACTTTGGCATGACAAGTGAATTGTTGGTAGCAATACTTACACGTACGACCACAACACACAAAAGGTTGTACAGCGCCCTTTAAACGCTTAAGCCCCAGCCATGCCACTTTGCGAAGAAAGTCTTTTTCGTTTTTATATACCAACATAAGAAGCATCCTTCCTAAAGCCGACACTTTTCAAAGCCTAATTAATACAACGGAGTCCGATTTGTTCGCTATTACAGAGACATGGCTTAACCCTTCTATTACCGACAATGAGTTGCTACAGCTTTTCCCAGATTTCGATGTGTTTCGACGTGATTGTACTAATAAAGGGGGTGGCAGCATACTAATAGGTAGCCATAAAGATATTCAGTGTAGCGAAATTAAGACATCATCGTGCTTAGAAATCATGTTTGTTCTTTGTAATGCTTGTTATCGCCCCCACAAAAATCGATGTTTGCTATCGTCCCCCTAGTAGTGACCCCCTTTTTGTATCTGAATTCCACGGGGCTATTCGCTCTTTCACTGAATCTTATCGAAATTTTCCGATACTGCTTTTCGGCGACTTCAATTTCCCAGCGATAACTTGGACTAACCTAGCATGTGTTACTTCCAAAAACAGTATAGAGAGCGATTTCATCAATTCATGTCTAACGTTTCGACTTAAGCAATTAGTCGATGAATTTACGCGCGACAGTGATAACTCCCTTCATAGTCTTGACCTTGTTCTCACTTCTGAGCTTGAAAGAGTGTCCCAGATGACGTTCCTACCAGGACTCAGTGACCACTTAGTAATCCATGCGTCCTATTCTTGTAAACTACACCATTCAACAAAAACAACAAAAAATATAACACTATATAATAAAGGCAATTATTCCGCTATAAACTCAGATCTCGAGCAATTCGCTGCTTTCTTTCTTATCGACCTTTAAAAGCGTTCGGTCGAAGCTAATTGGCTGCTATTCAAAAACAAAATATTAGATCTATTCACCAAGCATGTGCCCACGATTACCGCAACCGAGAAAAAGTCATCCCCGTAGTTTAACATCACAGTAAAACGCCTAAATAATAAAAAGAAATGGCTCTTTCGATTGGCAAAGCAGTCCAATAGCGAATGTGCGTGAAACAGGTACTACGCTACTACGAACAGGTACTACGAACAGGTACTACGAACAGGTACTTGCTAACAAAGAATAACTTTTATTTTTTTCACAAACGTTGCCCGCTATTGTTAAGCAACAACCCCAAAAAATTCTGGCGCACAATTAACCCCAGTACCTTCCAACCTTTAGTACTGCACAACGATCAAAATCATCCGGTTCCCGATCACGAGGCCGCCGAACAACTTAACAGCTTTTTTTTCTTCCGTGTTTACCGTTGAACCTGTCGATAACTTGCCTTCATTTCTTAATCTCAACCATAGTGAGATGCCGGACATCAGATTCTGCTCAAACGGCATCGCAAAACTAATCGACTCACTGAAACTCACATCTTCATGCAGCATCGATGGTATCAACGCGAAAATGCTCAAAAACATGAAATCGATTGCTAGTACACTACTCTGTCATATTTTTCAGCAGTCACTATCATCAGGAGTGGTGCCGGAAGATTGGAGAGTGGGCAAGATTGTTCCAGTGCCCAAAAAAGGTCCTTCATCTCTTTGCAGCAGTTATCGCCCCATTTCCCTTACTAGCGTTTGTTCCAAACTAATGGAGCATTGGATTTACTCTAACGTCGTCAAGTTCTTAGTCAGCAATAACTATTTTCATTCCAGTCAGCACGGCTTTCGCTCAGGATTTTCATGTGACACACAACTAGCTTTATTCTATCATGATATCAGTTCCAGCCTTGACATAAATATACCTGTTGACGCCCTCTTCTTAGACTTTGAAAAAGCATTCGACAAAGTCCCGCATCAACGGCTACTACTAAAGCTTTTTCGTCTAAACATTAATACAAATGTATTTAATTGGATTCGCAGTTTCCTTATCAATCGCCAACAATTCGTGCATGCTAACTCCATCTCATCTAGTTATTCCTCTGTAATCTCTGGTGTGCCGCAAGGTACAGTACTCGGACCATTACTTTATCTCATTTACATCAATGACCTTCCATCAAACATCTCTTCAAGCATTCACCCCTTTGCTGACTACTGCGTCGTATACCGTCCCATAGCAAACAGCGCAGACACTACTAGACTTCAAAACGACCTCGATCTAATTGTATCTTGGTGTGATAAGTGGTTAATGTCTTTAAACATAAAGAAAACCTCATTGGTATCTTTTCATCGCAAGCCCCATCACCAGTCAGCAGAATACACCATTTCGGGCGCTGCAGTCTCACCCACTGAATCATACAAATATCTTGGTGTCACATTTTCAAATAACATTTCCTGGTCAGCCCATTAACTAACATAGCCAACTCCGCGATTCTCGAATCGATTCAAAACCGTGCTGCGCGTTTTATCTACTCTGAATACACCTACAATTCCAGTGTTTCCAAACTTAAAACTCGTGCTCACCTTTCTAATCTAGAATCACGACCTCACATATCTCGACTATGCCTTTTTCACAAATTTTATCATACCCCCATCGAAGTTCCAGCCATCCTGCCAGTCCATCGTTCATCAAGCCGCACAAACCATTCAAGCGCAGTGTATCCTCCACCAGCCCAAAGCACCGCGCATCTTCGCTCCTTTTTTGTGACAACTGCACGGGACTGGAATCGTCTGCCTGCAACTACCGTGCACCACTCCGACCCGCATCAATTCAAGATTGGGCTCGAATCACTTTTTTTATTCTGTAATTAATACCCATCCCTCATTTAATACCCCAGCTGGGGCCTTTGAGGTATTCAAAATAAATAAATAAATAGACAGTGACTGGAAGGAGTGATTGCGGATGGCATTTTGTGCAAAAAAACATGGACAAAAACAAAGAGAGCACAGACAGGCACCTGAGCTATTTTGCGCAAAATGCCATACACAAGAGAATATCAACTCGCCCAATGTTCGGTTCTTCTAAAGAGTGATAAGCACATCACCATTGAAAATGCTAGTAGAAGTGATCGTGTTGAGTTGTTCCTGACCCGGGGGCGGTACGAAATCGGGAGCTGTAAAAAAATGCAGTAGTTTCTTGTCGATGCGTTCGCTGCAGTGACCGGTTGCGGTCATCTGGACTACATGTTGGCGGCAAGATATTAAAGCAGATGCTGATGAGAGAACCTAAAATTAGTTCATGAGCACATAAAATTAAAACTGCAAAAGTGATGTGATGACGAATATAGCCAATGAAGACACATGCTTTACATTGGGTCAATGGTCGAATTATTGCTCCATTGGCCCCAATGAAAGATGATCCAAGGTAGGGCATCTTCACTTTCTGCAAACGAGAACACAAGTCAGCACACAGAACTGAAATAGTTGCTCCTGTGTCTAGCAAAGCCATCACCCGCACACCTTGCACAGTCACCAATAACATGTTTGTCGGTCGTTCAGGAGGACTTGTATTATTTCCCGGCAAAGCAGTTTTCCCTCCAAAACTGCCATGTTTAGGTTTCCGATCGGTGGGCAGAAAATTGCCCAGACACGATGAAGACGAAAGACACGAAGACTGATGATGACTATTCACAGATGAGGTAGATGAAGTCCAATGAATGCTTACACATGTTTCATACTCATACGACAATGTTACATCCCACAAAGCCGCGTGCGTGTAACTTATCACCATTGTCTTCTCGCAGACGCATTGAACACTAATTATTTCACAAACTTTTCACTCGCTACTTCATCGCTCTCTTTACATTATCCCTGAAGCTCACATATCTCATTGCACCAGCCATGTGCAACAAGTTTTTCATCCACATACCTGTACTAAAACATTTTCTACTTCCAATAGGACTTTGACCTGAGCGAGTTGGTACATACTCGGATAGGTTTCAGTGCTATTTAAACGAAGACCAAGGAGACGCACAGAGCGCACAACAGCGCTTGTCTGTGTTCTGTATCTCTTTGGTCTTTGTCTAAATCAGGCTGAAGCCTATCTGAGTGTTTTCTAGTTTTTTTTTTTCCCAGAGCAGCAAAACAGTGGAATGGTGTTTCTCATGATGTCGCCACAATCACCTGCCCATCAAACTTCATACATAGGATTTCAAATATATCTTGACATTGACCATTATGACTATGCTACTGTCTGCATATTAACCCACCCTTTATGTATAACCCTTTTGGGAGTCTATAAGGAAATAAAAATGAAATGAAACAAAGCAAAGACAAAGTGTTGAATGTTGTGGTGCTTGCCTCTCCGTCATCCCTCCCAGTGTTACAGTGTACTAAAAGGGGAAATTAGCAGTAGAATTCGCAGAACGCAATAATTTACAGATTTTGAATACCTTCTACCGAAAACGAGGAAATCGCAAGTGAACATGGAGGAGCCCTAATAGCGAAAATAAGAACGAAATAGACTTTATAACGAGTGCACACCCAGGCATCGTGCAGGATGTGGAAGTGGTTGGCAAGGTACGACGCAGCGACCATAGAATGGTACGGTCTTGAATTCGCCTAGACTTGAAGAAGAAACGGCAGAAACTGGTACGCAAGAAGCCAATCAATGAGCTAGCAGTGAGAGGGAAAGCACAGGAATACAGAGTCTCGCTTCAGAAAGCCCTCTCTGCTACGGAGAGGGTTGACTGCTTTGCAAAGCAGTCAACCCTCTCAAATCACGTACCACTGGTTGCGCAACTAAGCACAAAACTCGGTTTGTGCCGTGTGTAGCGGGGGTTGTTTACGCAACTTCATTCTCGTGTGGTATGTGGTATTTCGGCCAAACGGGGCGATGCCTTAATGAAAGGCTAAAAGAGCACCATTATAATGTTCACAAAGCAATCCAGGGCCACATTGGAATTCACTGCCGCGATTGTGGATGTACCCCCATGTTTGATCAATGTGAAGTGGTAAAAAAGCACGCGTCACAATTAACTTGAGAAATTACAAAAGCGCATTGTATAGCAAGAGCTGGCAGCACGTGTATTAGCGCCCCTTCTTTGGTGTTGTCTGAACATGAAGTGGCCTTCCTTAATCAGGATAACCGCCTATGAATCTGTGATATGTGACGGTGCGATGTTGTGTGTTATCTTGTCATTGCGTTAGGGTGGTTTTGCATGCTTGTGCCGGTCTACATATTTGATGCAGTTTGACAATAAAGCTCAGTTGGAAGTTAGCGCTCTGTCCTCTTGTGTCGGTCTGCTCAGCCGTTTCTTCTTCCCCATAATGCGCTATACCAGTTCAAGTAAGACAAAATAGAACTGGCAGAGCTTTCACAGTTAATCAATAGGCGTAAGGTATGCGATGTAAGAAGGTATAACATGGAGAGAATTGAACACGCTCTGAAAAACAGAGGAAGCGTCAAAGCAGTGAAGATGAAACTTAGGATAGGCAAAAAAAAAAATCGGATTTATGCACTAAGGGACAAAGAAGGCAAAATAACTACTAATATGGATAGGATAGTTAAAATAGCGGAGGAGTTTTACAGAGATCTGTACAGTAGCCAGGACAACCACGCCTTTAATATTATAAGAACTAGCAGTCCCCCAGATGACACCCCACCAGTAATGATGGAAGAAGTCAGAAAAGCTTTGGAGAGCATGCAAAGAGGCAAAGCTGCTGGTGAGGATCAGGTAACATCAGATATGCTGAAAGATGGAGGAAAGATTGTGTTAGAAAAACTAGCCACCCTATTTACGAGGTGTCTCCTGACGGGAAGAGTACCAGAATTTTGGAAGAACGCTAACATCATCTTAATACATAAGAAAGGCGATGACAAGAACTTGAAGAATTACAGGCCGATCAGCTTGCTCCCTGTAGTATAGAAGCTATTTACCAAGGTAATTGCTAACAGAGTAAAGGAAACATTAGAATTCAATCAGCCAAAGGAACAAGTAGGATTTGGAACAGGCTACTCAACAATCGACCACATTCATACTATCAATCAGGTAATAGGGAAATGCTCAGAATATAACCAACCACTGTACATAGCCTTCATTGATTACGAGAAGGTGTTTGATTCCGTAGAAATATCAGCCGTCATGCAGACACTGCGGAATCAGGGCGTTGATGAAGTATATATAAACATCCTGGAAGAAATCTACAGGGGATCAACTGCTACCATAGTGCTTCATAAAGAAAGGAACAGAATACCAATCAAGAAGGGTGTAAGGCAGGGGGACACAATCTCCCCAATGCTGTTTACCGCGTGCTTACAGGAGGCTTTCAGAAGCCTAGAATGGGAACAGTTAGGAATAAGAGTTAGTGGAGAGTACTTTAGGAGCCTGCGCTTCGCCGATGACATTGCATTGCTGAGTAACTCAGGGGACGAATTGCAACTCATGATTACGGAGTTAGACAAGGAGAGCAGAAAGGTGGGTCTTAAAATTAATCTGCAGAAAACGAAAGTAATGTACAACAACCTTGGAAAAGCGCAGCACTTCGAGATAGGTAATAGTGCATTTCAAGTTGTAAAGGACTATGTCTACTTAGGGCAGGTAATAACCGCGGAACCGAACCATGAAATTGAAGTAACTAGAAGAATAAGAATGGGGTGGAGCACATTTGGCAAGCACTCTCAAATTATGACAGGTAGATTGCCACTATCCTCAAGAGGAAGGTATATAACAGCTGTATCTAGCCGGTACTTTGCTACGAAGCGGAAACCTGGAGACTTACAAAGAGAGTTCAGCTTAAATTGAGCACGACGCAGCAAGCAATAGAAAGAAAAATGGTAGGTGTAACATTAAGAGACAAGAAGAGAGCAGAGTGGATTAAGGAACAAACGGGGGTAAAGTATATCATAGTTGAAATCAAGAAGAGCAAGTGGACTTGGACAGGGCATGTAGCGCATAGACAGGATACACCGCTGGTCATTAAGGGTAACTAACTAGATTCCCAGAGAAGGCAAGGGGGTTAGGGGGAAACAGAAGGTTAGGTGGGCAGATGAGATTAGGAAGTTTGCGGGTATAAATTGGCAGTAGCAAGCACAGGACCGGGTTAACCGGCGGAACATGGGAGGGGCCTTTGTTCTGCAGTGGACGTAGTCAGGCTGATGATGATGATGATGATGATGATGAAAAGGGGAAAGAGGCCAGGGGCCCCCGCAGCAATGAAGCAGCTTTGGTACAGCTTGAGTATGCTAGGGGTGCTGTGAGCCAAATGAGTGTTTGGTCGGACGCGTTGCATTGCCAGTTTGTGCTATTTACGTGTGACCAGAGTCTTAATGCCGGTACTACTCACCACATTGTGCTGTATTTGAGCGAGCAGGCGGCAGTGGTGTGCTCCCCTGCAGACACCACCGCCACGGCAGGACAAGCAAAACAGTTTTTGTTTCGCGCCAAATTGTGACAGTGCCTATGGCTCGTGTAAGGAGGTGCGATCTCTGTATTTGGTGCTGCTTGAAGCACATCCCAGGAAAGGACAGTCACAGAACATCAAGAGAATTGACTAAGCGCTTGACGGAGTGTTCATCGCAAAAAGTACCCTCTTTCGGGTGCTGCACGACACACTTCCTCTTCTAAAAGCAAAAAAGCCACAACTTTGCTGCAAAGGTGAAGCAATGAACGCGATAGCAACAAATTGGAAGGTCCCGTGAAGAATGGCAAGCAGATCGAAACGTGCCCCGCGTTTCTCAAGCAAGAATGACGCACGAAACGTACTCACAGGTACAGATGAACGCGAATAGGCGTCTCAGTTCTTACTTGGCTGTGTCTGAGAAAAAAACGCCCCTTTTGTAAATGGAGACTGTGCAGCCAGTGCAGTGACCTTTGTGAGCCTGGTAACTACAACAGAATTGTTCCGGTGAGAGCTCAAAGCAAACCAATGTCTCCACCTCGAGATAAGCAAGCGCACGCGTGTCGTGACAACCTGGCACCATGCTCTCATCGCGCCATCTTTTCTTGGATTGTTTTTCTTTTTTGTGTTTTCATATGTATAGATACGTATGCATATATACGATGAATGAAGGCGATGCTGATGCTGGCGACAAAATCTAGCCGAGAGTGTCCATATAATTGCTGTCGCAAGAAAAGAAGAGTACTCAAAGAGAGCAAACGCCTGCAACTTTACTTTTAGTTGACAGAGTCAAAAAATTTCTTGCATCAGCCAATTTGTGGGGTGATAAACTTCTATTGTGAAGTAATTCAATGATTACTTAGAGTAGTGTTGCAGAGGCCCTCGAATGACCATTGATTATTTTGTCCTCTCTCTATGTGGCCTGCCTATAACAGTTTTTTTTCTCCTTAATTTTGACTAAGATGGCATGAACTGACTCATCCAGATGAAAAGTAAATGTGCACACATGCATGCAGAGTACGTGTAGGTTTGTGGTGTGTATATCTACACAGACACCAATGCAAAACAAAAATTGAGATTGCGTAGCACAGGCTAAGAACAAGGACCAAAGAAAGGCACGCTCAACACAACAGAGCGCAGTGTTATGTCAAGTGAGCCTTTCTTTTGTTGTACCCATTATTAGCATGTGCTAGGGCCACAATCAGGCAACAAGCCCGCATGGCCACGCTCACTGAGACCAGGGTCAGCAGCACCTTGGCAGGGCATCTTCTCACACAAGTTAAAGGGCTAGTCATATAGAGTTATGCCATATAGAGTTATGTAGACATGAGCAGCAGTATATTGACGCATGTCACCCTTGAAGAACGAGCGCTGTGGCTCATACTCATTTTTGGGTGTGCAGAAGAAGAGAACGTTTTGTTGCTCCGGTTCCAGCCAACTCCTGGCTGCCGGTCTTGTTTTGTTCGTGACATTACTAGTGGAGACGCTGAGTACATGTACTTTGGCGGTGTCAGCCATCTTGGAGACAGCTACATCTCCCAGAGCTAGTGGAGACACTGAGTACATGTACTTTGGCGGTGTCAGCCATCTTGGAGACAGCTACATCTCCCAGAGCAAGAAGCAGTCGCCGCCGGCGTGGGTTACCTCCTGAATTTGGTCTCTTGGCATTGACACCTAAAAAAATGACAGCTCTGACGTCAAACCAGGCGGTCCAAACCAGCGATGGCCATAGTTCTCCTCTCGCACATGTTTTTCATGCACCACAGAAACCAAAACCTTTCCATGAAGATATCTTCGAAGATGTTGATGACTGGCTCAACCACTTTCATCGGGTCGCCAGTATTGACGAATGGGACGATATTTGCTAGCTGCGCAGGGTTTACTTCTACTTGAAAGATTCTGCGAAGATGTGATACGAGAACCACGAGGGCTCCTTTGCAACATGGCAAGTGTTTAACTGACAGCTCCGGGACGCCTACCACAACCTCGAAAGAAAGAAGAGGACTGAACAAGCCATACCCAGCCGGAAACAGCGGCCGAACGAACGCGTCTCCATGTTGGCATGCCTACCCTGCAATGTCGGAAGAAAAGAAGGTACGGCATTCGATGTGGGGTGTAAAAGAACAGCTTTTCGCTGGACTCGTGCACAATCCACTGACAACCATCGCCGAGTTCATCTGTGAGGCAACTTTGATGGAGTGTACTCTGCCATAGCGGTCGTCACAATACGAACGCCATATCCCGGCCACTGCTCGCTCTATCGAATCTGACAGCAAGAGACAGGCCCTGGCAGACTTCATTCGAAGCGTTGTGCGGGATGAATTGCGACAGCTTCAGAGAGTGGAATCCCGTCCACATGTGCCAAATATCGCGGATGTAATCAGACAAGAAGTCCGGCAGGCAGTCGTATCCCTGGCACCAATCGCAACACCAATAACCGAGGCCTTAGTCCTGACATATGCGGCGGCATTGCGACCCCCTGTGCCACCGGCCACAGGTCCCGCTATGCGGACAATGTACCAGGCTATGCCCCACGTCCAGGACACTGCTTCAAGTCCACATCTCAGCTCAAGGTTTCCAAGCGCACCCTCCTATCTGCCGGCCTCAAGACAAAGTGCTAGCAAGGCAAGCACATGGCACACCTCGAATAACTGCGCGCTTTGCTATCACTGCGACAAAGCGGGTCACGTGTACCGGAACTGTCAGTACCGCCACCCTGATGCTCTGCTGAAAAGAGGAACCGGAACGAAGCAACTAGAATGCGCGACGCCGGGAAGGAAGAAGAGAAAGCTGAGGACACAGAGCTCGCGAGGGACGATGAAACAGATAGTTCGCCATGACTGCAGATTAAAGTCGCGTCTTCTCTTACGGTTTGGGAGTCGGTCGTTTCGTAATATTTGGTGCCACGAAAACCGGAACTGCCCCTCGAGGAACACCTTCACGTCACGGCCATGGCGAACTCGGACCAGCTGCGGAGGAAGCAAGGTGCACTCAGAGCTGGCATCACGTGGGCCCTAACCCAGCTCACGGATTTTCTGCAGCAAACAGATCCTGACCTCTCGGAAGTTCACGTACACCTTGACTATCTTAAGAACAACGAGCCTACATTGTCGAGACTGGATGACGCAATTCTTCTGCCAACAGGTGAAGATGATGATGACCACGAAGTCGAAACGGCACAGGATTATAGCAATATAATCAGCTATGTCATCGCGTGCGTGAAGTACTGGTTGCAAGGTTGTCAGCAAGCTACCACGACGCATGCTGAAGGTTCCGGATCAGGGTCGAGCAACGCAGACCTCCCGAGATCCGTCAATGCTCCGGACCATGCGAGAGAGCCACATCACAGATCGGTTGTACTGCCCAGGCTACAGATACCTACTTTTGACGGCAACCTGCGCGACTGGCAGTCCTTTTGGGATCATTACGACCCCACGATCCACCAAAACCCCAACCTACCATGCATGAAAAAAATTCAAGTATTTGCTTACGTGCTTAACTGGCAGCACTAAATGGTCAATCAAAGGAATCCGGTTAGCCGAGCAGAATTACGACATCGCTATTAAAACACTCACGGATTGGTTTGGACGGCGAGATCTCTTCATCAATGAGCACGTGGATCATCTTTAGACGTTGACTCCTGTGAAGAGCTCATCAGAAGTTGCTAAATTTCACACACTTCACGACAATGTGCTGTTTCGAGTGACCGCTTTAGAAGGCCTCAGCGTGTTCCCGGGTCAATACATCGTGGTACTGAATCAGGTCATGATGCGCTACTTGCCATATGATCTGGCTATCATGTACCGACAAAGGATGAAAGAGGATGCCCTCGCCAATAGAGGGACGGAGACTTCCGAACACAGACTGCGCCGAGCGAAGGACCTGTTGACATTTCTTCGCATCCAAGTAGAAGTGCGGGAGGAAGGTCGCTTGCAACTACGTCGCCGCTCCTACGAAGGTGAAGACAGAATGGCGACAGAAAGCTCAGACAGCACGGAATTCATTCCATCGGCTGCAGCTCTTACTGGTTCCACTGCATCGTTCAATCAAGTCTGCCCCCTTTGCAACATTATGTCTTGCACTGCGAATCTGTCAGCGGACCAAAAGCGAGTGAGGCTACTGAATAACAACTGCTGTTTATGCTGCGGTACTCGCAACTTCCCAATGCAATCCGTTGCATTGGGAAGACCCCCTTCGCCAAGGCTTCGAACCATTACAACCGCCCAAAGCACGCACGTCGAATGCAAAGCTGTACTATTGCAGACGGGGCTCATATGGATACGGTCCGGAAATTGACGCCTCCTATTTCGGGTTCTGTTGGACAGCGGTAGCCAGCCCAGCTATATTCGCGCAGAGGCGGCCAGAATCCTTCAGTATCCTCTCATTGGAAGGGAAGAACTTTCAATAATGACATATGTGCAGCACGCATATCTCATCGAACCAGTCATCCATTCCACGTTTCCCGTCCATCATCGCGCACCACTGCTTTTTTCGCCTCGTTCTTTTTTCGAGCAGCCATGGACTGGAACGGCCTCCCCCGGGACATCGCTAACATCGCCTCATCATCTGCCTTTCAAGACCGTATTATTGATCATCTTTAATGCTAAAACAACTTTTACTGCTTTTTGTTAACCTAAATAAAACCCCACCCCTTATGTAATGCCCCTCCTAGAAAGGGGGGCCTTTAAGGTAATAAACTCAACTGAACTGAACTGAATTTGGAAGCTCCAAGGCTCAGAAGCGACTCTGCGCCGAGCGTGTCTCCGTGCAGCTGCACAGTCGATTTAGCGATGCTGAAGTGCAATAGAAGCCTTGACGATTCCAGAGATCTGCTCCGTAACGAGTCCACCGCTAGAGGACCATATCTTGCAGACGCTCTTCGAAAAAGAGTACCATGTGGCTGACGCAAGTCAATTGAATACGTGACAAGAAGGCGACATCACCGTGCTGATAGGATCTGATGCCTATCGGAAGGTGGCCACCGGCAAGATTGACCGCATCAACGAGACGCTAACAGCAATTGAAACAACGTTTGAATGGATGGTAAAAGGACCCTTATCGTCGGACATCCAGTACCAGCCTAGCACACTGTTCATATCGAGCCGCAATTCTTCTCCACCAGACGTAGACGTATCATCGATGTGGCGTCTTGATGCCATCGAAATAGATGGAAGCTATTCACAATCGTTGGAGATCGACGCGCACCTCTCCACATTTTAGCGCTACATAACGAAGCAAGGCAGACATTATCAGGTGCCACTCATAGTGGAACAGTCAGGACTACCAGCCGGAAACAGTAATCGCAGACTGGCAGAACAGCGACTACAATGTCAAATCAACCGTTTCCGAGAGCAGCCAACGTTACGCGAGAAATAGGACCTGGCTATTACCGCATATTTTGATGACAGACATGCTGAGAAGGTGCAAGAAGAGCAGCGAGTCAGAGGTAATGTATACTATATGCCTAATCACGCAGTAGTTCGTCGGGACCCCGTCACAATGAAGCTTCGAGTGGTGTTTGATGCATCTTCACATGAAGCTGGTCGTCCCTACCTCAATGATGTCCTATCGAAGGGTATCAAACTCGGTGTGGACATTGTCCAGCTACTGCTGAACTTTCGCTGCCACCCTGTCATTCTTGCAGCCGACATAAAGAAGGCAAACTTGCAGCTTTTGATTCGGCCTGAAGATCACAAGAGGTTTTTGTGGCTGGAACGACGGCTAACTAAGGAAGAGCCCATGCCACCAATTACAACTTTGAGGATGACCAGAGTACTGTTTGGAGCTGCATCAAGCCCGTTTCTTTTGGCACCTACAATTCGTCATCACTTGTTGTCTTGTCAGCAGAACTATCAGGAAACCATAGCTTTACTGGAACACACGTTCTACGTAGATGATCTTATTATCGGGCTACCTAGCACCAAGCGGCAATGAAGGTATATGAAGAAACGAAACAAATCTTCTACGAGGCAAGCATGGAAATTCGCAAGTGGGCCTCAAATTGTGATAAGCTGAAAGATAGATTCTTGGGTGACAGCTGCGCTATCGAAAATGAAGCAGGAGACAATCTAATGATGAAGGTTTTAGGTGTTCCCTGGGGACATTCAGGCGAGCGCCTTATTCTGGGCACTGAGCACACAGCTATGTTTGCCGCCAGAAATCCGGCTACCAAATGTACAGCACAGAAAACCTTGGCCAGAGTATACGACCCACTGGGTTAGCTCACTCCATTCACTATAAAGGCTAACAAGGTATTCCAGAATCTATGGAAGAAAAATCTTGCATGGGATGCCAGTATGCCTGAAGGTGACCAGGCCGAATGGAACAGTTGGTGTTCTGAGCTGTCCGACTCGTCCGTCACTATGCCACAATATATGTTCTAACGAGACAAAAATAAGCCCTTTTTATTTGAGCAGCACATCTTCGCAGATGCCAGTCCTAGAGCATACGGTGCTTGCATTTATGTACGAGCCAGTCGTTTCGTAATAGCTCGATGCCCACGCTATGGTGAGCGCTTCCGCGAAATCGAAGCCTATCTTACTGGCCAGCAAACTTCTTCGGCTGTTCCACACCACTATTCTAGATCACTATCGCCTCACCGGTCTATGTCGCCCAGTTTGCCCTCGCCGTCCTCCGCTCCCTTTAGAAGCGGGTCACCAAGTCCCCGTAGGGGAAACTAGGAACGGCGACTTCTGGGGGTGAAGTCGTAGTAGGCGAACTGTTAAGGACTCTTCTTCGACACAATGACCCGACGACGACCATTTCGGTTTTTCAGTGTTCCCCGACAGCAGAAAGATGATTTCTGCCGAAATCCCCGTTTTCGTCGACAATCATGCCGTCAACGCCCTTGTCGACACCAGCCCCGCCTATTCTGTAATGAGCGCCGCATTGGTATCTGAACTGAGAAAGGTTACCACACCGTCGCAAGGACCCCAGTTGCAAACGGCAGGTGGCCATTTGGTGATGCCTACTGGTATGTGCATGGCACGCATTCGAATACGTACGTTGACATTTGCGGGGCTCTTTCCTCGTATTGCGAGTGTGCTCTCGGCCAGTCATTCTAAGAATGGACTTCCTTCGTGAATACGGCGCCGTCATTGACCTCAGTGAATTGCTTGTGTCGTTCGAGGATTCTTTTGGTGCTTCAACTGACGGTACGCAATTCTCAGAGAGTGCTTTGTGTTACTGACAATTCTCTCACTCTCCCACCCCAAAGCAGCCTCTTTGTTAAGGTAGAATTGGAACAGGACGTGTCTGACACAATAATTACGGAGGCCAATTTGTCTCTCCTTATTTCGTGACAAATCTCCGTTACCCAAGGAATCGTCCTGCCTAGCAAGAGACGTGCTCATCTCCTAATCACGAAATTCAGCGACGAATATTGCCACCTTACGAGACACACTGCCATTGCATATTTTGAAGAACTTACCGAAACTCAAAGTTCTTCCATGTTAGTTTCACTTTCATCGAATAATTACCCTGATGAGGCCTTCGCGAGCACTCTCGACGTGACCGAGGGTTTACCTTTGGCACAACGTAAAAGACTTTTGCGCATACTCGGTTCATTTCGAGACTGCCTTACTACTACGTCGAGGGTTAACCAGACGGCACTTGCCCAGCATCGTATCATCAAAGAACCCGCCGAGAGACCCATCCGACAACATGCCTATAGGGTGTCACAAAAGGAACAGGACGCTATAAATGATTAAGTCCAACAGATCCTTCAGGACAATGTCATCCAGCCATCGAACAGTCCCTGGGCTTCGCCAGTTGTGTTAGTAAAGAAGAAGGATGGTACGTTGCGCTTTTGCATTGATTACCGTAAATTAAACAAGGTCACCAAAAGGACGTTTATTTTCTACCCCGGATAGACGACTCACTGGACCGTATACGCAATGCTAAGTATTTTTCCTCCATGGGTTTGCGTCACGGCTACAGGTAAATCGCAGTGCACGAGCGTGACCGCGAAAAGACGGCTTTTATTACTCCCGACGGATTGTACGAGTTTAAAGCCATGCCTTTCGGTCTATGCTCAGTGTCAGTTACTTTAGATACGAAGAATAAATGCCATTTTAGATACGAAGAACTAAAGTTCCTTGGTCATCTTGTGAGCCATGCCGGCATCCTCCCAGATCCGGAGAAAACGCGGTATTAGTTCAGTGGCATAATGAAGCAGAGCGCGTGATCGCTTATGCGAGCAGAACGTTATTCCCAGCGGAGAAGAACTATTTTGCGACCAAAAAAGAATGCCTTGCTGTTGTCTGGGCTATAACTAAGTTCCGCCCATACTTGTATGGCCACCCATTCAGGATACTTAGCGACCACCATTCTCTTTGTTGGCTCGGGAATCTCAAAGATCCCTCAGGTCATCTAGCATGATGGAGCCTTCGTCTACAAGAATTCGACGCCACCGTCAACCATAAATCTTGGCGGAAACACACTGACACTGACTGCCTTTCACCTGCACCAGTCAAAAATACGAACACTGACCTTGAAGACGAAGACACTTTTCTTTCTGCCGTATCAGCAACTAGCTTGACGACTCTGAGCTCATCCTGCTCATTGACTACCTGGAAGGACGCAATTCTCACCCTTCTCGAAGTTTTGCACGCTCCCTATCTTCCTTTTGTTTCCGAGAAGAAGTTCTTTATAAAAAGAACTTTGATTCTACACATGCTACGTATCTGCTTGTTGCACCAACCACGCTTCATGATGACATTTTACGTGCAAGTCATGAAGAGCCATCGTCCTGACACCTCGGCTATACGCGCATGCTGCAATGAATTTGTTGCTCCTACTTCTGGCCACATCTTGCAAAGACAGTGAAACACTACGTTCGCACATGTCGCGACTGTCAGCGACGTAAGATTCTACCTCTACGACGAGCGGGACTGCTGCAACCAATAAACCCACCGAAGGCGCCTTTTTATCAGATTGGCATGAACTTGCTGGGACCATTTCCCACGTCTTCATCTGGAAACCGCTGGATTGTGGTCGCTACTGACTACTTAACACATTACTGCGAAACAAAGGGGCTTCCAAAAACTACCGCAGCAGACGTCGGTAATTTTTTTGTTAACAGCATCGCCTTACGTCACAAAGTGCCAGCCATCGTCGTAACTGATTGTGGAACAGCTTTCACCGCAGAGATAATGCAGGAAGTCTTACGATTAAGAGGCACGGAACATCGTAAAACAACAGCTTACCACCCGCAAGCAAACGGGTTCACTGAACGACTTAACAAGACAATTGCCGACATGTTGTCAATGTATGTATGTGGACATCGACCACAAGAACTGGGACGATATCCTTCATTACGTAACTTTCGCCTATAATACTGCTGTACAAGACAGTACCGGCTTCACACCTTTTCACTTAGTCGATGGTCGCGAGGTGACCAAAATGCTCGACGCCATGCTCCTGCCCAACAACTTGAAAATATATTCCTCGGATGCCGCCAAGTTGGCGCAGTACACAGAGGAAACCTGTAAACTTGCTCGTCGCCATATTCAGGGTCACCAAACCGCAGACGCACGCCGCTACAATATTCGTCACCGTGAAGTTATTTTCATGCCTGGTGATGAAGTCTGGGTGTGGACCCCTATTCGACAGCGTGGCCGTTCAGAAAAGCTGCTTCATCGCTACTTTGGCCCTTACAAGGTCGTACTATGTCTCACTGACGCTACTTACGATGTTCTCCCAGAAGGCACTTCGAGACGTTCCCGTCGCCCCCTCCCCGCAAACTGAAGTCATTCACGTTTCAAGGCTCAAATTGTACTTTTCGCACTGTGAGTCACCAGTGATTTATGTTTCAAGGCTCAAATTGTACTTCTTGTGGTGTGACTGACATTATTGGTGACTTTGCGTCATTCTTTTTGTTTTCTTCTTTTTCTTGCATTCTTTTCTATTTTTCTGAATTGACTTCGGGCTCACAATTGACTGCATTATTTTGCGTTACGCGGGTATGCCGGTCATTTTGCTTCTATAGTAACCTTCATCTCATTTTCTTTTTTTGGCCTCATGTAAAGAATCGAGACGATGCTTTTTGGAAGAGCAGGTAATGATGCGCGTCACCTTTGAAGAACGAGCGCTCTGGCTCATCCTCGTTTTTGGATGTGAAGAAGAAGAGAATGTTTTGTTGCTTTGGTTCCAGTCAACTCCTGGCTGTCGGTCTTGTTTTGTTCGTGACAATATCATAAATGAACAAACATATATGGCCCAATACAATGTGCAGTTAAATCTCAACATAACTTCAATTAGTGAAATTCACAATATAACGAAATATTAAAGGGTTACTGACACCAATTCTTGGAGGTGAGCTTACTCTGCTATGAAAATTCCCCTTATGCAAAGGCTGCTCTGAGCAAGTGTGAAACTCGGCAAATGCTGATAAAAATTTTATTTTGATATTAAGGCATTTTCTACCCGCTCCCCCCCCCCCCCCCTCCCGACACACCTATAGACATTGATACGAGCTTGACATCAGGCTGCAGCACTAATTCTGGTTGCTCAACGCAGCATCCTGGTTCGTGATGACATACAGTATAAAAATTTCCAAAAATGGTCACTTCAGCGTCCCTGACGGAGCCACGATGCAGGAGACATCAGGACATCTTGCGAAAGCATGTTACCAGAAGCTCGAACTGTGTTGTGACGTCAGGGTAGAGCAAGAGCTAAAACTAGTTTTTAAAAAAATACCATGTTTTTAGGATGAAATTTATAGTTAGCGGTACACTTGCCAAGCTCTTGAAGATAGGCCTTTCATTGATGCAAAAAATGACAACTGAAAACTTTTGTGTCAGCACCCTTTTAATGATTTTACAAGTTCATGTCCATAAAACACCATTAACTGACAGTTCAAAGTAACAGAGTGTATTTATCGATCAGTTCAGCATGACAATGTTGCACTGCTATCAAAGACAAAAACCCAGGCAAAAACAAACTTGTGCTGGTGCCGGGGGCCATATGAATGACTTGAATGGGGTTTTCGTGAACAAATTTTTCATATTGTGCATCGCGTCCCAAAGATAGTTCCACTTTCCACGCCAGACGTGGAACCCCAATTATATGACTTTCAGGAGACCACGAAAAACTGCCGTTAATCCGAGCGTCCTTTATTAAAAAAACTCTTTGCCCGAACTATAGGTTCAGCCCGTCTCAATGAGCCCACAGCATAACCTTGTGTTTCTCCAAGGAAGGTAGACAAGTTATTTTTGTCAATGGCAGCATTACTTAACTGAAGGATGTGCAAGCCAACGTTTATTTTCGACCTTAAAAATCAACTCTAACGTGCGTCGTTCTCTTCATAAATTGAACTAGAAAATTACCTGCGCATGAAAACGAAAATGCAACTGCATTGCCAACAGCCTACAGTCAGAAGTTAGTGTCATTGCCACTGCATAATGGCAACAGACTAAGAGTTTGCATAGAATGTCTTTGCGTTTGCATAGACCGCCGTAAACTCGATCTCGGGCTAGGGCGCCTCGATGTGCTCCTCAGGTACAGGGTGGAGACACTGCTTTTGTAGGCGCCATTTTGGTTCAAACGTTCCGTTGACCAGCATGCACCGATGCATTGCTTTCTGCAAAATGCACGGTAATTTGGCTCAGTTGATCACTTCCGAGGGTAGGGCTTGCACATACAATGTTAGTAACGACAAACATTTCTTATTAGAAGTACTAACTATAACACACTAATTATTAAAGAAGCATATCTGTAGGTCTATCTATCTAACTGACTGCGTAGACCTTAGATCTCTTGCAGCCGATTGATCAATGACGTATACAAAAACTAGTGCAGCATAACGAGAAAATATGACTAATATAAGTGGCTGGTCACTACATAAAAACCAAAAGTGTTTGTCATATACACCATGAAATACATAATCTGGTCAATGAGCCCTAACAGCCATTTCATTCACTTGATGTGCACCAAAATGACTGGTCATAAACAAAAATCATGCCGTGTGCACCATGACACGCATGACCCGATCATGGGGCTCTACCGGCAGCTCCATTCACGTTATGTGTACTAAAATTTACATAGTATGATAAAAGTGCATTACTAATATAAATGACTGGCCATAAAATTGACTTATTTGGTACTGTCCTTCATCGGGCTTAATCTGAATAGGCTTAACGTGATCATACTCAGGCATATAAACAAAAATCATGCCGTGTGCACCATGACACGCATGACCCGATCATGGGGCTCTACCGGCAGCTCCATTCACGTTATGTGTACTAAAATTTACATAGTATGATAAAAGTGCATTACTAATATAAATGACTGGCCATAAAATTGACTTATTTGGTACTGTCCTTCATCGGGCTTAATCTGAATAGGCTTAACGTGATCATACTCAGGCATACAACTGGCTACACTCTCTCAATTCGGTCGTTCTATATTCCATTATTTAAATTAACATAAGATAGCTTAATCTGCATCGGTCCAATGTAGTGATAATATCATCCAACAGACTAGGCAATCTTACTCAGAATTTACTTGCTTACACTTGGCTTACTTCGATCTAATCCCCATGGTCTTATTTAGACATAATCATCCAACTGCCTAGGAAATCTCAATTTACTCAAATTCCCTTGTTCAGCTTAGCTTAGTATGTGTTGATCTAGATTGGCTTAACTAGGTGTTCCTCAGAGCTCAAATTGACTAGGCAGTCTCAACTTACTCAAAATTCACTTAATGCAGTTCAATCTGCATTGACCCAAAATGAGATGTACTTTTGCGGGATCAGCTTGATTGGAATGAGCTCAATCTAGCCTAACCTGAATGGTCTTCTCAACTTGCTGAAAAAGGACTTGTTCGGTATGAATCTAGTTTGGATCAGCTTAATCCAGCTTATTTTGAATCGGCTTAATGTGGTAACCATGGTTCACGCACAATATTTGGCTCTAAATTTAATGACTTTTCAAAGGTTTCAAGGATGCAAAAAGAAAATCTTTAAGGAGTGTTGACTTGATGTTATTTTCGCACAAAAATTAAAAAAGGAGCTCTACTTTTGCACTATATTTCTCAAGAGCTATCTCCGCCTTTTTTTTTTAGCTGTTGAGCAGTGATCCCACTCCTGCGCCAACTGGGCCAAATCAGATTTACTGCGCCATACTAATAACATAAACGGAAATTACAACAAACTGCGCCAAAGTCAGATTTGGGAGCGTCTATCACCAGCAATAGCCATGGTGGCACGTTGAAACTTGCTCTCGGGGCCACTATAGTCAAAATCACGTACCTATTTTATAACGCTGAATAAACAACGGTCGCGCATGTGTCCCGAAATCCACAATGCTATATTTGGTGCCGATGCAACTCTGTTGAGCAAGTCCGCTTAACGGCGAAACGCACTTTCCGCAGGGGCTCATGATGTCTAGTTCAATCGGCACCATGAAACTGTGGCGGCGATTCATCCGCGAACGTCGCCCGTTCCAAGAACGCTGCTTATAACTCGTTTGAACAGTTGCGCAGCATGCAATAAAGCAATATTCACTAAAAAGTGCATGCGTGCCGCCAGAATGTCTGTCATGTCTATTCCTGACATCGCGACCTAATTTTCCGTGCTTCACATTCGCAGAAGAACACGTGAATAGTGGGAACACGTAGACACTTTTCCTTTAATATACTTTATCCATGGATTATCATACAGAAGTGCTTTTTCATGGGAACGCGTTGACACTTTTCCTCTAATATACTTTATCTATGGATCATCATACAGAAGTGCTTTTTTGCAATTCCTTCTACCAGCACATTTGTGTTTATAATATATGTGGCTGTAAGAGCCCCTAAAAGACCCTGTCCTTTCGAACTCGAGGTTGCTAGGGTACAAATTGAAAATCCTCCCGTGCTTTCTTTTAAATGTCATCTCGATATTAAAAGCATGCCTCCTGGACGAAGCAGCGGAAATTCTGTTTTACCGTAATAGCACACCTATATAGCGAAGTCATTTGGAGGCTCTGGTGTCGGCAGGCGTGTGAAGCGGCTACACCTTGTTGCACGTTCGCCTCTCGCTTTCTAGGGTCAATAGGTGACAGTTAAAAAAAAAAAAAATTGGACATCTCAGCATTGCATCCATTGCTTCGTTTTGAGCGGGCGGGAGGCTGTTGCGTCGCTTGAAGGGTGCTGTAGCTGGCGCGCGCTATCTCGAGGCATAATGAGACTGCTCGTAAACTATCTGTGCCACTAACCTCTGCTTCGCGTTTAGATAACTGACAGCACAAAAACCGCTTCCGCAACTACCACAGCTTTTTTGAGTTACGCTATATCGTATACAAAATATACAATTTGTCACTTTCACTTATGCTATTAGCAATGAATGCAATACGAACAAATTGTATTGTTATACCAAATAATGAAGCTTGATGTAATCCGTGAGAAGCTTCAGCAGCAGGGTTGCCATTTCCAAGGTTTGCACCCCACATGCAGCATGAACACCCCACATGAAGCAAGATTTGCGAGTACTCGCCGCACTCGCAAATCTTGCTGCATGTGGGGTGTTCGATATCCGCGACTTGGGTGACTAAAGACCCCTGGAACATTTCTTGCACGCCAATGCATGTACAGTTGAAATCGGACTTGGCACTTTCTTCAAAAATATGTAGAGAGAGGCACAGTGATGATACCAAACATGGTCATACTGCGTGTTGGGCCCTAGTGCTATAATGTAAACATCAACGGAATCCTGTAGCTAGCGTGAGATAAAAGCCGTGGCTAACAGCAGTGTCGACAAGCACACGCTCTTCTGCTATAGACAAGTGTAATATTCTATCTTACAGCACGAACGACACATACGAATGGACCTTCGAAATGGCGCAATGATGGTGTGGCTGGGTATGACCGCCTTGCGATCAAGGCTCAGTGCATACCTTTATATGGCTACTCTAGAGAGTGAAGCACTTTTCGCATAGTTTGTTCACGTTGAGAGTACGAGGTAGAAGGGTATAACAGCCATAAATAGCATGTGCGCTAGCCATCATACCCTTAAAGTTCATAACAAGGCTCCCTCCCCCTCACGTTCTTAGCTCCTTCTTGTTCCCTGTCAGTTTCTCTGAAACTTTGGGACCTCCTGCTGTAATAACGCTAACCATGTAACTCAACTGAACTATTTAATAAACTTGACTTGACTCTTGACTCCTGAATACAGGCATCGCGTTCCTCTTTGCTTGAGTAACAGTCGATGGGAGTCCTAGCACGCGCGGTGATGTTTTCGCATTCGCCCTCAGTGCAAAAGAATAGGTCGGCTTTTCTTACCTTTGCTTTAGCCCTGTTCATTGCTCCCGCTCGCACCCTTTTACCCCTGTGTAAAACAATGTGCTGGGGGATGTTATCGATTGGGACATACACAAAACATGACGGCCAGCGGCGTAGCCAGGGGGAAGGGGAAGGGTGCACCCCACCCACGAACTTTTTTTGCCATACCACATATAGCATACAATTTCCTTTTGCCTGCCATCACGGTGTTTGTCTGCCATCCCGGTTTTTGCCTGCCATCACGGTGTTTGTACATCACGGTGTTTGTCTACCATACCTGCTGGTAACCACGTAGGTGTATTTATTTAATCGTGCTTTTAATAGGATTTTAATCGTGCTAACGATACTTCGATCTTGGATGGCCTTGCTGATGCTTTTTCTATGTTCGAATCCATGAGCAGCAACTGTGACGTAGATACTCTTGTGTCGTACTTTGAAAACACTGTAAAATGGTGCATTCATCGCTTTGTTCCAATAAAAACTAAAAAAACGAATAAGAAACTTCCTTGGATGAATAGAGATATTCTTCACCTATCTCGTCGTGTACGCAGGCTGAAGCGTAGAATGAACCCTGATATACCTAATAGCACGAATGAGTTCCTGAAAGCTAAAAAACAGCTTGCCGCAATGATGGCTTATGCAAAGGATTTTTTCTTTGGCACACAATTACACTCTTTACTCAAAAATAATCCTCGCAAATTCTGGACATCAGTTCTGCCTAGTAGCTGCTCTTCCTCCTCATTCTTGATTAACGGTGAAACTATTACTGATGACCAGAAAATCTCCCATGCGTTTAATACTAACTTCCACTCTGTATTTTCCGTCGATAATCATGTTGCCCCTGCCTTTAACTCCCCTTCCGATATAGGCTCAATTACTGATGTAACTATCAGTCATGCTGGTGTGTTGAATCTTATTCTGAATCTAGACGCAAAAAAGGGAGACGGTCCCGATGGTATTCCAAACTCTTTTTTAATTCGGTATGCATTATGGACATCTCGTTACCTTACCATCGTATTTCAGAAGTGTTTATCCTCGGGTGTTTTTCCTAGTGCCTGGAAACTGGCCAAGGTTCGGCCGATTTATAAGTCTCGTGATAAGCAGCTTTTGCCAAACTATCGTCCCATCTCGCTGACACCACATTGCGGCAAGCTGTTGGAGCACATCATTTATAAACATATAATCGACTTTCTTGAGACTAACAACGTCTTATATAATCTGCAGCATGGCTTTCGTAGGGGATTCAGCACTTTAACCCGATTGACAGAATTTACCCATGACATTTCTGCAAGTCTTGACTGCGGCCACCAGGTCGACGTAATATTTATTGATTTCGCAAAAGCTGTTTCGCTTTCTAAGTTGCTCAAAAAACTTGGTGCCATCCTAAAAAATTCCAGTCTAGTAGACCTAATTGCCAATTTTCTGTTTAATCGCTCCCAATACGTTAGTTTTAACTCTGGCAATTCATCTCAAATCAAAGTCACATCAGGGGTACCACAAGGGTCCGTTCTTGGTCCTTTATTATTTTTGATTTTTATTAATGACTTACCACAATCTATTACCTGTAAATTACGTCTCTACGCCGATAATTGCGTTCTATATAACACCATTAACTCCGTTCAAGATCACTATCTTCTCAATGATTCGTTTAGTGCCTTTTGCTCTTGGTGTGACACATGGCAAATGAATATCAATTTCCGTAAAACTGTCTCGATGTCGTTCACTACCAAAACGCAGACTTCCGTTTTCAACTACTCTTTCAATTACCTAATGCTCCAAAGGGTTTCAGATTATAAATACCTTGGCGTGATTTTCACCACTAACCTCTCCTGGTCTAAACATATCAATTCAGTCTGCTGTAAATCTCTTAAAAAACTAGGCTACCTAAGACGTACCCTCAGAACTTCCCCACTTGAAACTAAATTATTAATGTACAAAACACTAATTTGTCCAGTTCTTGATTATGCCTCTATCGTTTGGTGTCCGTACAGAAAAAGAGAAATAAAACAAATTGAATGTGCACAAAAAAAAAGCAATCTGTTTCATTTGTTGACGCTATGACCACCATTTTTCGCCTACATCCGCCATTACTACTTTAAATCTAACCTCACTCTCTACTCGACGCGATATCGAGTCGCTCAAATTCTTGCATGCCATCGTTCACTCAGTTAACAGTCTCTCCGATAACAGCTATCTTACGTATGCTATGCCAACCGTTACTCGAAATAATCATGCCCTAAACCTCACCCCTTTTCACGCGCACACCAATCTATTCAAATTTAGCTTTTTTCCTAGAACGATAGAACAATGGAATTTACTGTCGGGTGAGATTAGGAGTGCATCGATAAATCAATTCTTGCCTTCTCTTGAAAGTCGTATCTAACCAATAGTTCCTTGCTTTGTTCTGTTAATATGTACGCCCCGCAGTGCCCATTCATTGGATGTTTATTTTTGTACTGAATGGAATTGCCACGTATATTGTATTTTGTTCGTGTGTTATATTGTGTGTTCCCGGAAGTGGTACTTTTGTAATTCACTGCTCTGTTCTTTTTCACCCACTCCTGCTATAGCCCTTAATGGGCTGCAGTATGTGAATAAAAAAAAGAAGGTTATTTCAAGAAGTAACATTTTATTCAACTGGTATTCTGTTTATTTGCTACGGAAATAATCATGAAACAAGTTTTTCAAGAATGATTAACAGCATGACACCATTATTCTTGCATCATGAACTGAAATAAGAAGTGCTTCTAAGATGATTGGCTGCATAAAATTTGCAATAAATTTAAATATGTCAAGCCCTTCACAACAGCCTCATACTAATTTTCCATGTCCTTGAATGTAAATGCAACTAGCTTCTCCTCTAGGATTTGAAGTTACCTGCTCCAGATTGCTCCAAAATAGAAACATTTTGCTGCTCCAAAATGCTCCAAATGGGAAGACCTCGGTAGCAGCACCGTGTTCAGCGAAACCTGTCGGCCTTGACAACACAAGCCATGTCATTCTTCGCTTTGGCGTTGTAGCGGCGAGAGAAGAGAGACGTGAGACGGCGTCGAAGGCGGCAGACGGGGCCGTGCTGATCTCGCCACTTTATTGCACACCTGAAGCGGAGCCGCGGTGGCTGTCCACGTCCGACGTGCCAGGTGCGTGAGCTCGTTCTAATTTGTCGCGCAGCTCGAGCTAGCATGAGCTGCGCGAGAGGCGCGGCGCGGCGATCCAGAAATGATGATGGTGATGATGGCACTACAGGGCTCCCCCCCCCTAGCGCTTTGCGCGATTTGAAGGCATATGAAAAAAAAGAAAGATAGTGATAAAAGCTATATACATGAAAGACAATCCATAAAGTGTTCATTTGGAAAGTCCAGGTTGTCAACGTTGATGGGCCATCGGTAAGCGTGTGTCTCCGGTGGGCGACTCTGGGAGAAGCGCAAGGGACGAAGGAGGAAGTGCCGGGTCACTGTGGTAGCCGACAAGCGGGTCTCACGGTGACCTGGTCGGACAGGCCGAGAGTGGACCGTGTGTCGCGAGGTCATGACAGGATGGTGGGTGACAATGTTGGCACTGGGTGCAGAGGACACTATACTGCCGCCTGTCGAGATTAGAGGTCCCGACAGGGCCCCATGATGGTGGTGGTGGTGGTGGTGATGGTGGTCATGCGCCTGTATCTGCGGCTGGGTGAACGTCAGTATCTGCACCAGGGATTGGTGCTGGTCTGTCTGGAACGCATTGTACAAACAAAGTAAGGTTTTTCGTGTTTCGATTGGTAGGTTTTTTAACATTTCATACACCACACGGTCAGAACCTGGAGCAGAAGTACTGCAGGAGTTTAGACGTTCGCAGCTCAGCTAGACTGAAAGCTTGGTTATATGCCTCGTATCTAGTGCACTTGTGTTTGAGTTTCTGCTTTTCTATTCTTGTTCTGTATTTTTGGAAAGTGTCAGTATAGTGGGATGAGCTGGAAACCTGTTCGAAGTGTGCACCGAGGAAGTTTGCCTGATCTTCCAAGGTATCACCCTGAGTGTTTACGAGTGGAAGTGTGTGTACTTGTTTTCCTGCTATCCTACCGACCATGTTCCAGACTTTAGCCTCCTGTGTGTATGAATTGATCCCTAACAAAAACTTCTGCCAGCTTTCTCTTCTGGCCTGCCGACGCGTTCTCCTGCCTTGAGACTTTATTTTCTTGAAGGTGTCAAGATTTTCGGCTGTCGGTGAGTTCCGAAGCAGCCTCCAAGCTCTGTTTAGCTGTTTGCGCGCGTTTCGGCATTCAGAGTTCCACCATGGCACACGCCGTTTTCCAGGGTGTCCATTTGTTTGTGGGATGCATTTTGTTGCAGCATCAATCAAAAACGCTGTGAAGTAGTTGACAGCAACATCAATGTTCAAAGAACATATGTCATTCCAACCTAGACGAGCGATGGTATAAAACTGTTCCCAGTTGGCTCTATTTATGAGCCACTTGGGAACACGTGGTGGGCACTCAGTTACGTTAGTTGTGCTCAAAACTACGGGGAAGTGTTCACTTCCGTACAGATTACTGACGACTTTCCACTGGAGTAGAGGCACTAGAGATGGAGATACTATGCTTAGGTCTATGGAGGAATAGGTGTTATGAGCGAGCTTATAATAGGTTGGTTCTTTTCGATTTAGGAGACACGCGCTCGACGTGAAAAGGAACTGTTCAATCAGTCGACCTCGCACGTCACACCGAGAGTCACCCCATAGCCTGCTATGCGCATTAAAGTCTCCAAGGAGAACATAAGGCTCCGGAAGTTCATCAATTAGAGAGTGTAAATCACGTTTTTGCAGCTGATAGCTAGGAGGAATGTAAATAGTGCAGATTGTGATCAGTTTATCAAAAAGAACTGCTCGAACAGCCACTGCCTCAAGGGATGTTTGGAGTTGTAAGTGTGTGCATGCAATTCCTTGATTCACTATGATGGCAACACCTCCGGATGATGTCATGGCATCATCACGGTCCTTTCGGAAAATAACGTATTTACGAAGAAAATTTGTGTGTTTTGAATTAAGGTGTGTTTCTTGTACACACAGCACTTTTGGTGAGTGTTCGTGTAAGAGTTCTTGAATGTTGTCAAGGTTTCTGAGTAGGCCCCTGACGTTTCATTGTATAATTTGAGTGTTCATGGTGAATGTAAATTAGTGGCGTGTGTACGAAAAGCGAGTGGCTGTTTAGACAGGGAGTTTGAGTTCACTCAACAGGGCCGTCACCAGGCCCTGTTATCTGCTTTTTTGTTTTCTTGGCGCGCTCCAAGGAGCCACGCCGCTCTTTCGGCACCAAGGGTACCGACGTATCCATTGCCTTTTCGGAGGCACTGGATGCCCACACATGCGGGCTGTTAGTTCGAATTTCGGGCCTCGCCTGGTGAGGTGAGGCCTTGAGACCCGAGGACTCTGGAGTCTCCGGTCTTCGTTCGGGAGTAGGCGGTGTAGCCTGGGCTACAGCCGCCTTGGGGGCAGGTGTCACAACTGCCGGCTCGGTATGCGCGGGCCGAAGGAGTGGCGAGGGCTGGTGCGGCGGTGCCCCCTGACGCGCCGCATCAGCATATGTAGGTCCATAGAATGAAGCAACTCTTCGCCGTGCTTCCTTAAATGATATGTTTGCCTTCACTTTTAATGTAATTATTTCTTTTTCTTTTTTCCAGTATGTGCAGGAGCGTGAGTATGCGGCATGGTTTCCTTCGCAGTTTAGACAGTGTGGCGGTTGTTTGCAGTTCTCAGACACGTGGCCTAGGACTCCACATTGTGCACAAGACTGGCGACCACGACAGGTTTTAGAGCCATGGCCATACCTCTGGCATTGGAAGCAACGACGAGGGTTTGGTATGTACGGCCTGATAGATGTCTTCATGTACCCTGTTTGAATAGATTCCGGTAGTTTACTGGATGCAAATGTGAGTATTAAGTGTTTTGTCGGTGTTTCCTTATTATCTCTTCCGATGATGATTCTTTGTACATTAGTGACATTTTGGCTCTTCCACCCCTCCAAAAGTTCAGTATCAGTCAAGTCAATTAAGTCCATGTCAGATACCACTCCGCGAGTTGTGTTCATTGATCTATGTGGTGTTATGGTTATTGATATGCCACCGAAATCTGAAAGACGATCTAGCTTTTCAAATTGTTCTTTGTCACGGATTTCGAGGAGAAGGTCTCTACTAGCCATTTTGGTTACCTTGTATCCTGAGCCAAGAGTTTTGGTAAGACATTTAGAAACTAAGAACGGAGAGATGGTCCTGGCTTGCTTTTCTGTTTTTTCACAGTGGATAACATGAAAGTGAGGATATGTTTCTTTTGGCTGGTTGAAAAAATTTATATCATGCATGCCTGTCTTATTTTTGTTCAGCAGCGTTGGTGGCCACCCACCACGGAGCCCAACGAGGGGACGCTACAAGTTTGCGGATGCTGAAACCTGCAGACGCCAGCCGTACAACGCCACTATAACCCAATGCGCCTAGACCAAGGTAGGCTATTTGCACAGGGTTAACCCTAGCCGCCAGGAAGTTTGGAAGTAAACGGAAGAGAGTAGAAGACAGGGCAGATAAATAGTAAGAGATAAAGACGAAGATGTAGGGAGAGAGAGATAGGAAAAGGCGACTGCCGATTTCCCCTGGGTGGGTCAGCCCAGGGGTGCCGTCTACGTGAAGCCGGGGCCAAAGGGGTGTGTTGCCTCTGCCGGGGGGCCTTAAAGGTCCAATCACCCAGCATTGGCTCAACCCCCAGGATCCCCTTTTCCCCGGACACGGCAAAGCCACGCACGGCTAGGCGTGGAAGGGAGCCGAAACTCCCCCGTTAGCTCTGGTCCGTGGTGTCGCTACACACCAAACGCCCCTGCGGGGACATACAGAATATCGATGTGCTGCACAGTGCCTCAGATATGCGCAATAATTGCTTATTAATTGACACGCACAAGTATGAACACTGAAACTTGAGCAATATTGGTGAGCGCCGTGGATGGGGTTGGATTTCAACCGTTTGGGCTATTGTTTCGGCGTACAAACACACAAATGTACAGACAGACGGACAGACAGACAGACCAAAAGTTTTGCATGGAAGTACCCCAAGAAAGACTGTCGTCTTTAAAAAAAAATTAAAAGAAGACTGCAGGACACTGCGCAGGCTTGCCGAGTAAGGGAGGAGGACAGTTGCTTCGGTGACCGATAAGCCTTAGCACTGGTGCCGACGCGGCTACAGCATATTACGTGTCTTTCTTGTCTCCTTGTCGTCGTTCTGTTCTCGCGCTATATCTATCATCATGTCATACCAACTAGCCCAAACTGCCACACATCGCTAGCGTGGCTTCTTCGGCAGCGCGCCTCCAAATGTGGCACTTGCGATCCCGTCTTTATCAACTGCATGCACTTAACAGTTTCCTGTCGGGGAAGGCATCATTATCGAGCTTGCAACAAATATTGCGTTTGCTTCTTCATCCGTAAATTGAAAACCTTTTACAGTTTAATGACGCGAGCTTTCACTTTTGCTGCCAGTGCGCTGTCGTACATAAGCTTGGTGAGTTGTCGTCGTTGCTGAACTGCTGGCCGCGAACGCAAACTTCATATCACGCACACTGTTCTTGGTTCACTGCTAGTGCGATCTTTTTGATGCCGAATCTTTACATTTTGGACAAACTTTCCGCGACAACATACCAAACGGCAAGCTAGGTCTAATCGGCGTTGGTTGCGCTTCGATCGATAGCGATCACATGAATCTCAGTTGCGCTTTGGTACTAAATCAATGAAACTTTTTGCGGTGGCCGCACTTGACGGGAAGGAATGCATATCGTTAATGAAAACGAGGGCAACACGTGAAGTGCTCAAATTGTAGTTCATGAGTTGATTGCGATGTCTTAAATCGGGTTTGTGCCCGTGAAATCAAATGGTTGGTGTCTTTCAATGCGTGGAATTCTGGACATGATTCGACATAGTTTCTGTGTAGTGCGCATAATCGAGGCAGCCTGATAGTCGGCAAATTTTCGCAATGATCATTTCATTTATTAGACATTCCCCCTTTGTGTTCATTTCATTGGCAATGCGTGTCTTCGGACGTTAAATTATTTTAACATTCAGAAATTTAAACGTCAGCAAGGACACATCGCACGTTTCAATTCTCGGACAAACGAAGCTGCATGCTCAACACATTTTGCGCGAGTGCGGCCCTTGAAAAAAGTTCTTTTGGTAATGGGTAGATAGCAAAATGGTGCGTCATCTGCAATCGTACTTCTTGTTTGAGGCATATCCCTTCGCCACTCCAAGATGCTTGCTGCACAGTGTAACAGAGGAGGAAACATGTGCAATTCTGCAGCGCGTTTGTGGCCGCTTGTTCAGTAAATATGTTAGTTTTTTTATTTGTGCATGAATAGACGATATTTCGCACATTTCGGACAACGAAGCGAGAAGTGGAAATGGGCAAATGCAAAGAACGATAAAAGGCGGGTTCCGAAGGCAGCATGCGATTAAGCTTTGATTCATGCAGTAGTATTTTCCAGAACCACCTCGATTTAATAATTTCGAGTAAACACGGTGACCACTTCAAAATCACTCACACGTACTTATGGGTACATGCTGCTGAATGTCAACATACGTTAGATGACAACGGAAGTATGCATACTCTGCCAGAGTTATAGAAACTGCTGAGCGCGTTAGGGGCCCACGGGACAAAATGGCCACTCTGTTAATGGTACCGTGGGACGTAAAAGGATCGAATTAGCCTTTGAAGCAAGAAGTAGCATGGTATGGTGCCTTTATTGCAAGTGTAAAGTGCCGATAGGCTGTGTTACGTGTTGTGTGCAGAGAATTTCGCATATATTGAAACCCAACGTTCGAGTGCATAATAGAACGAGATCTAATAAAAGGAAGATGGAAAGGTGTAAGAAAAGAGTCAGAAAACTACAAGCGCATTGCATTTTCCGATTAAGAAAGACAGTTGACTATATCTAACCTGAGATAGTGTCTTTGCAGCACAAAAGCAGATGAATTATTCTACAGGTAAGCAACACAACAAATGGACAAATATTTCGTGATGCTGTGATGTCCAGAAAATCATTGCTTGTGAGAAAACATGCGTATAACACCGTCCGCAGCAAAACAAAGCATGTGTCCGGAGCTGTATGCCACTTAATGAAGAAATGACTCTCCGCATGATTATAACTATCCCGTAGTAACTGCATTTATTAAACTAAACTGCATAGCTCTCTAAAGTGTGATGCAGCGATATGTGAGAAAAAGGCACCGCAAGAGCTGAGTCGATCACGCAGAAAGCGACGGCACTGGTAAGAATGCCCGTACAGCGGCACGGCATCTTGAACCGGAAATCGATGCAGACAGGCGCCAAAGCCCACAATTCTTTGCGTGAGCCACAATTTCGCTATCTACCTATTATAGAGCGATACTGCTTAAGTGCAGATATTCGCGACTTCCACGACTTGCGTTATAAGCGATCTATACTGTATTTCTGCTTCCATTACGAAATCGTGCTTCCTGCAGTCTTGATCAAGTGTCTGATTCGAAAGACGGTTACCGTGATTTCACAATGACAAGTCGCTTTGGACTTGCCGCTTGCATAAATCTTGCGATAGATGAGCAGCCCTCACCTTGCGATAGATGAGCAGCCCTCACCTACAGTCCTCAAGGCGCTTCAAGGCATATTACCCCATCAATGAAATGTCGACTGTTTTCGGAAATATAGTGCACTTGTCTGGATAAGGATCGCTTGGTTACGGTCGCACCAAGTTATGATATTCCATATAATGCAGCCTCGCAGGCTGGAACCTGCACTTTCCAAGCCTGGCATCTTTTCAAAGCAAACTTACAATGTACTGGGAGGAATAGCACGTCCCAAAACCACTATATGATTACGAGAGACGCCGTAGTGGAGGGCTCCGGAAATTTAGACCACCTGGGGTTCTTTAACGTGCACACAAATCTGAGCACACGGGCCTACAACATTTCCGCCTCGATCGGAAATGCAGCCGCCGCAGCCGGGATTCGAACCCGCGCCCTGCGGGTCAGCAGCCGAGTACCTTAGCCACTAGACCACCACGGCGGGGCAATGCTACTCTTTAGTGAGGCGAATCCGGGTGCCACTGTGGTATGCCTGTCGTTGTCAGCTACTTGGTGCGCTGCGCTACGAGACCATGCCGGACAATGAATTGCCTTGAGCGAGACACGGACGCGAGTCTCCTCTCTTGCCCGGTCATGACTAGGATCGCGCCCCTGTGCACAAACCGAATGGAAATGAGTCTTCTACGCAACAGCGCAATATTGTCTCTTTAACGTGACATTTTAATGGTGGAGGTGCTGGGTAACCTCACCTATGCAACAGACTCCTTCTAGCAGCCGGAACGTGACCCAAAACCCAGAGCTTACGCCGGTACACCGTTTCAGTCGGAGGATTCGAGGACTGTCCCCCGAGTTTGTGCCTCACAGTACAAGTACGTCGACTGGTATGGAGAATACTGTTGCTGTCACCGCTTCCCCTACCGCTGGAGCCGCCGCTGCTCCAACCGCTGCACCCGCAGCTGCACCCACTCATTATACGCTACAAAAACCACGTGTTCCGAGTCCCTTTCGTGGTGGCCTCTATGAAGATGTGGAAGATTGGCTGGCTGAGTACGAGTACGTAGCGGATTTCAACGGGTGGGACGAAGTAGCGAAGCTCAAGAATGTGTACTTTAGTCTTCTGGATGGTGCTCGCACATGGTTCCAGAACCGCAAGGGCCTCCTAACGTCGTGGCATGAGTTCTGTCACAGGCTCCGCGAAACGTACTCGAGTCTCGATCGTCGAGAGCGCGCTGAAAGGGCCCTCCAGTCCCGCATGCAGATGCCTAATGAAGGTGTGGCTACATACGTGGAGGATATGGTTCATCTGTTCACTCGCGCCGACCCAACCATGCCGGAAGACAAGAAGCTGCGACACTTGATGCGAGGTGTGAAAGAGCAGCTCTTCGCTGGACTCATTCGTAGTCCGCCTAGAACGGTCGCGGAGTTCCTCACTGAAGCCGTCGCCATGGAAAAGGCGCTGCAGCAGCGGAACCAGTACGATCGGCAAGTGAATGCTACCTATACCACCGGGCTAGGCTCGTTCCCGACCGACGTGGGAGCGCTTCGCGAGCTGATACGTTCGGTTGTTCGCGACGAGCTACAACAGCTGCAACAGCTGAACCAGGCGCAGCAGCAGCCTTCCACGAATTGCATCGCCACCATCATACGTGACGAAGTTCAGCATGCGCTCGGCACACCTCGCCGCGAGACACCAACGCAGGTTGCTGCACCACTTCAGGCGTTCGCAACTTCAAGTGAACCTCTAGGGGTGACCTACGCAGACGTATTGAGACGCACCGTTCCGTCGTCCACGACACCATCCCCAGTGAGTGGTTTCCAGCGCACCACTTATACCGACACGTTCGAACACAACGCACCTGCACCAGTCCCACTACCAGCCGCAACCCCGTACGCCACACTGCAGTCCGCACAGGTGGTCCCTTATTTTGCAGACACTCGACCCGTCATGCGTAAATCCGACATATGGCGCATGCCCGACCGACGACCGCTTTGCTACCACTGCGGTGAAGCGGGTCACCTCTACCGAGACTGCCAGTACCGCCGACTTGGGCTGCAGGGTTTTCCTGCCAATTCACCCCGCCCCCGGTTTGGACAGAGACCACCAGAAATTGAAGATTTTATCGCTCGGCAGAACGTCCCACTCAGGCGTCAGTCGCGCTCACCGTCACCGCGGTCGTCATCTTATTCAGGCAACGGAAATCGAAGGCCGCAAGGACGGTCTCCGAGCCCTCGCCTGGAAAACTAACGCCAGCGACCTTTCGAGGCGAGGCCGCTGATTCTCGACGTGATGAAGACCTCGCCCTCCAATCGACGCGACATCGGACCAACGGAAATTCGACTACGCCGGCGCCTGTATCCCAGCTGAGCGACTTTTCAATGGACATACCTGTGCTGCTCGACGGTCGCAATTTAACTGCCTTAATAGACACTGGTGCTGACTACTCGATTATTAGCGGACAATTGGCACGTACCTTGAAGAAAGTGATAATGCCTTGGACAGGATCGCATGTACGTACAGCTGGCGGACATGTTGTAACGCCGGTTGGTTTGTGCACGTCCAGGCTACAAATACGAGGCTGCACGTTTTTGGTCAGCTCCATCGTGCTACGTGACTGCTCCCGCGAATTAATTCTCGGCCTCGATTTTCTTCGGGAATATGGCGCCGTAATCGACCTACGGCGACGCTGCATTTCCTTTTCGACAGTCAACGCTACGTCAAGGGACTCCAACCGCCGTACAACCGCCCTCCGTGTTTCCGACGACAGTGTCACAATACCACCTCGTGCAAGTATCCTAATTCAGGTGACTTCCGAAGGAACCAGTGACGGTGAAACAGTGGCAGAGTGCAACGTCTCCCTGCTGCTGGCGCTTGGAATTTCTGTGGCACGAGGCATCATTGACATTCGGAACGGTACAGCCGAGGTCATGATTACAAATTTCACCAATGAGCATCGTCACCTTTTCCGGGGCACTGCGGTCGCCTACGCTGAAGCCTTGGAGGACGTCATTGAGTGTTTTGCCTGTGAAGACAGTAGCCGCAATGGACAAACCGTAATAGATGTTGACATGAACAGTGCACTGCCAGAAGAGAACCAGAGGGCCTTGCGAGAGCTATTGTTTGAATTCAGGGCGTGCTTTGCTCAGTCGTCTAAAGTGAGTCAGACGCCAATTACACAGCACAGGATAATCACTTACGACGACGCAAGACCTATTCACCAACAGCCATACCGCGTCTCGCCGACAGAACGCGCAGCTATCAAGCAGCAAGTGAAAGAAATGATCGACGACGGCGTTATCCAGCCTTCGAACAGTCCCTGGTCCTCACCGGTCGTTCTAGTTAAGAAGAAGGACGGTACGCTTCGCTTCTGTGTAGATTACAGAAAGCTCAACAACGTCACAAAAAAAGATGTTTATCCGCTGCCGCGTATTGATGACTCGCTTGACCGACTACGACGAGCGAAGTATTTTTCTTCCCTGGATTTAAAGAGTGGCTACTGGCAAATTGAGGTTGATGAGCGCGACCGCGAAAAAACCGCCTTTGTCACGCCGGATGGCCTCTACGAATTTCGGGTGCTACCGTTCGGACTCTGCTCTGCGCCAGCTACCTTCCAACGCATGATGGACACTGTGTTGACTGACTTAAAATGGCAAAGCTGCCTTGTGTACTTGGATGATGTGGTCGTGTTTTCAACCAGCTTCTCCGAACATCTGAAGCGACTACGACAAGTACTTGAGGCGATTCGGACGGCTAACCTTACGTTAAAGCCGCAAAAATGCCATTTCGGTTACGAAGAACTAAAGTTCCTTGGACATGTCGTAAGCGCAGAAGGCGTCCGTCCTGACCCTGAGAAAACCGCCGCTGTCGCAGCCTTCCCGACTCCTGCCGATAAGAAAAGTGTGCGGCGGTTTCTTGGTCTATGCGCGTACTACCGGCGCTTTATAGGCAATTTTTCGAAAATTGCCGAACCATTAACTAGACTCACTAGAGACGATACGCCGTTCGTTTGGAGTGCTGAACAAGAATCAGCATTCACAGAGCTTCGGCTTCGCCTGGCATCACCACCTGTTCTTGGACATTTCGACGAGGAAGCCGAAACAGAAATTCATACCGACGCCAGTAACGTCGGTCTGGGCGCGGTACTCGTCCAACGGCAGGAGGGAATTGAAAAGGTTATCGCCTACGCAAGCCGAACCCTAACACGCCCGGAGTCAAACTACAGTACCACGGAGAAGGAGTGCCTTGCTGTCGTGTGGGCAATTGCTAAGTTTCGACCTTACCTTTACGGCCGTCCATTCAGAGTAGTGACGGATCATCACTCGCTGTGCTGGCTTGCGAACCTCAGAGACCCCTCCGGACGACTGGCAAGGTGGAGCCTACGTCTGCAGGAGTACGACGTCACTATCGTGTACAAGTCCGGTCGTGCACACGAAGATGCGGACACGTTGTCACGCGCGCCAGTTGAGCCTGCCGCTCAGAGCTTCGAAGAGGACTCCCCTTTCCTTGGCTCCGTAAGCGTAACAGACTTGGCTTTACGGCAGCGAGCAGATGCTCAATTGCGACCTATCATTGAACATCTAGAGGGCCGCAACGTATCACTGCCCCAGCATATAACTCGCGGATTGTCATCCTTCTGCTTACGACAGGGCGTGTTGTACAAGAAGAACGCAGCCGCCAGCAACAAAACTTACCTGTTGGTCGTCCCCGCAGAGCTGCGTGAGGAAATTCTATTTGCCTGCCACAACGAGCCTCCATCGGGCCATCTGGGCATCACCCGAACCATCGCTAGGGTACGAAAGTCTTACTACTGGCCGAAACTTGCCGCTTGCGTTAAACAGTACGTTCAAGCCTGCCGCGAATGCCAGCGCCGAAAATCCCCATCTGTTAAGCCTGCGGGATTACTTCACCCTATCGAGCCACCCAGAACACCCTTCGATCAAGTCGGCATGGACCTCCTGGGTCCGTTTCCCTTGTCATCTTCCGGCAACAAGTGGATAATCGTCGCTACAGATTATCTAACCCGCTATGCTGAAACTAAGGCGCTTCCTAAAAGCACGGCTTGTGAAGTTGCTCACTTTTTCATCGAGAGAATTGTATTACGCCACGGTGCTCCATCCTGTGTCATCACAGACCGAGGAACAGCGTTTACAGCAAGGCTCCTTGAACAAGTTTTTCAGTTAAGTTACTCCACGCATCGCAAGACAACAGCGTATCACCCTCAGACAAATGGACTGACCGAGCGGCTTAACAAAACGATGACTGATATGCTGTCTATGTACATAGACGTACAGCACAAGACGTGGGATGAAATACTGCCTTACGTAACATTCGCGTATAATACCGCTACGCAAGAGACCACACGATTCACTCCGTTTCGTCTTCTATACGGTCGGGACGTTCAGACGATGTTGGACGCAATGCTCCCATGCGACATTGACAACATCGAGAATCTCGACGAAGATGCTGAGTGTTTCGTGCAACGAGCCGAGGAAGCACGTCAACTAGCCCGCGTAAACATCAAGAAACAACAAGGCGTCGATGCACAGCGCTACAACCGCTGCCACAGACAAGTCGATTATAAACCAGGTGACCAGGTGTTGGTTTGGACCCCTGTGCGCTGCAAAGGTCTCTCTGAGAAGCTTCTCAGTCGGTATTTTGGCCCGTACAAAGTGCTACGACAAGTGAGCGACGTCAATTACGAAGTCCTTCCGGACGGAAGCCAACCACCCCGACGCCGACAGCTACGACCCGAGATTGTGCACGTGGTGCGGTTAAAACCGTACCACACACTGTGACAATGTTTTTTTTTTTACGATACACGCTTCGTTTAGCATCGAGGCGATGCTCTTCAGGGAGGAGGGGCAGTGCCGCGCGCTTGATCTGCCAGCGCAAAAGAGGCAGACGAAGTGGCAGTTCCCCTCGTGCCATTGTTCTGTTTTTGGCTGCGCTGAGCCGACCGCTCTTCGGACTTTTGTGAGGACGCCTTAAAAACGTCTCCTGTCTCTTTAACGTGACAATATTAAGCAGAAAGAAACAATGCACTGCCGATTTCAGCTGCGCGGCTTCCACAGCATTTGCTCCGTTGGATTGCAACACAGCCTTTAACACCGCAGAAATGGCCTTGGTCGAGATGGTACGGAGATGGCAGACTAAAGACAGATTTTGAGACCATAGCCCGACGAACCTATATGACTTGGATTAGATTTGATTTTCAATGGATATTAGTAGCCAGACACTGTAAAGCCTGTGCGATTTAAAACCAGAACTAACGGACACATTTCAGTCAACACAACTTGTTTTCGTTGCCATCCGTACGCAAAAGGGGACTATGAAATGAGCATGACTTAAAGAGATGACTTTTCAATTCCTTTTTTAGTGGAACAAATTCCACAAAATCTCCGAGGATTACAAGCAGTTCACAGGTGTTCAAGGAGTTTCAAGAACTTTTGCACTGATACTGTCAATATTGTCACGTTAAAGAGACAGGAGACGTTTTTAAGGCGTCCTCACAAAAGTCCGAAGAGCGGTCGGCTCAGCGCAGCCAAAAACAGAACAATGGCACGAGGGGAACTGCCACTTCGTCTGCCTCTTTTGCGCTGGCAGATCAAGCGCGCGGCACTGCCCCTCCTCCCTGAAGAGCATCGCCTCGATGCTAAACGAAGCGTGTATCGTAAAAAAAAAAAACATTGTCACAGTGTGTGGTACGGTTTTAACCGCACCACGTGCACAATCTCGGGTCGTAGCTGTCGGCGTCGGGGTGGTTGGCTTCCGTCCGGAAGGACTTCGTAATTGACGTCGCTCACTTGTCGTAGCACTTTGTACGGGCCAAAATACCGACTGAGAAGCTTCTCAGAGAGACCTTTGCAGCGCACAGGGGTCCAAACCAACACCTGGTCACCTGGTTTATAATCGACTTGTCTGTGGCAGCGGTTGTAGCGCTGTGCATCGACGCCTTGTTGTTTCTTGATGTTTACGCGGGCTAGTTGACGTGCTTCCTCGGCTCGTTGCACGAAACACTCAGCATCTTCGTCGAGATTCTCGATGTTGTCAATGTCGCATGGGAGCATTGCGTCCAACATCGTCTGAACGTCCCGACCGTATAGAAGACGAAACGGAGTGAATCGTGTGGTCTCTTGCGTAGCGGTATTATACGCGAATGTTACGTAAGGCAGTATTTCATCCCACGTCTTGTGCTGTACGTCTATGTACATAGACAGCATATCAGTCATCGTTTTGTTAAGCCGCTCGGTCAGTCCATTTGTCTGAGGGTGATACGCTGTTGTCTTGCGATGCGTGGAGTAACTTAACTGAAAAACTTGTTCAAGGAGCCTTGCTGTAAACGCTGTTCCTCGGTCTGTGATGACACAGGATGGAGCACCGTGGCGTAATACAATTCTCTCGATGAAAAACTGAGCAACTTCACAAGCCGTGCTTTTAGGAAGCGCCTTAGTTTCAGCATAGCGGGTTAGATAATCTGTAGCGACGATTATCCACTTGTTGCCGGAAGATGACAAGGGAAACGGACCCAGGAGGTCCATGCCGACTTGATCGAAGGGTGTTCTGGGTGGCTCGATAGGGTGAAGTAATCCCGCAGGCTTAACAGATGGGGATTTTCGGCGCTGGCATTCGCGGCAGGCTTGAACGTACTGTTTAACGCAAGCGGCAAGTTTCGGCCAGTAGTAAGACTTTCGTACCCTAGCGATGGTTCGGGTGATGCCCAGATGGCCCGATGGAGGCTCGTTGTGGCAGGCAAATAGAATTTCCTCACGCAGCTCTGCGGGGACGACCAACAGGTAAGTTTTGTTGCTGGCGGCTGCGTTCTTCTTGTACAACACGCCCTGTCGTAAGCAGAAGGATGACAATCCGCGAGTTATATGCTGGGGCAGTGATACGTTGCGGCCCTCTAGATGTTCAATGATAGGTCGCAATTGAGCATCTGCTCGCTGCCGTAAAGCCAAGTCTGTTACGCTTACGGAGCCAAGGAAAGGGCAGTCCTCTTCGAAGCTCTGAGCGGCAGGCTCAACTGGCGCGCGTGACAACGTGTCCGCATCTTCGTGTGCACGACCGGACTTGTACACGATAGTGACGTCGTACTCCTGCAGACGTAGGCTCCACCTTGCCAGTCGTCCGGAGGGGTCTCTGAGGTTCGCAAGCCAGCACAGCGAGTGATGATCCGTCACTACTCTGAATGGACGGCCGTAAAGGTAAGGTCGAAACTTAGCAATTGCCCACACGACAGCAAGGCACTCCTTCTCCGTGGTACTGTAGTTTGACTCCGGGCGTGTTAGGGTTCGGCTTGCGTAGGCGATAACCCTTTCAACTCCCTCCTGCCGTTGGACGAGTACCGCGCCCAGACCGACGTTACTGGCGTCGGTATGAATTTCTGTTTCGGCTTCCTCGTCGAAATGTCCAAGAACAGGTGGTGATGCCAGGCGAAGCCGAAGCTCTGTGAATGCTGATTCTTGTTCAGCACTCCAAACGAACGGCGTATCGTCTCTAGTGAGTCTAGTTAATGGTTCGGCAATTTTCGAAAAATTGCCTATAAAGCGCCGGTAGTACGCGCATAGACCAAGAAACCGCCGCACACTTTTCTTATCGGCAGGAGTCGGGAAGGCTGCGACAGCGGCGGTTTTCTCAGGGTCAGGACGGACGCCTTCTGCGCTTACGACATGTCCAAGGAACTTTAGTTCTTCGTAACCGAAATGGCATTTTTGCGGCTTTAACGTAAGGTTAGCCGTCCGAATCGCCTCAAGTACTTGTCGTAGTCGCTTCAGATGTTCGGAGAAGCTGGTTGAAAACACGACCACATCATCCAAGTACACAAGGCAGCTTTGCCATTTTAAGTCAGTCAACACAGTGTCCATCATGCGTTGGAAGGTAGCTGGCGCAGAGCAGAGTCCGAACGGTAGCACCCGAAATTCGTAGAGGCCATCCGGCGTGACAAAGGCGGTTTTTTCGCGGTCGCGCTCATCAACCTCAATTTGCCAGTAGCCACTCTTTAAATCCAGGGAAGAAAAATACTTCGCTCGTCGTAGTCGGTCAAGCGAGTCATCAATACGCGGCAGCGGATAAACATCTTTTTTTGTGACGTTGTTGAGCTTTCTGTAATCTACACAGAAGCGAAGCGTACCGTCCTTCTTCTTAACCAGAACGACCGGTGAGGACCAGGGACTGTTCGAAGGCTGGATAACGCCGTCGTCGATCATTTCTTTCACTTGCTGCTTGATAGCTGCGCGTTCTGTCGGCGAGACGCGGTATGGCTGTTGGTGAATAGGTCTTGCGTCGTCGTAAGTGATTATCCTGTGCTGTGTAATTGGCGTCTGACTCACTTTAGACGACTGAGCAAAGCACGCCCTGAATTCAAACAATAGCTCTCGCAAGGCCCTCTGGTTCTCTTCTGGCAGTGCACTGTTCATGTCAACATCTATTACGGTTTGTCCATTGCGGCTACTGTCTTCACAGGCAAAACACTCAATGACGTCCTCCAAGGCTTCAGCGTAGGCGACCGCAGTGCCCCGGAAAAGGTGACGATGCTCATTGGTGAAATTTGTAATCATGACCTCGGCTGTACCGTTCCGAATGTCAATGATGCCTCGTGCCACAGAAATTCCAAGCGCCAGCAGCAGGGAGACGTTGCACTCTGCCACTGTTTCACCGTCACTGGTTCCTTCGGAAGTCACCTGAATTAGGATACTTGCACGAGGTGGTATTGTGACACTGTCGTCGGAAACACGGAGGGCGGTTGTACGGCGGTTGGAGTCCCTTGACGTAGCGTTGACTGTCGAAAAGGAAATGCAGCGTCGCCGTAGGTCGATTACGGCGCCATATTCCCGAAGAAAATCGAGGCCGAGAATTAATTCGCGGGAGCAGTCACGTAGCACGATGGAGCTGACCAAAAACGTGCAGCCTCGTATTTGTAGCCTGGACGTGCACAAACCAACCGGCGTTACAACATGTCCGCCAGCTGTACGTACATGCGATCCTGTCCAAGGCATTATCACTTTCTTCAAGGTACGTGCCAATTGTCCGCTAATAATCGAGTAGTCAGCACCAGTGTCTATTAAGGCAGTTAAATTGCGACCGTCGAGCAGCACAGGTATGTCCATTGAAAAGTCGCTCAGCTGGGATACAGGCGCCGGCGTAGTCGAATTTCCGTTGGTCCGATGTCGCGTCGATTGGAGGGCGAGGTCTTCATCACGTCGAGAATCAGCGGCCTCGCCTCGAAAGGTCGCTGGCGTTAGTTTTCCAGGCGAGGGCTCGGAGACCGTCCTTGCGGCCTTCGATTTCCGTTGCCTGAATAAGATGACGACCGCGGTGACGGTGAGCGCGACTGACGCCTGAGTGGGACGTTCTGCCGAGCGATAAAATCTTCAATTTCTGGTGGTCTCTGTCCAAACCGGGGGCGGGGTGAATTGGCAGGAAAACCCTGCAGCCCAAGTCGGCGGTACTGGCAGTCTCGGTAGAGGTGACCCGCTTCACCGCAGTGGTAGCAAAGCGGTCGTCGGTCGGGCATGCGCCATATGTCGGATTTACGCATGACGGGTCGAGTGTCTGCAAAATAAGGGACCACCTGTGCGGACTGCAGTGTGGCGTACGGGGTTGCGGCTGGTAGTGGGACTGGTGCAGGTGCGTTGTGTTCGAACGTGTCGGTATAAGTGGTGCGCTGGAAACCACTCACTGGGGATGGTGTCGTGGACGACGGAACGGTGCGTCTCAATACGTCTGCGTAGGTCACCCCTAGAGGTTCACTTGAAGTTGCGAACGCCTGAAGTGGTGCAGCAACCTGCGTTGGTGTCTCGCGGCGAGGTGTGCCGAGCGCATGCTGAACTTCGTCACGTATGATGGTGGCGATGCAATTCGTGGAAGGCTGCTGCTGCGCCTGGTTCAGCTGTTGCAGCTGTTGTAGCTCGTCGCGAACAACCGAACGTATCAGCTCGCGAAGCGCTCCCACGTCGGTCGGGAACGAGCCTAGCCCGGTGGTATAGGTAGCATTCACTTGCCGATCGTACTGGTTCCGCTGCTGCAGCGCCTTTTCCATGGCGACGGCTTCAGTGAGGAACTCCGCGACCGTTCTAGGCGGACTACGAATGAGTCCAGCGAAGAGCTGCTCTTTCACACCTCGCATCAAATGTCGCAGCTTCTTGTCTTCCGGCATGGTTGGATCGGCGCGAGTGAACAGATGAACCATATCCTCCACGTATGTAGCCACACCTTCATTAGGCATCTGCATGCGGGACTGGAGGGCCCTTTCGGCGCGCTCTCGACGATCGAGACTCGAGTACGTTTCGCGGAGCCTGTGACAGAACTCATGCCACGACGTTAGGAGGCCCTTGCGGTTCTGGAACCATGTGCGAGCACCATCCAGAAGACTAAAGTACACATTCTTGAGCTTCGCTACTTCGTCCCACCCGTTGAAATCCGCTACGTACTCGTACTCAGCCAGCCAATCTTCCACATCTTCATAGAGGCCACCACGAAAGGGACTCGGAACACGTGGTTTTTGTAGCGTGTAATGAGTGGGTGCAGCTGCGGGTGCAGCGGTTGGAGCAGCGGCGGCTCCAGCGGTAGGGGAAGCGGTGACAGCAACAGTATTCTCCATACCAGTCGACGTACTTGTACTGTGAGGCACAAACTCGGGGGACAGTCCTCGAATCCTCCGACTGAAACGGTGTACCGGCGTAAGCTCTGGGTTTTGGGTCACGTTCCGGCTGCTAGAAGGAGTCTGTTGCATAGGTGAGGTTACCCAGCACCTCCACCATTAAAATGTCACGTTAAAGAGACAGGAGACGTTTTTAAGGCGTCCTCACAAAAGTCCGAAGAGCGGTCGGCTCAGCGCAGCCAAAAACAGAACAATGGCACGAGGGGAACTGCCACTTCGTCTGCCTCTTTTGCGCTGGCAGATCAAGCGCGCGGCAATATCAAAGATATTCAAGAATTCCAAGGGGCTATGCCACGGCTGCTAGATAAAAAATAATATGCGGCCTGCTGCCTCGTGTTGCCGTCAATGTGCATGCGTCTGTAGGCTAAGCTGACAGTTGCAGCTGTTTTTTCAGTGAGGGCACTAGTTCTCCAGTTATCAAAGCAGACGACATTTTATGTTGAAATGTGGTCACGTCAAGATTTATGCATGTGTGTGCTTTTTCGTGTGATTTCTGTAAATGCCACTGTGAAATACCAGGCATTCCTTAGTGACCTACAGTGTTGGAAAGCATGTTAGAGAACACACCTTTTTTCACAAGCAAGCGCGAAAACAGGCACACGCCGCTGCATCTAGACGACAGCATCAAGCCGTGGTGGTGACTGTTCCCTTTCAACCGGCGCCGCGACAAAAAGAAAAGTATCAAAAGGTGCCAAGGGTGTGCCCTTACCCTCTACCCTCTTCCATCTCTTACACATGCGACAGCCTAATGCTTGCTCAGATCGTGAGAATTCGAGATATTGTACTGGGTCTCTTTTCGTTTATTTATTTATTTATTTCACAATACTGCAGGCCACTGGCCCAAGCAGGAGTGGATACATCAAAACGTAATTGTAGAAAACAACAGACAACAATACAAAAGAAACAAAAGGTTAAGAAAGAATGGTGACGCTCAAGGTCACCAAGAAACTTATTAGAATGAAAGATGTCACACGGCAAACAATTCCAGTCATCGACAGTTCTAGGAAAAAAACTATATTTAAAAGCATTTGATCGGGCAAAAATTGGTGTTAGAGCATGTTCATGACCATGACGAGTACGTCGTACTGAGAGCGGTTTAACACAGTCAGGGAGATCAATTTTTACAATACCACACAAACAATTGTAAAGAAAGGAAAGACGACTGAACTTTCTCCGAGCTTCTAAAGTAGAAATGTCAGTTTTTGCAGATAAATAGGCAAGACGAATTCCTTTCCCCTAACTGTCGCTGTGGTGCTGTTAAACAATAACTTGGAATGCTCACAAAACCGAAAAGGATCTAAACAAGAGGTGATGGATGGTAAGAGGGGGTGTCCCTGAGCTTCTTTTCTTGCACCCCGTCAAGTTCCAGTCATTGAACCTTTTCAAATAAGCAAATTCAGCTCCTTCAGCCACAACAATGTTGACGCCAAAGGAGCTGATGCAAGCTTTGTAGCATGCAAAAGGTTGGTTAGCGGTGGCAGCGAAGGCGTTAGCGTATTCATAACACGACCTCCTCTATAAACTTCCACGACCTGCTCATGCTGCCACTTCCCAGAGTTACTATTGCTTGTTTAGTTTATTTTTTTCCCTCCAAAGTGCTGCAGCATGCCATGGCATCCCTCCTCGCTGAAGCCATCAAGCACTTTTCTGCAGGTGTCTGCATGCGTTTGCTCATTTTTGTGAAATTTGAAGGTTAGTGCTTGTCACCACTAGTCAGCAGTAGTCAGCAGTATCACTGGATATAACAAGTCTGCATTAATAATATTGGCAAGTTGTTCGAAAGATTTTGTACAGTCCCAAAAGCGGTATTTACTGGATTCTAGGGCAGTGTTTTGCTTTGAGTGGGGGCTGAATTTCAGTAGTGCCAGTAGTTACATTGGATGGGATGCTGATGGGAGCTCGGTAAAACGTGTGGTGCTAGGTAGTTTGCGATACTATATATTTCTTTATGTCCTTGATTGTACTGTTCACCTTTTTACCTAGAGGTAGTGTGAACTGCACTGTTAATGCCTTTCTGCAATATATTGACTCTCACAAGTAAAAAACGTTTGTTGCAGATTAGATTTTTTCTGTATCCACCAAAAGCAATGTTTGAACTAGATTATTTACATCTGTGCTTCAGCGTACCATTGATTGTGAGAAGAAAACAACCTCAAGCTTACGTATTTATTTATTGCAATTGTAAAGTGTGATTTTTGAGCATTAAACATGTATAGGAATTCTAATCTTCATCAGTGAACAAGCAATTTCCGCATGTTTATAGCGGTAATAAGGAACTTATCCATCTGAGGGTGAATTCTGGCACCACAGGGAAAAAGGCATGCCACCAGACAACAGTGCCGTATCCAGGGGGTGCCCCATTGGGGCAGTGCCCTACCCCAACAAAATTATTTTTTCGCCATACCATACAGAACGAAAATTGACCATTTGTCTGACCGGTCGGTACATCACACCATGCACAAATAATTTAGCTAAGAAGAATGCATGGTTTAGACTGTAAATGATACTGGAGAATAGCTGTTTCGATCACATGGTTTATATATCGCTGTTCCAGTGATAAAACTGTGGTCACATTGCCTGTGTAAGACACGCGACGGTGCCAGTGACACTCAAACGGTAACCATAAATATAATAAACTGTGATATCTGTAGGTGCAAGATATCACTGTAACAATGTTGCAGTAATCCACCGGTCTTGTCGCACGTTTCCATCAGCCGATCACTAGACCCAACAGCGCCCAGACAACTGCACAACTGCTCCTTCTATCGCTATCTGTGGACAGTATGATAAGGGTATGCTTCAAGAGTGATGGGTGGGTCATGAAAACTTACACAAGCCATTGCACGCATCATTTGTACCGTATTTTGTCTTCATTTGCGTCATACAAACTCCATTTCAGATTTGCACTTTTTAAAACATTGCACTGTCTCGCCACAGATCAATTATTTCTGCAGCTGCTAAGCAGTGGTGAGGTGGGGCACTGCTGCACAAAATGAAGTGAGCATATACGGCCTACGTTCTGCTGGTTCATGTCACATATTGTTTTCGTTTGCCTGCGCTTAGATGGTGACGCAAAAGCACTTGCGCAGAGATTGAGGTCCGGTAGTGAACATCCCAGAACCAACCATCTCGGTGCTCTTCACAGCTAGAATGTTCCGTTGCAACATTTATTCTGTAAATTGCTCAACCCAGGCATTACAAACAAGAAAAGCAATGAAAGGAACGCATTGAAAGAAAAGCAATGAAAGGAGTGCACCACGACGATCGCACGTCATCTGCTATGGGGGTAAGTCGTCGCGGCACCTGGTGGCATCTCTGGTCCCTAGGCACCAATTTTCAACCGCATAGGTATCCATAGGGATGGAACCAGTTAGCAGGTCGTAGGTTTATAAAGGAAGCCCTGATTCATAACCGCACAGGTACACTTCAGCAGCACCGGCAACAACAGCTACAATCTTGGCATCGATCCAGTCAGAAGCAGCTATGTTGTCATCTGCACCTATGAACCACTGTCCGAGGTGGTGCCGAGAAATGCTCATAAGTCACAGAATTCGCTGAGGCACCTTACCGTAGTCAGTCGTCATGATGCACCCAAAGTCATCACATGGCCCACAAGAGAAGTTTACAACTGTACTTTACTTGACGTCACTACATGCGCGTCATATTTTTGATCACTACGTGTTGGTCAACATTCTGTTCAACTGCCGAATGAGAATTTATCTGTGAGCGCCAGCTCCAGACACAGTGGTTCAGGGAAGGTCAAGCAGCCCTGGCCCACAGCGGAGTTACGGGTGAAGAGCTAAGAGCAATGGAATGCGCTCCTAGTGTCTAGCTTTCATCCTAAAAATTAAAAGCTTTTCTTCCTTTTCCACCCATCTCGTCCGCTCACATATGGCGCAGTCGACGTCCGAAACTTGCTACAGCCAGTATGTCGTCAAGCAAGTTTTCGTGCTTTCGTTCAAACATTGCTGAACGCCAAACAAGTCCTAAGCCTAACCAGCCAGGCGTGTCAGCGACGATATCGTTCATCAACTGTCTTGTCACTACTAAAGATTTTGCGACCATGATTGTATAGTTCATTAGAACTGAACTGCAATGCCACAGCCTCTCCACCACCAGCAACAAGGAGGAATTAATCGATCGACTTTTAGTTGATGTCACCTAAGATCCACCCCTTGCTCCCAAACCCACGCCAGGCACATCCGACATTTAAACGCCGCAAGCGTCCGTTCCAGCGCCTACGATGTCATTTCCAGCCATGTGCACCTTTACGTCAGACCCAGCAGAGAACATGCAACATATGGCAACCTTTCTACACCAGAGTATGGCTATGATAACGACAACGATGGCAAGTTGATAATATGCGGTGTTTTTTGGCGCAAGGGCCATTTGATGGTCAAAGAGCGCCAGGTCATAGAACGAGATGTGAAGAATGAATGTGTTGGGTGGCTGTGTAAGCGCCTTAAAATTCCTTGCGCGGGTAAAATATAGAAGTAATAAAATCATGACAGTGACGTGAAATGTATAGTAAGAATGAATGGCGAAAGGTTCTGATAACAAAGCACGGTGGAGGTATTTGACACTGGTAGAAGTGTCTCATCTGTGCCCTTGTGTCCAAGGGGTGTGAGGCAAGTGCTTTTTAATGAAGCCACCGCAGCAGCAGCCTCTCTTAAGAGGTCGCGCTACGCGATGCCTTGGTATTTTACATTAAAAGTGCGGACATCTCTTAAAGAAGCCAACACAGATTTATGAGTGAAAAGTGGTTCCCTACCGACAAACACAGCCAGGTGAAGTGGTATCTGTTGTCGGTAGGGTAGTGAAAAGTGTTGTTTTCTTAGAGTGTCTAAGTGTTTCACAGTGGATTAAAATGAGAAGCACTATTAGTGCTTCATCACATCTGTCACACAATGGTGGATCCACACCAACCAAAAGGTATGAGTGTGTCATGTATGCGTGCCCTATCCTGAGCCTTGTTAGTGTTACCTCTGTACGACGTGATTTCGATACTGGCTGCCAATTACCAAGGTGTGGCTTAATAACATGTAGCTCGTTTCGTGTGTGGCTATCCCACTAGCTCTGCCAGTAATCCCAGAGCTTTCCTTTGAGAGACGGTTTAAGGTCAAGGGCCGTGATCGATATGGGTGTAGTGGCAGTGCTTTCGTGGATGCATGCAGCAAGCTGATCCGCCATCACGTTGCCTTGGATTTCACGGTGCCCTGGCACAAAGCACATCATGACATGTTGTTTGAGTGTGCAGAGTGTGCCTAAAATAGAGTAAAGTGAGACGAGGACAGGTTTTTTTTTGTTTTTTAGGAGTTTGCAGAGCTTTTACTACACTGAGAGAGTCCGTGTAAATAACTGCTTCTTGTAGTTGTAATTGTTTAATGTGTATAGTGGCAATGAAAATCGCATAAGCTTCCGCTGCAAATATGCGTGTATCTAGATGTAGAGGGCCAGCATCAGAAAAGGATGGCCCAACAGCAGCGTAGGTCACAGAAGAGTTAGACTTAGAGCCATCTGTAAAAAACTCTGGACATGTGTATTAGTGTTGAAGTTCCAGGAAGTATGTGCGGACGTCGGCAGTGGGCACGTGTTTTGTAACTTCTAGGAAAGACACACCGCAATCTAGAATCTGCCACTGCCACGGTGGCAGGTATGCCGCAGGAGCCATTAAGCGGTGTTCAAGTGACACAGCAGTCTCCTCAGCGAGACCCTTCAGGCAAACTGAATAGGGCTGCCTCACCGAAGGTCTGTTTTGAAACAGACCGGAGCTCGACAAATCATTGATAGTGGGATATGAGAGGTGCTTCTTGTCTGCGTACACTTTGATGAAATATACAAAGAACATGCAAGTTCTCTGCAGGTGAAGCAACCACTCATTTGACTCAACATAGATGCTTTCTACGGGGCTGGTGCGAAAAGCACCTGTAGAAAGGCGGATGCCCAAATGGTGGACAGGGTCAAGCATTTGCAAGGCACTTGGTGCGTGCATATAAGGCTTTTATGAAGATTCATCAGGCATTTTCTATCACTGCCCCATGATGTCCGCGATAAAACCTTGATGAGATTCATTGCTTTCAGGCACTTGTTTATGAGGTGTTTAATGTGACAGATGAATGTTGGTTTCTTGTTTAAAATAATGCCTAAAAACTTTCGCTCAGACTTCACTGGTAGCCTCTGACCATGCAGGTCAATATCCGGATCTGTATGGAGACCTCTTTTTCTTGAGAATAAAACGCAGGTGCTCTTTTGTGGGTTAAGGGTGAAACCGTTCTCGTCAGCCCACTTAGTTACCTTATTCAAACCAAGTTGAAATTGCCGCTCGCACATTGCGAGATTGCATGCTTTGTAGCCTATCTGCATGTCGTCGACGTATATGCAATAAAACATGCTTGGTGGAATACAGGTATGTAAGGTATTCACTTTTACATACAGGTATGTAAGTGTGCAACTAAGCACACCACCTTGCGGCACTCCCGTTTCCTGCACGAAAGTTCAAGACAAGACATTCCAGACTCGGACACGGAAAGTGCGATTGGACAGATAACTTTGTATTCATCATCATCATCATTATCAGCCTGACTACGTCCACTGCAGGACAAAGGCCTCTCCCATGTTCTGCCAGTTAACCCGGTCCTGTGCTTGCTGCTGCCAATTTATACCCGCAAACTTCTTAATCTCATCTGCCCACCTAATCTTCTGTCTCCCCCTAACCCGCTTGCCTTCTCTGGGAATCCAGTTAGTTACCCTTAATGACCAGCGGTTATCCTGTCTACGCCCTACATGCCCGGCCCATGTCCATTCCTTCTTCTTGATTTTCAGCTATGATATCCTTAACCCCAGTTTTTTCCCTGATCCACTCTGCTCTGCTCTGGTCTTGTCTCTTAAAGTTACACCTTTCCTTTTTCTTTCCGTTGCTCGCTGCGTCGTCCTCAATTTGACCTGAACCCTCTTTGTAAGTCTCCAGGTTTCTGCTCCGTAGATAAGTACCGGCAAGATACAGCTGTTATATACTTCCTCTTGAGGGATAGTGGCAATCTACCTGTTATAATTTGAGAGTGCTTGCCAAATGTGCTCCACCCCATTCTTATTCTTCTAGTTGCTTCAATTTCGTGGTTCTGTTCCACGGTTATTACCTGCCCTAAGTAGACATAGTCCTTTACAACTTGAAGTGCACTATTACCTATCTCAAAGCGCTGCTCTCTTCCGAGGTTGTTGTACATTACTTTCGTTTTCTGCAGATTAATTTTAAGACCCACCTTTCTGCTCTCTTTGTCTAACTCTGTAATTATGAGTTGCAATTGATCCCCTGAGTTACTCAGCAATGCAATGTCATCGGCGAAGAGCAGGTTAGTTACTAAGGTACTCTCCATTAACTCTTATCCCTAACTGTTCCCATTCTAGGCTTCTGAAAACCTTCTGTAAGCACGCGGTACACAGCGTAGGGGAGATTGTGTCCCCCGCAAAGCAGGGGGACACAATTGCGGGGGACACATGTGCTGCGATAGCGTAGTGGTTAGAAAATCCGCCTCGCATGCAAAAGGTCCGTGGTTAAAATCCCGATGCCGTGCAGTTCCCAACCGGATAACAACAAAAAAATCCATGTCCAACAACAACAAAAAAATCCAACTGCATTAAAAGGCCTGGGGTGTGGCCTCACCGGTGACCACCGCCGTTAACGCACTCCCTCACCAGAGAAGGATTGGCCACCCTGGTGCAGTATCTGGCCACTACCTCTCACATGCATACGTCAATTAACTCACGGCCCTCAGTCCCCAGCACCTGCGAAGCAACTGACCACGGCAGCGGTCAGATCTGCAACGCAGCAGAGGGTGCTAAGAATCTCTAGATCCGGACAGGCCGCCATTGGAATTTCGTATTGTGTTCAGCATATTTTCTTGGGCACCTAAGTGTGAGACGTCTCGCAATATCCCAAAGTGCCGTGTGGTGTCATAGGCTTTTTTCCTATCGCGAAAGACCAATAAAAAAAAAATTGCTTATGGAGGAAAGCATCTCTGATCTGTGCCTCGATACGTACCAGGTGGTCAATGGTAGATCTGCCTTCTCGAAACCCGCATTGGTATGGATCAAGTAGGCTGTTAGTTTCAAGGAAGTGCACGAGTCGGCGATTTATCATCTTTTCAAAAAGTTTGCATAGGCAGCTTGTCAATGTGATGGGCCTGTAACTCATCACGAAAGATGGATCCGTGCCTTCTTTCAAAATGGGAGTGACAATGGCTTCTTTCCAGCTCGAAGGAATGTCACCGAAAAACCAGATGGCATTGTAAAGGTGAAGTAAGGTTTTTGGTGTTTCGAGAGGTAGGTTCTTCAATATTTCATAGACCACACGATCATATCCGGGGGCAGAATTGCTGCAGCAGGTTAGAGATGCCTTTAGTTCAAGTAAAGAGAAAGGTTGGTTGTATGCCTCATATTTTGTACAGTTGGTATCTAGTTTCTGCTTCTCTATTCTTGTCTTGTGGCGTTGGAACTCTTGAGAGTAGTGTGATAAGCTGGAAACTCGCTCGAAGTGTGCTCCTATGTGTTTCACAGGCGGAGTCTCGTAGCGCTGGCACTCACGGAAGCCTTTCCCATATCGATGTACACTAGTTGATAGTCGCGGCCAGTAATACTGTTGGCGTACTCTGGCGAGAGTTCGCGAATAGCCCAAATGTCCTGACGTGGGCTCGTGGCACGCAAGCAGGATCTCATCACGCATGTCGGTAGGAACAACGAGTAGGAAGGATTTGTCGCTACCACGGGCATTTTTCTTGTAAAGAATGCCTCTTCTTAGACAAAAAGAGGACAGTTCGCGAGCAATGTGTTGAGGGACACGAGAGTTGCGGCCTTCCAGGGAATCAATGACTGGGCGTAATTCGTCGTCTGCCCGCTGTTTTGACATAAATTCAGATTCGCTAACTGCTCCGAGAAAGGCATCTTTATCCTCGGAGCCCCTGACAGCGTGCCCTACAGGCGGTCGAGAAAGCGCGTCGGCGTCCTCGTGTTTGCGTTCTGACTTGTACACAATCGTAATATCGGACTCCTGCAAACGCAAACTCCATCGAGCGAGACGGCCGGATGGATCTCCAAGATTTGCCAGCTAGCAGAGCGAGTGGTGGTCAGTCACCACTTTGAAGGAACGACCGTAGAGGTAAGGCCGAAATTTGGTCGTCGCCCACACGACTGCGAGGCATTCTTTTTCTGACAAAGAATAGTTGGTCTCTGCTCGAGAAAGAGAACGACTGGCGTAAGCTATCACATGCTCAATGCTGCCGTGACGTTGTACAAGGACAGCGCCAAGCCCGACGTTGCAGGCATCTGTATGAATTTCTGTAGCAGCGTCCCCATCAAGAACAGGGGCCGTTTGCATTCTCTGTAGTAGCAGTGAACGCTGTATCTTGTTCTGCGCCCCAAGTAAAGGGCGCATCATCTCAGGTGAGTCGCGTAAGAGGTTCAGCTATCTTCGAGAAGTTGGCGATAAATCGGCGATAATACGCGCACACGCCGAGGAAACGGCGTACTGCTCTTTTATCTGATGGAACAGGGAAGGCGGCGACAGCAGCAGTTTTGTGTGGATCAGGTCGCACTCCATCCGCACTAATGACATGTCCCAGAAATTTCAGTTCTTCATAGCCGAAATGGCATTTTTGGGGTTTCAGCGTGAGTTCAGCTGTGCTTCCAGAACCTTTTTCAGACGCTTCAGATGTTCTTCGAAGCTCTCGGAAAAGATGACCACATCATCGAGGTAGACAAAGTAGCTTTGCCACTTCAAGCCAGCGAGAACTGGGTCCATCATCCTCTGAAAAGTGGCTGGTGCAGAACAGAGGCCGAAAGGAAGGACTCGGAATTCGTAAAGTCCGTCTGGAGTCACAGACGCGGTTTTTTCTCGGTCTCGTTCATCCACTTCGATTTTCCAATAGCCACTCTTAAGATCGATGGACGAAAAATACTTCGCGCGTCGTAATTTGTCGAGAGAGTCGTCGACCCAGGGAAGCGGGTAGACGTCTTTTTTTGTGACGCTATTAAGCTTCCTGTAGTCAATACAGAATCGCAGCGTTCCGTCTTTTTTTCTTCACTAGAACGACTGGCGAGGACCAAGGGCTGCTGGATGGTCGAATAATCCCGTCATCGAGCATTTCTTTTACTTGTGTCTGAATAGCCTCGCATTTTTTGGCAGAAACGCGATAAGGCTGCTGCTGGATGGGGCGGATGTCATCGTCGATAATAATTTGATGCTTCGTGAGGTGTGTTTGACGGACTTTGGAAGAAGAGGCGAAGCAAGATCAAAACTCCCTTAAAAGGTCATGAAGTGCAGCCTTTCTCTCGTCTGACAGCGTCGAATTAATGTCGATGTGATCTAGAAATTCCTCATCCTCATGCGTTTCCTCGGACGCGAAGCACTCCGTGACATCGACAACAGGGTCTCCATAAGCTAGGGTGGTTCCGCCGAAAAGATGCCGGTGCTCGTAAATGAAGTTCGTAACTAGTATTGTTGACTGTTTGTCACGGACACGCACAACACTTCGGGCGGCGCATACACCTTGGAGCAGCACCACGTCGCCGTCTTGGAGGTCTTCACAAGTGACTTCGATGGGAACAGTCGCTCAAGGTAGCAGTGCCACACTGTCGTCAGCAACACACAGCGCAGGTCTACGGCAGTTATCAGCGTCTCGATCTATTGCGCCTCGAGTCAAGAAGGTCACAATGCGCTCACGGAGATTTATGATGGCACCGTATTTCCGAAGGAAGTCCATGCCGATAATCAGCTGACGCGAACAATCGCGAAGAACGAGGTAGGTGAGCACAAACGTTGACGCACGAATTTTCACTCTTGCGGTACAGCGACCCAGCGGTGTTACAACGTGTCCTTCAGCTGTTCGAATTCGCGTTCCATTCCACGGCGTGATCACTTACTTGAGATCTTTCGCTAGCCTCCCGCTGATAATCGAATAGTCTGCACCAGTGTCTACCAATGCACTGACCTGAAAACCGTCAATCAGCACAGGTATGTCGAGTGACACGCGGTCACTGGGTTCAGATGTGAATGTCCGCGTTTCTTCGGTACTGCGATTATTCTCTGACGAAATGCCTTCGGCGTTCGTGCAAGCGTCAATGGGAGGTCTCCCGCACCTTGAGTCCCAGCGACCTTGCCCCCGAAGGCCGCTGCTTTCAGTTTTCCCGACGAGGGCTCGAGGAGCGTTCCCGTGCCGTCACCCTGAAACGTGGCCCAGTGGCTGCGGGTCTCCTCGGAGATGGTGACCGCGATTGCCGTCGTGTAAAGGGTGCATGCTGTTGCGCGAGATACTCTTTGATATCCCTTGGCCTTTGACCAATTTGGGGACGAGGGGAATCGACGTAGAATCCGCGCAGTCCAAGTTGCCGGTATGGGCATTCGCGGTAAATGTGACCAGCCTCACCGCAATGATAGCAGAGGAGTCGTCTGTCCGGCGTACGCCAGAGATCAGACTTGCGCGTGGGTGCACGGCGACTATCGATGTCCAAATCAGCGTGCGCTGACTGAATCGCGACTGACGGCATCATTGTCTGGATCGGGACGTATGGCATTGCCTGGATCGGGACGTGCGGCACTGTCTGGATCGGGACGTGCGGCACTGGCTGGATCGGGACGTGTGGCACTGTCTGGGTCGGGACTCCTTGACCAGAAAGAGGAGTGGCAGATGGCAAGGCTTCCGCGTACGTACGATAGCAACTGTCAGTAAACACGGGAGCCGTTTCCGGATCAACCTACATCGGCGGAAAACGATGGGCGTGCAGCACCTGCTGGACCTCGTCATGAATGACACTGGTGATAGAACCGACGTCGATTTGCCTTGTCCAGTACATCTTTTCCACTTATTCCTGGACAACAGAGCAGATGACCTCACGAATCCATTCGGGGCTCTTGCTCCCAGGGGTGGCGAAAATTTCGGGAGTTGAGGCAGCATTCACTTGACGGTCAAACAGGGCAGACCGTTGGTGCAGTACTCGCTCCATTGTTGCCGCTTCAGTAAGGAACTGAGCAACAGTCATGGGGGGACTACGCATCAAACCAGCAAAAAGTTCTTCCTTCACACCACGCATGAGGTGGCACAACTTTTTTTCTTCTGCCATAGCAGGATTCGCTCGCTTGAAAAGCCGTGTCATGTCCTCGACGTACATCGAGACGGTCTCGTTGGGCATCTGGATGCGTGGTTGTAGTGCACGCTCCGCCCATTCGCGGCGGTCGGGACTCCTGTAGGTCTCCAGAAGGCGTCGCTAGAACTCGCAAGATGTCAAAACATTATCCCTGTTCAAAAACCACGTCTTGGCACCGTCCTTTAGGCAAGCAAGTGTACACGTTCCGGAGCTTTGCGGCGTCATCCCAGTAATTGATCGCTGCGACACGTTCGAACTCACTCAGCCAGTCGTCAACATCTTCATGCTGCTCTCCATGAAAGGGGCTAGGCATGAGCGGGTTTTGGACGGTGCAGTAGATCGGCGTGGAAGGTGTCGGAGCTTGCACGAGATCTTGTGTCGAAGTCATAGTCGCTGCGTCAGTGGTTGGTGTCTCAGGCGGTAGGCCTCGTTGGCGGCGGCTTACTCTGTGAACGGGAGTGTCCACGGGTGCAGGGCTTGTGTTCCGGCTGCTGGGCGGGGTCTTGGGCATCGGGTGGATCGTGAGACGTTGTACCCAGCAACTCCACCAGTCTTGTCTCGTTTCTCATGACAAACTTGATACAATAGGCTCGTAGAGTTGACTAGCCAAGCAGCAGCTCAGATAAATCGTCTTTGTCCTCTCTCACTCATCGATCTCACCCAAGCAAACCACGTGGCAATACAATCCTTTGATGAACTATAATGGCTACACCTCCAGATGATGCCATTGTATCATCTCAGTCCTTTCGGAAAATAATGTAGCTACGAAGAAAGTCGGTGTGTTTGGATTTTAAGTGTGTTTCTTGTACACACAGCACTTTTGGCAAGTGTTTGTACAAGATTTCTTGGACATCGTCAAGGTTCCTAAGAAGGCCCCTGAGGTTCAATTGTATAATTTGTGCATTCATCCTGTAAGTAAAGTAGCGCTGTGTGTACAAGAAATGAGGTTCTGTTGTTTAGAGGGAGATCTGAGTTTAGACAACAGAGCCGTCATTGGGCCCTGTTGTCGGCTTTTTTTGTCTTGCTTGCGCGGTCTAAGGAGCCAGGCCGATCTTTCGGTACCAGGGGTACTGTGGTGTCCATTGCCTCCTGAAAGGCACTGGATTCCCGCACGTGCGGGCCGATGGTCCGGGTTTCGGACCTCGCCTGGCAAGATGAGGCCTTGATACCCGACGACCCTGGGGTCGCTGGTACCTCTTCGCGAGCTGGCGGAACAGACTTGGCTGCTACCACCAACGGGGCACGTGCCACAGCTGACAGCTCACTTTGCGCTAGGGGGGAATGGCAGGGGCTGGTGCGACCTTGTCCCCCAGCATGCCGCATAAGCGATAGGTGTTGTGTAGAATGGTGCACATCTGTTATGGGCTTCCTTAAATGAGATGTTTTCTTATACTTTAAGTGCGATAACCTCTTTCTCTCTTCCAGTTTGGGCAGGAATGAGAGTAGGCTGCATGATCACCGTCACAGTTGACACAGTGGGGTGTGATAGTACACTTATCAGAGGCGTGTCTTTGGTCTCCACATATTGCGCAAGTGTTCTGACCTCGGCAGCTCTGCGAGCTGTGGCCAAATCTTCGACATCTGTAGCAACGTCTAGGGTTCGGAATATATGGGCAGACAGGGAGTTTGATGTAACCTGTCTCAATGTTTGTAGGTAGTATACTATATGCAAATGTTAAAATAAGGTGCTTGGTAGGTGTTTCCATGCCGTCGGGTCTGATGATGATTCGTTTAACTCCAGCTACATTCTGCTCTTTCCAACTTTCCAGCAGTTCCTGTTCGGACAGCCCGAGGAGGTCTGCTTCTGATACAACTCCACGTGAGGTATTCATCGAGCGGTGAGGCGAAGCGGATATTGAGATGCTGCCGAATGCTGTTAGATTGCAAAGTTTCTCAAATTATTGTCGTTCAGTTAGTTCCAGCAGGAGGTCACCACTTGGCATCCTAGTTACCTTGTAACCTGGTCCAAAGACTTGGGTCAGCGATCTTGAGACAAGAAATGGAGAAATTTATCTTGCTTGCTTGTTCGTAGTTTCACAGTGAATTACACAAAATTTTGGGAAGGATAGGCTGAGGCGGTTGAAACATACTAGTTCTTCGGTGCGCACCATTTTTCGAAGGAGACCATGAAGTAGTCAGGGAAATGAAGGTGTTCCCATAAAAGTTTGGTTGTTTCGGCAGCAATGGCGGCCACCCACCATGGAGCCCAACTAGGGGACGCTGCAGCGCTTGTATAAAACTGCAGACGCCAGCCGTACATTCCCACTATAACCAAATATAACTGCCCAAGGTTGAGCAACTACACAAGGTTAACCCTCACCACCAAGAAATTCGGAAGTAAATAGAAGAGAGAAGATGTCAGGACAGATATAAAGTAGGAGATAAAGACAAAGATCTAGGGAGAGAAAGAGATAGGAAAAGGCGACTGCCGATTTCTCCTGGGTGGATCAGCCCAGGGGTGCCGTCTACGTGAAACTGGGGCCGAAGAGGTGTGTTGCCTCTACCAGGGGGCCTTAAAAAGTCCAATCACCCGGCGTTGGCTCAACCCCCAGGATCCCCTTTTCCCGGACACGGCAAAGCCATGCAGAGCTAGGCGTGGGAGGTAGTCGAAACCTCCTGTTAGCTCGGGTCCATGGTGTCGCTACACGCCAAACGCCTGCTTACGCAGACCCCCCTGCGGGAAACGATGGCAAGTCATGCAAATCAAGTGCATGTGACAACGTTGCCAGATCTCTCAGCTTCACTGCCTACCTTCAACGGCAATGGCACCCGGACTTCGAAGTACAGGATAGAAGAGCTCGAGCGCGTTCAACGGTTTGCACGATGGGACGACATGACTCTCCTTGCCATCTCGCAAGAGAAGCTTCATGGAGTCGCAGCACTGGCATGTCTCAACAAGGCTTGTGTTTACCACCTGGACCATATAAAAAGTCGGGCTCTAAGAACAATTCGGCGAGCAACTTTCGATGATACAGCAGCAAGAGAAGGTCACAGCCCTTACTCAAAAAACTGGAGAGAGCCTGCAGGAGTATGCTTTTACAAAACTCAAGACCGTGTCTCGCTGTCTAGTTCCCATTACTGACAAGGGGTGCATTGAATGCTTAGTTCAAGGCATTCGCGATGACCAGATAGCCACATCTATCGCTGTTGAATGTCCCCGTACAGTGGACGATTTTCTCAACATTGTGACAGAAATAGATAAAACACTCGACCACATGCACCTGATTAGATCTGTGCATTCGACAGAGTGATTCGCAAGACAGTCAAGACGGCCCCAGTTTCAGAGTGCTACTACTAGAACCGACAGTACTGTGAACAACCCACAGCATTCTCCACCTTCTACGTTCCAGTACACCACACGTATGACGCAGCCTCCTCATATAGCCAGCCTACCACCTGATGACCAAGAGTCAAGGTATGAAGCAATTTCAGCCAAGTATGGTGCCATGGCATACAGAGGAGGACAAGACTTGAGGGACGCTATACACTCGTTCGGCATTGCAAATGCACTGCAAACCAGGATGTATATCACCTGTTATATGCCGGCACCGCGTCGCTAGTGCCGCCGAAGTAAATTCCAACAGAGTCATTTGCTTTTTCTGCGAAATGGGTGCCGCCAACAAAAGCTCCATCCTTGGTGATTTTTTTTTACACCATTATTCCGATCAACAACATGGTTTTAGATGAACGAGCAGCTCTTCTCTTTCTCTCTCTAATTTTTCCGTTTTTTCCGGGGGGGGGGGGGGAGGGGGCATTGAGGCGGGGGGGGCAGGGCTTACTGAACACTATACGTTGCTTTGCCAGAGTGTCAATAGAATTTTCCAGCTTAACATTTTTTGAAAAGCGGACAGCAGGTTGGGATCGCCGCCCGAATCAAGGAGAAAGCGGTGTCCCCTGTTCTGCAAACGAGTCCCCGGAGGGCTGCCAACCTGCTGATGGCTGTCTAAATGTGTGTATTGTTTTCTCAACACGGCAAGTGAGGTGCCATACAGCCAGACGCGGCAAGGTGTTCGATGAAAACTACAGCATTGGTTCCTGGCCACATCACCTTTGATGACAAAAAAGGAATCTACAGGCTGCCCAATGCATTTACCAGATGAGCCAAAGGTGAAAGCCATTTTTTTTTTCTTTTCAATCGATGGCATCACCCTATGAAAGTCCCCTTTACCTAACACTGCCTCGAAGATTGGAGGCACTGTCCTGGTTTTGCACTGCCTCTGTGGTCTGAACACCTTTGACTCAGCTACGATGTCATGCGATGAAGTCACATTGAGTGATCACTTATCATTTCATGACTGAACATTTAGTGATCTGCGACATTAGAGGATGCCACATGGCGACATCACGTGCTGATTTTTCACATCCCTTGTCCCTGATGCTGTTGGACTCCTCACGCGGAATGCCGACTGTGAAATTTTGCATTTAATTAGGGATTGAAAGATCTTGCCTTAAATAGGCCCTGCAACACTCTTTTGAGCATGGTCAGAAAATGATGCTGAACAGTAGTCGAGGTTCCCGAGAACATAGGAGCCAAATAATATAGCGCAGCATGCAAGCAGGAACTCACATTATACTCTATAAGTCAGCTGAAAATTGCTTTCTAAAATGATGTTACAAGCTCAAAAATCACTCGTCACAACCATTGCATCAGTCATTGGCTGATTTGAGCATGGCACACTCGGACATTACAGGGATTGCCAGAAGAAGCCATGACTAGTCCACGCGTGCACGTGCAACTGAAAAGCCACGCATTCGAAAAGAAAAAAAAGAAAAAGTGCTCAAGCTCACGAGGCAGTTCCATGCCTCCCTGCCTTGCTGCCAACGGTTTCATTGGGACAAAAGATGAGAGAATGCAATCGCAGCATGCAACAAATCTTCCCAACATTATTCCTAATGGACGGATTCTAAAAATTTTTGCGGTGGCGAATTGGCGAGGCAATAAGCTCCTTCAGTGAATCCATTTAATTTAAAAAGTCACAAAAGGGAGGAAAAGGTGGACCACAATGTAGCTGAAGACAAGTTCTCACCACCATGATGATGCAGTTGAGCAGCAGGGGCGTAGAGAACACAAGCGAGATGAACATGCCCTGGCTGTCGAAGTACTGTTGGCTGGAGAAGGCTTGCCAATGCCGTGCAGCTAGATCATTGAGCGCCTCGGAGAAGTACACCAGAAGCACTGCAGAAAAAGCTTAGCGACATTAGCTCATGACACGGCACTTTCTTCAGCACTGCTAGAGCGTAGGTTAGTTGTACCGAATCACTTGTTGTCAAAGAGGCAACTGGTTTGTAATGAGGCTCTCTCAGAAAACAAAAAGCCCAATAACTGAAACATTTGTTGCTTAAGAGATAACGTCACATCCCAACTCACCGCTACCACATAAACTTGTGATCTCATCTGCATGAAGGTTCAACATGTATGAAGTTGGTACTTCAAGCCATGCAATACCAAAAGTGAACCAACTAGTGCACTTGCTTAAGTCTAGTGCCCTTGCAAAGAACATTATGAGCAGTGACCTGTGCTGGTATGATACCTAATTTGTTTGATGTCGTAAAAGTTACATTATACATTAATCACATTTAAATTATTGCTTTCTATGCATCATTGCAATGCAGTGCCTAAAGTGGCACCAGTCAAGGAACGTATTTGTACATGTCAAACCATTTCTGTGGGAGTTAAAAAAGCATAGAATAGTTGATGTAAAGAAAAACTGTCGTCCACAAGTTAGCATCAATGAGAATTCTTAATGGGATTCGCTGAAAGAAAGGTTCCACGATAAAGACAACACCATATGGACTTCCTTTAATCCTTCATGCAACAAATGTCTATCTTTTCATATTTGTACATACAACATAAAAATGCACTGCTTTGAAATATATATAGAAACAATTTCTAAGAGCAAGAATATAGAAGCACAAATGAACTCGGCAAAAAGACAAAAAAAAAAAACAGTTGCTGGCCAAGACTAATATAAAGAAAGCATGGGCAGGTCTCGTAATGCACACAGCTAAGGCTCAATGACAGTGACAGAAAAGGCGATTCCACAGAATTACAAAACCTCTGGCACCCAAACAAAAAACAATGCCGAAGGAATGTTATTCTTATCCATTGTAGATATTCAGGATAATATGACAAGATACCTTTACACCATCCTAAAAAATATGTTCCAGGAGGCTTAGAAAAATTGAAAAACAATGGGAATGGTGAACTACAAGAAGAGGGCGTACCAGCTTGATGAGGACAGTACTTGGAAAGAGCTGTGCAATAACCACTAGAGCAAACATTTGGCTTGATTTTGAACACACCTCACAGATCTACCTTTTTCATGTGTGCGAATCTTTCATCAAGGTGTGCTCAATTCAGAACACTCCCTTTGTTGCTTTTAAACTTAATCGGGTCACTGCACACCAATTGCTTGTCTCTTGCTGCGGCTGAGCCAAGCAGGAGGGGAGGGTCTTAAATGTAGCCAAAAATCCTAAAAAATGGCGATTTCAAAAATCACAATTTCAAAGCATTTCCAGTCTTTTTTATACTCTGGAAAAATGTAACATTATGACAAAACAGCCTTTCTTTCCCTTACAGGCTCAGCTCAAATGTTTTTGAAACTTAAAAACAGCACGATAATAGCGAAGGGGAAGCAAGGAGCGAGCAAAACACAACAACAGCATGTTGCTCATTCCTTGCTTTATCATCGCTTTTCACCAGGCTGTTTTCCGATTGAAAATGTTCAGCCAACTAGCCAAGACATTCACCTTATTAAATTTTATCAGCTTTCCTTTCTTGTGAAGCGAATCTGCCCTAGTAAAGCTGTGAGGAAGTTTCTGTGGACATACTTAAATGAACTTGGTATCATTATTTTTAATAACACTGGAAGAACAGGCAAAAGCTTTTCTTTTTTTGTCAACCTTGATGAAACTTATTACTTGATAAGTACCAGCTCATTACTCAGAGCAGTAATACTTCTTACCCTTGATTAATTGATTGATATGTGGGGTTTAACGTGCCAAAACCACCATATGATTATGAGAGACGCCGTAGTGGAGGGCTTCGGAAATTTCGACCACCTGGGGTTCTTTAACATGCACCCAAATCTCAGCACAAGGGCCCACAGCATTTCCGCCTTCATCGGAAGTGCAGCCGTCGCAGCCGAGATTCGATCCCGACTTCTTACATTTGAAAATTATTGCTTATAAAAAAAATCGCCACTTTATGATGTAATTTGGTTTAGGCTTTGGGGTAGACCTTTTAAATGAGCCCTGTAGTTCTGAAAAGTGATTTTACAGAGCAGGTTACGTGGAAAAAATAAATATAAAATTTTCATCATGACATACCAAATTTGGAGCAGTAAAAAAAAAAAAAGACTTACATTTAGAAAAATAAGTTATGCACATACCATTCAACATCACCAAAATTATGTACTGTGCACGTGAGCACTACTGGTTCAATTAAAGCAGTATTTTGAACCACCCCACTGTGCAAACAATAATAAAGTCCATATTAGCGTTTCCTGTGCCTGTCAAATCATTTGACCGACTCTGCAAATCTATGGATCTGCCAAGCTCGCGACCTTGAGATTCGTGAGATTTCCGAAACCGAGGAGTAGGGGTGGGGAAAAAAAACTGGCGCACAATTTAGTTTTCTTCTTTTTATGCAAGCAGCAGAAATGCATACACTGCTTCAAACGATTGCCAGTAGCGTATTCAGACGTCAGTGGTTATACTGCTATTCCGAGTTATGCAGGGAACAAACACATGAGTAACTGGACAGAACGTGCAGTGTCCCGCGTCTGTAGCGCTAACAACCCCTTCCAACTATGAATACGCTTTTTCACAGGGCACCAGTGTACTGCGGCGAAGCTGGCTTAACTTTTTCGTTACCACGGGAAAATGGCTATTTCAGAATATTTGGGAAAATGGTCTTGGGAATATTGTCTTTGCCAGTTTGAAAAGTACTCCAGGACGAATTGCAGCATACAAGTTTTGTAAAATTTAATGCTCTTTCAAAAAAAATATATCTTGTAGAACATAGAAAAAATTTTATAATGAATAAAAATGTGAAAAGTGTGTAATTTTTGGCTGCCAGCTCGTAAACAGCAAAAAAAAAACACAGCATAACTGCCAAAATGTTCAAAACAAAGGAAATTCAGAATGCACATTTTGAAAAATAAATGATCCAGGAACAATCAAACAATAACAAATGTAGAAAATGTTTCTAGTTACATAGACAAAGAAAATCGGAACCGAGGTGCTGCTTCGTTGCTCGTGCCTTGATGTGAAGCATTGCCTGGTTTTTTTTTTTTTCAGACACAAGTGAACACGTACACATTTCTCAGTAAATTATTGTTGTCTTTCTTTGGGACAACAGCCTCCAGGTGTTGAAATATAGATGGATACCGTGATCTGAATAAGACCTCTATTTACCAGATGTTGAAGTTGAATGAACTTTGCTATTTCATCTAGCATAACCTCTTTCCATGAGCCACCTCACTCAGCATAGGCTGGGATTCCTATATATACATCAAGCACATTTCTTAGCATTTTTCACATCATAATAAAAAAAAAGAACGACATAGCATGAAGTTCTAAAACGGTTCACGCGGCTCCATAGCCAGGGCCAAGACGTACTCCGGTGGCCTCCTTGTCATTAGGAGAAGTTCTGCATCCGGCACCAGCGCACCGTACCTCAGTGAAGTGTGGACCTTGCATGTAACCAGAGTAGCTTTAGGATTGTGCACTAAGATGAGAAGCTACACACTTGCGCCACAGAGGACAATTCGAGGCCTTAAACAAAACAAGTCCATGAACGGCTGTGGGTGTCTCAGGCTGACGCAAAACATCGTCAGCACAAAGCTTGAAGCTTGAGTTCTGTTATCCATGGACTCCAAGCTCGTCCTCACTCAACTCAGGTGCCGTTGCAAGACAGTTTCGAGCAGTGCGTATGTTTTGCAGTGCTGGTGTGCACCCATGCGTCCATGATGATGAGGAGCGACTAGTGACACTAGATGTAACCCTGTGTTTCATATAATGATTCAAGTGAAACCTAAGATGCTGGAAACTGACTGAGAAGGCTACCTCAATATTTTAAACATGCGACGGACCTTCAGAAATATTTTTGTAGAAGAAATTTTACCTGACTCCCAGCAACAGCTCTTTATTGAAAAGCTGGCATAAATTTCTGTCAATTATTACTGCTCAACACTGTCAAATTGCGAAGCTGACTCTTTATTTGATATTTGGCTAGCAAAGGTTTCTTTGATTACAGAGCTTCGATGTTACTATAGCATAATCTTGTGGGGCACGCACTCTTGTCAAGTTCGCCAGCATAGTGCATTTTCCCAACAACACACGCACATTGGTTCACGCAAACGTCTTTCAAATATCACTATATAACTACAACGGGCAAATTCAAATTTATTCTGAAAGCTGAGTGGCTGGACTAACTACTAGAAAGTGCTGGGCCCACGCGAAACAAATTTAACATGCCAAAATCAAGAAATGAAAGCATCAATCACAGGTGATCGATTTGAATAGACGCGGTAACGAAAGAGTTAAGCAGCATTTTCTGCACGGGTTAGAAATTTTCTAACCACTACCCCCCCCCCCCCCCTCATTTCTTCCCACTCTTATTATTATTATTTTTTTCACCGTATGTTAGGTGCCGCTTCAGTTCACTTGCAAGGCGCGTTGATCAGGTAAAGTAACAACGGTGCACCCCCGTAGGCCTGGCGACGGTACCGAATATCTATCGCCAGGACCATGGCTGAGACGACGTAGCTTCAAGATTTAAAAAAAAAAGTTTTTTTGTACCATTACTAAGACAATCAACATGGTCGCTGGCAACGCCAGCGTTCACAGCACATCGAGCTTGTTCAAACGAGGAAAAGGCGGCATACGGTTCCACCTTTAGTTCCTAACAAGCCACAACCGCGTTTTCAGGCTAGGAAGTTTACATTTCCTGCAAAGTGTTGGTGGTTGCAGCAACGCATTTTTGTCGAAGTTTCGTTGTCCCGCCGATAGGTATCCATTGCTGTCAGCAGACCAATGGGCGGGCAGCGTTGTTACTTTATCTGGTCGATCGCGTCTCGCAAGCGTAGGGTGGGGGGCACTATAGTTAGGGTCTGCGCGCTTTGACTAATGTCGCAAACTACATGATTGATTGATTGATATGTGGGGTTCAACGTCCCAAAACCACCATATGATTATGAGAGACACCGTAGTGGAGGGCTCCGGAAATTTCGACCACCTGGGGCTCTTTGACGTGTACCCAAATCTGAGCACACGGGCCTAAAACATTTCCGCCTCCATCGGAAATGCAGCCGCCACAGCCGGGATTGTCGCAAACTACAGGTGGCCAACATGGTCTGCATTTCTCGCCGAAATTAGTTCACCTGAAAAAAATTTCGAGTCCAGCTCGGCATTTCGGCACAGCGTGGCACAATTTCAAATTCGTTTTGGCGCAGCTCGGCGCCACAATCGGGAATCATATCGAATTGTGACAATTGGTGCAGCTTTTGCACCCCTGCTCATCTTGTGTGTTCTTAGTGACAAGCTAGAAAGATATTCAGGCAATGTTGTCGGCATGATACAGGCTTTGCAGCTAACCCGGCCCACTCAAAAAAAAAAAAAAAATCAAGCAGCCAAACTTTGGCCCTGCCCCAAGCTGTGCTGAGCTCGGGCTACCTGTAGCACACCCCTAGTGTCAGTTTATAAATGTTCGCTTTAGTTATTGAGTAGACCATCCAAAGGTTGACATGACAAAGGAGCTCAGTGTGCATGCTGTGTTTGAAGAAATAAACCGAGAAAGTATTAAGGTCAACATGAAAATGGCAAAAACAAAGATGATGGTCTTGCGAAACAGAAAGAATTTTAAATTTAAGGAAAAACCTACATTCGAGCATATACAAGAATATGTATACCTAGAACAACTACTTACAAGAGAACCTAATCATGAAAAAGAAGTTCACCAAAGATTACAAAGTGGCTGTAACTCATACAGCAGGCACTACCAAATAATTTCAGGAAATATGCCACTACCATTAAAATGAAAAGTATACAACCACTGCATACTGCCAGTTTAGATGTATGGGGCTGAAACATGGAGAGCAATGGAGTATTCGGTTGGCCACTTTGATCCTCTGGCTCAGAGTTGCAGATGCAGAGGCAGCTCATAATCAGAATGATGAGGCAGCATATTAATCAAATAAATAGGTATTCTTGGAGCACCGTGTCTGTGCCACTGTGCAGCTGGCATAGGAAGCCACTGAGTAAACACTCCTGCGCTGCATCGACTAATGACGCTGACCAGTTAGGTGGTCATTTTCGATCGCTATTACCCCGGTGACAGGCATCTGAGCTCAGCGCATAAATCTGGTGATCGACGTCATCCTAGCTGCTAGCTTCAAGGCAATTTCTGCGAACTGCTGTCACAACAGCAATGATGTTTTCTTTGCCATCACTAGCTGCCTCTTTTTTGAAAAGGTGCATTTATGGCTTTGTAGATGTGAACACACACTTAAAAACGCCATCAACAATACATGTTCACACAGTATGATGCGTTCAGCGTTGTCTCCTTCCGAAATGCACACTCGCGCTGTCACCTGCCTGATAATCATGTGATCCATCCTCCCAGCCAAATCACACCACGCTCCGACTTAGGAGTTTGACGCTCGGAAAGAACCAACTGAAGGTAGTTTGAGCGCTCGAATTCTACCAACCACACGCCCCCCCCCCCCCCCCTACTTTCCAGGGCACTCAAACGCCTAACTATTTGAATACGCCATGACAGAACAACTAGAAAAAAAGCTGAAAACCACGCAGTGTGCAATGAAATGTAGAATGATCGGAATGACATAATGGGATTGGAGGGCAGCAGCATGGTTAACAGAGAGGAGTTGCAAATATCCAGCAAACATCAAGAGACATAAATGGACTTGGGCTTGTCAAATAATGCATAGCACAGACATCCAGCAAATAGAAAGAGCAATAGAATGTTTACCAAGAGATGGAAAAGAAGGTACAAAGTTAAGGGAGCTTCTAACGTTAAGTTTGCAGGAAATCGGCTCGCATCATTGGGAAAGGCCTTTATCATGCAAAGGACTTAAGAAATTGCATGTAGGGGAGGCTCCCTATGTCCGATTTGATTTCTCATTCTAAAAAACCCAGAATATGCAGATTTCTACTTACAACAAAACCTCTGTTTTGGCTCACTGTAAACTTAACAGAATGGTGAAGAGCTTTTCGCATGTATCTTAGAAAGGTTTATTCAAACTGTCCTGTTTCTTCAGACTATGACATTACTGTTATGAGAAGGTGGTCTGTGTTGTAGTGGGTTCAGGCATCAAAGAAAGTTAGCAGCTTACAGCAACATTTGTATAGCAGCTGTGACGAGTAAATGAAAATAATGATGCTGATCAGATTACAACGAAGAGTAAAAGCAGGTTCTTCCCAAATAAACCACAGGAGATCTTCGATTTTCCGGCCTCTGGCAGCTCTCTGGCAGCCAGAGCTAGCCAGCAAGTCAGCCAGCTAGTTCCTGTCGAGACAGGAAACAGCGTCGTAATCACGTGTGTGGGGAACACCAGACAACCCGAAGCTGCCCGAAGATTGCAAAATCAAATGCTGGGACAGCCAGCATGAACATAAACAAACGCTACCGCCGTGGCAACCAATGAAACAATGCGCCCTGTGTGCATTGGTTTTTTTTTTTCTGCATTGTCCGCTCGCAAATACATGGCTAAGTTTGCCGAAGAGCTGAAATAATATCCTCGAACCTACACATTTGGAGTATGACTTTTTGTACACTTGCACGATCACTTGCAACTCGCAGTGTCCACACAAAACAGCCAGCGGGCGCACGATGCCTCGAGAACTAGCGTCTCAAGCTCACGTCTGCTTAGTACATGTAACATTCACTGCAGAACATGACGCAATATATCACGAAAGTGATCATGTCCCAAAAAAAGCTCGAGGATGAACCTGCTCAGTTATCGCGTAGTATACGTCGCAAACCCGTATTGACCAACTTACATCTTAGTCTCAACTTCAGACATGCGGCGGTATTGGTATCACGAGTGCACGTTGCATCTAAAATGACCTTCTGAATGACGCATTTTTGACTAGTTTTGAGTTTTAGCAGTTGCCTGGACTTCTTTTCCAGTACTAAGTGGCACTTGCAAAATCTCATGTAGCTCAGCATTGATTTGAGCTACTACAGTTCATAAGCGTACACACTGCACGGCATTATTACTAGGAGGTGAAAAAAGACAAAGCGAACGATGGAATAGGCAATAAAAAAATTTATACCTTTGTGAACACATCTTCGGTTTTGTTTTTTTCTATCTAGCATCAACCCTTAGTAGAGTAACATAATACCACAGAATACCTACATGCTACTATTTAAAGAAGAGAAGCTGTATCTGTGACAGTGCAACGAAAATAAGGGTAGCGGTGGCGTTGTGCACTGATCTGTCTTAGAGGTGGCGCTGCTAAAACTATCATCATCATCATAGCATTGGGGCAATATGGTGGTTGGTTTGGTAGTGGGTGCGGGTGGTTGCGGTGCGCGCCTGTAGGCTTATGGGCACTTATTCGCTGCTGCGGCGGGGTAGTATTCGCACACGCGCCAGCCTAACTTACTATAAATATTTCTGCTATGTCGCCAGGAGGCCTAAACTGGCAAAAAACACGCGAAGCAAGTAAGCTTACATTGTTTACTGATAATCCGAAATGTAGCAGTATACATTTAAACAAGGAACACTGCCACTCACAGAGTTGAACAACACAGGCAAAAAAAAAAAACAGTAATAGCCATTTTTACGGTAGCTTTTGGCGTGAAATAAACACGAGAGGAACGGACAAGCGCTTGCCATTCTCTCGTCTTAATTTCACGCCAAAAGCTTCCGTAAGAAGGAACCAACTCGCTCAACAAGTCACTCTGCAGTAATAGCCATCTGTTTATAAAAATTACCCGCTGAAATTGTGCAGCGTCACCGCTTGACTCATTCATTCAGACAACGATATTTACACTGGACACCACTTTCACAGTACTTGGTACCCTGTTGTCTTTCTCACCATACATGCCCTCAAAAAGTGCCGTGTTGGTACGATAAGCCTCAGCCGCAATATGATACTTGACAACACATTGGCGAGAGGCACATCTAGTTGAATATAAAGAAATGACCCCCCACTGTTGTGCTAGGTATCCCTGAATATAACATTATTCTTGATATTGTGTTTGATATGTGTGTTCTTGCCTGGGCATTTGATCTTTTTACGACAAACTAGATCAACTTACAGTTGTGCTAAGCACGTGCATCCTGGAAAAACAACATTTACAGGATCATGTTGAAAATAGAACTTAGTTAATGTTTCAAAAGATGTAAAAAAGTTGCAGTGACACACGTTTCAATTGAGTTAAAGTTGGCGAATGATGAAAACCTGAGTCAAACATTTCAGCAAGTCAACATTCTGTGAAAGTTGTCACGAATGACTAGTTCAGAGATTGAGTTACCCTTGCCCTTGCAGGCCCACTGTTGATCAGCTGACACACGAGCTAGAGGATGCCTGTTGATGTTCCCAAAAGTATACATTTGTAAAAAAAGAAGGACCGCACTCGCTATACACTGCACATGACATATAAGCGTACAATAGGGACATTTGAAACATTAATAACACTAGACAGCTGAGAAGTGCTGGAAGTCATGGTCGCAATTTTGAAAAAAAGGCAGCGAGTAATCATTGCAGTCGAATCTGTATAATGAAATTTTCTATGCTGGTTATTCATGAAGTGAGGGCCATTTCCTAATCTTTAAATATTTGCACGTCAGACTGAAGAGTTATATTTGCATGTCAGACTGAAGAGCAAAATCTGCTACTTCTCCGAAAAAGAACTGAAGTGATTGTTCTGGCTCAGCAGTCATTTTGCTCGTCGGGGAACGCAGACGACAACATTGGCAAGTATTGATGCTCCCGCCTGTTGTGAGGTGCATATTGCAACTACATTTTTGCATGCAAAATAATCACTGGCTTCTACAATTTATGGGTAGTTGTGCCTTGTTTATGGACCAACTGAACTGTGAAAAGTGAAACAAGTGTCAGAACATGGTGCTGAGACTTGTATAAATGTGTACTACACTTGGCTCTACCATGCTTTGAATTTATGAGCATATATTGCAGCTCATTTTGGGCATAAACAGGTAAAACTTATGATGCGATGTGTGTTACAATGTTTAGCAGTAAAGATGTTTTTATCGAACGTGAGAACAAAGTAAACAATTTTAAACATTTGCAAGGTGTGCATCACATTAGCTGGACAAGCCGAAAAGCCTTATGAAATGACAAACACAGTAGCACATGCAAATGAAAAGGGTCATGCTTAGATGCAAAGAAGTGCATTTTCACTCACTGACCAGCACGCCCACATTATGTATGATCATTCCATTTTTGTAGGCAGTCTCTGAGCAATTAGCTGGCGTTGAATTTTCCCGATGGAGGCTACGCAGCTCGACATTGGTGAAGCGCCGCCACTGACATGGTTCACAGGCTTTAGACACGTTCTCTTCGTTGTAGCAGCACGTAAAGTCTGACAAACAAACTCACATTGATGTATCAAAGTTTATAACGGAGCTTCATAATGCCGATCGATAAAAAGTACAATTTTACCAAATTAACTGACTGAAACACAATTGATGCCGACGGGCTGCTGGTTTTTGAGCGTCGAGATAATCTCAATACTTGAACTCAAACAGTTACCGCACTTGTATTAATATTAGAAGTACTACAAAAAAATTTCCCACTATTTTTATGAAAAAAGACACGGTAACTACACCTCTAACAATTTTTTCATACATCCTGCAATAAAAATTTTAGCCGCATTGAGCACCCCTAAAAGGGAAAATAGACACTAACTTATACGTCCTCAAAAGAGGAGTGAGTAGTTCCACTGTACGCACAGCTCGATGGAGCTCGACGTCAATTTTTTTTTTGCCCTCTACGGCCATTGCTAGAACTTGAGAGTTTCCGGGGCATGATAATACCAACCACATATGCTGGCCCATAGGTCGAAGTACGCTCAAATGCAGTTCACGACGAGCGAGCATCACACACTCAAAAACAACTGGCGTAATCTCTCTTATTCAATCAGGACATTTTACCAATATCAGGACCGAATATTCAAGTTTTAAAGTGGTTCACTCGGGCAAACATACAAAAACGTAGCAAGCTAGTTCGACCCCAGTCGTCTTTGTTAAGTGCACCAAAGCAGGCACAGCACCACAATTGATTACTACAAAAAAAAAAAATAACACAAAAGTTGTCTAAATGAGTGTGTACCAACGTGTACATAATCTTTGAGGCATTAACGACGCAGTTACCAGGTAACGGTTCGCCGCATTGTTCACGGAAGGAAGCTTCAGGGGAAACATAACTAAAGCGATAAACAGTAGTTTCAAACGCTCGCCTCTGCTTGTAATCACACCATCTTGCACGGCGAGACAGGCTTTAGAAGATACAGCCATGCATAATGACAAGCGAAGGAACAGTTTCCAAGCACCCGCAATGCAATCCGTTGAGTCCCCACAAAGATGGCGGCAAGTGTGTATCGTATCTTTTCAGTGTCTGCTAACCCAAAACCTGTCCAAAACCTTCCAAAGAGCTTCCAGGACTAAATTGTCCTGGAAGTGTCCGGTGACCCTCAGGCTCTCAGCGGGTAGCCATAACCCTCCAACCTGAAAAAAACAAACGTTAACTGAAAGAGCGACACAGGGAAGGGGGTGAGGGGTGGGGGGCGGTAGAGCAACTTGAGAAAAACTAGCGCGCTCTGGCAGCCCACAGGTAGCCAGAAGTGGAAAATCGAAGAGCCCGACAGTTGTACGTTATTTCACACAATCAGTGGTGGCTCTGTTACCCTGGAGATGTGCGGTACGGCGATGGGCCAAATGCAGTGAGAAAACTGCAATATGCTTAGTAATGGAAGGCTGAAGTGTAAGGTGTCCGACTAAGGCTCCAAGGAATGTGCCGACGAAAATTCTTGATTAATGCCTGAGATCAAGGCACTCAACAGCGTGAGTACTGCAGCTTGCAGTGCAGCCTCACCAGATATGTAGTGAGTGCCAGGAATCACTGGCAAGTTGTCCCACTGATCGCCCCTTCATTCTAGCAGTGAGTGTGGCCTGGATAATGTATAGCCACATTTGCACTTCGTGGGTATTACCCTAGTTTTTGTTGTTCGAGCGCACTAGCTCACGCAGGCACGGAAAAAACGGCCGCTGGACAATCGAGCTTGGGCATGGTCAGTGAAGGTCATGTTCTTAACACTGTCTCTGTCTGTTTTCAGAGGGCTTCACCTGACCCTTAGCCCCGAGCCTACAATTGCCACCCAACCTGGGGTCAGCTGGTAGTTCTCAGAGAGGGACACCAAGGTTTCTTTGTCATAGTCAAGGTGTTTTTCTTCACGAGTCTTCTTCCTTTTTCTTGTTAGCGGTTGTGGTGCGTTTCATGGTCTTAATTGCAGCCTCCTTTCGCGTGAGTACATTTGTTTACCATGGACACCCGCTCGACTCACTGAGCAGCCTCGAGAACTAACGTGGACGTTCCTGGAGTCTAGGATGAGGCTGACACTAACGATGCGGCAAAAATCGGTGGTCAGCAGCAGCCGTCACATGGCGAAGTTGCTTGATCGTCGCGCGATCCACCCATGGTTCCTCTTGATCCTGAGATCATCCCGGCTTGGCTCGCAGACTTAGCTCTCGGGCCCACGCACAATACGGCCCTGCCAAGGTTGGATGTTCCAATGTTGACAAGGCAATCCACCAGGCAATCAGTCATTCATTTTCTGGACGACCATTCCATTTACAGGGCTGTTCAAGGCATCTTGAAGCTCCATTTGCTCCAGAAGATTCAGCCCATTGTCCTGATAGGTGCCGTGAAATGTTGGCGGCGTCTCCAGCCCCCATTCGAGTCTTAGGACCAGTTTGTCGCAGTCTTCTGGGCAGAGTTCCTGCTGGTGGACTACGACTACCATGTTCGGCATGAGCTGGACATCCAGACATAACATCCCGATGAGGGTCTGTGAGAATATGTTTGGGCCATGCAGGTGCTTTTCTGTCGGGTTGTCCCCACTTGCGACGCTGCCATCCACGCTTTCAGTCATTTCTTTTTGGTTGTTTGTTTTTCTTCCTTGATGAACCTACAAGCTTTGCTCAGCTGACTGCGGAGACACTCTTTTGGGAGCAGCACTACACGCCACCTTCACCAACCGATGCTGCGCTCGAGCCAGCCTGTGCTTGGAGAGAGCCGAACGCAGGGACAATGCCGTTGCACTGTCCTCAGCCACGACCTTTTGTGGCAGGCCCGGACAGAGACATCAGCTCTCCTGGCCCTACTGGCGAAAACTCTCCGCGGTGGCAGGGGTCCTGGACTTCTAGAGCTCCCCCGACCGACGATCTGCTGCTACCAAACTGGTCCACTCCCTCAGACTGGCCGAGAGCATTTCGAAGGTCCCTTTTGTGCTGCTTATAGGCCACAGGCATTGGGAGGGTATTGGGGGGATATTAAATCCCAAATACTAAAGCTAAAGAATGCATGCGCATGTGGCGGTGACGAGATACAAGCCGAGCCGATAAATGCAGTTGTCGACAAAATCAGCAATCCTTTATCACAGATATGCAACCTGATTTTGTCTACAGGCAAGTTCCCTGATAAACTAAAAATCGCGAGAGTAACAGTTATATTTAAGGGAGGCGACAGAAATGACATGAACAACTAGAGGCAAATCTTGGTATTACAATTATTTTGTTTTTAAACAAATGATTAATGTAAGAATTATAAATTTCTGCACTATAAATGATGTACTTAAAGGCAATCAAAACGGCTTTCAGAAAAAGAAGTCAAGTCAAATGGCTCTTTTATGTATCAAAGAAAAAGTAATTAAGAATTTTAAAGACAAAAAGTATACGCTAGGGATATTTCTTGATTTTAAAAAGGCATTTGACTTTATTAAGCATTACATCTTAATAAAAAAAGTTAAGCGAATACGCCGTTAGAAGACTTGCTTTTGACCTCATACGTAGTTATTTGACAAACCGCTACCAGTACACAGACACCAATAATTCAAAATCAGTTTTGGGGGCAATTAAACACGGTGTTCCTCAGGGTTCCATCTTTAGACCACTTCTTTTCTTATTATATATATATGATATAGGGAATATTCCATTGACGCCAGATATAATTCTTTACGCCGATGAAACGAATGCCTTTTTTTCAGGAGAGCATCTACATATTCTTCAATTGCAGTAAATGGCTCAACAATCTGGCTGAGTGGCTAATTGTAAATAAACTTGAACTAAATACCAAGAAAACTAAAAATATAATTTTTCGCTCCAGAAATCAGACTATCGGGAATGACGTACATTTGAAATTACGTGGCGAGAAGATCAAGTATGTAAGAATGCATAAATTTCTCTGTGTTCTTTTGGAAGAAAATCTCACCTGGTCTGCTCATGTCAATAATCTCACAGGACGCATCTCGCGCTAAATAGGTGTCATAAGTAGAGCAAAGCAACTTTTGCCACGATGGTTAAAAATTCAGCTATACATCACACTAATTGATTCCCAGTTACAATACTGTCTCCTTGTGTGGAGAACAATAAAAACTAATCTTAGAAAGCTGCATATTCTACAAAAACATATTATGCGAGTTATTGAAAATGTGCCATATCTAACTCACTCTGCTCCACTTTCTAAAGCAAATACCATATTAACAATGCATCACATACTAGAAAAGAAGCTAGGCGTTGCAATATTCCAGAAGATAAGGTCATACCAGGACAGCTTTTATTGGCAATTCCTGGGGAAGGGACACATTTACGAAAATAGAAAAACTAAATATAATAAAGGTTTCATGCGAACTAACTATGGTATGCAAAAAGAATCTTACACTTATAGCAGATTTCTTAAATCATCCTTCTACCGTGATAAACCTGGTGAAGGAAACAATGCACATAAAATGCTAAAAAAAAGTTAACTTCATACATCGTTTCAATACAAGAATAATTCCGTTTTTTTTTTTTACCTTGCTACAGTCTATAATGTACATATACTTAGAAAATCTTTCTGTCTTATGTGTATATAGAACAATGTATATATCTATGAAATCCTGTATATGTTTTGCCTAAAGATGTATGATGTACGTAATCTTTTGTATGCATTTTTGATACTGCCACTGATGTTTGACTTATGTATGTCTAGAAAAGGGCGTGACACTCAGTCAGGCACTCGTGCCTTTTTCTCACCCCTCCTAGACAGAACCAATGTACACATTATTTCTCTTTGTCTGAAATAAAGTTGAAAGCTGAAGTTGAAAACATGAACCAGGCTGGCAAGTGGGCTAAGAGGAGACGTGAATCAAGAGAAGGCAAGCGAGCTAGGGAGAGACAGAAAGTTAGGTGGGCAGATTAGGAAGGAAGTTTGTGGGTATAAAGTGGCAGCAGCAAGCACAGGATCGAGTTGATTGGCGGAACATAGGAGAGGCCTTTGTCCTGCAGTGGACGTAGTCAGGCTGATAATGATGAACCAAGCTGGCTCATGCTGTGGATGTGGTTAGTGTGAACACTACCGGAATGAGTGACCTCTGCCACATTCAACCCGGTGCGTTTCCTACCAGGGAAATGGCCACGGCCCATAGTAGTAATCAGCTCCCCCACACCGCCCAGGGCCACACCTACAGAGAGTGAACATTTGCTGCGTCGAATGTGCTCACTCTTGTCAAGTACCTTCCATCAGGGTACGCGTTTTGTGCACAAAAATAGCCACGCTCTTGGACACTAGCGGTAGTGTCTCTCTCATTGGTGATGACACTTTTCGTCTGTGTCATCAAGCTTGCTCAATGCAGCATGCGCTTGAGAACTGCTAACGGAGCATTATTAAAGGGCGTCAGCTTCCGTGCATCTCCAGCTCTCCTTTGCGAGCATGATCTGCACGCAGCGTTTTCAATTTACTGCCTAAGAGTAGCGGTCGCTATCCTACTTGGTCGCGAGTTCATCACACGTGAAAATGTCATTTTAGACTTGGAAAACGACGGCTTCCGATGTACCTGCACAGGGGAATTGCATCGTTTTGTCCCAGCATCATTTTCCCTATATGACGTGCATACCTCGATCCCATTCCTCGGCAAAACTACATTTCCATCTAAGATACTCGAAGCTGTCGACAAAAATCCATTTTAGGATATCCAGAAACGACAGCTCGTGCCCGCACTGGAACCGTTCACGGCCATGTTCACGGAGCAACCTGGCCGCACTCTTGTCTTGCGCCATCGCATTGACACAGGTGACATGTGCCTTTAGAGTTGCAACCCCAGGCTCCTCAGCGCCCACAAGCGAGCCCTACAGGAGATGAGCGACACCAGAGTGGTGAGACTCTCACAGAGCTTTCGGACATCTTCCATTGTTCTAGCGCGGAAAAACGATGGCACCACACGCCTGAACGTAGACTATCGCCCAATTGATGTTCGGGATGCCTATCCTTTCCCCTCGATTGAGTCAATCTAGTCAAGTCTTGGCATTGCACAAGTGAATGCCACACTCGACTGTTCTTGCGGTTTCCTTTGAATCGAAATGGAGCCCACATACATTCTTCAGACCGCATTTACTTGCTATAGAGTGCTTTTCGAGTTTGCCTACACGCCATTTGGCTTAAAGAATTCCCCTAGTTCCTTTCAACGCCTCATGAATATTGTTCTCAACAACACGCGATAAATGTTCGCAATGGCATATAAGGACTATTTCGTCTACTTTTCATGAAAAAAAAAAAAAACTTCTAAAGCACTGACATTGCATGGAGAGGTGCTTTTTTCAACGGAGCAGTACAATAATGCGAGCGTGCCGCAGCTGATCAGTGTGGAGCGTCGAACTGGAAGCAGTCGTATCCCACAGTTCCCTGCGATTGCCCATTTTGCCGGTCACCTATTATATGAACACTGTCAACGAAATTTTGCGATCGCCGCTGATCTGTACAGAGTCCAAACTAATAACATCGCTTACGCATCGTCTGTAAAAAAAGTTAGGGACGAACACGGCTGAAACAGAGATGAAATTACCTGCCCGTCACACTAGCGAGAAAGCTCGGGAAGGGCACATGCGATAACATTGCTCTGCGTGCGAGGCCTGTCTGTGAGGCCTGTCGTCGCTTGCTTACGACTTATTTCATCGGGCAAGGGACCATAATACAGTCCTGCAAACCACTCACCTTCCCGCAGTTAGGCCTTCTCTGCTCGTAGCTCGGGCTCTTTTTGGCAACCCTTGCAAAAAAGTTAAAAAAAATCCAGAAAAAAAAAACAAGAATGTTGGAGGAAAAAGGTGAGGATATGGAGAAGAAGCGCTCGGTAAGGGGGATGGGGATAAAAGAGACAGTGAGAGGAGAAAACGATTGTATTAAAAAAAAGGGAAAAAATTAAAAAAAGTTCTGACTTCCGAAAAGGAGAAACGCCGGTTAATCGTGGCGAGCGGCTAAAAAAAGCCCTGCCATTAGGTTAGGCAGAAGCACGGTACAGCTTAGCTCCTTGAGGGAGAGCGGAAAGGGAACGCATAAAGGAAAGGTGTGGTGAAGCATGCACAGTTCTCCTTCCGGGTACAGGTGTGGGAGAGTAAAAGTCCGTTGCATCACCCCCCCCTCCCCCCCCTGTCCGCCCGAGTCCTCGCGCACGTCCCTATTATGTCAATGTGAAGGGCTGACTATAAACCCCCCCTCCACCCCAAAGGTTAACAGGGGGAGCGGGTGCGTCCGCACGATGGAACAGCCACAAAAAAGGCCACGAATTCCTCAGTGCGTGTGCCCACTTGCAATTGCGCGCTCGCCCAGCCATCTCACATCAAGCAAGCGCTCCTGTCGGAGCAACACCATGTGAATAGTCTAGGTGGTGTTGGTCGGAGGCGCCGGCTCTTGCCTTACTCCTTTTTTTTCTTTTTTTTTTCTATTTCGCATGCGTTGCGGCACCAGCATTTTACCTTTTTCATGACAGATACAGCGCCTTTAGCGGTGAGAGTTAAAAGCAAACTTGGTGGTTTTCTGGTCAACGCGACAGCGTGCGAACTTGTGCGTTTCTTTGCACCCATTGCCTACAAGATGGTGCACCAACAGGTTTCAGAGGCCAAGAGCCATAAAAGTGTTTCGGGGAGGGGTCGTTGAAGCGTTTCCGGTACACATGCGCAGATGGTGCCCGTGAAAAAGGTCCATTCAAAATCGCGTGGTATGAAGCTACGTTCTAGTTGGCATTCCTGGAAAACACTAGCGCGAAACGAGGGCCAGGTAGAATCTTTTTTGTAAGCCACAATCTCCTCTGATGTGTAATATGAAGCGTAAGCATTCAGCAGTCATCTGTCTGGTACAAAAACTGGTGGCGTGACGGGACGGGGCGTTTGACCGTGTGACTGCCCACTTCCTACATAAGAAAACCAAGAATTTCCACGAAAAGATGTGGCAGCACAGGAATGACCATGGGGGTCACTGCCCTACCTCTGCTACAATAGTTTTCTTTTTTTTTTCATTAATGAGCGTGACCTTCAAAGACTGCACAGCCATGCACGATTTTGCAGCTCCTACTCAGCAGGCAACATGTTCTGGGGCTATTTTCGCATCTCGGAAATGTACATTGAATTCCGTTCAACCTTGCTACCATCCATAAAAAAAAAAAGAATCCTTTTTACAATGAGGCCAGACAACTTTTCTCAAGTGGCCAGACAAAGCACTGAACGCGCAGGGCGAAACTGAATTTCCGGGAGATTTTTCTATGACCCGTACAACCGGGAGAAACGTTCAAAATACGAGAGTCTCTCAGGTAATCCGGGAGATTTAATAGGTATGCACTTGCACTCACACCTGTAGGAGTGGAACGTTGAGCCTAATGAATAAGAGGGGTATCAGCATTTTTATGGCAAAAATACAAAATTGGAATGATTGACTGTTAGTTCTCAGCATTGACAAAAAAGAGACTTCTTCAGAGGCAGCCCATATGGAAAATTCAGCTTGGAAAATATCCATGTGCTTTTGGAATCAACCACTGCAGGTTTATTTACAACCAAGAGAAAGCCTTCCATTGCACTGCAAAACACTAAATAAAAGAAATGTGTTGTTAATTGAATTTCATGAAGATGCCAAGATGATTTAAAATTCTTGACAAAGCTCCGAATGGCACTTTGACATTTTCTTTAGTTCAATGTCTACAGGAAAGTTATTGTTATTGTTTCATGGCCAGAGTTAGCTTACTGCACCACCTCTGGCATTTCCTAGTCTACCTGAATCAAGCCCCCCCCCCCCCTTTTCTTCGTTTCCAGAATAGATCATGGTTTCATATTAAGAAAGTTACAACCTTCTATAGTAATGAGAACTGACAGACAATTGTGCCAAGGAAAGTATAGGAGATATTATTAGAAGTAAATGTAAAAAAATGTGAAATTCATATTTAAGTCATTCCGCATGAGGTCTACCATTGCTCTGAACATATGTCGCTTAGCCTTAATTAATGTTACACTTCAATGTTAAAAATATATGGACATAATATTAAAGAGAACTAACAGATCTTAATATTTTGTCTAACAAAAAAAATGAGCCCTTTGAGTGTGGGCTTGCCCCTCAGTGACGGGGGAAAATACAAAAACCCCAGTGGAGAGCAGTGGAAGACTGCACTGCTAAGCAAAGACCCAGAAGTGAAACTCGAAGTCCTTCAGCAAGCCGAGGAAGCCCCCAGAGCGCAAAATCTCATGGCCGCCATATAGGGGGAGACAATTCTTCCACATCTTACCATTTTCTTTTTCTTTTAAATAAAGTTATTTTCTTCTTATATTTTCACTTTGTTCCTTAAATAAACATGGCAAAATTAGAATTCAGGGAGTGATAAAATGGCACATCTACGTAATGTGACAGCATCCCATTTTCTTAAAAATGGTCAAACCATATGATCACGTTTCCTATAATAGTGCAATGTTCGCTGTACTATTCAACTAAAAGGTCACACAGGTAGGCCGTGTGCAGCGATTATGTACCAATTTCCACATGACACACTTGACACTGAATGTATCAATTACAATTAAAAGGCTTCTGCAAATTATCATATGAATAGGCAAATAACATTCGAGTTGAGGTAAGGTAAACAATAAAATTGATAAGCCACAGCACCAGTGTTGGCACAGCTCTACACCTTCGACAGAGAGCACTGCTGTGAATGTGAGAGAATAGCCTACTTACATGCTATCATAAACAAGACAGCCTGCACATTGCCCCGGTCTCGAGTAAGCAGCGTCAGGCTGAACGTCGCAATGTGGAAGGTCACAAGGCACATCAGCCATGGTTCGGTCCAGTCCACCTGCACAAAGAGTATTTGTGCACACAGGCCTTGTTCTAGCATGCTCTGTGACTGGCAGCTTAATTCAACGGGGTAGGGCAAAATTGAAAAAAAATTATTTCGTTTTTTTTTTGTCAATCTGGAGTGTCTCTTAAGGCATATTTGTCATATCCATGCTTTCCTAAACAGTAATTTTTTTGTGGCCATAAACAAGTTTTTCCCAAAGCAAATACCAAATGAACACATATCCCAGGCCAAGCCGCTCATATGCACTTCTGGGCTTACAGTCCATTTAAAAAAAAAAGGACTGTAAGCCAAAACATACACAAAAGCCAGAACACTTCTATAGAGTCAGCTGTGTGAAGTAAATTGTTAGGTAACTTCTAAGGCATTTAAAAGACTGCGTGAGCATTTACACTTGCACTTAGTCTTCGGAGCGAATCGTCTTGAACACTTTTAGCTTCGAGTTTCATTACACCTTGTGTTTGTCATGCTGATCAATAAGTTCGAGATGTGGAATGGCACCAATGAGTGTGGGGGAGCTGTAGCCTTCTTAAAATTTTTGCCTGCCCCTCCTTTACCCCACCCCCTGAGAAAGCACAGTCGCAACACAACGCATTCGTGCCCAGCCTCTTTGCCGCCTAAAGAAACTCGCTTGTCTTGAGTGCCCCCACCCCAGTAAAGAACTGCTGGCACAGCCTCTATTGACATGCTGAGGGTAACACTGGTCTTCAGCAAGTGCACATTTTGTGGCAAGCAGTACAACCCTTTGTAAATTCAAATAAATGTCAATGGCTAGCTGAGGTGCTGAACGCTGAACGAGCAAGCTCTTAATCGTTGAACCTTTGAGCCTTGGCAGTGTCCTTCCAAGCGAATTGCGTGCAGGGTCTCAATGGGTATGCCCCAACAGACAAGAATAATATGTGGATAAAGCTGTATGACAGCTCACAAAAGAAGCAAGGCAAGCAATACCAGAATCTCCAAAATGAAAAATTGACTTTGGCAATGATTACCAAGCTTGTAGCTGTTATATAAAATTGTTCAATGGTGTTTGTGACAAAGTATGTTTGCTTTTAAGCTGAATTATCTCAAAACCATATATTTTATTAATAAGTACCATTATTTCCTAAGTATTAAAAGATTAACTGTTCGTAATATTTTCCTCTATTCTACATAAAAGTCTCCAACTACTAAAGCAGAATTGAAATGTGCTTTACAGTTTTTGTGTTACAAAGTTTCATGGATACCAATTACGGTATTTTCCGGTGTATAAAACAATTTTTTTTCCACAAAATTTTCGGAGGTGCGCATTATACAACGTCTTACGCCAATTTTTTAAGATAGTTTTTTGTGGGAGAAACTTGTTTTGACACTGATTTGCCTTTTTTATAAACTACTAGAGCAATACGATGCAAATAATGCATCATAATTATAAGAACCAAGACTCAACATGCTGGTAATTCAATTTTACAACAAAAACAAAAATACAAAATGGCGCTGTGAGAGTTTTCAGCTCACGGAAGCTGTGCGAGTTTCGGAAGCTGCACTTGGCGAAATCGGCGTAAGATGGCAATAGGTGCGCCAATCCAACCCAATCAAAGTTCGGTTCGGCTGCAGTGGCTAGAATAGGGATGTGTGGTAAGCGGCAAGCGGCGCCTACGAAGCGCACTCAAGCCTCTGCGGAGGAGCCGCATGGGGGCGCGCGCAGTCATTTAGACGTTGTTTGCACGTTTCCAACAGTTTCATCAGGCGCATTCGTCGTTGTTTCTTTTTGTGCGGTGGCACTCTGACACCAATGCTTCTGTATGCACTATAGGCTACAAGTCAGCTTAAAAGAAGCATGCGTTGTTCAGCGTTTCAAAGGACGAAGCTCTGTTTGCGCAGTGGCGGAGAGCGATCTCACGCGCTGACAAGCTCCTTCAAGAAAACTCGGAGTTGTGCGAGCTGCACTTCGATGAGAGGTACATCTCCCAGCACTTCGAGCACACTGAACGGTGGAATTGTCCGTCCATAGGCGTGTGCAGAATTCCCGTTCGGAGGATGGGTGGGTGGGAAGGGAGTCGGGCCAGTCGCCATTTGCAATCTTACTCGTTTAGATGGTCTGCGCTTTTGTTATTTTCTCCTGCAGAACGGCGGCTACGCGTAAAAGTAACACAGCAAAGTTTAAGCTTACCGCTGTGAAGTATGCTGAGGAGTAAGGGAACTGGACAACGAGCCATCATTTCGACGTCACCAAAAATATGATCCGATCATGGCGACAGTTAACTGACAAGCTTCAGGCCATGAAGAGTGACAAGAAAGCTGACCGCAGCAAGAAGTCACGATGGCCAGTCCCTGAGGGATGTCTGCACACATGGATACTAGAGCAGCGTGCCCAAGGTTGGGCGATGTCGACAGTGCAGCTGCATCTCAAAGCACAGACGCTAGCGAAGGAGATGGGCGCCGTTGACTTCGTTGGTGGGCTGTCCTGATGCTCAAGATTTATGCATTGCAAAGGGATGGTGATGATGACCCGCACAAGCATGTGCCAAGATCTGCCAGCCAGCCCTGCCACAGTGGTCTAGTGGCTAAGGTACTCGGCTGCTGAGTCGCAGGTCGCGGGATCAAATCCCGGCTGTGGCGGCTGCATTTCCGGTGGAGGCGGAAATGTTGTAGGCCTGTGTATTCAAATTTGGGTGCAAGTTACAGAACCCCAGGTGGCTGAAATTTTCTGAGCCCTCCACTACGGCGTCTCTCATAATCATATGATGGTTTTGGGATGTTAAACCCCACAAATCAATCAAGATCTGCCAGTCAACTTTGAAGACAAGCTTGAGAGATTCCAGGCTTTCATAAAGAAAACCATTGAAGACGATGGCATAGGTGACAGCCATATAATGAATATAGACGAGGTGCCACTAACGCTTGACATGCCAATAGAGAGGAGTGTGGCACTGAAAGGTGACAAGGCCGTCACCATCATGACTAGCGGCCATGAAAAAGCGCACTTCACGGTTGTGCTCCTGTGTTGCGCTGACAAGCAAAAACTTCCGCCAATGCTAATATTTAAGTGCAAGATGATGCCGAAAGAGGCCTTCCCGTCTGGCGTCGTCATAGAAGCGAACGTGAAAGGCTGGATGGACGAAAAAATGATGTGCAAGTGGCTCAAGAAATGCTTTTTTAAGCGACTGGGTGGTTTCTTTCATGCGAAGAAGGGGCTCCTGGTCTTGGATAGTATGCGGGCGCATATAACGGAGCTGACGTTGAAATGCATGAAGGCAAAGAATTTCACCGCTGCCGTTATACCAAGCGGTATGACAAAAATGCTTCAACCACTAGACTAGACATTTCAGTGAACCCCAGTTATAAAGCTATTTTGCCGCGCATGTGGGAGTCGTGGATGTCTGACGGCGAGCACAGCTACACTGTGACTGGACGCATGAGGCCTGCTTCATTTTGCGAAGTTGCGAAGTGGATGCGCAGTGTCACAGGCCACCATAATCGCGGGGTTCCATAAGGCATGCCTACTAGCATCCTTGGCCCCTGATCTCGATGATGACAGCAGCAGCAGCGATTCTGAAAACAAAGCAGAGGAGGTCCCAGTGTCGCTGCCGCCAGAGCTCGCTGGGCTATTCCAAAGCGCGTCAGAAGACGAGGACTTTGGGAGTTTCGAAGAATAAAGTGTTTTTCCAGCAGTATGTGAGACGTTTGAGTGGTTGTGCATTACTTTTTTTCTCAAGTTTGGCGTTGTATATGTTTTCTTCAAACTAGCGCTCAGAAACGTTAAGTACGGCATTTTACAATGCTCGCTCAACCGCACATCATGAAGTTTCTTTGCAGAAAGCAAGTAATTACAGGTGCGTCTTATACACCGGTGCGTCTATATATCGATTCTTGCATGAAAACTTGCGAGAGGCGGGGGGTGCGTCTTATACAAAGGTGCATCTTACACACCAGAAAATACGGTACCTCAATATTTAGGTTTTTGTGGTAATTTATAATACTAGAATTATTTAAATAAATCTGCTTCAGTTAAAAGAGCAGGAAATGTGGAAAAAATGATATATAAATTAGGCCAATGTCCATACTGGTCGATGAAAAAACAGTACCTCAAAATGGCCAAAAATGCCTGGGACGTATAGCGCTTACCCGGTGCCCTTAATTGTTCTCGCTACACCATTCAACTTAAGTGACTGTGAAAATTTCTTGCACTTTTTCTACTCTAGCTGTTGCAATGTTAAATGTTAAACACAATTGCTGTCACTACATTCAAGCACAGGTACATAGCATGAAGTGATTGAAAACAATCGGGGCCCAACACACCTCTATGGAGAGATCAATTGCGATTAAAACAACCGACAGAAACTTCGATCTTGAAAGAAACTTTTGCTACTCCTGAAGATATAACAATTTGGTTGTGCGACATGATGCATGCACATTGCATGTTATTCCACAGTCCTTATTGGGTCGAAAAAGTTTGGCAAGAAAGTACTTTTGTTAGCTCTCGCCACATACTGGCTCTTAAAACAGGCAATTTTGCTTCCACTGGCAGGTTTCAGGCAAGAAATATTGAAAACAGGCAAAAAGAAAATGTTTTGATAATGTAACCTAAAGGCTACTGGCACTGCAAATAGGTAGGGACAATAAAATTGATGAACGATTGACTAAAGGTACACCATTAATCAATTATACATAACTGTTTTCTGACATTTAGCAATTCAAACTAATCAATCTAAACTTTTAAATTAAAGGGTTACGGCACCCCGACCCCCATAATAACTTCTCTTGGCCAGAGCGCATGACTGAGAGGCAATCAGCAATCGAGTGCAACTCTTCGTTTTCCTTATAACGCATATTCGTACGCTAGTAGAATGAGCAGGCGGTGCCCCTACTGCATAGATGAAAATGAACTCCCCCTTGTACCAAGTACTCTCGAATACCCAAGACTTCAGGCACAGGAAGAAGGCGGCCCCAACCTGATGAGACCAAAATGCACCTGTCCACTTCTCTCCGCTCAGGGCCTACCGAATTCACCTCCTCTCGCCCCCCCCCCCCTTCATCTATCACGCACAGATTAACCGTCGGCAAAGTCCACACGGTGCACGCTTATTGTATTGCGATACTATTACATTTTGGTGTGCACAGTACTTTCTTTTGTCAAGTCATGATGGCGAGCGATAGCAAGAAGAGTGCACTGTGGATGTTGTTCACAGAAAATCCAAAAATGACTGCGATGTAGGATAAAGGTGATGAGCATTAGTTGAAGCCAGGGAAGAAAAGCCTTAAGATATCTCCTGCTGTATGCCCACATTAGTAATTTGCTAAATATCTATCCTCCGAACAAAGGTCATCATCACTCCAATTAAATGCTGAAGAACGCGTTTCCGAAGGCACGAAACCGCCTCTTCAAGAAAGTCATCAGCACCTTGCTATAAAGCCAGCAGCCATGCATTGTGCAGCTGAAGTTGCAAAATGAAGTTGCTGTTCAATTACATAAAACATTTGTATCTTTCAAAATGATTATTTGTCGGCAAATCACATTCTTTCAAATACCTCTTTCTCAGTCTCTGTGTTTTCAGGGCTATGGCTTCACTGAATGAAAGCAACAAGATGGTGCATCAACACTCAACAGTGAAGTTTTCTGTAGTTTGCAGATATGCAAGTGCATTATCTATTTACATATTTCGTTTGTGTATGCTCTCACCACCTCACGATTTTGTAATGTTGCCGCACAAATTCAGCTCTACTTGCCTTCGATAAACAAGCAATCCTCTTCCCCTGCACTGCTTATTGACAGTGTCTATGACAGCGATCTCAATCAGTCAGCAGTTAACCAGGAGCACCATGGTGTAAGATGACTTAATGGAGAATAAAGTCAGCGACACCGGTTGCACAGCTGATAGGGAGCGCTCGCGTAATGACATAACATGTTGCATAATCAGTCTCTATGGCCACCCACTTGTTACCCGCAGACGACATCAGGAAAGGGCGAAGGAGATTTAGGCTGACATGAACAAATGGTTCACTAGGAATGGCTATAGGCTGAAGGTATCCAGTAGGAGAGAGAAGGCTATGGCAGCGTTAGCAGAGCTCACAGGAAGCGACGTTGCACCGAACAGAGCGGCTAACTCAGTAGAAATGTCGGTGCACACGATTATAAGTTCGGTAAACACCCAAATGGCCAGCGGTGGGAGCATGGTGTGATTGCGAGAGAATAGATGGTCGCAGATGCTGAGGAACATTGAGAAGCAGTTCAGTACTAGGCGGTGTCATAACGCGTCGATATAAGGTACTGTCGTGCAGAACAGACATACGGATTAACAAGGTACGGGTTAGAGTTAGTTGGTACTCCAATAATCTATTACTAGAGCAAAAATTTTTCTATACAGATGAAACACGAACGGGTGCAACTTCTAATTGAATTTATTATTGACACAAGGCATATATATGTATAACAATGTAAAGGCATATATATGTATGACCACTCAGTTTTAATCATTCTCATTGGCGTAACAGTGTGAAGTAGCATACATCTAAAGGTGACATATTGTCCCTTCAGCAGTGCAGACAAAATCTGCAGACAGCGTACAGTCATCCTTGAACATTTATTGTATCATTCACATAACGTGGACTAGTAGAAAAACGTGCGTATTGTTGTCAACTCCTTAATTACATGTTTTTACAGCTGCAGTGGAAAAATGGTAAACAATGGACTAAGGGAACAACCAGGGAAAACGCTATCTAGACCAGCTTGCTCCCACACCTTGCTTTATTAATTACAGTTTCATTTGGCTGTCCGCAACAACCCTGCGTATACAGGCTGCCAATGAACGTTGCCCACGTGCGCAGATCCAGAAACAAGATTGATTGATTGATTGATATGTGAGGTTTAATGTTCAGAAACCACCATATGATTATGAGAGACGCTGTAGTGGAGTGGCTCCGGAAATTTTTACCAGCTGGGGTTTTTAACGTGCACCCAAATCTGAGCACACGGGCCTAGAACATTTCCGCCTCCATCGAAAATGCAGCCGCCGGAGACGGGATTCGATCCCGCCACCTGCGGGTCAGCAGCCGAGTACCTTAGCCACTAGACCACTGCGGCGGGGCATCCATAAATAAGGCCCTTTGCAATCGTCACTTCTGGCACCGAGCCAACAATGCCTCCGTGGGAGCACCGTCCACAGAATAAAAAAAAAAAAATCTCCAAAGGTGTGCACATTGTCTCTAACGTAAAAATATCGTCAACGCGACGCACTTTATGAGAAAGCGTGGCAGAGAGGAGACGCCAGCTCCACTGTCGCGTTGAGGTGGCCAAGGCGCTGACGCGGCAATGAGCCCCGGCGCCTGCATGCCCCAATAGTGCAGTGAGAAGGGGCGGGGGGCAGTGAAACGAACAAAGCAGACCTACCGCATTGCATAGCCGCGTCTTAGTTGATGTTCGGACGGGCAATCATAGCGGTGGCGGTGGCGTTGTCAAAGTACTGAAGCTGCCGAGAGCGTCTGCATTTGGTGCGCGCTTGTCGTAGCCTACGAAAGCGTGGAACTGTGTGTTTTGACTGCTTGTAACACATTACTGAGCTTTAAACGGTGTCTCGACGCCTACAACACGTCTTGGTGCACAAATGAATGTGCAGGTGCGTCAGCATTACTCCAAGTCATTCCCTGTTTGAGGAGCTTGCTGACCCTCAAAGAAGGCTACAATCAGATTTCGCATAGATGCATCTAGGTGCTCCCCGAGTGATGTGCATATTGCAAACAGCTGATCAAGCCATGATACAATTGAATACGAATGCACAACGGAGAGTGAAGTAACAAAGCAGCGACGAAACCTACAATGCTTATATTGGCAGTGCTTTCAACATCTAGAGCATTGATGCTTATATGAGCTCCAATGCGCTCGATTGTTTCACGAGTAACCTGAGTACACGTAACGCAACCTCAATGTTTATGTTAAGGGCATCTGAATCCTATCGTGCCAATTTCGCACTATTTCTTAAATGCTGAAAGGCTATCTTGCTTTAACAGTGTGCTTCACAATTAGTGTGCACCAGTTTATACCACCTCTGAAGACTTAAAATACCACGCAGCCGAGCCGAAGGCACCCATTCAGCTCCCAGGAATGAACTTTATGCCTTAGGGCTTATCTCAAGCAAGGTAAAATACGCAGCAGTAAATATAGCTCATCTTATTTCATCTTTTTGGTGCATTTCATGATGCCAAAATGGTGGTTGGTTGGTTGGTTGCGAAACTTTATTGAGGTCCTGCAAGGCGCACGTCAGCGCGCAGCGGGCGACTCCCACGTCGGGACCGTTAGGCCAAGCCTATCGGCCGCTCCGCGGGCCTGCTGGACGGCCCAAAGTTGGTCGGCCAGGAGGGAGCTGCGTAGGGCCGCCTCCCACCTGACCGATGTAGTGTTGGGGTTAGTGTACATTGTCTTGCACTCCCAGAGCATGTGCGCCAGCGTGGATACATCCCCACATGCGGGGCAAGCGTCATTGGGAAACACGTCAGGATAAATAGCGTGAAGGGATCTCAGGTTAGGGTACGTGTCGGTCTGCAGTAGTCTGAGCGTAAGGGCCTGTGGCCTATTAAGATTTGGAGGAGGGAGTGGATATAGTCTCCGCGCGAGGTAAAAATATTTTGTTATTTCGTTGTACGTGGCAGGCGCGTCCCTGTTTTCCGCAACCCCGTTGGCCCCGAATCGTTGCCCGGAACCCGCGCGGTCGGTTAGTGCGGGCGCGGCCTCATGGGCAGACTCGTTGAGGTTGGGGGGAGCGCCTTGGACCTGTCCAACATGTGCAGGAAACCAAATCAGTACGTGGTGCTTGATGCCGTCGCGGCCACCACTTTGGAGCACGCGCAGGGCTTTCTTGGAGATTACACCGCGCTCGAAAGCGCGAATAGCTGACCTAGAGTCACTATAAATGACCTCCCTTTCACCTTCCAGGATGGCCAGGGCGATGGCCACTTGCTCGGCAACCGTCGGATCGTCAGTGTGAACCGATGCGCAGTTGGTGATTTGTTATTTGGAGTCGACGACGACTGCAGAGAAGGCGCGGCTCCCACGGTACGCGGCCGCGTCGACAAAGCTGACGCCGTGCTCCTCACTGTGAATCTGCTTGAGAAGAGTGGCAGGTCTAGCCCGTCGCCTACCACGATTGTGCTCGGGATGGACATTCCTCGGTATCGGTGCCACGGTGATGAGGTCACGAATCTCACGGGGCACCTGTCTCATCTTCTCGTCCACTTCAGCCGGAGAGTGACCGAGCTCTCGGAGTATATGTCTGCCGGTCTGGGAGCTCGAAAGGCGCGCGAGCTGGGCCCGCTCTTGCGCTTCGGCAATCTCCTCCAACGTATTGTGTACTCCGAGCTGGAGCAGGCGCTAGGTGCGCGTCCTGATCGGGATACCGAGGGCCCGCTTGGTAATCTTTATGAACAAGACGTTGATCTTGTCACGCTCGGCACGCTGCCAATTGTGCATGGCCGCGACATATGAAAAGTGGCAGAGCACAAAGGCATTGACCAGGCGGATTAGGTTGTCTTCCTTGAGGCCTTGGTAGCAGTTGGCCACCCGCCGAACCAGCCGAACCGCGTTATCCGTCTTGGCGGCGAGCTTGAGTATAGTCTTGCCGTTGGAACCATTGGACTCGATGGTCATGCCGAGGACCCGAATGGAGTCAACTCTGGGTATTGCACTGCCATCTCCGGTGTAGAGCTTGATATCACTCTTCGAGATCGGCTGCCAGTTTTTGGGCTTGGGCCCTCGCCTAGTGGGTTGGTAAAGGAGAAGCTCGGACTTGCTTGGGGAACACCTCAGGCCTGTGGGACGGAGGTAATCTTCCGTGGTGTCTATGGCCTCCTGCAGGGAGCGCTCGACTTGCCCGTCGCTGCCACCTGTGCACCAAATGGTAATATCGTCCGCGTAAATTGTGTGGTTAATGCCTTCGATACTTGAGAGCCTCTTGGACAACTCGACAAATGGTGGTTAACATGACATTATTAGCATACATGCTCTCGATTGCTGCATATAGTACTGGAACAATATTACTCGTCAATTATCCCCCAACCTTTTTTGCATGCTGTCACTCAGAAGTTATTTCCTGGTCTTGCATCATGCACAATCAACTGATTTCTCTCCATTTTGTGCGTTTCTGACTACGCAAGTGAGATGACAGGTTGTAGCCGACATTGCACGCGGGATTTACAAAGAAATAATTGTCGAGGAGATTTTACCTATAAAAGGGTAGTGAAGGCGAGAATGGAATAAATAGAAGCACGGTGGATCATTCGATTCTTCCAACAGAGGAACTCTACAGCGGAAACAATGCAGCTACCAAAAAGACGTGCATGCTTCGACGGTTTTTCTATTTTTATTTCCCTAGTTACTAGATAGACACTTGGGACAGCTTTTCCCCATTGCCATCATTTTCCGTATGAAGTCCGTGTAGCGCAGCAATTGTTGCGGCCAGCCGGCAGGATGAATCGACGATGAGCGCCGATGGCTTGTGGCGCTTAGAACGTTCGAGTGCTTTTAGCCGGCAGGACGCCACTGCCATTGCTCTGCTTCGGTGTCTCGCATCCTTGCTCAGCTGGACGCCACAGCCACCGCTCTATTTCGACGTCTCGAATCCTACCTCAGCTGTATGCTTTCGACCTCTCATTAAACTTGCTACAGTGACACGTCTGTGTCACTCACCAAACAAAGCTACATACAAACCGATACCATCGCTACTCATATCCTATGCTCTCTCCGCAAGTAAAAGCTCGGCAGTGTTGGCGAGGAACACGGCTGAAGCAGAGATGAAAGAAGCAGGCCATCTGTCGCACGGAGGGCGCATGTGGCAAAATCCTCTAGCATGACAGACCTGACAACGTAGCTCCTCAAGAAGAAAAGAAACTAAGTGTCCCACCCATATTTTCCTGGGCGAAATGGCATGAAGCAATGCCAGGAAATCGGGAGGGGTGGGCTGCGTGGCTGGCGCAGCAACTGTGGATATTTAGGGCGCTGTGGTGAGTGTTGACATGCGTGAGCAGAAGCGGGCGCAGGGATCTCCACTCATGCATATGGGCGTGAGTGCTATCCCTATGCATCAGGAAACGGATCGTATACCACTCTGCGCATTGTGACCTTTGCTTAGTGCTGTGTCATCACTGATGTGAGAAACGGCATGAAAGCAACCACTCTTGAGAGAGATCATATTCCCATGCACCAACATTTTGTAGTAGTGCAAGACCAAATCAAAGGGAGTTAGCTGCTCCTTACTTCGTATAAAATTAGGACATGTTGCTATCGCCATTTACACTATTTTGCAATTTCGGTGGAACATATTTTCTTTTTTCTTTCTGAATTCAAGAGACAATTTTTCTACCGCACCAGTTGAGCTCATCAACTCAGCAACTGAAAGCGAGTGAGTATGAATGGGTATGAGTAGGTGTGAGTATGAACATGAATGAGTGACTATGAGTGTGAAATTGCGTGTGCGGATGTGATAGAGTACATATGAGTCTGAATAGATGAGTAAGAGTGTAAGTGCTACGAGTGTGTAGAGTAGTGAGTGTGAACTTGAGCTAGTAGGTATGTTAGCGCACGTGAGTATGAACGCGAGTGACTATTCATGAGTCCGAGTAAGTGTGAAAACCCCTGAGAAAACACTTAAGAGTGTCAGTGGGTGTGAGTGTAAACTGGAACGAGTACCCATGGGCTTGGGTAGGCAAGGATGAACTTGGGTGAGTACTTATGGGTGTTAGTAGGCGTGAATAAGCACGCCAGTAGCAGTGTGCATAAGGTGTGAGTATGCAAGTAAGTGCCTATAAAAATTCTGGGATTTAACGTCCCAAAACCACCATATAATTATTATAGACGCTGTTATAGAAGGCTGCAAAAATTTAAACCACGTGGGGCTCTTTAACGTGCACCTAAATCTAAGCATATGAGCCTCAAGCATTTTTGCCTCCATCAAAAATGCGGCCGCCGCAGCCGGAGTGAGTGCCTACGAGTGTGAGCATACGTGAGTATGAAAGTGAGTGAGCGTCCATGAGTGTAAGTAGGTGTGAGTATGAACGTGAGCGAGTGGCTATTAGTTTGAGTATTCGTGAGTGAGCACTCATTATGTATAGTAGGCGTGAGTATGAACGTTAGGTAATACTCATGAATATTAGTAGATGTATGTGATTCTTAATGACCAGCGGTTATCTTGCCTTCGCACTACGTGCTGTTCCCAATGACATTTCTCCTTGATTTCGACTGTGATGTCCTGAACACCTGTTTGCTCCCTAATATACCCTGCTATCTTCTTGTCCTTTAGGGTTACCCCTACCATTTCCTTTCATTGCTCGATGCATCCTCCAACACTTAAGTTGAACCCTCTTGGTAATCCTCCAGGTTTCTGCTCTGTAGGTAAGTATACGTAAGATGCAGCTGTTATATACCTTCCCCTTGAGGGATAGTGGCAATTCATCATTCATGCTTTGAGAATGCTTGCCGAATGTGCTCTGCCCCAATCTTATTCTTCCAGTTACTTCAATCTGGTGGTTCGGCTCTGATACTTATCCAGAGCGCTGTTCCCTTCCGAGGTTGTAAATTACTTTCGTTTTCTGCAGATTAATTTTGCAGATTCCAGGAGAACTCAAGTGGGTGAAGAGGAGCCAGAAACTTAGGTGGGCAGATAAGATTAGGAAGTTTGTGGCTATAAAGTGGCAGCCACAAGCGCAAGACCGAGTTGACTGGTGGAACAGGGCACAGGCCTTTGTCCTTCAGTGGGCATAGGCAGGCTACTGCTGCTGATGATTACGATGATGATGAGTAGATGTGAGTATGAAAGTGAGTGAGTGCGTATGAGTGTGGGAAAACATAGATGTGAGTATGAAAGTAAGTGAGTGTGTATGAGTGTGGGCAGGCATAAGTAGAAATGTCAGAGTTCATATGTGCGTGAGTATGATCGTGAGTGAGTGCTTATGACTGTGGGAAGGTGTGAGTATGAACGTGGATGAGTGCCTGTTAGTGTGAGTTGGCGTGAGTATGAACATGAGTAATTATGAGTGTGAGTGGGTGCGAGTTTGAGTATGCACGAGTGCGAACGTAAGTGAGTAATTATGATTGTGAGTAGTCATGAGTATGAACGTAGTGAGTACTCATGAGTGTAAGTAGTGCGAGTATGAACGTGAGTGAGGACTAATAAATGTGAGCAGGCGTAAGTATGCACGTGACTGAGTGCTTATAGGTGTGGTATGCGTGATTATGAACGAGAGTGAGTACTTATGAGTGTAAGTAATCATGAGTATGAATGTGAGTGCTCATGAGTGGGAGTAGCCGTGGTTATGAACGTGAGTGAGGACCAATGAATGCAAGTAGGCGTAAGTATGCACGTGAGTGAGTGCTTCTGGATGTGAGTAGTTGTGAGTATAAATGAGAGTGAGTACTCCTGAGTGTGAGTAGTCATGAGTATGAACGAGAGTGAGTACTCCTGGGTGTGAGTAGTCGTGGGTATGAACTTGAGTAAGGACCAATGAATGTGAGTAGGCGTGAGTATGCATGTGACTGAGTGCTTATGTGTGTGAGTAGTCGTGAGTATGAACCAGAGTGAATCCTGACGAGTGTAAGTAGTCGTGAGTATGAACGAGGGTGAGTACTTCTGAGTGTGAGTAGTCGTGAGTATGAACTTGAGTGAGGACCAATGAATGTGAGTAGGCATGAGTATGCACATGACTGAGTGCTTATGGGTGTGAGTAGTCGTGAGTATGAAACAGAGTGAATACTGATGAGTGCAAGTAGTCGTGAGTATGAACGAGAGTGAGTACTCCTGAGTGTGAGTAGTCGTGGGTATGAACTTGAGTGAGGACCAATAAATGTGAGTAGGCGTGAGTATGCACGTGACCGAGTGCTTATGTGTGTGAGTAGTCGTGAGTACGAACCAGAGTGAATACTGACGAGTGTAAGTAGTCGTGAGTATGAACGAGAGTGAGTACTTTTGAGTGTGAGTAGTCGTGGGTATGAACTTGAGTGAGGACCAATGAATGTGGGTAGGCATGAGTATGCAGGCGACTGAGTGCTTACGGGTGTGAGTAGTCGTGAGTATGAACCAGAGTGAATACTGACGAGTGTAAGTAGTCGTGAGTATGAACGAGAGTGAGTACTCCTGAGTGCGAGTAGTCCTGGGTATGAACTTGAATGAAAACCAATGAATGTGAGTAGGCGTGAGTATGCCCATGACTGAGTGCTTATGGCTGTGAGTACTCGTGAGTAATAACAAGAGTGAGGGCCTATGAGTATGAGTTGGTGTGAGTATGAACGTGAACGAGTGCCTGTCTGTGTAAGTAGGCGCGAGTATGAAGCGAGTCAGTGCCTAATGATGTAAGTAGTCATAAGTGTGAAGCGAGTGAGCGCCTATAAGTGTGAATATTCGTGAGTATGAACGTGAGTGAAGACCTATGAGTTTGAGTAGACATGAGTACAAACGTAGAGCTGTGTGCCCCCGCGCAGTGCCGCCGCCTGCTTTCGCTCCTTCGTTTACGCTGCCGCCACACAAGAATTTGCAGCGCGCTGCTGTTTGTCTTATTTTGAGACGAGCGGAAAATCTGGGCATAAAATACATCACTTCGCCTTCTTTCCTCTACATTTAGGATTTCTGAGAGCGGCACTTGCGGTGTCTTGACTGCTCTCTTGTTTCTGTGTTTGCAAGCGCGGTCTATATAAGGGCCCTAAAACAGCTTCTGAAGATACACAGTCGAGCGTGCTATTCTCTCTTGGCGTTACTTGTTCTTTCGGTGCCCTTTATGACGCGGGAACGATTCACATGATATTATTAGAGCACATACTCTAGAACGATCCATATACAAGAAATAGGAGTTGTAAATTGTTTTCTACGCCGCTTTGCCATGTATTCAACACTCGCCAACCCCGTTCTTGCTCAAGTCTTTGCACGGTTATCGTGCGCGATGAACTTGTAATTTTGCTGCATTTTGCGAGATTCCGAGCGCACAAGTGGAAATAAGAAGAGTGTAGTCGAGAAGTTAGAAATCCTGATAGGCTCAATGCTTATCACTCACATTGCAGACATGCTTTATAAAGACATAAATGTTGAAGAGCCCGTAAGCATTGTAGTTAACAGAGTGTAGTGCAGTGTAATCGAGAATGAAAACAAAGAAAAAGGCTCCAAATTATTTAATTGTCCCAACAGACGAATTCTTCACAGCAAAGACAACGTAGCTCTCCACAACGAAGGCCAGTTCGCTTCGACGATTTTTGCATATTTTTTTATTGCGAAAAGAATTATATGAACACACTATACAGGCATTCATCATCCCTGTTATGTTTCGTATAAAGTCCAAATAAATTACTTTTATACACACACTGCATGCTGCTCCCCCGGATAAAATACCAAGAGCGCTATGGCAAGAAACACTGCTGAAGCACAAATAAAACAAGCTGCCCATCTCAATCGTATGAAGGGCATATGCAATAACATCACTCCGTGGCAATGCCTACTGTAGATTGCTCCTCAACCGGCAAGAAAGCCTTGTCTGTGTTTTGCTGGATGAAGAAGTATAAAGAGATACTCAAGTAGGAGGCTGTGTGGCTCGATCAGCTACTGTGAACTTTGAATATAAGGACATGGTCGTGAGTGCTAGCACCCGTTAGTGCGTTCACTGTTAGAGCAGACATCAGCGAACAGCTCTTTTACCCTTTTACACGCTATGATACCACTGTACAGACCCTATTTCTTTTTCCAAGAGCACCCGTATTCACACACACTAGCACTATACGATTTAGCGAGATCATATGGAAAAGAGTTTGCTGCAGCCTAAGTTTGTAATAGGGCTGCGAGCTCATATCACACGGTGTAAAATATGAAGTCGTCGAAGGGTTTTCTGACCATAATACTGTTGAAGTCACCTCAAACTTAACATGGTCTCCTCAAAGACCCGAGATAAAAACGGTTTTGAACTTTGTTAAAAATGAAGACACTTCCGTACTGGACACTTTAGCCTCATCTTTAGAGAAATTTGAACGTTGTAGCAAATTTTTCAATGTAGATGTGCTCCTTCTTACATTTTGCTATAGTGCATATCAAAGCACGTGCCACACAAATATGTTAAATAGAACACCAGACACCCATGGTGCCATGAACATATTATCCATCTCACTCGTCGCATAAAATGCTTACGTAAGAATCGTCATTATAAGCGTAATGATAATGCTTCTTGAGTCAATGCATTGAAAAGTAAATAGAAGCTAAAATCAAGATGCTAACAACTACTACCTTAGCAGTGCCTGCACTACACTTATGGAAAAAATCTATCTAGATTCTAGAGGTCAATTAGTCCTGCATTGTGTATGCGCTGATAATTTATTCTTGATGGCCAATTCTCCTGAAATCCTGAAGCTATAGAAAATACCTTTAATAATTACTTTATCTGATATTTTTTTCATCGATAACGGCACCACTCCATTTTCTGCATGCAGCAAAGTACCTGCTTTTCCTAATCTTGAATTGAGCTCCTCTGAAGTGCATAACCTAATAGTGATTTTGAAGTTACAGAGCACTCTGGCCAAGACGGTAGGCCAAATACATTTCTGAAGTGGTACTCAGTATGGTTTGCTAATTATCTTACAGTAATAATTAGAAAAGTAAATCTCCACAACAGTTTTCCCAACTGTGGAAATTAGCAAACGTCATGCCCTTAAGTTCGGAAACAAGCAAATAGCAACAAATTATAGGCCAATATCTTTGCTTTCTATACCAGCTCTACACTTTTGGACCATATAATTAGCAAATACTATGTAGAATACCTAAACCTACACAACATATTTTCCAGATGGCTACACAGTTACTTGACTTTACGCGTCACAGTGCTACTTCCCTTGTGACCGGAGACAGATTTATGCCATATTTAGAGCCTATTCTAAGTATTTTGACAATGTTTCCCATGCTATGCGTCTAGCTTCATAAATATTTTTTGGCGACAAGCTGGTTGAGCGAATAGCAGATTAGTTGTGGTCGTGCTCAATATTTGTTACATTTAACCCCGCGAAGTCATCTAGTATACAAATGACATCGGGGTGCCTCGAGGCTCAGTGCTTGGGTCGCTTTTGTTTATTATTTGTATAAATGGCGTAGCCAAGATTATCAATAACAACCAAATTAAACAGGAAATGTATGCAGACGACTGCGCTATGCGTAAAATCCTCTCTGATACACAAGATCAAGACACACTAATTACAGTTTTTTTTTGTCTTTTGTAGCAGGAGTGAGACATGGCGATTTTATAGTAACTGTAAAATTACCGTAGTCACGAGCTCTTCAAATAATGAATGACCTCTTCATTTTACACATATTAATGACGATGCAAGTCTCTCAGCAAACTCAAAATGTCATAGTATTTCAGAACAGTACAAGATCGTGGAAAATTTCGGTATCTCCGACCCACGTTAAGCACCACAAAGGGATGCGGACTAACAGAGCATAAGTTTTTGGTCAACTCGAATGAGGTTTGGTTGTTTGGTGACCTCACTAAAAACATGTGAGAATCTGTTAAAAAAGCAATAAGGTTCACATTTTGTGACTAGGACAAGCATTTCTTGTACACTACTCTTCGAATGCGTATGTTTTATCATTGCAGTCCCTCTCGAACATTGCCCACTTACAATCGTGTCATCCTCTGGCATAAATAAGATAGTTCCGTTCCCACTGGTATCAGTATTCTAGCACCCATATCCTTTGTTGCAACTTCTGCAAATCGTACTTGGTGATTTGATCCCAGGAATATTGTGCCCGTTAGATCAATTAAAAATTGATTTCATTTTCTTTTGTTTGTTGTTTGCTTTTCTGCGAAACATGCATTTTTGGAATCAGTTTGATGGGCATCTGCAAAGATAGAAAAAAGGAATTGCATGAACATGTATTTTATTAAATTGTATTTTTGAAGGTGCTGAACATTTGTAATTACACCTGCTACGTCTCGCTACGTCTCAAAAACTGAAATAACAGTATTCGTTTGTAAATAAACAACATTAAGACATGCTGCTGTCACTTCAATGACTTCGCCCTTTCGGGAAAATCTTTTTTCAAAATTCAAGGAACAAGTTGCTATCTCCACCAACTCTGGAATTGCGACTCTACCCTCCCCCCCCCCCCCTCGCGTCGCGCCGCCGCCAATTCGATGGACCCCGTGCCGTTCACATGCCACCTGGAAACACTGGCGTGCTGCCACCAGCAATTTTGGTACCAGCGCACAGAGGGATGCCACTGTACTAATACCGCTCCTAGTCCAACGTTGCTGGCGTCAGTGTGTAATTCCGTGTCAGCGCTTTCGTCAAAATGACCCAGTACAGGCGGAGCCTGGAGGAGGTTTCGGAGGGTGTCGAACGCATGGCACTGATCGGGACCCCAAACAAACGAGACTCCGTCTTTTGTAAGCTTGTTGAGGGGTTCAGCAATCTTCGAAAAGGTTTTGACAAAGCGCCTGTAATACGCACAGAGACCCAGAAATCGGCGTAGGTCGGGCTTATTTGTGGGCACGGGAAAAGCGGCAACAGCGCGGGTTTTCTCCGGATCTGGGCGGATGCCGGCATGGCTCACAAAGTGACCAAGCAACTTTATTTCTTCATATCCAAAATGACATTTGTCGGGTTTGAGAGACAAACCCGCTGTTCTGATTGCCTGAAGAACTGCATGAAGGCGTGGGACGTGTTGATCAAACGTATCTGCGAAGACCACGACGTCATCAAGGTAAACAAGACACGATTGCCATTTGAGCCCCATGAGAACCGTATCCATCATTCTTTGGAAAGTAACTGGCGCTGAGCATACACCGAAAGGCAACCCTTTAAACTCGTACAGGCTGTCGGGAGTAATAAGCGCAGTCTTTTCGTGGTCGCACTCATCCACTGCGATTTGCCAGTAGCCGCTACACAAATCCATGGAGGAAAAATATTTAGCATTGCGTATACGGTCCAACGAGTCATCTATCCGGGGTAGAGGATAAACGTCCTTTTTGGTGACCTTGTTCAGTTTACCTAAATCAACGCAAAAACGCAACGTACCGTCCTTCTTCTTGACTAGCACAACTGGCGAAGCCCAGAGACTGGTCGATGGCTGGATGACGTCGTCCTGAAGCATCTGCTGGACTTGGTCACGTATAGCGTCTTGCTCTTTTTGCGACACCCTATTGGCGTGTTGTCGGATGGGTCTCTCGGTGGGTTCCGTGATGATACGGTGCTGAGCAAGTGGTGTCTGTTTAACCTTTGACGTAGTGGCAAAGCAGTCTTGAAATGAGCCGAGTAAGCGCAAAAGGCTTTCTCGTTGAGACGAAGGTAGTCTCTCGTTTACGTCGAGAGTGCTCGCGAACGCCTCGTCAGTGTGGCCATTCGATGAAAATGAAGCTAGCGTGGACGAACCATCGGCATCAGCAAGTTCTTCACAATATGCAATGGCAGTGTGCCTCGTTAGGTGGCGATACTCGTCACTGAAGTTCGTGACCAGCAGGTGAACATGCCTATTGCTAGGCTGAATGATTCCTCAGGCAACACAGATTTGTCGTGAAATAAGGAGAAGCAAACTGGCCTCTGCAATTACCGCACCAGACACGTCCTGTGACAAAGAGGCTGCTTCGAGGTGGGAGAGTCATAGAATCGTCTGTAACACGGAGCGCTCTTTACTGGAATTGAGTACTGTCAGTTGCAGCGCAAAAAGGATCCTCGAACGACACAAGTAATTCACGGAGGTTGATGACGGGGCCGTATTCACGAAGGGAGTCCATTCCTAGAATGACTGGCCGAGAGCACACGCACAACAGCAAGAAAGAGCCCGCAAAGTGTCGACGCACGTATTCAAATGCGTGCCGTACACATACCAGTAGGCATCACCAGATGACCACCTACCGTGCACAACTGGGTTCCTTGCCATGGTGTGGTAACCTTCCTCAGTTCAGATGTCAGTGTGGCGCTCATTATGGAATAATCGGCACCGGTGTCGACGAGGGCGTTGACAGCATAACTGTCGACGAAGACGGCGATTTCGGCAGAAACAATCTTTCTGCTGTCGGTGAACACTGCAAAACTGGAATCGTTCTCGTCCGGTCGTTGCGTCGAAGGAGGGTCTTTTACAGTTCGCCGGGCCGCGACTTCACCCCCAGAAGTCGCCGTTCCTAGTTTACCTTGTGGAGACTTGGTGACCGGCTCCTGAAAGGAGCGGAAGGCGATGAGGGCAAACTGAGTGACGTAGACCGGCGAGGCGATGGTGATCTCGACTGGTGGTGCTGAATAGTCGAAGGAGTTCGCTGGCCCGTGAGATAGGCTTCGATTTCGCGGGGGCGTTCACCGTAGCGCGGGCATCGAGCATCAAGGTGGAAGCCGCTGAGATCTAGTTGCCGGTATTGACAGTTCCGTTATACGTGACCCGCTTAGCCAGAGTGATAGCAGAGCGGACGGTTATCCAAGGTGCGCCACGTGCTTGCCTTGCTACCACTTTGTGTTGAGGTAGACGGCAGATAGGTGGGTGTGCTCAAAAACCTTGAGCCGAGAGATAGGCTCGGAGCAGTGTCGTGGAATGGCGGCATAGCCTGGTACCTTGGCCGCATAGCAGGATCTGTAGCCGGTGGCGCAGGGGATCACAATGCTGCTGCGTATGTCAGGACTGGGGCCTCTGGAATTGGTGGTGCGATTGAGGCCAACTGTGTGACGGCCTGCCGGACTTCTTGGCTGACACAGGGGGATGGGATCCCACTGCCTGAAGCTGTCGCTATTCGTCCCAAACAATACTTTGTATGAAGACTGCGAGGGCCTGTCTCTCGCTGTCAGAGCCGATAGCGCATGTGGTGGCCGGGATCTGGCGTTCGTATTGTGACGACCGCTGCTGCAGCGTACGTTCCATCGTGGCTGCCTCACTGATGAACTGGGCGACTGTTGTCGGTGGATTGCGCACGAGCCCAGCGAAAAGCTGTTCTTTTACTCCGCGCATCAAATGCCACACCTTCTTTTCCTCGGGCATGGCAGGGTGCGCGCTTGAAGAGGCGAAGCATGTCCTCGACAAACATGGATACACGTTCGTTCGGCCGCTGGTTTCTGCAGGATATGGCTTGTTCAGCCCCCCCTTCCTCTTGGTGTTGCGATAGGCGTCACGGAGCTGTCGGCTAAACTCTTGCCAGGTTGCAAAGGAGCCCTCGTGGTTCTCATACCGCGTCTTTGCAGAATCCTCCAAGTAGAAGTAAACTCGGCGCAGCTCGCGAACATCGTCCCATTCGTTGATACTGGCAACCCGATCAAAGTGGTCGAGCCAGTCATCAACATCCTCGAAGATGTCTCCATGGAACGGCTTTGGTGTCTGTGGCACATGAAAAACATGCGCACAAAGAGAACCATGGGCATCGCTGGTTTGGACCGCCTGGCTTGTCATCGAAGTTGCCATCTTTCTGGGTGTCGAGGCCAAGGGCCCAAATTCAGGGAGTAACCCACGCAGGCGGAGACTGCTTCTTGCCCTGGGAGATGTAGCTGTCTCCACGATGGCCGACACAGCCGAAGAACACGTACCCAGCACTTCCATCAGTAATGTCATGAGCAAAAACAAGACCTGCAGCCAGAAGTTCACCTGAACCAGAGCAACGAAGATGTTCTCTTCTTCTTTGCGGCCCAAAACGAGTATGAGCCACAGCGGCTCGTTCATCAATGATGGCAATATGAACATGAATGAGTGCAAATTCTGAAGAAATTATGGTGAGGGAGTATGAGCGAGTAGTCTTTCAATGTGCCGACCTAAGCTTTCAAGTAATAGCGATTGAAAATGATACTTGGCAGAAAGCTGGTTTTTGCAGTCTAACCTGAAGGTGTAGAAAGGAAAGACCTGTTCAGTGCCAGGAATTCTGAATCTGAACAAGTGGTTCAATTTTTGGTACAGCATGCCGGGGTCGGATTTCAAATCTCAGTGGATTTCTACATGATCTAGTGTAGAAGCTGTGTAGAAGAAGCAATATTTCTTTTTGGTGCGGTATGGTTTCAAAATTAATGCGGGAATATCTGTTCAACAATTTCTGGATCTATCGGCATTGTACCTCAATTCAACTTCTATTCAATGGAATGATTCTTTGTACATACAGAAGACATAGAATATGTATTGGTTCCTGCATTGCGCCTTTGCTGAGCAACAGAGTCATGACACATTTAGACAGAGTTCTCGTTAACAGATCACAAGACACAAGAGTGATAGAGGTGTTTTACTATATTGACGATTTTCGGTAGTGCCAAGTGGGGCTGATGTTTTTTTCTGTGATGTGGCTCAATGTTGAAAATTTTCAAATAATGTCTAACATCCTTACTTGTCATGCATAAGTTGCCCCAGCAGGGCTGTCCTAAGTTTTCAGACCTCTGCTTCATTTTCTCAAGTATTCACGTATGTTGGCTGTATAAACCACATAGCCAAAAACCATTATGGCCCATTAGGTCCACCCACACCATGATGAAGAGAGCCATAATCAGCACCTGTCTGAACAATGCGCTCAGGAAGACCTACATTCACTGATGCGACCAAGGAGCGGAGCACAGACTTTCACGCATGCGCCGGGGAAGAACTTCTTGGTCGCACAAAGAACAGACAATTTATTCACATATTTACATGGGTCAATCACACTAGGTGTCGAGACGTTCCTTTACACGAGACACAACTAGCCGTAACGAAGGCCAGAGAGAGTACCAAGCGGACACGCGACGCTCCTTTTATATCCCCCAGTCCGTGCACGCGCTTCTTGTCAAATGCTGACTGCGTGTCCCAATGACGCCGATGCGCGTTCACTGCAGCACACATAGACACCGCTTGCGTCCCTGCAGGACGTGTACCGCGTTTCGACGGTACACCGATGAGTGACCCTTGGAGGACATGTCCTTGCTCTGCCAGTCATAACAGCCCATCCGCCGCCCAAAGAGGTCACCTAAGGGCTGCAGTGGTGCTGCTTCCTGAAGTGGCCATTGTGCGTGTTCTCGGGCGTCCCACTGATAGTCAACCACAACCCACAGACGCACGCGACACAGCACATCTTCTCATCGCACAGCACAGCATTCCCTTGGACGCTGATGAGACCGTCCACAGCTGCACAAGCAACAGCACCGCTGCCTGGTCGTACACAGGTCAAAGGTGCCACGAACCACCAAAGAGTGGCCGGTTCGTCGTGGACCAGTAGGCATAGCTTGGTTTCCCATTTGCCAGGCTTTATCAAAGGAGGGCGCATGCAAACAAGACACCAAGACAGAGCACTCAGCCCTGCACAGATCCCTCAGATGTAACCTATATACAACCAGGCTTTCTGTTTTAATATTTTTACACAACACGAGCCCACACCATGGTGGTGACCAGTTAAGTAATTTGACGCTCACGTGACTGCGTGCCAAACAAGGTGGGTGAACCTATTCACATGCTCAAGATTACCCAGACTAAAACCTGTCCTGAAATAAACTTCTTGAGACGCATGTCTCAAAACCAGCGTTAAACCACATATGCATGCATGCTTCAAGGAACTACACTGCACGATGCATTGATGCCAGGGTTCAAACCAAAAAACTTGCTTTCGGACGCATGCAGACGGGAGCGTCCGAAAGACCCTGACCTGCACGCACACACTTTCCTTTGGCTCAAACTCTAAAATGCTCATGATCTTTACGAAATCTCGCGCAGCAACCTGAAACCCCACTGAAAAAGGATAGACGTCAACGCCATTGAGTCATGCCTTTCCGAATTTCTATTATAACCTGTGTTACTTTTTCCACGTTCACCGCTGAACTCAACACAAGTGAGGCTTCCATTTTCGCCACCCTGCCCATCTACATCCCTATCTACGGACAATATCACCTTTGGCTGTACATTTTCCGTTTCAGCGAGTGCTTCTAAGGTCTTCTCTCGTTCAGTCTAGGAAACCATATCTGCCCTTAGACAAGAAAAACCTTCCTTTATGACTGAGTCTTCTTGGCATTCTGCCATGCCTGGGACACCTGTCTTCTCCGACTGGAAATGGACACTGCACTCAACAACTTGCTCAGCCGTGCGTTCGATGTTTGCTATGTCTAGTCTATCAGGAATCTCTGCATTAACTGTACCCTGACCACTGGCACGTTTTGCCGGGACACTGCGAAGATCAAGCCTCAATCGCTCCATTTCCCTTTCATGAGCTGCAGCTTCTTTATGCCTGGAGGACTCTCTCTCAAACCCAAGCCGCTCTCGTACTTAGGCTTCCTTTTCCCGGGCCTGTACGAGTATCCAATAATCGCAAAGCCTCTCCTCCTTGACGCTGGAATCCTTGATCGTCTGCATCAAATGTAGCTTTCTATGTATCGTCGCCACGTCAGTACCCAGCTCTTCGCACAAAAACACTAAATCCAGTTTCCTCAGCTTCTTCAAATCCATGGTTAGCCAGTGCAGACTTCCGTTGTTCAAGCTGCTGTGAAGGTACGTCTAATAAACACAGGCCCGCAAGCAGCGATCAGTTTGCCCCCTTTGAATAAACATAACCATCTATCCAAAACACCTGGTAGAATGTACGGAAAGCAAGCACTCACAAGCATCAGTATCAGAAAAGAACACAACCGAATCCATCAACTGAATCCGTCGCTGACACCAGTTGATGCGGCTGAGGAGCTGGGCACAGGCTTTCACGCAGGCGCCCGGGAAGAACTTTTGCGAGGCTTTTTGCTCACACAAAGAACACATGATTTATTTACATATTTACATTGGTCAATCACACTAGGCGTCGAAACGCGCCTTTACACGAGACAGGACCGGCAGTAACAAAGGCCAGAGAGAGAGCACCCAGCGCACACACGACACTCCTTTTATCACATGGTCTGTGCACGTGCTTCTTGTCAAACGCCGGCTGCGTGTCCCAGCGACACCGATGCGCGTTTCCTGCAGCACACACAGACACCACTTACGTTCCTCCAGGACACGTACCCCGTTTGGACGGTGCGCCAACGAGCATCCCTTGAAGGCCACGTCCTTGCTCTGCCGGTCATAACACCACGATGTGGAGTGAAGTTTCAACGCGCAGGTGTCTCGCCTGACGTCAGCTGGTCACTCACAGGATATGATTGTCGTGATGACTAAGGCTATTCGGACGAAGCAAAAGAAAGCCATGGCTGCTTCACGTAAAGATGATCGTGGGGACAATCGGAAGACCACGTGTCCTAAAAAGACGGTAGTCATTCCTTATCTGCATGGCATCAGGCACAGTTCTAAAAAGATTAGTGCAGAAGCCAGCCTACACGAGGTCATGTCTGCCCCCTAGAAACTTTCTAAACTTTGCATCAACATGAGCCCATTCATACCTAACACCATCTTCCACTAAAGAGGACCATGTGGGCACGCGAAGCAGGGCTGGTGTGCACTTGCGTTTCTATTTGTATGTTTTCGTGCGTTTCATTTGTGTGCGGAGTTGAATATATGTTGCGTACCGCTTATGTTACCCCACCCTCTCATTTGTATACTTTCGGTCATTGCAGTTGTCTAGAATAGCTCAATGTTCTGGCCGCAGACTCGCGTTGCCTAGTCACTTCGGGATTTCTGGCTCACCGTTTCCATTGCGTTTCAGCTTGGCATTGCCTCGTCGCAGTGTCGGGGTCTTCAGCTTGCCGTTGCCGTTAACATTCAGCTTCGCGAGTTCAAGGTCCCCTTGCCGCTGTTTTCTTGCAAATTCATGAGCTCGGAGTCTACTTGCTGGCGCTCCCGTTCATGTTTGCAGTGCTGCTTATACTGCTGTCAATGCTTGTTACCGATGCCGCTACAACTGGCACCAACGTTGACATCCATCGCACGGTAGCAAAGGAGAGTACCGTAGCAAAGGAGATAAACAGGAGAGAAGAAACGAAGAGAACGGATTGTCACCTCCTCACACTCACCCGAGAGGAGAGGGGCAGCTGGCACATGCGCAGTGGAGGAGAGGACCGTCGCCGAGGAACGGACACAGCCCCAGGCTATGGCTGCTTTGCATCAAAAAACGATGAATGTTGAGCAAAGCACCGCAACAAGCATATTGACTGCACGAAGGAAGTCGTGTAGAAGTTGTAACTCTCGTGTGGACAGCCCAACATTGGACAAACAGGCCGGTGTTTAAACCACTGCCTGTGTGACCATGTGAACAGGGTGGAACAATAGAAACTTGGCCATTCATTGCCACGAATGGGGCTGACAATCGTTCTAAGGACATTGCACTGCTTTTTTTTCACGACGATGATGGGTGCACGCGACAAATTCTCAAGGCAGCCCATTTGCAACGGAAAGGCAGCAACTGCATGAGCATGACGTCAATTTTTTTTACAGAAAAAAAAATGGCCTTCTTGAAAACGGCACTACCTCTGGGGGAGGGAGTAGCTGATGCGCGCCATTGTACTGCGCACTTGAAACATATGGAGGGAGCCGTCCCATTGTGTTAAGATGAGGCGTTGTATCACAAATATGGGTCGCGACACTGCTCGTTGGTGATGTGTAAGCAGTCGGTGAGTGGCAAAACATAGGTATCCAAATGAGTTTCGGTGGTGTCAGATGGGCCGATAGGATAACGACGGAGGCAGTCCGCATTCTTGTGTAGTTGTCCAGACTAGTATGACACAGAAAATGTGTCATCTTGGAGGCATAAAGCCCGGCGACCGATTCATCTCATAGGGTCTTTGAGTGAGGGGAGCCAACATAAGGCATGATGGCCTGTTACATTGGTGAAATGTCTTCTAAACACGTATGGACAAAACTCGGCAATGGATCAAACAAAAGTGAGGCATTTACATTCCGTGATCGAGTAATTGCGCCTTGAAGGTGATAGAAGGCGGCTAGCATAACCGATTACACAATTCATCTCCCGCTGTCGTAGGGACAGGACAGCATATGAACTTGCATCCATATGAACTTCCACAAGAACAGACGGGTCAAAATGGCACAGAACTGGAGGATTTACAAGGCGACTCGTAAGGACTGAAAATGCCCGAGTTTGCTCTGGTTCCCAACTGAGCAATTTCAACAAAGTTTTCAATAAAAGCATCTGAAATTGGAAAACTTGGGCCATCAGCACAAGTACGAGGAAGCGGGAACTCGCGGTCTGCATGCACTTTGTCGGGAACAGGTTGCATGCCAGTAGTGTCCACCAGGTGACCAAGGACTCGTAATTGACGACGGCCGAAATGACTTAGTCGGCATAACATCATCGAGGTAGTATAGTCATGTGAACTATTAAAAGCCACGAAGAAGAGAGTACATCATGTCTTTAGCACTGCATAGACGGAAAGGCATCACTTTGAATACCATCTGGGGTGATGAATGCTGTCTTCTCAGAATCTCTGTTATAGACTGCAATTTGCCAAAATGTAAGGCAATGAAAGAGAAATAACTGGCACTGTGTAAGCAGTCCAGTGCATCATCAATACACAAAAGCAGGTAAATGCCCTTTTTTCGTGGTCTTGTTCAGATGACCTATGCAGAACCTCCGAGTAATGTCCTACTTACTGGAATACAAGAAAGATGCATACCATCGAGGAAGAAAAATTAAGAGAACGAAGAAATAAAAATATGGGGGATGCCCACCGACTGGAGGAGGGCTTGATAATATCCATGGAGAGCATTTTCTCAACCTGTGCTTGTATGATGTGACGTTCTGCTGCTGACACACTATCCCTATGAATGGGCAGAGCCTCACCAGTGTGGATCGAATGGGTGACGATGTCAGTTGGACCGAGCAGGTGATTGTCACAATCAAATATACCTTCGTAGGACATCAAAACACGGTAGAGGGCATCAGCGTAAGGATGCCGTAGGTCAGGAGTTATCATTTTACAGCGAAAGCTGTTATGAGATCAGGACACAGGTGACGCGTGGTGCCGTAGTTGTCCGCCGCCGCCAGTGTGTATAACTAGTATCGAACGAAAAAAACTCGGCAAATACAAATCATTAATGACACAATGGGCTTCGAACCCCGGTCCACTGTGTCCCTGCCCAGTATTCTACCACTGACCACCGCCAGTGCTTAAAACTCAGTAAATAAGAACACCAATGACACATTGGGATTCAAAACCAGACCCACTGCGTGCCAGCCCAGTACTCTATCGCTGAGTTACGCCAGTGCTTGAAATTAGTTTCTAAACCGGCCTTAGGAAGGCTTGATGTTGAGAAAGGAATGGCGTTGATATGAGTAATAAAGCGTTTTAAAACATCAAAGGAACAGCCAGGCGTCACAAAATGCGAATTGCGTATTAACTGGGTCGTCCAATGCTCCAACCCATTAGAAAACTTGTTGATGACCACCGATTAGCTGTGGCCCATACCAACTTCCGGCATATTTCTTCATCGTTGTGAGCCGTTGTACAGAAAAGTTGCAAAATATTTCCAACAAATGTGAAGCAGATACCACGCTTCTCTAAGGAATGACAAAGAATATTAGTGAATGCTAGCCTATACACAAAATTTATGATTATTTATGACGAAATGGGTACCCAGCAGTGTGCTTGTAGCATCACAAAAAGTGTTTAGAAAAAGCTCTGAAAGGTCGCTCTTCTAGCTTTCGCTGTGACAGTGCTGCGTGTTCCATGCAGGTCTGGCGTTTTTTGGTGAAATTGTTGTTGATGGGCTTCTTCGATGCCAGAGGTAGAACAAACTCGAATGGTTGTTCATAGCTTAGTGCCGACACTCCGGAGCCTCCTGAAGGGGACAACACAACGTGAGCTTGTAGAGACTACAACGTGAGCTTGTAGAGACTAGCCAAAGTTCAGAAGAGGAAGCCACTCACGGTTGTTAGTGAGCGTAACGATGGAGCTAAGGAGAGCTATTTAGCACTCAAGGAGGATGTTGTAAAGTGAGGACGCGGCATAATTACCATCCCAAAGTGGTGGGCAAGGCAACGTGAGCCCATGTCACAGGATCAGGTTGCAGCTGAACAAATTCAGTGCAGCGAAGTCGGGACTGGATATCTGTGGTGGTGTCGGCACAGCACTGGGGTAGCCCAAGCCGCAGAATACCGGTTGAGCAGTCAGTAAGTGCGTAATTAACAGTAAAAAAATGCATTCTGAAAATCACCTCATTGGAGAACTTCGCAAGTACAGTGAAAAGAATTAACACTGAGCAGTCAGCAATGGTGATGGGGGCGGTACACATTCCCATTATGGCTACTGTGCGACAGTTGATAATTGTAGGACAGGCAACTCGGCAAGTGTAAGCACTTTTCAAACGCTACGAGGATCAGAGTTGCATGTCTAACACTTGAGCGCCAGTGTCGTTGAGGGCTTTAACGGGCACATTGCCGACAGAGATTTCTATTGGGTTTCGTTTAGGAGCAAGGGTCAACGGAGGTTTTGCAGTCAGAGTCACCAGAACTGAATCACGGTGATCAGAATGACCCGTGATAACGCAACACACACACACACACATATGTGCATGTGTGTGTTCGGTACCTCGCAGAATCCAGGCAGTATGTGTAATCAATCAACAGGGCAGAATCGCGGTTTCTTAATTCCCCGAACATGGAACTAACGCACACGTAAACCACGCATAATGTAGACCCAAGAAACACGAAACGTTGTATAAACTTCTCAAAACGACTAGAAAGGTATGTGGACATCTAGGTATAATATTTGACGTTGCATAAAGGTTTTTCAAAGAAAGTTTTTAGAAGACGTTGAGAAAACTTTCTTTACAAGAAGTCTTTTTCAGAACGTTTACTAAGAGTTATTTTCTAGAACTTTTCGTAGAATTTGCAGATGAAGTCTCGATTGTTCATGCAATATATGCAGGGTGTTTTCTACATTTCTTCCTTTTTTTTTAAATCAAAATAATATTCACTGTTCGTATTTATGTAGTATATATTTTCACATAATTTTTACATAATTAAATGCAATAATTGAGCTCCCTAGTCAGCATTAAGAAATTAGGATGGGCAAATATGGTGTGTGCCTGCGCGGCTAGAACAATTTTACTTGTCTGGACGTGCTTACCCGCCGCTCAGTCACCTCTTGAAGGAGCGGGTTTGAGTTGATTGCTCTCGTGTTTTAAAAAGTGTGCTTGCGCTTTTCTTCATGTTTTGTGTTCTGCCAGTGCTGCTGATTACGAAAGTGCGCTATGCTCAAGCGAAGATGTGTGGGTTCATATCGTGGAGCACTCGCCAGGTATCTACCAAACTGCTTCTATCGGCGCTTTGTTATCACTGCGTTCACCACATTTTTCCTACCATGTGCCCAATAAGTGAGCTTTTGTTTACGTGAGGACCCAGCTTTTCTGTAGTACTTCAGCAGTGTAAAGGCAATGTTGTGCGAAGTTAAGCACAGACAAGTTTTTTTCTTTTGTGTAGAGTGTGAAGCATGCACGCGTAGCGGGAATTCGGCGGCAGATTTGAGCAGAGTTATGGCAGCTGTCCGCCTCTGTTGGCAATGGTGTTGGAGGGGGGCCCTGCTTGCGAGTGGCCGCTATTTTTGTTTATTGATTCTGGGGCGTTTTTTAGCTGTAGGCGTTGATGTATGTTCATATTGTGTGCTATTGAAGTGAAAGTGTCTAAGGCAGTTTCATCAACTGTACGTTGCATTTTAAACAGCTAGAGTATCGTTATACATTACGACTACTACCAGAGAAGTTTTTTCCCAACGAGTGGCCGAATGTATGCAGGTGTGTGCATCCACCCCGACACGTGTCTTTATAAACTACTGTGATACTCGAGTTGATGCGTGTTCGTGTGCAGCGTGTTGCATCATCTTAGGTAGGGCTCGCAAAGGTTGCACTTACACTTAAGTGTTCATGCAGCTCGTTTAGTGAAATTCTCAATTTTGGTATACACAAGCAACATAGGTTGCCTCATGCGGCCTGAATCCGTGCATTTTAAGCCATTTGTTTATCATGAACTGTATTTTAGAACGAATATTTCATGGCTAAATGTGGCCAAATTGCTGTACCTTACTGTGCGAGCACTAATTCAGTCATTAGTCCTGCGTTCGAGCACCATCGATTTTATTCTGCTTGTTTCCACTATGTATTTTCTTTTGGTTATAAATATTTTATGCACCTTGCCCAATCTTGGTGTTCAAACTTTGCTAAACACTTTTACATGTATGAACATTAGGAATAGTTTATCGCACCACCTACAATTATATTTTCTTAAGAATGACAAGCTTAACAGTATATTGTATAAAGTAGACTCTCTAGGCATGCACTACAGATGTTAACGAGATCAGTGGTATGTGTATAATGAATATTTTATCACTCGACCCTCGCGATAATGTTATAAATCACAGTAAGCTTGCAAAAGTCATACACGTATTTCTGTTAAAATGTAAAATCACACAACGTATTTTTTTGAGAATAATAAATGGAAACAGCAAGTTTTGAAGCTATTGGCAGTGAAGGAATTATACAAATCCGGAAATCAATTTCATGAAATCTTATTGCTAAATCGCGGTCAATAGCTTTTAAGATTCTGGTTCCCGAAGATTGTTGCAGAAGCTTGCATGCTTTATTGGAATAATGTGTGGTTCAAGGTGGGTGCCTCGTATGTGTTAGTATTTCCACTTTTTCTTTTTTCATTGGAGAGCCTATGATGCTTAAGTGAGGGGTACTGCCTTTTTAGCCAACCAGAATCATTGAAACTGACGACCATAATTTCGCAGCATACAATACGAATTTAGTGACACCGATTTTCAACATTATAGGTATAATGGTCCCAGTGCGTTTAGCCTGAAATCCAATTCATATTTATTATTATTGGTTACCTGCAATGAATACTTGATGAAAGGTCATACCATCATGTATGTGTTGTGGTATCATTGAATTTCTGTCAATGCACTATGCATGAGCGCAATTCAAGCATGGTTTTAACACATCTGCAATGTGGAAATCGCATTTCTTTCATAAAGTTATGACTGTGTTCTCCCAGAGCATCAACAAAGTTTCGTTTGTAACATGTTTCGTTTGTAACACGTAACTTTTACGTGTATGAACATTAGGAATAGTTTATTGCACCACCTCCAATTATATTTTCTGAGACAAGCTTTAACAGTATATTGGATAAAGTAAACTTTCTAGGCATGTGCTACAGATATTGACGGAATGTGTAGTATGTGCAGAATGAATATTTTATTTATCACTCAAAACTCGCGATAATATTATAAATCATGGTAAGCATGCAGAAGTCATGCACGTATTGCTGTTAAAATGTAAAATTGGACACCGTATTTATTTGAGAATAATAAATATAGACTGCAAGTTTTCAATCTATTGGCACTGAAAGAATTATACCGATTTGGAAATCTGTTTCATCAAATCTTATTGCTAAATCACGATCAATAGCTTCCAAGATTCTGGTTCCCGGAGATTGTTGCAGAAACTTGCGTGCTTTATTGGGATGGTGTGTGGTTCGAGGTGGGTGCCTCGTACATTTTTTTTTTTTTTCATTAGACAGCCTGTGATGCTTGAGTAAGAGGTACTGCCATTTTAGCCAACCAGAATCATTGAAACTGATGACTATAATTTGGCAGCACACAATAGTAATTTAGTGACACCAATTTCTGACATTACAAGTATAATCGTCCCAGTGTGTGCAGCCTGAAAAAAGCTACATTAGTTGTATTTGAAATCGAATTCATCTGCAATAATATAGGTTACCTGTAATGGATACTTGATGAAAGTTCATACCATCATATATGTGTTGTGGTATCATTGAATTTGCTTTCAGCACACTATGCACGAGAAAAATTCAAGCATGGTTTTGACACATCTACAATGTGGAAATTGCATTTTCTTTCATACCGTTGCAGCTGTGTACACCACAAACATGAAGAAAGTTTTGCTTGTAACATCTCTAGTTTGTGTACATCCTGCTTGTTTCAAGACACATTGTTCCAAATCATGAAAATTTCAAGTACAACAGACAAAATAGAACTGGCAGAGCTTTCGAAGTTGATTATTAGGAGTAAGGTATGCGATGTAAGAAGGTATAACACAGAGAGAATTGAACACACTTTGAAAAACCGAGGAAGCGTCAAAGCAGTGAAGAGGAAACTTGGGATAGGCAAAAATCGGATGTATGCACTAAGGGACAAAGAAGGCAAAATAACTACCAATATGGATAGGAGAGTTAAAATAGCGGAGGAGTTTTACAGAGATCTGTACAGTAGCCGAGACAACCACGACCAGTATAAGAACTAGCAGTAACCCGGATGATACCCCACCAGTAACGATAGAAGAAGTCAGAAAAGCTTCGGAGAGCATGCAAAGAGGCAAAGCTGCTGGTGAGGATTAGGTAATATCATATCTGCTGAAAGATGGAGGACAGATTGTGTTAGAAAAACTAGCCACCCTGTTTACGAGGTGTCTACTGACGGGAAGAGTACCAGAATGTTGGAAGAATGCCAACATCATCTTGATACATAAAAAAGGAGACGACAAGGACTTGAAGAATTACAGGCTGATCAGCTTGCTCTTTGTAGTATACAAGCTATTTACAAAGGTAATTGCTAACAGAGTAAAGAAAACATTATAATTCAATCAACCAAAGGAAGAAGCAGGATTTCAAACAGGCTACTCAACAATTGACCACATTCATACTATAAATCAGGTAATACAGAAATGCTCAGAATATAACCAACCACTATACATAGCCTTCATAGATTACTAGAAGGCGTATGATTCAGTAGAAATATCAGCCGTCATGCGAGTTATCAGCCGTCATGCGAAATCAGGGTGTCGATGAAGTGTATATAAACATCCTGTAAGAAATCAACAGGGGATCAACTGCTACCATAGTACTCCATAAAGAAAGCAACAGAATACCAATAAAAAAGGGTGTAAGGAAGGGGGATACAATCTCCCCAATGCTATTTACCGTGTGCTTACAGGAGGTTTTCAGAGGCCAAGAATTGGAACAGTTGGGCATAAGAGTTAATGGAGAGTACCTTAGTAACCTGCGCTTCGCCGATGACATTGCATTGCTGAGTAACTCAGGGGACGAATTCTAACTCATGATTACGGAGTTACACAAGGAGAGCAGAAAGGTGGGTCTTCAAATTAATCTGCAGAAAACGAAAGTAATGTACAACAACCTCGGAAAAGAGCTGTGCTTCGAAATAGGTGATAGTGCACTTCAAGTTATAAAAGACTATGTCTACTTAGGGCAGCTAATAACCGCAGAACCAAATTACGAGACTGAAGTAACTAGAAGAGTAAGAATGGGGTGGAGCACATTCGGCAAGCACTCTCAAATTATGACAGGTAGATTGCCACTATCCCTCAAGAGGAAGGTACGTAACAGCTGTACCTTACTGGTACTTAGCTACGGAGCAGAAACCTGGAGACTTACAAAGAGGGTTCAGCTTAAATTGAGGATGACCCAGCGAGCAATGGAAAGAAAAATAGTAGGTGTAACCTTAAGAGACAAGAAGAGAGCAGAGTGGATTAGGGGACAAACGGGGGTTAAGGATATCATAGTTGAAATAAAGAAAAGGAAATGGACATGGGCTGGGCATGTAGCGTGTAGACAGGACAACCGCTGGTCATTAAGGGTCACTAACTGAATTCCCAGAGAAGGCAAGAGAGTTAGGGGGAGACGGAAGGTTAGGTGGGCAGATGAGATTAAGAAGTTTGCGGGTACAAATTGGCAGCAGCAAGCACAGAACCGGGTTACCTGGCGGAACGTGGGAGAGGCCTTTGTCCTGCAGTGGACGTAGTCAGGCTGATGATGATGTTCTAAATCATTTTAAATATACTGACAAATTCAGTTTTTCTAAGAGATGCATGTCACTGATGTCACTAAATTGTTTTTTCAGTGTTTCCATCGCAGCCTATGCATGCACCTCGTACGAACTGAGTGTGAAAGAATTCCGAACAAGCCTGTCATCGATGGTGGCATGTGGAAAAGTTGGCTACTGAATGTACAGCAGCTGCGCATGGCTTCTGTTTCCTACGAAAAGGGAACTTCCCTGAGCAACCTGGTTGCTGTATTCAAGTAGCTCGCATGTTCAGGATGTTCAATATCAAGCCTTTTGTTTTTCTGATTTGTGGGGTTTAACGTCCCAAAACCACCATTTGATTATGAGAGACGCCGTAGTGGAGGGCTCCGGAAATTTAGACCACCTGGGGTTCTTTAACGTGCACCCAAATCTGAGTACACGGGCCTACAACATTTCCGCCTCCATCGGAAATGCAGCCGCCGCAGCCGGGAACCGAACCCGCGACCTGCGGGTCCGCAGCCGAGTACCTTAGCCACTAGACCACCGCGGCGGGGCCTTTTGTTTTTTCTTTTGTTTTTCTTAAAAAAAAAAAAGTCAGTGCTGTAACTAGTGTGTGTAAAAGCCACCTTTGCAGATAGTTAAGTGTTCAGGGGAACACAATGTGCAACAATAATTATCACTGTCAGCCGTGCCCTTGAATAAGATTCAATAATGACTCCAATAATTCAATAATAAGATTCAATTAGTGACTGCAGCAGGTGACCATACATGTTTTAAAATTTTGAGCTAGTCACATTTCTACACAGGTCCAAAGAATTCTCGCATGCCTGTGCTCAGATATCCCACCGGAAAGTATAGTTGTGGCTTGTATCATTATGCATGCAGGACAGTGAGTACACATCTACTACTCCCTGAGGTGCTACACATAATCTGATCATGTATCGAAGCCATAGAGCAGCATTATAATGGTTACCTTTTTACTATCGGCTGGAATAGCAAGCACTGACCAGGGAGTATAATGTTTTGGTGATCCTCGCTGGTTTGCACGCGTAATCATGAAAACCACAGTAAACTTCCGAGAGGAATATCTCAGAGCATAGACATGCTCGAAGAATTTTTTTCAAGTGGGAGTGTGTAGATACACGACTGCCACAAACTGTTCTATGCAAACATACCTGTTTATTGTAGGCACCAAAATTTCGGTATTCTTAGTTGATTGGGCAGCTGGCAGCATTATTGTCTTACTTTGTGTTCCCCTGGACACATATCTTATCTGCAAAGGCAGTTTTCTGTTCATATGACTGAATTTATTTACAAGCACAAAGAACGTCTCTAAATGTGTCAGTACTGCTTTCTAAGGTTTTATGCCATGTTTAATTTTTGTGTAATCTGCAGCTAGTCACTTAATATTTAACTTTTTGCATTGCAATAAGGCTGTAGCAGATCAATGGTTTTATTTTCACTGTAATATTAACTGAATATTTTGTTTCAATGTTTTTGTAACCTTATTTCATTGTCTTCTCGAATTTAATGCCGTAAGTGCAATCAAGTGATTTTCTACTGTCACACTTAATCATACCTAACTTTGCCAATACCTACCATGCATGATATATTACAGTAATACCTAATCATGTTTAACATTGGTAATGATGACTGACAGAAGGCATTCTGGAATACTGTAGCATGTTTTACTTCACTGTGCCTTTTCTGCGAGTATTTTGGGATGGAATTAGAATTCGGGGTGTTGCCAAACCCACAATTTGATTGTTAAACACAAATTTGTGGTGAAACCCATTCATTTCACCTACTCATGGTTCTAACATACCTAAATTTAAGCACACTGGGTGAGAAAAAAAACAATTGTTCGACTGCTGCTTTTTGGCTGTAAGAAACTTTCTACCTTCCTACATCTGCTACTGGGCCAATGTGTTTGCTAAGCTAGCCTGCTAAATTTCGTTGCACTGATAGAAGTCTGCTCGAAGAGAACAGTTTGTGCCTGTTGTATGTGTGCAAATTTCTGGACCAGTCCTGGCCAGCCCCTCAATCTGACCAGGACTGGTCCAGTATCTGGCCAGCCCCTCAATCGGTTTGTACAATAACAGTTGCCCTAAAGCATGCAAGTTTTGGGACAAAGTAGTTGTCATTGCTATGTATAATAAAAGTTACAAGTATGCAACCAGATTTGTTGAAATTTCGCATTTACTTTTAGATGTGCAGTATGATGCATTCCAGGCAACACCAGAAACAATAATGAGTTGAGGTTTAAAAGCCCGTCTTGTCTCCAAGCAAAACATAGTATCGTAATGATAGACGGCAGTCACTAATTAATTCTTTCAATAAATATGGCACCGATTTTGCTGATTAGAATAGTGCCAGCAATAATTGGATGCCAAATTATGTTGCTGTCCCTACTTGTCACTCAACAGTGAACAGCTAAATGCACCAATTGTAAAACGCTGACATGATGCAACAAATTAACCACGGGAAACACTGAACAAGCTGGTTTGCATGAAAAATAAATGTCTAAAGGTTTTGAAAGATCTAGCAAAAGTATTTTTAAAATCATGGCAAGAAGTTTACTAGGCTTCTAATATTGTAAGTACAGTACACGTTTACAAAGGTTCTTTAAAAAATTTAGAAAGACGTTTTTTAGAATTCTTGCTAGAAGTTTTCCAGCCGTATTCCAAACGTGGCATTAGCTCTGCTACAGGAGGTTTTCAAGCTGCTTAGGTTTAAATAACATCTGAACAAGACTATCTTATATACTTTTGGACTATTCTTTTTGGACATTTACTAGAAGTTTTTTAGCTTTCCTTGTGTTTTGTGCGGATATATTATTACTTCATAGCAGACAAACACACAGACACAAGATCCGCGGTACGTCACACGCGCAAAATGCTGCCCTGGAAATTATGATTCGAACGGACGTGTCGTCTTTCCTTATCGTAAGGTTCAAGCACCCCCGCTCCTCCCCCAAACCCCCCCCCCCTTTTTTTTTTTCGCGAAACGTGCCGATCGCCGACGCCAAAACGAGACGCCGGTGATGACGGCACCCCACGGTCATCGCACACAAGCCGCCTGGGCGGCACGAATGCAAAGCGGGCATCACGTAGAAATACATCGTCCTACACTGCAGCCAAAACAAGCGCGGCACGGCGGAAATCTGCAAAACCAAACACGCCGGCGTTCGCCTTGCGCTCAAGTCACCCTCGGGCTTGTGCGGAAATGAAGGCGCATGCCAGTCATTAGGAAAACATGATATCACTTTTTGTCTTGGTGAATAGTTTCCTGGCTCGGTTGTTTTTCTCTTCACGCTCGCATGAGCGAGGCGCGCCTTCGGCTGTGCCCCGTTCAAGTGGCAGCGGACGAGCTTCGGCCAATCGCCCAATGGTGCACGACGAATAAAACCACAAACACGCAAGCATGCACGGCGACAACACACTGTACCAATACTGCGACGACTGGCAGCAGCGCGAATCTGTAGATCGCAAACAGGCGGAAGTATGCCGCAGCGCAGTACTCACTTGAAAAATAAGGCTGCCGATGTTGAGGGTGTCACCGGGAAAGACCATCGTGTCTGAGAACCTTTCTACACTGGCCATGCAGGTGTTGCGTGGCGAATGGTTTATCACATGTCACACGCGCACAGATTGCAGCTTTGCAGTAGCCTTCCAGCACCGCAACAGCAGCAACTACAGCCCCCGCAGACTTCGCCCAACACCAGTGACACCGAAGGCGGCCGAACCACAACCAGAGAACACCTGCCCACTCCAGCTCGCATAGAGCTAATGCATTACTATTTTCACTATTTTACTCTATGGCTAATGGACCTTTTTTACGGAGATGAGGATTTCCTCTTTTCTACACAGTTATTCAATCGTATGATTTACGAAACTGCGTTCCAAAACCCGGACACGCCATTGGTCGACCTATCGAGAGTGAGTAGGATGCCTTGATGCCCGCGCGCTCCGCTGAGGGTGAGGACACCCGCGTCGTCTGCTACGACCGCCGCCATTGCGTCTCCCCACCACAACTCGACTAGAGTGTATTAGAACTTTTGAGTGGCGCGACCGAAACGCTTCCCCCTTGCTTTCTCCATCCCAACTTGTGGCGAAAGTAGCGGTGGGGCTGCCATCGCCCAATCTACCCACTTGGTTTACTCGGCAGCATGGCCGGCATCTCGGTTTTAGTCGCGAAATGACGAAGAAGCAGCGTCTAAACCATTGTTATGCGCCAGGTTGCACAACTGGATATCCGCGTGTGCAACAAAGTCGGAAGTTATCGCTTTTTAAGGCCCCGAAAGACGAAGAACGACGACTTCTTTGGGAGCGGAACCTCCATCGGCTTGACAAGCCACTTGACGCCGATTGTGCTGTGTGCGAGTTACATTTCGAACCGTATTTCATTGTGAGAGACTACGTACATGTTATCAATGGTGTTCAAGTCCGAATTCCTGGGGGAACGCCGACACTTGCCCCTGATGCAGTCCCGACGATCTTGCCCAACCTGCCTGCATATTTGACGCTCATAACTCCGGCTCCGCGGACCCAAACAAAACGGCGGCATCAGTGTGTGCCGGCTGAGAATGACAACAGAAAACGGCGACGCATTAGCACTCCTGCACAGCTCCTTGTGGATACCAACGGTGCAACTTCTTCAGATGGCGACGAAGCTGACGAGACAAGCTCAAGTCCCTCGTCTGACGCGGTTGTCACTCTCGGTGACCTTCGTGGTCTTGTCCTACCATCAAAGTCATGGGCGCTGCACGAGTTTCCTGGATTTGACGGCGTGTCGTACGTAGCGTGCTCACTGAATCATAGCACTCGTGAACTTTGCATTCAACGAGCCGTATACTTCACCTGTTTGAACAAGTCGCGGGATGAGAAACGAAGAAGCGCACAGCAGCACCTAAAATTGAGTAGGCTATAAAATGCTACAGTGGCGTAAAAAGGATGTCATTTTTCGTGCATATTTTCTTACACACTTAATTTTTGGATGGTACACTAAGAAGAAAAACAATTTTTCCTAGAAGAGGCCTGTAAGCGAGAGAACGTGCAAATAATGACGCGAAATCTCAAAATAAATCTTTGATCTTGAATCTTTTTGTATTAAACCTGTGATGGTAAATTTAGCAGCATTAGGGATCTTGGTGCATAATTAATCAATCTAAGCCAATTCATTGTTACACTTCAGTGTCCCTTCAAACGATGTTTCGACCATAACATCTTTTTTTTTATTTAAATGCATTTTGGAAAGACAACCTAAACTGTCGTTTTGTTTGCTTTGTTTTATATTATCTTTTGTATCCTGGCTCTATATTTTACGTTTTTTACAATTTACCTAAGTCAAAATGTATTGTTTTTAAATATGTAAACCTTGCATTTTTATATTATCAATTAAGATTATCATTAGTTACAACTTTGCTTTGCAGTATTGTTGCGTTTTTTAAACTCTCAAAATCTTCGACTACTATGTTTCACCTAAGACATTCTTCTGCAGTATTACGTATTTGCATTTCTGTGGGTCCTACAACAATGAATCTATTTCCATATTTCAAAACCGAAAAGAGGTTTGGAAAAACTCTGCTGTTCTTCAAATAATATCAATAAAGCCTACTTTTTTATCGTGTGTGCACGCAGCCACAAGCAACGAGCCTTTTACTTGAGTCCAGCTTTGGTGTTTTACGTGGAATCAACCAAGAGTTCTTCGTTTTGTGTGCAGCATATTCCTTTTTTTTTGGGGGGGGGGCGCTTCTGGTGTGTACCGGCCAGCTGGTTTCTCGTATAAGATATGTACACTTTAAAAATTAAAAAAAACGCGCTCGTTATATTGTACAATGTACTATGCTGCTTCGGGCTGCAGTGTGGTCAGCAGCAACTTCAATAACAATAATGTCAAATAACGTTTACTTGCGCGGAAAAGGGGAGGTATGTGAATAAAAAAAAAAGAGGGAGATCATCTTCACACTTGGCGCGACAGAGAGGTACCAACACGTACGCGGAACGCCTGCCAGCCATCCGCCCGGGTAGATTGGTCGACGCCAGCGCCACCGCATCATTCCACGCCGAAACGGCCGCTCCCAGGTAGAGGCAACGTTTATAGATATATAGTTCAGTTTCGAAACTCCGCCGCCGAAGCCGGGCGCGTCTTACTTCTAGGGGGTGTGAGGGCGCTGCGGTCGACTTTTGCGCGGTGCCGACGGGCCGGCCGGTGCAGGCGAGCGTTTCGGTGTGCCAGTGGCCATGTTTTTCTGGGTCGTGCTGTGGGGTTGCTCGTTGTTTTCTTCTCGTTTTGTGGTTGTGAACTGTGTATGTGCTGTTAGTGAGTGACTGCCGATAGATTTGCTCGTTGTTTTCTTCTCGATTTGAAGTTGTGAACTGTGTATGTGCTGTTAGTGAGTGACTGCCGATAGATTTGCTCATTGTTTTCTTCTCGTTTTGAGGTTGTGAACTGTGTTTGTGCTGTGAGTGAGCGACTGCCGATGATAGATTTGTTCGCTGTTACGAACAGTCAAAAAAGTCGCCGGCGTTCAAGGCCAGCCGCTCTCCCCCAGGAAGTGCTGTCCGATTCCCCGCCGTGTCCCATGCTTCACATGTGAAATGCCATAACATTCAGCCAACATGCCGACGTGTTTTGTGCCTGGCTGCACAAGCGGATATAGGAGTAACCCCGACAAGCGGCACTTTTTTGCCCCACCCTCGGACCCCGAGCTTCTTGACAGGTGGCGAAGGGCTATTCCCCGCGCTGATAAGTTGCTCAGCAAAACATGCAAGGTGTGCGACGTTCACTTTCAGCCAGCAGACATCACGAAAACATATAAGCATATCATAAATGGTGAAGTGGTAGAGGTTGAGCGGGGTACATGGGCTCTGATAAGTGGTGTTGTTCCGACGCAATTCCCGAACTTACCCAGCTATCTGTCTTCTGCACCGAAGAGGCGGCGGTCGCCGAAAAAGAGAGCAAGTGCTTGTCGGCGTGCAGAAACTGTGTCTTGCCACCCACCTCCCCAAGAGCCAAATGAGCTTCAGAGTGATTGCGAGAGCACTGATCTCACGTACATTATCGAGAACAGTGCCTCACTGCGGCTACCTCGGAATTGGCAGTTGTCAATTGTGGAATATGAGCCAGAAAACAGCCCGCAAGCAGTTTTCTACGAGACAGGGATGAGCGCAGGTGTTTTCTCTATCATGAAGAGCGTTGTGATACGAGAAGATCTTACGTACGTTATTTCAGCGAACGGAAAACTGCTGCAAGAGCCGCTTGTTGACATTCGGGTACGCTCCCAGAAAGACGTTGAAGCGATAGTGCAAATTGTGCACAGTATGAAATTCTGCCTTGGGTGCACCTGCAGTTGGTGCACCCGCGGGTTCGATTCCCGGCCGCTTTTTTGATGGAGGTGAAAAGCAAAAACTCCCTTATGTGCGAGATTTCGGCGCGCGTTAAAGATCTCCAGGTGGTCAAAATTAATCCGGCGCCCTCCACTACGGCGCGTCTAAACGCCGGCGTTGCGTCGGCGCGTTAAACCAACAACCTTGCAATCAATCAAAACACGAATGGATTCGGGTAAGGACATCTGATTGGCGACGAAAACATTTTTCTTCCTATCAAGGCCACGCGCGCGCTTTCAGTCAACCCAAACGAGGGCCGGGTATGCAGGGCGCAGTTAAAGCATAAGCTTGTGGCCTCGAATGTTCCGAATGCGTAGAAAATAATACAGCGGTGCGTTGCGACACGCATTAAGAACATCACACACCAGAGTGGAGCGCTTAAGATTTAAAAGCTGCAACGGGCGTAATAAAATCAGACGGCTTGCTAAGCCCGCTGCGCAAGCGCAACGTTGGAGCTAGCAGACGACGCTCGCAACAATAGCGCAATTCTCGACTGCAGCGCCGCGGTGTCAGGAACCGCAGCGGGCCGGCTGCGTTCAATGGCCGCGGCGGCGAGTTTCTAAACTGAAATATATTTATAAACGTTGGGTAGAGGTGTGCGCCGAGGCGATTTCGACCGGCGGCGGCGTGGGGGTCGTCCAGAGTCGGCGGCGGCGGCGTTGTCAGCGCACGCCGGTTTTTTCATCGGCGGCGGCGTGCGGCCAATTTTCGTCGGCGGTGGCGGCGTCGGCGGCGCAGAAATCGAAACTGAAAATTTAAAAGGCTCTTTTGCCACAGGTTACTCAATTCGTTGAAATTCAGGGATTTTCATCCAAATAGCATAAATGACACTACACAGATGTATCGACATCCCTATGAATGGAAAGCGTTTGGTAAAATAGTTTTTATTTTGCATTCATAAAAAATAACGCGTATTTCAATATAAGTCCATGTTCTACCGTGAATGTGCAGCACTTTGCTTTTTTTTTAATTTAAGATGCAGCAGTTTGTTGCTGTTGTTGGCTACGTCATACTTTATGAAACCTTCTTTCATTGAACAATGAGCAAGCAGTGATGCACGTCACTCATTTCGCTTTTTCCGAATCAGATCTTACTTTTACACTGTACGCTGCACAAAAAAGAAGCACCTCTGCTTCGAGTTTTCTTATTGCGATTGCATGAAACCGATTTTTTGAATATCTGTCATGCTTTGAATGTAACTTTCCTTCAAACGAATCAAAATACCTACTTTTCACAATGTGAGAATCTTTTATGCAGTGGTATAGGATGTGGAAGGAAACAAATCTGTGCATTTATTCAACTAGTTCTCAGCGCGGTGTTCAATGAATGAAGTGTAGACATGGGCGTGGGCGAGGCGGGTGGTGCAAAAAGGACACTTGAACCCTTCAAGCTCCACCAGCACTTGCTACCCACTCTAGCGACACCAACACGACCTACTCCCTCAGTCGTGATGCAAGTTGAAAGAAGGGTTTGCATCCCCCCAAGACAAAAACCTGTCGATGGTCATATGTGCAGATGAGAGCAAATGCAATATTTGCTCAGATACACAACCCATACTGGTCACGAGCTGGGCGTCCGTTGACCACGCCTGCAGAAAACGTTGACTCCCCGACCCCTTGGTGTTTGGTCAGGGGAGGGAAACACCCCTTGCAAGTGGGCCCCATTAAAATTTCTCATAAAAACGTCACAAATAAGAATGCTTGATAAGTATGTATCAAACATTCAACTGTTCAATGCTTTTTTGTAGCGTGTTCACGTGCTCAATACCCATCAGATGTGCGAGAAATCGAAATAGCAACTGCCACTCTCGACTTGTTCCGGAAAAAACACAACAGAACAATGCAATTACGAGTGCTGGGAACCTTTGTTTTTTTGTATATTTGATTTCTAGGCATGATTTGAATTCTTATATAAACAAAATTAAAACCTGCAACATATTAAAAAAAGGCTGCTATTGCAAGATGTGTGTTGCAAGACGTGATTTTTCTAGACTTACGTCTCTGCAAGGCACATCTGGTGTCACAAGCTTGTAAGTGTCCCCCCTTTTCCCCACGACATCTCCCGATCCTCCCCCCCTCTCTAATAAAAAGGCACCAATGTAGGCCTCCGTGATTGCCTACTGGCGCGCGGTGGGCCCTTCCGGTGGCTAGGTCCAACAGTGGCGATTTCGACTTGCTTTATTGGAGGTGCTGAAGGATCAAGAAAAGGCCGATATTTGTAAATTTCTTGAGAGTTCAGTGATAGTCTCTTCATGAATACCGTGGATTATTGGACCTCACTTTGTGTATAATGCTCCAATAAAAAAATGGTTTCATCCTGTGTCACTGCAGAGTCAGAAGCCATCACATGTGCAGGCATCATTAAGCTTCTATATGACATTGCTAAGGTTCAGTACATTTGTACAAATAATTCTCGTTAACTGAACATTTTGAGTATAATCCTTGCTTGGGTTAGTATGTGTGAAACATAAATTTGAGATTTAAAATTATAATTGTGGGTTTCTGCAGCAAAGACACATTGATTAAAACTGATGACTCCGGAGCTACGGCAGAGGTAACATTCGTTCTGTTTTTTTTCGGTTACGGTAACGGTAGTGCGTTACCTTTTTTATGTATCTATATAACGTGGAGCAGTGAAACGTTCCCCTTTTTCTTATTAGAGTAACGAGTGAGGTATTTAGTTACTTTTTACTGTAACGGATACATCACTAAATAGACTTACAGGACTGATGTCGGCCGACACCGTCAGTTGTTGCGGTCAATAGGCTGGCTGTAAACATTACATGGATATATTCCTTTCACCCAGCACGTGATAGAGAAGGGTCACTCGACCATTAAGAACCTCGACCTTTGAGAAATACACAACAGCTTCTTAATGATATGCATATCATCCCACCGAAGCGTGCACTTCGTTTCATTAATATTTACAGTCAACGTGAGTGCTGTCGTCACGCCGTATGTTTTAGGTAGAAATTTATCCTACTCAAAATACCCAAAGACGTCGATCCACCTTGCAACGCGTGGCCACCCACTGACGGTTCTGTATGAAAATGGCATCCACAGTGAAACATGTTGCATCTGCTGAAATTTTATCGCAACATTATTATACTGCCACGCTCACTTGTATTTTTATGTCACTGTCTTGCGCAAAGGCACTGCCGTAGTGGTTCAGTAGCTAAGGTACTCGGCTGCTGACCCGCAGGTCGTGGGATCAAGTCCCACCTGCGGCTGCTTTATTTTCGATAGAGGCGAAAATGCTGTAGGTCCATATGCTGCGATTTGGGTGCATGTTGAAGAACCCCACGTTGTCAAAATTTCTGGAGTCCTCCACTACGGCATCTCTCATAATCATGTGGTGGTTTTGAAACGTTAAACACCACATATTAATCAGTTTCCTTTCGCAAAGGACGCTTGGCTGTCTGCGAAAACTCTACATTATTTTAGAATCTCCTGATAAGCTTGAGACACCTACGATATGAATGCTACGCGTATAAATGGCGACGTACCTTCGCGCAGATCATTTTACCGACGACCAATGCTCTAATCACCGCTATCTGTGTAAAGCACGAATTTCTAGTACTTTGTACTTTCCTATGCACATGTTCACTCAATAAAAAGTGTCGTCTTGAGCAACCCACGTACCATATTCTTTGACGTAGCAACCACGTGGCAATACCGTAAGTGAAATGAGAACGATGAAATGATCGATACAAAACAGTGAGATGGGGCGTAAGTGCACGCCCAAGTTTGATTTGAGATGCGTATACCACAAGCTATTTTCTTCTATAAAACCAATATGATGCGGATTTGTTAAAATACTGTTAAGTTGAATGTCAAGAAAGGAAGAACACCAACTTGGAAAGAGACAGTGGAGACGAAAAGTGATAGGTATTCACGTAAAGTTTGATCGGTCATTCCACTATCTCAGGTGTATTCGAAAAATGTCGCGCTGATTTACTCTATTGAAAGCAGTCTATTGCGAAAATGTTTTGCAGAGAAAAATATTTTTATAGGTGACCGAAATTCCGGCTATAGGATGGGCCCTATATCGAGTCATAAGATAAAAGCACATTTACTGAGTGGGTCTATGTGGGCTCCATTTATTTTGCCGACCTAGTGTTCCGAATATTAAAAACCTCTTGACGTTCCGGCTTGTATAGCCGAGAATTTTATTTTTCGAATTATAAGACTGTTACTATCTCCCCCCTCCCCGGAACTCGTTCTAGGGTTGGTCCTTTGATAAAAACCAGTCATATATCTTTAAAAAATGCTTGGATATTAACTATTCATGACTCTCATTTAAGAATGTGGAAATGAAATGACCATCACTAAATGACTGATGAGGTGAAATATTAACATTAAAAAGCATAGTAAACGTGACTAAAAAGCTAATTCTACAAAAACAATGTAACCTGAACTAATGAAGTCACCATACATCTAAAACCTCATGCAATGTATATTGCATACCTGCAAGGTGCAGTTATTCAAGCGCTTTTTGCACTGAAATTTGGTCACGGAGTTAATCCCGTTCACGGTGGTGCTATTTTTAATTTTAACGGTTGAATATCTAACGAAGCATTAGGAAATTCTTTGCATGAAACACGTATTTTTTGCGATGTAATTGAGCATTGTATACATTGTGCTGGCACGAAGTTTAATGCAGGTGATGTCTTTATATTGTACACCGTTCGGTGACTGTGGTAAAATAGAAACAGCAATTTATGTTAATTCATGCTACAAAACACACGTGACCTGCTCCCAGAGAACAGAAGAATGCATAACGAAGTGCGTTACTAATGAACGGAAGAATTAAATAATTCTCGGTCTTTAATGTTGTTTCTGTAGTCCAATCTACAAACGTTCGTATTAAACGAGCATGACGGTACGAAGGCATGGAATTGGGTTCTGCAGCATGTTGTGACACATGTGGTACTGCAGGTCACATTTATTACGCGTCATCGGAATCTACACTGAGCTTGATCTATGATTATCTACTTAATCAACGGAGTATGAGTGCTAAGCTCCGGTTTTATTATTAATGTGGCTTCAAGGACGAGAAAGCAGCACGATTCGCGAGCAATCGAGCACCCATTCTGTCTCTCTATTGCGTTGAACTGCTTGTGTCATCAGATGCCACTTCAGTTTTTTTTAAATAATTGTGGCGATTGGGAAAGTTGTGAGCGCCAAACAAGACGTTAACAAGAACGAGAGAGACAGGACAGATGCTTGTGAACGTCATGTGGAAGCATTAGTTTGCGCTTGAAATTTCCCGATAGCAATGCGCCATCTGGCTGAATTTCAAGTTTTGTTAAAATGTAGCAATGGCACAGACTATGGGCTTTTGTCATGTCATTTGCTACAAGTTAAACAGCGGCGGCGTATTTTAAGGTACCATGAAAATTGTCGCGGTCATATTTCAAGAAGGAAGGAGGCAGAAACACACCGTTCATGTCGTACGTGATCCTTTATCACTCGCGGAAATAAATTTATTGGTCGAAGAATTCTGTTACCTGGTCGAAGAATTCTGTTACCTCTCGGCAATCAGAGAGGCTTTTAATTCTCGAGTCTCTTTATGAGATATTGCTGCCATCTTTTTCCAACAGGCTTGCAATTCTGTTGTACTGATACAACATAGCAATGACCGTGTTTTTGTAGATTTTTTTTAGTTCCCATTTAGACACTTTTCCATTCATAGACATCTTTGAAGCGCGTAAGAACTTCCCGTCGCCCCTCACATGTCATTGCATTCGTCCAGTCCACATTGCAAACGGCTTGATGGCAAAGTTGTTTCCACGCTCAGGTTTCTCGTACCGAAACTTTCGCGCTCTTTGTGCACTTCAAGGAATGCAGAAAGACTATAAAACAACGCAACGAGCTCTACACCGTGCCATGGGGACTGGTATGGGGCAAACTTGTTGCGAGTGGTCTCGCAGTGTTCTGCCATTGTGCTTCGTTCGCTGTTCCGTGAGCTCAAGTTTGGTCGACACGCGGCGTCGTAGCGGCGCCATTGGTGTCGTGCTTCCCGTGTCTTTTCTTATACACAGTATTCTGCGAATAAATGCCTCTGCGTAGCCGCTGGTGCCGAGGTCGCGGATTACGTTTTTCCTTCTTTCCTTCCGCAGCTGTGCTGACAATTGGTGGTTAGATTATCGGTTATTTCTTTACTTATTTTAGTTTTTTTGTTTAGCTAGTTTTTTGTATTCTTGCCCAAGAAAGGTGATGCAGATTTTTTTTTCTCGTGGGAATGACCTTAGGTATCTGCGTACATGGTTGCAGCTCCACATTTCCAAGTTGTACGACTCGGACTGCCCTGCCGACGGCCCCTATTATCTTTCTGCTCTAGCAGCCATGACCGTCACGTTCTTCCAAACCTTCTCCTCCTACCTACTTCTAAACTATTTTCTCCACTCTCCCATTTCCCTTCAAGGGACTAAGCCGTGGTCTCGCAAGGAAAGATGGTGTCTTTTTCTTTTTCTTCAGCCACACATTCATCCATTCAGGGGAAGCTTGCATGCAGTAACTGGTTCGGAAAGCAGGTAAGGTTCGCGGAAAGTCACCTCACCTACCCTGATTTGTTCCGGGTCAACGCTCTCGAGGTGCGCCAAAAGAGGCGACAACACGAAAGTCATACTTCGAATTCTTTAGGGCTGTTGGCTCCCCTCGTCAAAAACTCTTTGGACACGCCTGACTGACTGACGGCCTAGGAAGAGCTGTCGGAAATCAAGGCAGCTTGATTCGTTCAACGTGCCACGAGACGCGCTGAATAATTAGCCGATAGGTTGGGATCCGTCGTCAGGTATGTTTCCCACACTCTGTGGTGCTTTCAAGTCTTCCACTCCCCCAGGCCATAGCGCTGCAGACCCTATTCTGCACGTGCGATGCAACGTTATTGCACTGTGATGCGTTGTGCGTATTATTGCACTATGACCTACGTTGTGTTTCTCTTTCGCCGTGTGACGAACTGAACATGCATCCTTTCTATTTCCTGGGTAGAAAAGAAGGCAGTGTTTGACTTTCTCTCTCTTTCTCCTTCTCGTTTTTTTTATCTTTATTCGCTGCGCCGTGCTCTCTGCTGGGCTGCAGAAATTAGGCGCCTTCTTCTAACCACTACCCCCACCATTTGGGGGACGGAGATGAAGACGACAACTTCTTTGGACTGCCCTGGACTGAATGGACATGCAGTCTGTCCATTTACAGTGATATGCAAGGCCGCTTTCCTGTAAGGTTTATTTTCTAGCCAAAAACTATCGTTCACAGACTGCTTTTCTCCCTCATTGTGTCTTTATCTCTTCGAATTCCAGCGAATGCACGCGAGCACGCGAGTAAAACAAAATGTCACCTCTCCAAATTCCAGCAAAGGCACGCGAGCACAACAAGATCTCAAAAAGATGAATGGCAAAAACAAAATGAGCAAGAAAAGCAGTCTGTGAACGAGAGTTTATGGCTGGAAAACTAACCTTACAGAAAAGCTGCCTTGCAGATTATTGCAAACTGTCTATTGTTTTCTCCTGCAGAGAATTTTAGGAAGACCACGGCTTAAAACGCGAGCACCAAGACGCTCTGAACCAGCTCTCAGAAGCTCTCATCAAGCTTCCATGATGCTACCTTTAGTGTGTAAATAGTGAACATAAACGTTGCTCTTATCAGCTCCGGCTACTCTGCTTGACTTCTACCTGACACTTGGCTAGCTCCTTCGAACACATCACGAGCAAGCAGAAGGGCACGGAGTTGTAAAGATGAAAATGTGCAACATCACATCGCTTTTATTACGGGACATATTCGTTCTCCGCCGCATTCGCCCGATCGGGTCCACATCTAACTTTCCAGTTTTATAGCGACGACACACCGTTGATTGCGGTCACGTTATTGAATGTCATATAAACAGCGGTTGCATTATTTATTTGCAAATTACTACTTCATAAAGTATGGTGAAGTAATTTATTATTTGGTCAGCTCAGGAGCCTTCTAACTTGACTTATTTTTTATCAAGACTTGAATATAATGTTAAGTTTTATTTGGTTGACTCTGAGCATTACCTTCGCAACAGAAGTACATCTGTCAGCGACAACCATTCTTAACCTCTCCCAGTGCCAGTAGGTCCGTTCAAGTTACGTCATGAAAACCAGTTTGCTGAACTATGTCATATATGACAGGTCGCTCAAAGCTCGGTCTCTGGATTTTTGATGAATCCAGCCGTCTTTTGTAAATTGTTTACTGGCAAGTTTTTAAATTTTGTTTTGTTCTTTTTAAAACTGGTGGTCTCAGACAAGCTTATTACGTCTCTTCTCACCACTGGATAGCCGTTGTTACGCGCGGTGCCTGGGCCAACGGGGGAGGGCCGCGTTCTTTGTTCATCAAACAAGTCACCGAAGGGCTGCCAGCCTGCTGTCCGCCGTGTACTGTTCATCTTAGCCGGGAAGTAAGGTGGCATTCCGACACCATAAGACGTTCGACGAGACGACCACAATGATTTCTTGGTGTAACAGGGGCAGTGTGGTGGCCACGCCCCTATCAAAGACCTTGACTTGAGCGAGTGTGAGCGGCACCGTCAGAAATGGCGTGTGTGTCTCGTGATTCAACAGCGCATTCTGGACCCATTCCCTGATTAAGTCAAAACGTACACTTTATAGTGAGCCACCCAGCTCATTCGCAAGAGACCTCTCGCCCTGTCTGTACAGAATGTAATAAATCCTCTGTTAAGTTTGCCATCTTACTCCTGAGTGCACATGCGTTTTATTTTCTGTCTTTCTACACGCCCTTTCTTGCCCCTATTTCTCAACCCCCAGTGCTAGGCAGCAAACCGTATGCCAAGATATGGTAATTCCCCAGCCTTCCTTTCCCTCTCTCTTGCCATCTTACTGCCTTGGTATCTTCATCCCGGGAATCCAATGTCTTAAAAGGCCGGTACAAACAGATAAGTTAAACAATAAAACAGACGGTGAATATTTTCTGCAGCATGTTCAGACGCTGCATATAGGTGGTCATCCTCGAAAATTATCAACTATAACACCACGGACAGGTGCTGATATACCCTGAGTAGGTTCGAGCATGTATTATGCTTCGACGCTTTTAATCTTCATTAAACTTCTCCCTTTCGATTTCGTCCTTCGGGGTTTTGTGTAGTTCTTCATCTAACGCCTAACCTCCCTGTCCTTCCTCATTTATTCCTCCTCCTCCCTTCATCTAACGCGCTGCATTCGTGCTGCACTGCTACCACTTCATTTCTTCTTTATATACGCCCTGTTTCGGGCACAATTATAGGCTGCCATCTTGGAATGATAATGAAGCCGTTTTTCATCCGTATGAATATTCGAATTGTGCTATGGCGAACTCGCACGCATCAAAACGCTGGGCCATTACATTCAACGTCGTATCACCATAATCATAGCTAATTACGACACAAAAAACAGCAAAAATTGCTTTTGAGCCTAAGATGGCAGTGTCTATGCTTTACTGTAACTGTTACAATTATTTTTCGTCAATTTGTCCAATATGTCATTTCATGCAGCGGCCGCCGAACTCGTTCCGCTGTTCATAGTGGTACTCTCGGCCTCTGAAGCTGGATGAAGATAACTAAGAAGCCTGGTTTTTACTGGCTACATAAAATGTGAAACGAGGCTATAAATCAAGATGAAAAAGAAGACAAATCTATGAAAAGTCCGTACTGGCGCATAAATGGCGCGCCGATTGCGCCGATGAAAAACGTCGGCGGCGGCGGCGCGGTGAAAACTATCGGCGGCGGCGCGCCGACCAGTCGGCGCACACCTCTACTCCCAGGCAGCCGCTCGCGCCACTCAAAAGCTGCTAGTACACTCTAACTCGACCGTATGCGAAGCCCGCTACGCAACGCGCGTGTGGTGCCCTGATACGCCCGGAACCATGCGCAAGCTAGCGAGCTTCTCTTCTTATTGAAGCTTGGACATCTTTTAGAGTTAATTTTGCCTGAATGCGTGCAGGGAGCGCATATTTCATGTAAGCTGGCGGCTTGCGCATGATTCATGCGCCAGAGGCAGACGCTGACTCTTTTATGTTGAAAACAAATCCCTACGCCGGTTACCACAGAGGGGATTCTAAATCTATATTGGTGGTGTCGTTTATATGCTTTCTTTGTTAGTGTTAATTATTATCTGAGGCTTTTACGTTCTAAAATGACGCCTGATTGCAGGACTGCAGCAATTCTGACAATCAGTTTTTTTTTGCCTGCACTGACACATTACATGGGTGTCCTCTGGTGTTTTACGTTATTCAAAATGAGACCGCCGTGGCCTAGATCGAAAGCGCGAGTCTCGCGTCAGCAACCGAGCACCGTGCCCACGGTACCACTGAGGCGGACGCCTTTCTTATTGCATTAACTATTTCTCCACGAGCTTCTCATCGCATGACTTGACTTTTTTTGTTTTTTGCGACATAGCGTGTTCACTCTACACAGCGGTGCCCCGTCTTGTTTTCATGCATCTTCTTTGTATGGACGCTTCGCGAGTACAGTTTGCATAAGCACTTGTGTATGATCCCTGATAGCTCACAGTATTACTAAATAAATTATTTACTTAAATAATAATGCGCGCTGAAAGAGTTTAAATACTGACGGTGTGTGTGTGTGTGCGTGTGTACACGCCTGCCGTTTCCCCCGTTATCATTCAGTGTAGAAATAATTTATTTTTGCGCATTAATGCAGCGCTGCCAGAAGCAATTCAAATTATACGCTCCATGGCAGAATTCACTGAGTACTGTCACTAGTTGCTTCGCAGTGGTCGTAAATGATTAAAAAAACAGCATCAATTGCGTAATGATTCGAGACAGGACGAAAAGAAAACTTGAAGTACAGGAACAATGAAAAAAAAATTGAACTGCGCACATTCTTACAAGGGCCATCACACCAGCGTAGAAGGCGTACCTAAACCGAGGAAAAGATCGTAGAAAGAAAGAACCTGCGTGGCTTTGTAATGGTTCGGGCGCTCGAACGGTCGGTAATCGAATTCCGGCCGCAGTGGCCTCACTTCGATGGAGATGAAATGCCGGAGTTCTTAAACTTAGGTGCAAGTTACATAAAAACAACTGTTCAAAATTTCCCAAGCCCTCCAATGTATACCGCGTCTCTCGTGATCATATGGTGATTCCGGAACGTATACACACTCTTCAAACTGCATTGGCTACGACACCAGCCCCGCCGCGGTGGTCTAGTGGCTAAGGTACTCGGCTGCTGACCCGAAGGTCGCGGGTTCGAATCCCGGCTGCGACGGCTGCATTTTCGATGGAGGCGGAAATGTTGTAGGCCCGTGTGCTCAGATTTGGGTGCACGTTAAAGAACCCCAGGTGGTCGAAATTTCCGGAGCCCTCCACTACGGCGTCTCTCATAATCATATGGTGGTTTTGGGACGTTAAACCCCACATATCAATGGGTACGACACCACCGCTGCGCAAAGCTTTATTCCCACAAATGAATATTACGAAAAAAAAACAAGGATATCATCTGCAAAGAAGCACGTGTAATGTATATTTAAGGATAAAGTTCTCATCGCACATAGTGAAACCAAGAATGAAGGGCAGATACGGTACCAACCAACAAGCAATGTTTACGAAGTGAAATACGCGATTCATCCATACGAGAATCAACCATACAGACTTCAGCGTGTCTGTTGCTTACACGAAATTGGTGCCAGTACAAATTATGCATGCGGAATACCGGCTGGAAACTTACGCTGTGAATGGATGATCTGTTTGTCGGATGCCACTTGTCATGTTTGATTTTCACTGTTGAAAAGGCCTTCATTTCGGGTCTCTTAGGAAACGATACAGCTTCCAGAGTTTCTGCAATGATTAGTGCCCTGCGGCACGCAATACCCGCTACGGTGACGGTAGCGAGCGCCAGCACAATTATTCGGGCGCAGCGAACACGCAGAAGTGACTGAGTGGAGTCAAAATGGCAGCCATGCCGCCGTTAAGGCCGAGGAGGCGGCACCTGCCCTTACAAAAGATGACACCACTCTAAGCGGGGGCGCGCGCATCGGATGTGAGCGGATTGTGTGTGAGTGAGCGGATTGTCACGCCCTCTGGGAGCAATATTACAAAACACTGCATGCTTGCTCTTCGCCTCGTTTGCTCTGAATATCATTAGAGTTAAGATATAGCTTACTAGCAGCAACTGCAGCTCTTTTTTTCAATATTTTCTGTGGAGCGATGTGAATTCGCTTCTTCGAGCAGACGACTCTGGTTTCACAGCAACGCCTCTTGAAATGCTCTTGCAACAGTCTCTTCTCTGTATGCGCAAATTACTGAGGCAGACGGCCGAGGCTTGCAAGACGACGAAAATGCTGGACATCGTGACACGTAACCCTTTGAAGTCTTAATCACCATACATTTCTTTCTTCATCCGCTTCAAATGCGATGGAGTGATCTGGAAGGTGTAGCAGGAGCTGTCCGTCAAGGTTCTTTTTGCGTGCAGCAAGCCGCACAACGCGTCTGTTGACAACCTGTTTCTTCGCTTTGTTTTCAGCAGATTTACTTGCGAAAACACACGTTCGACCGCAGCGCTGGAGTGTGGTAGGCACAAAATGTTTTTCATAAACGCTGACAACAGGGGAAACTCTTGTGATCCATCGCCTCTTCGCATCTGGGATACGGCGTGCCAAAACTGGCTCGCAGTCAAGCCAGCGTGCTCACTCAGGTCCATGTTGTGGAGGAGACGCCACTCCCTGTCCAGTTCATTCACTTCATTTTCCCTCACGATCAGGGGAAATGAGACCGCAAGGGGCGCGATTGATGGAATCGTCTTTCCCATGACAACTTTCGGGTCCAGGACTCGAAGGTTCTTCATCTGGTTACTTTTCAGGGGGAACTGCAAGTATATCTGACGAGCGGCTTCGATGAAAAACTCTAAGCACCACAGCCTAAAGTTGTGAATCTGGTCATCGTTTAGGCCGTGTGTGCCACCGGATAGCGCTACAGTTGGCTTTGCTCCGAGATATATTTCCTCTAGTGGCAGGAACTTGGCGGGGTCTTTGTACTGCACATCGGACAACGGCGTGGCCTCCAAGTAGTCCTGCTTGGTGTAGCATTCGAGTATGCATTTTAGCGTGCCCGAAACCTTTTCGTGCAGCAAGTGGATTCTGGTTTCCTCGGACTGCATTTCTTTGTTTAGGTTTGTAAAAAAAGGCAGCACGTACTCAAGAAACTCCTGGTAAAGCTTAGTCGACGGGTTGCTAAGCTTCTCGAGAATGGCTTCTGCGGCAAGCACGCGGTCCTCAGTGGCTGCTTTTTTGAAAAATGAAATCAAGGCCGGCATCTGCTCAAGTAGGCGGGTAACAACAACTTGGAGGGACAGCCACCTGGTTTGGCTCGGGTGCAGTAGCTTATGTGGCTTCACCTCAGCGAGCCTTTGCACCTCCTGGTATGCAGACGTCTGCTTGGGAGACAAAAAGTAGTTGTACGCATCGCGGGCCAGATCCTCCACTCCTCTCGGTAGTGTTTTGCACGCGTAGGAGGCACAGAGATGGAAGGAATGGCAAATGCATTTCAGAATGAAAATTCCTGGAATTTGTGCTTGCAGCATCGATGCGACGGAATGATGAGCACCCATCATCACGTTTGCTCTGTCCGCCGCAAAACCGATCAAGTTTCTTTCGTATGGAATTTCTGTGCTAGTAAAGACTGCCTTCAGACTGCTGAAGAGAGACTGGGCGGTTCCGTCGCTGACTGGTACCAAGTCAAGAAACGCATCCACTACGTCGCCGTTGGCATTCATCACTCGGGCGACAAGGGACAGATGCTTCACTGTTCCCTTGTCAGTAGATTCGTCGACAAGCAGAGAGAACTTCTGTCTGCGCAAGAGTTCACAGATGTCTTGGCGACTCTGCTCTCCAAGAACATTTTTTACGATGGCAGTGCACTTCGTCCGGCCACAGCTCACATTCTTTGCAATTCGGGAATCATCGCATGCTGCTTTGACAACGTCAACTAAATGCCCCATGACATTAAATGGCAAGTTATGCTCTGTGATGAACGCTGCAAGCCTTATTTCCGCCTCTTTGACAGATTTGTCTAGCTGAGTTTGCCCACTTACTGCAGGCATAGATGTCAGCGTGCGGGTCGATTGCAAGCTTGCAGCACTGTTCCTGTGCTTGGAGCTTGCGAGGTGGCGGTCGATTTCCGATTTTCCACCTTTGCAATCAGCGTTGCGTGACTTGCAGTAGAAGTACAGGGGCCCTTTTTTACTCGCTGCTAGCCATCCCTTGTACTTTGGTTCAGCTTCCCATCTCGTCTAATATTTTTGATCGTATGCTTTCGCTTTCTTTCTACTCGGCTCACCTTGCTCAAAGTCTCTTCGTCCAGAAGTTGCCATTTCACATGGAGCGCGCCTTCACTTTGCACAGTGAAGGTGCGCGGCGGAGGTGAATTTCGCGCGTTTTTCCGTGCACTGTAAGTCACAATTGCACTTTCACTCGCGAAGCCAAGTAGTCACTCGTGAAGACAAGTTCGGAAAAGTTCCTTCGAGTGTACAGCACACCTCAGAGTTTCCAAAGTTGCACTTCACTTGCGAAGAAAAGTTGTCACTCGCGACGACAAGTTCGGACAAGTTCCTTCGACAGCACACATCAGAGGTTGTTACTGCGAGAACCTCGCGTCATAGAAAAAGAAATTACTTTCTCAATGCTCGCGTTACAGAACCAAAGTCGCCCTCTCTCGGCTTGCACAACACCAATGCTCTTTTTAACGGAAAAAAATAGAAATGGCGAAGGAAAGTTATAAATGAAAAATAGAAATTAGCAAAAAATACACTATTTGCAGTTACTTATTATTAAAAACGCGCGGTTACTTAGCAACACCAGTCATTAAGCTGCATAGCGTTTCATTTCAACACTCTAAAAATCCCTAGATTTCACAAAAAGACGCAAAGTCTTTAAAAGAGACAAAAAACCCCTATATCTAGGGATAAATCCCTAGGGTTGGCATCACTGGTCTTATAGTTTGACGAGATAGCGTTTACGTGGTTTACGTCAACGTTACTAGAATAGGTTCAGTTTACAAACTTCGTTGCGTTGCGCGGAACGGCCACCGATACTGCTTCCACTGGCGCTGCAGTCGCAACCGGCTCCACGGATTTCGCCTCGCCAGCCGCGCTGCGCAGCCAGTTTGGGCAGTCGCCGGACAGTCGCCGGGTGATTTTATGTGGTGCGCGTTTTCAGACCGATGTGTTTGCCTGAACGTATCGATTGCCTTGTTCGATGCAGTGCTGTGGGTGACTGTGGGTGCCCCTAAGCCGAGCAAATCATGCCGACGTGTTGCGTACCTGGCTGTACAAGCGGGTACCGGAACGACACTAGCCCGTCGGTCCGGCATTTCTTCTCCGCTCCCAGCGACGAGCGACTTCGCGCAGCTTGGAACAGGGCGATACCCCGCGCAGACAAAGACCTCACAACGAAGTCTAGAGTATGCTCCATCCACTTTCACGATCAGGACATTCGCAAAACGTACGTGCACGTGATCAACGGAGAAACTGTTGAAATCCCGAGGGGTAAGTGGAGTCTCGTCGAGGGTGCCCTTCCTAAAGTCTTCCCGAACTTGCCCTCGTACTTGTCAAAGCCAGCGGAGAAGAGGCGGAAACGGCAGCGAGAAAGCAATGGAAACGCTGACCAAGGAACAGCATCACCGCAGTCACAAGCTTCTTGCAGCACAATTCCTGCCGATGTCGTGGTAGACGATATGCCCGAGCCATCCGCGCCGTCGTTTGCTGAAATGGAATGCGTTGAGCTACCACCATCGTGGCAAAGAATCACTTAGGAAAACGGCAGCGGTAAGTTTGCGGCATTTTTCACACTGACCTCCGCAAATAAGGCGCCGCAAATCGAAAAGTGCGTCGTTGTAAGCAGTGACGGAGTGGCAACTGCAAGTGCGAGAGGCCGCGAGGCGAAGGCTTTTCTGAGCGTCAGCATTAAGGCCATGCTAGATCTTAGTGACCTGATAAACAAAGTGCACAGCCTTCATGCATGCTCCGGATACGACGGGCAAAGCAGCACTGGTTTTTCACTCAGATGCCAGGCACTAGCTAAGCAGTCAACGTGTTCATTCTGCCGCAATGAAAAAAACAGGCTTTTGAAAAAGAATTCTCAGAAGCAAAAAAGGCAGGTGTGCAAACAGAAAAAGGTGAAAAACCTTCAAAAGAAAGCCATCAGGGCAGCTGCTGCAAGAGTGTCTTTCATGAAGAATATGTCAGAACTAAAAGAGAAATTGACAAGCGAAAGATCCTCATCAATCAATGAGCATCTAATGTCACTTCCGCCTCTTCAACAACTAGCATTCAAGATGTCTCTGAAACAAATGGAAGCAAAGGGACCACAGGGTGTGCGATACACCAGAAGTTGGGTGCTGAACTGCCTTCTTCTCCACATTTCAAGCCCCAAAGCCTACAATTTGATACGCAAGATGAATTTGCTTCCCTTACCAACTACAAGTCGACTTAACCAGGTGCTTTCAGGTGTACCCTGTGAGTATGGTTACAATCAAGTGGTCCTGAAAGTGCTCGAGGCATTCTTTTCAAGCAAGCGTGATGTTGAGAAGTGTGGTACGCTCGTGCTGGATGAAATCAAGCTGAGAGAGGGAGTGGGCTTCAACAAATCCACGTACAAGTTTGATGGCTTTGTGGAGTTTGAAAACACCGGAGAGAAAAGCAAGGCCACCTTGGCTGACCATGCCCTTGTACTGATGTTCATCCCTTTGTTTCACAATTGGGTTCAGCCTATTGCCAGTTTCGCCACTAGGGGGGCAGCTCCTGGGGCTGTGTTGGCCAAGATTGTTGTGGAGTCGGTGCTGCAACTTGAGCGCCATGGTGCAACAGTTCTGGGTGTTGTTAGTGATGGTGCAGGCAACAACCAATCAATGTGGACACATCTTGGCATATCTGGAAAGTTGCACCACCCTGTCAACAAGATTCCTCACCCGACGCTTGAAGAGGGACGGTTTCTTCATTTCCTATGTGATGTACCCCACATCATAAAGTGTGTGAGAAACCATCTCCTGACACACGCATATGCAAAGGTAATTCAAACGGGATTGCTCAAATAACCTACATGAAATTTACTTATGCCTTTCTTGCTGTTTTTTACCAGGCTGGCACCAACTGCATAAACTTTCAACACTACGTGCACCTGTACGAAGCTGAAAAGGACAGCCACCTCAAGATTGTTCCAAAGTTCACATCTTCGCACGTCAAGCCAAGCAAGCTGGAAAAGATGAATGTCAGACTTGCGACACAGGTACCTAACCGGTGTCGTACATTTAGTTTTTATTCAAGTTTTCTAAATGCAAATACTTGATTTTTTAAACCTTTGTTTCAGTTATTCAGCAGGAGCGTCGCCATTGGGATGAAGTTTTACAGAGAGCAGCGTGAGCCAGGCTTAAAGGACAGTGAGGGAACTGAAATGTTCACGATGCAAGTTAACGACCTATTTGATGTCCTTAACGCCAAGCACCCTGCTACCGGCATCCGTAAGAACTCGCCCAAGATCAAGGTAATGGGCTTCCTTATGCTTATTGTGTTATACTATGAGTCGAATATATTAAAGGGGGCATTTGTCTGCCATGCTACAGGTGATAGAAGACTTCCTGGTCATGCTGAATGAGACCGAAAGGAACAGCATTGAAAAAAACACAAAGCTGTTTGCATCTCAGTTGACGACGGAATCTCTGCGAGTCACGTTGATGTCAGTTCTGGACATAATCACCCTGCTTCTTGACAAGGATGTGAGATATGTGCTGACTGCAAAATTGAACCAGGACCCATTGGAAGTAGGTATTTTTAGGATTCATTTTGATGTAATTTTGCATTCCTTGTTTTGCTCTTCACACTGACAGTTTTTTTTTTCTCCCCAGCGCTTTTTTGGAGTCGTGAGGTCGTTTGGTGGTGACGAAGATCACCCTACGATAGTACATTTCGGCCAAATATTCAGGCTTTTGAGCCTGTACACTCCTTTAAAGATGGCGACAAAAGGAAATTGCACTAGCGATGCGAATCCTGTTCTCGTCACCATGGAGGAGAGCCTGAGCTCAAAGAGGCTGGAAGTCCTTCATCAGAAGAAGGAGCGAGAAGACAAGCTCGGACAGCTCATGCACAGCATTGTGTTGGAGAAGCTGCCAGAAGAGGATGCGAACCAGCACGACTATGGTCGACCAACTCCACACGATGCTGCTCTGTACTACTTGGCAGGATACGTAGTGAAGAAAGCAGAAAAATTTTCAAGCTGCGGGGACTGTAAGGCTACTCTTCTTGCTACTAATGACGTACCATCTGCAGCCATTCTGACAGAGATGCGGTCTTTTGTTCCGGGTGCCCTCCAGCTGCCATCAAAAGATTTGACGTCACTTCTTACCGATGTTGAGAGCGCCATAACGGAAAGAACAAGGGACAACGTAGTGTTTGGAGACCTGTTTTGGTGCATTGTCAAAGATTTGACACAAGGACACAGCCTTGCACAAGTCGGATGTGGTGTTCATTCTGAAGAGCTCTCTGCACGCATCATGAAGTTTTACCTGGTCACCCGCATGCATTTTTATGCAAGGTTCCTACGGCAACACAAAGACACAAGTGTGCAAGTTAAAGTTGCCAGGAAGCGTGCTAAGCTTTTGTGAATACCTGTTTGAAAAAATGTGTTTTCTCTGGACTGCAGCAATGCAAACAATTGCTGGGATGTTGCTTTCCTGGACCAGTTTGTTATTCAGTGTTGTGGACCGGTTTGCTAAAACATCTTGTACAGTACTGTTGATCAGTGTGGTCTGAAATGGAAGACCAGTGCATTTATGAATAAACCACTGAACGAAAGTTGTTTACCTTGTTAACTTTTAATTCGTGCTAAATTGCTAGTTGCAGTGGTCATTCTGTGCCTGCCAAGATGCATGAATAAGCGTTTACTTTGCATGTGATTTGGCCCTGCGAAGAAAAACCCCTATAGACTATTAGCCATTTTATTCCAAATCACGAATGAGAAGCAGTGGGAGGCCGCGCTGCTCAGCACAGACCCGCTTACGCAGGCCTTGTGTCACTAGCCCAGATGGCCGAAGACGCCGCTGGGAGCTGGGAACTAAACGAATCCTACCATCGCCGGTAGATAAAACGGTCCCCCCCCCCCTCTCCGCGTCATGATTACGGGCAGGGATGCCACCTCTTATTTCCGCATGAATCGGACGCAATACTAATGCAGCATGTGCGTTCTCTCTCAACGGCGCATTTTCGGATAGTAAAAAAAGCAGGGCATGCGCAAAAGCAGCGAAACGACCGATGGTTTTCGGCAGCTTCGAACTCGTTACTCGAAAGCATGTCGCGCTGCATGCTTTGATACAAGTATAAAAGGAGCTTCAGTGGCTAGGATGTGTTGCAGTGATGTTTTTGTAGTTTTCCATCTGGTTACGCGTGAAGAAACGCGCTAATTCGGCGCCCGTATAGCGCCTAGCAGGCGCAGCAGCTGAGAAAGCTGGATCTCGATGGAACGCTCCCGCCATCTGTCGGACAAACTGAAAGTGAAGACACCGGCGAAGCACGGCGTCGGCGGAGAGTTCGGCAACTGAACCTAGTCTAGTAACGTTGGTTTACGTGCCCCAGCTAGAATGGTGGCGCCACCTATTATATGGTTAGTAAGTTAAACAGTGAAAATGAAAACAAAACAAGAATGTTTGCCTATACCACCACGCGAAGCATTATTAAAAGTTTCTTTTAGTGATATTAAAAGTAAATAAATTTGAACCACGCACCAAACGCGAAAACGTTTATCTTGCCGATTTGTTTACATCGATCTTGTAGTTAGGCCTAGACGCGTTCAAAATGGGAAGCTATCTCAGAAACTACGCCAACTTATCCGTAATACTCGGTCATCGAAGCTAACTGAAGGCAAGCGAAGCGACTTTGAACAGTTGTTTGCTGCGAACAAGGTGAATCTTTCAACAACTACGCCAAAATCACATCGAAGCGGGCGTGCGAGAGCGCCGCCATGTTTACGTACACTACGTACACCTACGCTATCACGGTAACGTGAAGTCTGAAAAATACCGCGCGTACGAGAAGCGATACGGGTGACGTATGCATCTGCCCATGCGCACTTCGATTCCGGTATCACGGTACACCCGGTAAGTCCGGTATACTATAACTCTTTAATATTGAAATGACGGACTTGTAACATTACTACCGTGTTTGCATTGTTTCCATGTGCACTTACGAAAGCCAGTACGCGAGTGTGCTTTATACAAGTGAGAGTTTCGTTTTTGAAAGGTAGGTAATGTAGCACCCGCTCTGCATTTCTGGGATATTAAAGGGGCCCTCCAACACTTTTGAAGCACCTATATTTTGTATGTGTTTTGCGTAGACTGATGGCCGGAGATAATTTTAGCATAGGTCCAAGTATCGATATCAAATCATTTAGCATTATAATCGTGCAATAAAGTCACCTCATTGCTGCCGACCACGTCGGCGCACAGTGGCGTTCGCTAGAACTACGCAGGCGGAAATGAGACGATGAGCGCAGCCTATCACAGGTCGCGTAAAGCCTCGCTCCGAAGCAAAAGGTTCTTACAGCCTCGCTCCGAAGCTCGAGTTCTGACAAGTCAGTGAGGCGCATTTCTACCAGCCTCACCCAGCTGTTTGTCTGCGTAAACAAGTTGGCGTGGTCAGGCACTACGTTGCCTGTTGCTATAACAACAGCGTCATAAACACATTTGACTGAACAGGTAACAATGGTGTACGAGCTTCCCCCACGTAAGAGCTTTCAGCCCATGTCTTTGGAGGCCCCCTGCAACGTCACAGTAGAGGGTCAAATGTGGTCATGTCCCCCCGCGAAATTCGAGTTGAGGGTAGGGATTTTCCTTCTTGTATTTTGAATTTTTAAAAATTGAATAACTTCGTACTGCGTGCCGCTATTGCTGCCGTTCTTGCTGCACTAATTTGTCCGTGTGTCAGTCTATGAAGTCCATGAGTAAACAAAAAAAAAAGGGGGGGGGGTCGAAAAGTGTTAGAGGGCCCCTTTAAGTTTCTTATATTTGCATGAGCATTATGCTCCCAATGCCAAAATTTCTGATGTTATATATGCCTCTCTATGCAGGAAAAGAAGGAAACGAGCTCCCCCGAAAAGTCAAGGAAATAAACCCTTTCGCCTAAAATGCCTCTCATTGATAGAGCTGTCAAAATCTCGCCACCACCAAACTTCACCCTCAAAGTAGTGGTACAACAAAAAACTAACAAATAAAAACAAATAATTGCAAAAGAGGTACCATTAACAGCTGAAAAAGAACCAACGGGGCCTTTTAAAATGTATCGAGGCTTCTCGTAATTTCATTGACCAGATAATGAGGCGTAATATATTGCCAGATGAAGGATTGGAAATTTCTGAAGCATAGTTGTCTCCAGATATCCAGGAGCTGGGTCGAATCCTTCAGGACCCCAATAAAAGTTTTTCATCCATCCATACAGGAGCTTCTCAAAGGAGCACGTAAAAAAACGAATACCCCCCCCCCCTCTCCCTAGCGCGGCCGCTAGATGAAAGAGCGCACGGTACGGCCTGCCACGTCGAGCGGCTTTCTATGGGAGAGTGCGTGTCAGCCGTAGGGCCAGTTGCGGCCGCTGCAGCGCGACGGGGCGGGGACAGGAGGGGCGGGAAAACGAGTGGCGCCGGCTCCCTCGGGGCAGCAGCTGCAGCAAATCAGCCGGTGTTTGTCACAAAGGTGACCCACTTAGTGGTTCTAATCAATGTTTTTTTAATCTCGTTTATCACAGCGATGACATATGGCGTATTTAGTTGACTACGATGCGCTATCCAATTAAGAAGCCAATTGATTTTTCCTGTGCGAGCCAAACAACTGACATTTCTTTTTCAGACCCAGCTTCTTGCTTTGAGGCTGAAAGAAAAATCCTCGAAACATGTAGCTGAATGATATGGCACTGAATGCATGACAAAGTCATTGTTCTATTTATGAAGATGTCTTAAACTAACATACTTTGATTTTTGTGACGTTTATTCAGCACTTTCGCGTTTTCTCAGCTGGAATGCTTGACAAATAATTTTTTGGACACTTGAAAATAGTGGTTCATAGCTTTTATATGCTGAAAGCGTATGAAAAAAAAACATGATTTGATTATTCTTCACGTTATCCAGTACATAGTAGTGTGCCTAAAAGTAATTAAGCTTCAAATGCTGGATAAAAGTGGTTTCTACAAATATGGTGACGCACTCCTCGTAACTTTATTGAAGAGGCTGCGAAAGTATTAGTAGTGGTATTCAAATTTCTTGATAGCTCTTACTACGCACACACACGACCGGATGAAGTGACAATCTCATTTTTATTATGTTTACAGATCGCAAAATCACGGCTGCTGTAGGGCAGTCGAGTGCACGTGACGTTCCTTCTTTTCAGCGAGCACATGTGCCAATTTTTTGACCATACATAGTAGAACAAATAAACAGTAATAGATGACAGAACCACATGACAGAGACTGCTAGAAGGCAAGCGCGTTAGAGTGCTATCGGAATTTGCCAGTGCTTGTGAAGAGGTTAACATGAAAAGACCGAACAGATCGTCTTATTGTCGATAGGCACAGAAGCCAAAAGTTGGGCGCGCAAACTGGAGCAATTGTCAAGTCGTTTTATGCAAAAAGGTAAAGAAGTAAAAATAAGTAAAAAACGACAGGCTCAGCCATAAATTTACAAAAATTAAATATTTTCACGCATATTGTTTCGATTATGTGTTCACTGTTGAATTAGTTACATTATCATAAGAACGGCGGGACGGAAAGGGACAAAATCATTTAAGGTGACGGTACCACCGTCGCCATCTTGCGAGTAGTTTCTGCTTGAGCCACCAGAAGACGCCACTAAGTCACGTTTGGAAAAAAGGGAGGAAAATGCACTCTCCGTAGCATGCAGTGGCGAAGAGCCTGTTCCTGCTGGAACTAATCCATTTTTTTCGGGGGTGCCGCTGCTCCCATATCTCCTTTGAAACGTTTCAAATGTGCGTGACGCCCCCCCCCCCCCACGCTCCCCAATAACAACAGCAACAAAAAAAGGCAGGGACCGGAGAGAGCCTTTGTAGAAAGAGGTGCCTCTCTCTCTCCTGCCCCAAGGGTTGCTGGAAATAATGGTTTGGTTTCTGAACCAACTCTTTCTCTTCCTCCCTAAAAAAGAGTAGAAAGAAAAAGAGTAGAAAAAGAGTAGTTCTGGAGGAAGTTCTTCAGTGGCCCTGAATACTGGCGGTGTTGGGTCGCCTGGAACAGACTTTGTGCACACTTTGTGCACATGTATAGTAATTATAGATTTCTCCACTGTCAGCAGCTTTGGTTGGACTGTGAATGTAGTGTGGGTGTCGCGCATGGTCCGCTACATTCAGAAGCTACCGAGGAAGCTCATTTCCACTACTTCCTGGCTATCATTGTACAAAGCCCCTTTTCTGTGCCTTGCAGTGAGCCAAAAATGGTGATTTTGCATGCATGAACGACAGAAGGGCTTTGCCTTTTTGCTAGCGAGAACACTATGAGCCTCATGCATCCCAAAACAGATGTATGGGGCGCAGCTGTAAACAGATGTATGGGGCGCAGGTGGCTATCAGTGGCGCCTCTATAGGCGGTGCACAAGGCGTATACACGAATGCGCTGCTCACCTTTAGCGAAACATATGAGAGACAATTTTTTCATCTATAAAACGAGTCCTCCTAGCACCGCACCGAAGAGCGCAAGTCGTAACACAGATGCGAATTGCGTCCTTTTGGGAGTATTGAATAATAAAATGCGTAAGGGCTCTTTCTCAGCGAAACCCTACCTATCTGTATAGACCCAGAGTCGACACCCGAAAACTAGCTCAGCTTTTCCAAGAGGCTGTCCAATAAGGCACACGGAAGCGATTGTTCTTGTACTAAAATTATAATTTCATCCCGCAGGTTGGCTGCTAATGGCAAAGTCGGGCAACATTGGGCGATGTGCATTATTTTCAGCTGTCTAGATAGCAGCAACGTAAAGTAAGAGATAAATAAAACAGAACACAGAGAGAGACGGCAGTTGAACGAAGAACGCATTCAGTGCGAAATCTCCACCGAAGCATCGAGAAGGTTGGTCCTGACAAGGACCGTTTTTTTTTTTTCTGGCTTTCTTGCTTCTGCTAGAGGTGGTGGATATCGCCGCATCCGAAGCCCCGGAGCATGCAACTTAGCGCAAGGGTTTGAAAAAGGGCGCCCGCGGCTTCGCACGGAATAAATGTTTGTTACTTTGCTAAAGAGTACTCGCAAGCTGCAGAGACGGCACTGGTCTCAACCATTCTTTTTTTCTTGAGGCACCCCATGCAGTCACTATGAATTGAAACTTCACCGTGGCTCGAAAATTCTCTATTTCAGAATCGGCGTCCAGATTTTAGACATTGTGGAAGTCTTTAGTGATGTGTTTTTTTTTCTAAACTTGACGTCAAAACCCTTTTGACGTCAAATGACCCATTTATAGGATACTGGAAAGGCGTTCTTTCAATGACAACGTTAGGTGACATTTTATTCAAATTCGCTGTGCCCCCCCCCCCCCTCTATATTTTTACCATCTTCAGTGTCTCGGCACTTGTGGGACTAAATTTCGTGATTGCAGCACGCTAGCTGATTGAGACCCCTGGCCTAGCGAGTGGAAGCTGCAAAATTGGTCCCGGCACCAGATTTGTCATTTGGGGGATATGCGGCTCACACATATGCCTAGGTCCATCGGAGGGGCACGCTTGAGCGCGCCCATGTTTAGTGCGAACGCCTCATTTACTAGGTGTCTAGCGGCCGATGCCAGCGATACTGAGACGGTAAATGAGCTACGTCGCGCGCTCTGGTCAGTGAAGGTTGGTTGGTTGAAAAACTTTATTTCTGGTCAGTGAAGGGTGCCTAGAAAATAAGGCATCACTTGATCTACATGAGAAAAAGGATTATCTGCTAAATTTAGTTTTGCTATAGGTTGTTATAAATTGTGCGCGTGTTGTCTATTTCGCGCAGTGCAAGCTTTATTCCTGTGTTTCCAAACTTCAGTAGGCGTCGGGACGCGTTACGTTTGTTTTGCTGCGCGCGGCTGGGAACGCTAGAGTTCACGCAGCCATCCGCACTTTTCGCTGCAGTCGGGGAAATATGGCTCGCTAACTAACGGCTTGCAAAAGAGTTACTGCGCATATGCGAGTAAGCTTGTTTTCCACACGAAAGCCTCAACCACAGACTAGCTGACGAATTATTTTTTTCCCATTTACCACTAATCCCTGTCTTTCCTTTCTTTCGTTTTCTCCTTTCTCTCAGTGGAAGAGGAAACTTACAATCAGGCGTGACATTCCTGAAGTACGTTTTGAGAAGTCTTGGTGCTGATCCTGCCCCTTCGTATGAATGTGGAGTGGTGAACAAGTTTAGAGCGAGAAAAGTAGTCAGGGAAGCAGAAGTTTTACAGGTGTTTGCAAAGTGGGCGCCAGGTGCAACACCCTCTACGACGGAGTTGCCTTGTCGGCGCTTTCGGGAAACGGGAGACAGCATGAACGAATGGATTCGCAGCGCGCCGTTGAGTACACAACGAGCGCGTAGCAATGGGCATTTCTGAGAACGCGGCATCGGCTCCCGTCGTAGTGTGATGACGTCAAGAGGCCTCAGCTAGTCTAGAGGGTATTGGCCAGGGGTCGCTCACTATTTTGCAAAGGCCAACATAAAAAAAAAGAAAAAAGAAAGATTTTTCTGTCGAGCCAGGTGGCACACTTGTCACCACCCCATTATAACGGGGACGCTCATATCATCCATCCATCCATCCAACAAGGCTGTTGCAGTGGTGGCGCGCGACGCAGAGGTAGTGATTTACGTGGACAAAAATTGAAGGCGTTCAGACTAACTATACGAACTGGTACGGGGTGTGTACGCCTGTGGAGTGTTTTAGTTTATTTACTTGATAGGTGTTTTTTTTTTGTTCTCTGGTTAGGGCGAATTAATCTTGCCCGCCCGATACAAAGGGATCAGCCTCAAATCATCAGAGTCAATGGGCCTTTTTCAGGTCCGAACAGCGCCTCCAGTGGAGATCACCGAAATCGAAACTGGGAGTCCGTGGCCTCCGAAGTTATCCGCCACGGCCCGGTAGAAAAATCTCGTAGGCCTGGTATTTTTCGGGATAATTTGCAAACGACGCCAGGTGCCCTTCAGTTCGCACCTGTCGCCGCCCTGTGCAACGTTTATAGAAGCTGTTTGGCTCTGTTACTCCCCCAAAACATGGCGTCCAGTCACCACCACTTGCACCACTTCGCATGCGCAGGCTAGTCTCCCGAAAAAAAAGTCCATTGTTATCCTAGTTCAACCAGCTTCACATGAAATATTCAAACACACATACACTGCCAGACACTCGTCACCTCCCTGCGATGGGAAAGATAATGTGCTACAGGCTTCAAAAATATGGGGAGGCAAGGTCCAGTTCTTTGTGTCCTTCAAAAACGCTTCTACAGTCACCTGAGTACAAAGGCGAGCAACCAAGCAATTCCTGGAATCTTTGGCACAATAGCCTAACCTGCTGGCTATGCATTCCTTATGTACAGTGCGACACGCTTTATTCCCTTCTTCCTTTCTCTCTCTTCTTCTTTCTTTCTTTTTCAGCAGAATTTAGCCACTGAAGTCTAAAGAAGTCTATCCGTGTTTTGGCGGCTTAGTTATGTTTAGAAGCGCCACTTTTGACGAACGTCAGAACTGACGTGAAACAACTTGATGTTTTTTTTGACAGATGGCGCCACCGTCAAAAAGTGTTCGCGAGCTTTATTATTTTTGAAAAATCTTTTGTTTCAAGCACCGCTTCGTAAAGTTAGTGAGTACTGGTGATTACAAGACACTACATGGTCCTGCTAATGTGCAATACTTGTTGTGAATTAGCCTACAAAAGACAAAAAAAGGAAATTTGCACGAACCTGGCAAGCAGAAAAAAGAGCTAAATTCACTGCTGTCCTACAAATTTTCTAATTAACTTACGACAATTTTCTCTTCATAGAAACCTAGGGAAAGGCTTGCTGATTTATTATTGAAGATTTCAGAGTTTCAGCTTGGATAGTTTTGTCCCTTCGTCGGTAATGCCTGACCAAGTAGCGCCATAAATTGCCATATTGAAGGAGTAATAATTCAAGAACTGTTCATCAGAACACAAAACAACTTCGCGTACACATAATACACATTGTAACCTGAAAACCCATTCAATATTGTTGTTCTGCACAAAATAGAAAAAAAGTTATTTACTCATAAACTTTCATTCTTTTGCCCATTTTTATCAGAGCGTGCATCACTTTCTAATTGCTTTACTGGTAATATCTCTTCATAGAAACCTTGCATAACGCTTCGTTAAAAGGCTCAGCAAATTTCATTTCGTTATGTTGGACAGTTTTGCTGCACTGGCAGTACAACGGAGGCTTGTACAGCAAAAACGCTGTTTTTTGCTCACACTGTTTTAATTGCCATGAAATAACACTCCAGACTAGGCGAAAATACTAGTTGTCATTAGAAAGCGGAGAACGTAAACTTTCTAATGCAATAGAACTCATATTCTTCCATTGAGCAGAGCAAGCACAGTGAGCCAGTAAACAACGACTAAAATGTCGAGCTCTTGCCACTGGAGTGGGACCGCCACCTTAAAAGGGCAGGAACACGAGCAGTTGTGTTCGCCCATTGCAGCATTTCATCACTCTTTTCGTCTCACAGTTGTGACATCATTCATTTCATAACTGCTCACTCAATAGACCCTTTTCATAAATACACCACCTGACGGTGAGCTTTTCGTCAGTTTCGCTTCGCAAAGGAATGTGGGATAGAAAGCGCCATCATGAGAGCATGCAAAGCGAGCCGTCAAATGCGTGAGTGCTGTGTTGTTTGTGTTGTCAGCTGGTTCTTTGGTTCTCAATGTCCTTTGGTATACACTCTACCATTGCCTGGTTTTCCTCTCTGGCCTTTGCTCCCGTCCACAAGTACACCAAACCAAGGAGTGTCATCTGCCCAGCTACTTTTCCTCTCAACCATAAATGTTCCATGCACCCTTGCTTGGCTCTTTGCCAACCCATACTTTTATGCATAAATGTACCGATTCCACCCCCCTTTTCACTGCCTTCTGTTCCATTGCAATATTCCCATACGTAGTCCGGATTGCAAGGTGGTTGCTCACTGTCACAAAGATGTGTCTCCACAACCCCATATACCATCAGCTTCTTCTGCCTTAACTGCTCTTCTATCTCTTCCCACTTTAACTCATTCCTGCCACCCTGCATGTTAATATAGCTATGTCTGACTTAGCTCGGCCCTTGTGCTTACGTCGATCACTTTTCCCACAGATCCGTTGTGGCTTGAATATTTGTGCCCCTTTACAACCGTATTTGGCTACACTGCTGGCCTCAGGGCTCTGGGTCCGCCTAAAGAAGCTGTGGCTTGACGACCCATTCTATTACCAACCCTCCTGCCCGTCGCACCGCTGTATTGAATGCCATCGTGTGCAAAGGGCTGAGCGCCGGGCTCGTACACATCTTGGTTCACCTCCAATACACTGTATCGGAGCTGCCGGCTCATACCCTTGATCACACAGTTGGCCTCCACTACCCTCCTTTCAATCCCACAAGACTGTCTCCATACCTCTGGGACTGTGCAAATGGTCGCATGAACACGCCCACGGGCGTCTCGGAGCTTACGCATCCCATATTCTAACTGTCTCTGAAGGTTCTGATCCTTGCCCTTCAACACATCATTGAGCCCAGCATGAATAATAGTGAGATTTTCGCCCTCAATGCTGTCCTCTACAACCTCCTGAGCTTGGCCAGTGCATACACCATGCTCTTCCCTGATTGGGCCTCCACCCTTACTCTCGCATCTTCATTCACTGTCGTGAAGACGCCATCCATAACTCTGGCCACGTTAGAGTCCCCCACCACCAGTACCTTTCTATGCTCCAATCACTGGCTTCCTGTTTGTGATGGTGCCCCTGTTTGCTTCATCTGTTTCTCTCTTCCGTCTGTCCTGTGTTCCTGCCCTGTTCGAAGACTGCCGCGCCACAGAGCTGTATGTTCTCGGAGCCTCCATGCTGTGGCTAGACACTGCGGCCCCCTGACCTCCCTTCTCGCCTGTCACCTTCGCCGCTAAATGTGTGACATGCTAATATGACGAACCAAACCAAGTAGATCATTCAAGTGTTTGATAACTTTTTCCCAACGTGTTAGAGAGCACTACAAATGGCTTCTAAGCTAGATTCTGATTGCAGATCAGTGCTGTGTTGGTTTTTGCACTTTGCTGGTTGTGTAAATACCCTTTAGCATCTACAAAATGCATGTGGCACTTCTTGATGAGACAGATATTAATTTGATATTACAGCCAAGCACTGCGTAGAAGGCTTTGACATGTCATCAGTAGTCAAAATACCCTATAATGCAATAAAGCGTGCCCAAAATTTTCAATGCGACAATACCGGTCATAGGATTGCACCAGAACACTGTACAGAAGTTCTCGGCATGTTTTCTAACACAACTGAATATCTTGATATTGATACATGGCAGCCGCTAAACACGGCTGCATAAAAGAGAAGGACAAAGTGAGTTTCGTTTGATGCTGGACTGGTGCCATCTTGCTCGTTGAGTTCTGTGCGTTCCAAATAGATGAGTAAAGAAGTTACTCGTAACATTATTGGTGGAGGTGTGGGGTAGAGGAAGTACCAGGAGTTGAAGCAGTCGAAAGTTCACCGATGGTGCGACCGCTGCGCGTCTCCATCAAGGTACGGGGGTCGTCCACCTCCACCAATAATGTTTCGCTGTTATCGAACATTGCCCTAATGAACTCATTCTTGGTATGGATTTTCTAGCCACGCACTCTGCCCTCATAGATTGTTCAGCTGGCTCTCTCCATCTCTATTTACCTCTCTTTTCCGACCCGACCAGCCCACCGCAAACAGCCTCTGCTGCATTGATTTCACGCGCCTCCCGCCTAACTCTGTCACACATGTCGACTTATCCTCCATGCCGCCAGTACCTGATGGTGATTGCATGGTGGCCCCGATTCCTTCCGTGGTGCTTACGCATGGGGTTGCTGTGCCGCATATGATTCTGACGATTACGAGAAACCGCACCTTCCTTCCACTGGTGAACTTATCACTCACCACCCAAGTTCTACCATAGGGCATCTCCCTGGCCTAAATTGGCGCTCCCCAAGATGACCATGTGGAGCCCTTCAGAGTTGACGATTGCTGCAGCTCAGTCAGTGGTTCCACTCCATTACGTTATTGGGGCGTCGACATCGAGCGAATGGTGTCATCGGTCCTCACGTCTGAGCAAGCTGCAGCGCTTTGCCATGTTATTGAGGGCTATCGTAGCATTTTCGACTTTGCCAGCAACTCCTTAAGCCAAATTACCATTGTTACTCATCGCATAAATACTGGCCATGCAACTCACATTCACCGACGCCCCTACCGTGTCTCTGCGTCGGAGCGTGCAATATTACATCATGAAGTCGGCGAAATGCTTGCGAAACACATTATCGAGTCTTCATGCAGCCCCTGGGCTTCTTCAGTCGTCCTTGTTAAAAAGAAGAATGAAACATGGCGCTTTTGTGTCGATTACCGCCACCTCAATAAAATTACAAAAGAAGACGTTTATCCTTTACCTCGCATCGACGACGCCCTTGACTGCCTGTACGGTGCTACTTATTTTTCAACTATTGATCTTCGGTCAGGATACTGGCAGATAGCCGTCGACGAGATGGACCACGAGAAGACCGCATTCATCACTCCTGATGGCCTTTATCAGTTCAAGGTGATGCCCTTCGGTCTCTGCAATGCGCCAGCCACATTTGAAAGATTGATGGACTCATTGCTCCAAGGGTTGAAATGGTCCACCTGCTTGTGTTATCTTGACGATGTTATTGTCTTTTCGCCCACATTCGACTCGCATCTCGATCGTTTGTCAGCTATTCTGGGCGTTTTTCGTCAAGCCGGACTCCAACTTAACGCCTCTAAGTGCCACTTCGCTCGTCTTCCGTGCTTGGTCACCTTGCCGATGCCCAAGGCGTGCGTCCAGACCGAGAGAAAATTAGCGCAGTCATGAACTTTCCCTTTCCGAGGACCACAAAGGATGTCCGCAGTTTTGTGGGGTTGTGCTGAGATTTCAGACGCTTTGTTAAGTACTTTGCGACCATTGCACGCCCCCTCACAGACCTCTTGAAGAAAGACGCCTCGTTTATTTGGGGCCATGACCAAGCGTCATCGTTTTCCCAACTTACGAAACTGCTTACAACGCCACCAATCTTGGCTCACTTTGATCCATTAGCCCCAACTGAGGTTTACACGGACGCCAGTGGACACGGCATAGGAGCTGTGCTATTGCAGCAACAACGGGGACACGACCGTGTTATAGCCTACGCAAGTCGACTGCTATCTCCAGCCGAGCGCAACTATTCCATCACGGAGCGCGAGGGCCTCGCCCTTGTATGGGCAGTGGCCAAGTTTCGTCCATACCTGTACGGGCGCTCATTCCGTGTTGTCACGGATTATCACGCACTCTGCTGGCTAGCCTCCCTGAAGGACCCCACAAGACGTCCCGCTCATTGGGCCCTACGCCTTCAAGAATACACGTTCTCTGTAACGTATAAAACATGGCGATTACATCAAGATGCGGATTGTTTATCCCGCTACCCTGTTGACGAAGCAACCGATACTGACGCTATCACGATGTTTTTTCCGTGTCGCAGCTGTCGAACATTGGCGAAGAACAACGTCGGGGTGCTTCTTTACGAGCCATGATTGACAAACTGGAGTCAATGCCTCGCGAACCGTCCCTACGAATGTTTTTGCTGAAAGACGGGATCCTATATCGCCGTAACCTTGATTCCTTCGGATCAGACTTACTTCCTGTCATCCCAGCGCACCTGCGTTCCACTGTCCTGCATCAACTTCATGACGCTCCCATGACGCGCCATTTGGGCGTTTCTCACACATACGATCGGGTACGACGTCGGTTTTTTGGGCCTGGACTTGCCCGCTCTGTTCGACGCTATGTTGCCGCTTGTGAGCCCTGTCAGCGTCGCAAAACGCCGTCTGCCCTCCCTGCCGGCTACCTTCAGCCGATCGACGTTCCCACTGAACCTTTCTTTCAAGTTGGTCTCGACCTGTTGGGCCCTTTTCCACTCTTCACAGCTAGAAATAAATGGATTGCTGTTGCCACAGACTACGCGACGTGGTACGTAATTACACGAGCACTCCCGACCAGTTGCGCTACCGACGTTGCGGACTTTCTGCTGTACGACATAATATTAGTGCACGGTGCTCCCCGCCAACTTCTAACCGACCGTGGCCGCACGTTCTTATCAGCTAGTCGTTCATGAAATCCTGAGGTCTTGCCATACCAAGCATAAATTTACTACTTCGTACCATGCCCAGTCAAATTGCCTCACGGAGCGCCTCAACAGGACCCTAACCGATATCCTTGCCAAATACGTTGCGCCAGACCACCAGGACATCATTTGCCGTATGTGAAATTCGCCTACAAATCATCTCATCACAACACTGCCGGCTATTCACCCTTCTATCTCCTATATGGCCGGGACCCAACTCTACCCTTAGACACTTTGCTACCTGCGGCTACTGAATATGCCGGGGAAGCCATTGCCCGCGCCGACCACGCGCGCCATGTCGCCCGTAACCGTCTACAGGCTTCGCAGGCGCACCAACAACAGCTCTACAATTCTCACCACAGGGACGTGCACTTTTCCCCGGGTTCTCTCGTGCTCCTCTGGTAACCTACTCGGCGTGTGGGACTGTCTGAAAAACTGTTGTCGGCCTACACTGGACCATTGCGTATCGTTCGCCAAGTGACAGACGTCACGTACGAGATTGTTCCAACCGATCCAACAAAGTCATCGTGAGCTCCGAGCGACACCGTTCACGTGGCTCGGCTAAAGCCGTATTACCCCCCTTCGACATCATCTGCGTAGATTGAGCACCGGGACGGTGCTTCTACCGCCGGGGGTTATGATACATGGCAGCCGCTACACACGGCTGCATGAAAGAGAAGGACGAAGTGAGTTTCGTTTGATGCTGGACTGGCGCCATCTTGCTCGACGAGTTCTGTGCGTTCTAAATAGATTATAAAGAAGTTACTCGTAACAATATTTTCAATACGCTTAGGTGCATGTATATATACTCCTAGGTAAGGTGCATACTAAAAAACTGAACATAAATGAATCAGTCCTGGGAAACACACACAATGATTCAATGTTCGAAAGCATCTAATATTTTCTTGGGATCATTAGAATCTGGAGGAACAGATAAATACACGCACAGTTCTGAATGGTCTCATAAGTCACATGAGGTACTGTTTGCATTTCTTTTAAACAAAGTGCAGTACAGTACTAGTGCACCGTCATTCATTCTGTACATGCATGTGGGGACTTTCTCTTCCTACTACCGTGTCATTGCGCAGCTGATTTCCATTCAGGTGCTTCTCACTTACAAGTTTTTCAGTTATTTGTCCGGCTATAAACAAAACGGGTGTTATATAACAACAAACTGTAAAACGACGGAGAAATGCCATTGTATGCCTATAGCTATGAGGGGGGGGGGAGTGATTTTAAGTGAAAAGTTGACAAAAGTGAGCCCCATAACTGTCTCTCAAGGGGAGGACACCTCAACAGTAGCTCACGAGGGGTGGGGGTAAAGGAGGGATTAAAAGGATAAAATTAAAAGGTAAAGAGATAGAGAGAGAGGAAGGAGAGGGCAAGGCGCAGGAACAGTGAACGACGGAAGTAAGGAGAAAGTAGGAAAGATGGACACGATCGCAGGAGTCCGAGGACGGGGCGAGAGCTCTAGCCGGCGTTAGGAGAGGGCGTAGGGCGAGCCCAGTCGGCCAGAGCTGTGCTGTCATCGGAGATCGCGGAGGCGCAACCGGTCGGCATGAAATCCAGTGAGAGAGTCAGCTATGAGTATCAGAGTGAACTAGAAATTAAGAATGTGTGTATTAGAATGCTGCCAAACAACGTAAGTGCTACTGAGCGTGGCAGAGAAGCAGAACAAGCGAGAAGTGAAATATCAGGCAATACCAGGAGCACTTCATCATGCAACTTTCTTTTTCGATCACCACAGCAACGCCCGTTCGAGTTTCTACCTTGTACATGAATGGAAATGAGACCGCTGACAGCTGAATGTGTCAGCGTCGCTGGTACCTGACACGAAATCACGTCACACTGTTACACCCAGCGCAAGCTTGTTATTAGCTTGGCAACACACGAAAACAATTTGCACCGAAGCCAACGAATGTTTCACTGTATTACAATCCACGAATACACTTATACAAGTACGTACGTTTTCACATCACCGAAATGTGCTGGCTAGTGCGAGGTTCGCAGCGACGATGAATACGAATGTTGAAAACTAACAGAGTGTAAATAAAAACTCCTCCGCACACACTACGCGATGTTTCTGGCATCGTATATAGTGTCTATGTTGCGATGGAAACTACCGTCAATTTTTTTCAGCCGATGTTCCTCGCATGTGCTGGTTCATACAAACTTTACTGTAGAGGCCTACGCTGGATGCAGATGACACCGCACTGAACTGCCTCCGCGGTAGGTGAGGGCTCACGCTGAAAGCTTCAAACCTCTGAAGTCTGTTTACAAGAGTCTTTTATCACAGAAAATCACAGATCAAAGCACGGGAACACCAACATGCTCCAGTAGTCTGTACGATGTTTTTGCTCGGCCGACGATCGCGCTCAGGACCGGCGCAAGCGCAGCCGGCTGGAATTCACTGGATTTGTCGGCGTCGCTCGAACTTGGCACGAAATCATGTCACGCTGGTAGCATTCGCAGTCGTTCGTCGTGTCCTTGTCGTTCTAGATTACGAAGCGGTCATTCAGGAATGTTTGGAGTAGTTTCCGTGCTTGCTTACAGCACTCAGCTGTGCCTTCGAAGCGGCGGCCATTAGGCATAGCATTAGGAGGCCTCGCGGCCTCTGGTTGGTTGGCGCCGCTGTACGCGTGGTGGCGTGGCGTACGCGCGGCGAAAATGGGTGTGTTTCAATCACGGGGGAAGGAAAGATGGGAGAGGCCCTGACGTCACTCGTTGTGAAGCCATGGTGAAGCCGGAAGTCGGCCATATTGATTGGGAAATTCTCCTCTCGTTTACATCCGAATGTAAAGCAGATGGTGCGACTCTCTTTCCGGCTCGGAAAGCACGTGGGCTGCGCATTGCGCGTGTCGTGACGATCCGAAACCAATGTAACGGGGCTCAACCCTCTGGGCCACTGCAGCACCTTCGCGAAATCATTTCGTCCGAGTATTAACGGCGAGCAATGGCTCGCCGACAACGAAGTACAAAAGAACGCGCGCTAGATGCACTGACAATGGTGAGTGTTTTCACGTCATTAGCTCAGCAACTGTACAGACAACACGATCGGTCGTGCGCCTTCTTCTAAGGTTGCGTTCCACCACGCGGCTGACGCGGGAACCGGCCACTGTGCCCGTGTTCCGCGAAAAACTCACCGGCATCAGCATTGTGTGACCGCGGTGACTTTTAGCACCGTGCAAGTGACACACGGTTGCTCTAACGCTGTGATTACAATGCTGGGTGAGAGTCACAAGCGGAACAAAAAAGGTGTTTTAATACGCACATGCAAGTTGTTACTGTTATAATGAGGCGTTTTAGAGTGGCACTATTTTATAAAACAGGAGAGCGGTCACGACACGTCAAGCGCTAATGCCGGAACTAGCATGAGTATCCAGCCAACCAAACGTCGTCTTCTTTCCCGACTGAGTCATACCCCCTGCCTTTCTGAGTAGCACTTATCTTCTTCACTACATTTTCCTCCCCTCCGGAAAAGAGCCATCTTGGCGACTCATGGGCAGTAGATAATAGAGGGATCGTAATACGGTTTTAGGCGGTCTATGTGGACGGTCTTACGTCCACGGCGTCGTTGATCATGGGGCTGCTCAAGCGGCTCCACGATGTAATTGACGGGTGAAGCTTGTTTAACCACACGGTAAGGTCCGTCATACTTGTACATCAGTTTCGTTGAGAGACCAGGGCTGGTTGAAGAGATGCGAAGCCAGACAAGGTCATCTGATGCATAAGAAGCCGGAGGCGTCGGGCTATCGCGGTGGTGTTTCTGGCGTTGCTGTTCAGCACTTGTGAAGCAACGCGCAAGCTGACGACACTCTTCCGCGTATTTAGCAGCTTGTGACATCGTCGTCGACTCAGCAACATCCGGGTGGCAAGGAAGGATGGTGTCTAGCGTGCAAGAGAGCTCGCGACCATAAAGGAGGAAATATGGAGAGAAACCAGTGGTTGTCTGGACAGCAGTATTATGCGCGTAGGTTACAAAAGGGAGAATACTGTCCTAATTGGTGTGATCGCGGTTGCGACATACATTGACAGCATATCTCCTAATGTACGGTTGAATCGTTCTGTAATGCCATTAGTATGAGGATGATACGCGGTGGTGGTGCGATGAATCACTTGGCATTCCTTGAGAAGCGATTCGACAGCGTCCGACAAAAACACACGCCCTCGGTCACTCAGGAGTTCACGTGGTGCACCGTGACGTAAAATTATCTGATGCAGTATGAAACGACCGACGTCACTGGCTGACACAAAAGAGAGTGGTGAAGTTTCTGCGTAGCGCGTAAAGTGATCGATAGCGACGTTTACCCAGCGATTTCCAGCTGGTGTAATCGGAAGAGGTTCATACAGATCAATACCAACACGGTCAAACGGTCGAGCAGGACAAGATAAGGGTTGTTGTGGAGCTGGAGAACTTGGAGTGGGATTCTTCTGGCGTTGACAAGCGAGACAGGAACGTACATAGCAACGAACGAAGCGATACATTCCACGCCAGTAGTAGTGGTGGGACAAGCGGGTGTAGGTTTCTAACACTCAAGCATGGGCGCATTGTGGGTCGGCGTGAAAGGAGGCGCATATGTCTGAGCGGAGACGTCTGAGAATCACTAGGAGCCATGGGCGTCCTTCGGAAAGATAATTCCGTCTGTATAGCAAACCATCTCTGATGACGAAGTGCTGTATTTGACGGCGCATACCTCTAGAGATATTTTGCGTGGGAGTTAGACTCAACAAGTTGATAAGTGAAGCGATGCAAGGATCTTTTTGTTGCTCCTGTAGCATGTCACTGACACTAAGTGCAGATACGGTGGGGGCAGGCGAGGACGGTGACTTGTCACTACATCGTAGAGGTGATCGGGGCAAAGTGTCTGCGTCGGGATGTTTTCGGCCAGATCGGTAAACGACGTGGATGTCGTACTCTTGTAGCCGAAGCGCCCAACGGGCGAGCCGGCTGGTGGGATCTTTTAACGAGGAGAGCCAACATAATGCATGATGATCTGTAACCACGCTGAATGGGTGCCCGTAAAGATAGGGTCGAAACATGCCTATGGCCCATATGATGGCTAGACACTCTTTTTCGGTGACTGAATAGTTGGCTTCTGCTTTTGTGAGTGCACGGCTGGCGTAAGAGACGACGTACTCACCAAATCCAGGTTTACGCTGGGCGAGCACAGCACCGAGGCTAACTCCGCTAGCATCTGTATTTCCGTCGGGGCAAGAGGATGTATTTTCGTCGGGGCAAGAGGATCAAAATGTCGCAGTATAGGAGGTGACGTAAAGAGGTGGCGGAGTGTGGCAAATGCATCATCACAAGCTGACGACCAACTAGAAAGGTCGTTGTTGCCGGCAAGAAGGTCAGTCAAGGGCGATATGATGAAGGCGAAGTTGCGAATAAAACGATGAAAATATGAACATAAACCGAGAAAGCTGCGAAGTTCTTTTAAGGTCTTCGGCTTAGGAAATTCGGCAACGGCACGGAGTTTCGTCGGATCCAGAAGAATGCCATCTCTAGATACAACATGGCCCAAAATTGGGAGTTTTCGAGCGCCGATCGCAGCACTTCTTCAAGTTGAGCTGTAGACTGGCGGCGGTGATTCAAGTAAGCACTGTCTCGAGCCGCTGAAGATGCGTTGAAAAGTCACTTGAAAATATCACGACGTTGTCTAACTAACACAGACATCTCTGCCATTTCAGGCCATGGAGGATGTTGTCGATCATGTGCTCGAAACTGGCAGGCGCATTGCAGAGCCCGAATGGCATGACGTTAAATTCGTATAAGCCATCAGGTGTAACAAAAGCCGTCTTGGGGCGGTCAGCCTCAGCCATGGGAACCTGCCAATAACCTGAACGCAGATCTAGTGACGAGAAGAACTCCGCGCCTTGTAAGCAGTCAAGGGCATCGTCTATGCGAGGTAGCGGGTAAACATCTTTGCGCGTGATCTTATTCAACCGGCGGTAGTCGACGCAGAATCTTATTGAGCCATCCTTTTTCTTGACTAGAACAACTGGGGAGGCCCACGGGCTGTTAGAGGGCTCAATAACACCTCGCTTCAACATGTCGTCAACTTGTTGCACGATTATGCGACGCTCATATGCCGATACCCGATACGGACGCTGACGTGAAGGAGCGTGAAGTCTAGTGTCGATTTCGTGAGATACAGTGGAAGCACGGCCCAAAGTCAGTTGCTGGTGGTCGAAGCTGGCGCGGAAGCGCTCGAGGAGGGCGATGATGTCGGTGCGCTGCTGGGCCGTAAGATTGGTGTCGATGCAGTGCGAAATTGCGTCGGTGAATGATGGGGAAGAGGATGACGCGCAACAATCAACAGCGTCAATAGGTAGCGTAGTCGAGTGGTCAGGAAGTACACGTGCACTCGCGGGATCAATGTCATCCGCAAAGCCCAGGCACTCTCCGCACAGTAACTTGGAAGGCGAGGGAAACAGATTTGAAACATAAATTGCACTTGATCCATCGTGCACATTCAAAACGGCGAAAGGAATCAGGAAGCACTTGCGGCGAACAGCGGTTTCAGAAGGCGCAAAAAGAACAGTTGAGCTACTAGAGACGTCACAGGAAAGCGGAACTAGGGCGGACGAGAACGGGGGTATCGAAGTGTCGGCGGCAACGAAAACTTTTGCAGGTGAAAGGGACAAGTCGAGTGAAGCAGCGTCGCATAACGGCGCGAACTCCGCTTCGGCGCGAGCACAGTCGATGACGGCATGATGAGTGCAAAGAAAGTCCCAGCCCAATATAATGTCATGGGAACACTGCGGGAGCACTACAAACTCGACGACATAAATATTGTCAGCAATAACGACACGTGCTGTGCATGCAGCAAAAGGGCGAATTCATTGCTTGCTCGCAGTGCTCAAAACAAAGTCGTGAAGAGGCATTGTGACTTTTTTAGTCGACGGCAAAGTTTTTCAGTCATTACAGACACTGTGGCGCCAGTATCGACCAATGCAAAAACAGGTATACCTTCAACGGAGACAGCAACTACGTTGCACGGCGAAAAACAAGGTCTTGTGGAGTTCGAAAGATCCGCAGTTCTTGCCCCCGGAACTGCGGCTCCTAGTTTTCCTCAGGGACAGGGCGAGGTCGACGTAGCATAAGTGAAAGGGAACGGCGTCGGGGTGAAGGCGACCGGTGTCTGTTGAAGTTCCTGCGAGGTGAAAATGTGTTCATGGTGGCAGTGTCGCCATACACAGCTGGCTCCGATCGTGGTGGGAAATCGTAATTGTTGGGCCTGACGCCGTCACGCAGGAAAAACTCGTGCCGTTGACAAAATCGTGCCACGTGACCCGCAATTCCACAGGCGAAGCATATGAGGCGGTTGTCTTGAGTGCGCCAAGGGTTCTGAAAGCGTGGAGGTGGTGGTCGGGAGAAAGGACGGGCAGCCTGGTACATAGGCTCAGTCGGTATGACAAAGGGGCGCGTGGACGTAGGCGTTCGCGACAAAGAAACGTGGCCATTCGTGACAGGCGGACGTCGGGTTCCGTTCAGTGCTTCGGCATAGGTCAATGGAGCAGCCACAGGTGGTGCGTGAGCTGTTGGTAGCGCCTCGGACACCTTCTCCTGAACTACTCGCTTTATTGATGGCGCTAAAGTAGATGGGGCACCTTCGGAGGTATAAGGCACGAGGGACAACTGGCGTGCGACCTCCTCTCGTACAAATTGCTTGATCTCGAGAAGCAAAGTGGTGTGGTCTATAGCAGTGCCAGCCGACGTTAAAGCGGAGATTGTTGCACATGGCGCGCTGGCACGACGAGTGGTGTCACGCTGTTTCCAGAGCTCGTCATAGCTCGGACAAAGTTGGATCACTTCCGCTACCGTTTGCGGGCTTTTGGCGACAAGCATCTGAAATGCGTCGCCAGTCACGCCTTTCAAGATGTGTTTGATCTTCTCGGCTTCTGCCATGGCCGAGTTGACACGCCGGCAAAGGTCGACCACATCTTCGATATAACTGGTGTAATTCTCACCATTCTGCTGAGCCCTAGTACGCAAGCGCTGTTCGGCCCGTAGTTTGCGAAGCGCTGGACGGCCAAACAAGTCCGCAAACGCCGTTCGGAAGGCTGACCAGGTGGGGAGGTCTCTCTCGTGATTACGGTACCACAGACTGGCGACGTCGGTCAAATAAAATTGGACGACAGTAAGCTTGTGCGCATTGGCCCACTTGTTGTGCTTGCTCACCCGGTCTTATTAGTCGAGCCAGTCTTCCACGTCTTTGTCATCGGTTCCACTGAAGGTAGGTGGATCGCGTTGCCGAAAGAAGCCGAGACAGACAGGAGCTGCAGTAGTTGGAACCGAGGCGGCCACCTGCTGATCGTCGTTCGTGGACATCGTAGCAACTGGAGGCAACGTACGGTTTCGCTTCCAGGATTAGGCGTTACCCAGCACTCTCCACCAAATATGAGGAGGTGTTATAATGGCACTCTTTTATAAAAAAGGAGAGCGGTCACGACACGTCAAGCAGTAATGGCGGAACTAGCCTGAGTACCCAGACAACCAAACGTCGTCTTCTTCACCGATTGAGTCATACCCCCTGCCTTTCTGAGTAGCACTCATTTCCTTCACTACACTGTACACATTTCGAGCGCGAAACCACGTATGTGCACATGGTCCTCATCGCGTCTTGCTGGGCACAACAGTTTCATTGGTTGTCACAAGCAGGAGCACTGCACAACTGTTACTGACCTGTGAGGCGTTCGTCGTCGTACCGCTACGTCATGGTGCCCAACGCAATTTTGCTGAACACTTCAAATGCTTCATCCACATCATCCGCCATCTGACACATGGATATGCGCTCGTCTTATGCACTGTTGAGGCCCCGTGGTGGACAAAAAGTTTTGTAAACGTTGCTAGTAGCACAGTAACTGCCAGAAGAACACTGCGTAACCAATAACGTGGCGCAGAGCACGGATATTGTTCGTCATGGCTCAGCACGAGATGTGCGGAGGCACACGTGCCGCCTCCAGCCGCGGCCGCTCACTGCTAAACCAACGTCACTGCGCAACACGTAACTTTAGCAACACCGCCATTGTGCCCACTTAATATGGCCGCCATGATGTCATTTCATCCACACTTTTCACGTAGCGCGCCGGCTGGGCATTCCCTTTCCTATCCTTCCTTCCTCCGTAGTTCCAATACATACCGTAGACGGCTAAAAAGACAGCTAAATGGACGGCGGCCATCTTAAGTCTCATTCCAATTCTCACGTAGCCGGCAAAATAGACAGCTTCGAGAAGACTGTATCGTAGACAAATACGATGCAGGCTACATGGCTGTCTAAACATTATGGCGGCTCAGCGAATCGCTCAGATAGGGTGGCTAGAACTCTAGCCACCCTAGCTCAGATACATCGGATGTCGCCGGAATGGTTGTCTGTACACAAGCAGATGCTTCCCCAGACGCTCAATGTGAGTAACGTTTATTTGTTTTTGTTTTCAACACGAAACAGGCCAGAAAATACAACTGTTGCGTTTGTTTACTTCAGCTTTTTTTTCGACGCGAGGTGCTGCAATTGGGGCGAAATTATGTACAAATTTCAAATCCGGATGGAGGCGTTCCGTTCAGTTGAGTCGCACGCGATTGGCCCATCTAAGACATGACGTTCTATATGACGTGGGTCAAGGTATCACGTGACCGTTTTTTTCCGGTTTTCAGACGAAGGCGAAGGAATGGTCCGAGAGAGCGTCCGAAACGAAACGAATGGATTCAAATGGAGGCGAGGTGGCATAGATTGGATCGAAATGTAAGGGCTTCGCGACTTTTCAGCATCCGGACACTTCGACAACATGGCATTTCCTTTCACTGCCGCGGTTTTTCGTCTCGCCTGTGCGGCAGCTGCACCCGAGCAGAGACGACGACGGGAGGTAAAAGATGCATTTTAAGAGTTCACTGATAGAGTTCCGGCAATGTTTACGTCTGTCCAAACGAACAGTGTGTAGCTTGTGCGACGAACTTTACCGTGTGATCGGATGTCAGCGAGCCAGTGGCCTTTCCACAGAGAGGAAAGTGTTGTGTGCGCTGCGATTTTTCGCCACCGATAGCTTCCAGAAGAGCATTGGTTGCGAGGAGCACATCGGCATGTCTCAGCCGGCAGTGAGCAACACCATCCACGAGGTGACGAAGGCTATCATCACCGTGGCTGCTAGAAAAAAGGTGGTGGACTTCCCACGGACAACAGCTGCCAAGGATGAGGCAAAGGTTGTTGAGTGCGCTGCGATTTTTCGCCACCGATAGCTTCCAGAGGAGCATTGGGCGTGAGGAGCACATCGGCATGTTTCAGCTGGCGGTGAGCAACACCATCCATGAGGTGACGAAGGCCATCATCATTGTGGCTGCTAGGAAAAAGGTGGTGGACTTCCCAAGAACAACAGCTGCCAAGGATGAGTCAAAGGCTGTTGTGTGCGCTGCGATTTTTCGCCACCAATAGCTTCCAGAGGAGCATTGGGCGCGAGGCACATCGGCATGTCTCAGCCGGTGGTGAGCAACACCATCCACGAGGTGACGAACGCCATCATCACCGTGGCTGCTAGGAAAAAGGTGGTGGACTTCCCACGGACAACAGCTGCCAAGGATGAGGCAAAGGCGGAGTTTGCGCGACCCGGTTGCATTCCAGGCGTTCTGGCATGTGTTGACGGCACGTGGGTCGCCATTCGCAAGCCAAAGGGATACAGCCTGGCTGACACGGCGAGCTTCATGCCCAGAAAGGGCTATTATGCCGCGAACGTCATGATCGTAAGTACCGTTAGGATCTTTTCTTACTCGCCCATCGGAGCATTTGTTCAGTTTTGACGCACAATGTGAAAAAAGTAATATTTCAGCGAATAAAAGAGAACCTGCAGCGAACTGGGTGCGAGCTAGTCGGTGGCTCTCGTGGCCTCGTTTATCATAGGTGGCAAGTGTTTGTGTGCGTGAGCCAGTTGCCGTTTTTGCGTTCTCGTTCTGGTGTGCATGCGCAATGGAGTTGGGCATTTCGGAGGTAATCAGTAATATGAGGCGCAGTCGTAGCAGAAGTATATACACGATAAGGAAGTATTTCAAACAGGAAAGTACTTACAACCACAATTGCATGAGCTGGCCTTGGTATTTACGAGTGTTCTTTCCCAATAGCATGGGGTAGGTTTTCACTTATCGATCATTCAGTGCAAGTCGTAGCCACGTGTACAGAGGAAGGGTCATTGCCTCCCTCCACCTCCTCAGTTGCTACAACCTGTGTTCCCCTCTTAATGAAGCTGCTTGTACCAATGACTGTACTAGTATGCATTGTTTTCGGCATATGCCTAGCAAAAAAGGGTTTATTTGGAGGCATTACTATTTTGTATCGCTCATCGCAGGTGTGCAACGCGTGGATGTGCATTCTTGTCGTGGACCCACGATTCCCAGGTTCGTGCTACGACTCCTGGGTGTGGGAACACTATCCACTGAGTGCATGCCTGGCTAAACGGCTGCAGCTTGGCGAATATCTGCTTGGTAAGTATTAATGTGTACTAAATGGGGCAGATCACTCAGCCGTCATTTTTCTATTGCAGGAGACGCAGGGTATCCCCTCGAGCCACGGTTCCTAATTTCAGTCCTTGGCAGTGACCCCGGCAACACTTCCGAAGGCCGATACAACAAGGAGCAGGCATCCATGCGCAATGTTGTGGAAAGATGTATCGGAGCGTTGAAAAGCAAGTTCCGCTGCTTGCAGCACTTTCAAACGATGCTCTACAACCGCCGATCAAGCAGCGCGAATCATTTATGCTTGCGTTGCTCTCCACAACATTGCGTTGGACGCGGGTGAATGGACATTGGATGAGTATGTTGGGGACATGCCACCAGCTGAAGATGAGGATGGGCCCTACTGAAACGTTCCGTATGCGATGTCCAATAATTCCGTATGTTTCCGTAAGAATCTTACGGAAATATATGGAAAATATACGGAAAACATATGAATTTCTTATGGAGACATATAGAATTATTGGACTCGCATACGGAACGTTTCAGTAGGGGGGAGCCAGGGGAGAGCCATAGGCTCACAACGCACAACGTGCTGCTCAGAGGACAGCATCAGCGCAGCGCTGTCGTGGGCCTTTTTTTGAAGTACACAGGAACGGTAAGTTTTCAGATCACATGCACAGTTTATTCATACTAATTCCAGTGCACCTAGGCACGACAGGGCTCTGTTTTCCATTTGAATACACAAAGTACTTACTCGTGCTGCAATATGAAGCATGGTGGGAATGTGAAAATGCTGCATTATCTTTAAATGTCACATGAAATAGGCAACAGAAACACCCTTTTATATATCTGATCACAGTCATAATTCTCATAACAGACTAGATTGGAGCAAGCACATATGAGCGGCACTCTGTGCAGAATGTTTCATCAAAAAAAATGTGAGAACATTGCAGCAACGTCACACAATCCGCTTTCACCAGAACGCATAAAACTTGCAGTTATATTAGCAGCAAGTTGCAAGAGCACATGATACGTGGGCCCGTCTCTTTTCAAGGTCATTGACTACAAGAATTCAATTGTACACGCCAGGCTTGCCGAGCACAATGTCATGCTGGCTTCTTGTTCATTGTCATCAACATTGTATAAATATTAAAATGACATTTGATTTGATTTGAACCCTTTACTGCAGTTATACTGCAATGATAAAAAAAAAAGGCAGATCCCACGTACAGTGGAAATCGACGATATGCGAAGCACGAATGAGAAAGGTTATGTCACTTTAACATAAGCACCATGTCACGAGGTGGAGGTAAATGATGCTTTACATGACTTACGTGTCATGATTATCATGTTTGGACGTTTAATTTACCTTCGTCATCTATTCACGTCACGTGATACCGAATTTCGTATACGTGGAGCTAGCAAAACGGCCGCGAACACGCTATGAGCGTGGTATGTTGGCATGTTCTTGCATGACACGCGTGTCAGGATTATCATGTTAGCACCAGTCATATATTTCGTCATTCATTGACGTCACGTAACACCAAATTTGGTATATGTGGAGCTAGCGAAACGGTCGCGAGCGCATCATGAAGAGCTCAATGTACTCCAATGTAGCGTTAACACGCGCGCACGCTGGGCAGAGCGACGCTACGTTAGCAAAACGCGTGAACTCTATAGTCTGACTGACACCAGGCGCGACCGACATGACCAGCGTCCGTCGGCACGGCCCTACAGCGACCGGCACGAAATTCGCGCCGATGCGTTACCCAGACAACACTGTGTTTCCCTATTTTCGTGACGGAAGGAAGCCGGGCGAGCTGACACGTGCATGCGTCAAGGCAACGCAGCGTGGCGCGCGCCTGCGAGTAAATGGCAGGACCAGCGCGTGGCGGAGCAACGCCGGCGTGACGCGACGAAATGAATGCCGGCGAGCGAGCGCATCACGTCACGTCGAAATGTATTGGCGCCTTGATTGTGGCATGTAGTCATGTTCGCACATGACATGCATTTCATGATAATTATGTTTGCACCAGTCATATACTTTCGCCGTCCATTGGTGTCAAGTAATACAAAATTTGGCATATGTGAAGCTAGCGAAACGGCAACGAGCGCATCACGAGCGTAGCACGTAGTCATGTTGTTACATGACAGGCATATCATGTTTATCATGTTTGTACCAGTTTCATACCTTCGTCATCAATTCACGTCTCGTAATACCAAATTTGGTATAAGTGAGCGAAACGGCCACCAGCGCATCATGAGCGTGGCATGTAGTCATTTTGTTACATGACACGCGACTCATGATCATTATGTTACACAAGTCGCATACCTTCGTCATTCATTCACGTACCGTAATACCGAATTTGGTATATGTGATGCTAGCGAAACGGCCGCGAACGCACCATGAGCGTGGCATGTATCATGTTGTACATGACACGCATGTGATGATTTTCTTGTTAGGGTCTGGGGCTTGTGTTCGCCATACGATCAAGTCCCACCATACTAGTTTTGCAACATGTAATGTGCAGGAAACCACCGCAAAAGCTGCAGGACCATAAAATGGAAATCATAACATTCATGACATGCATGTCATGATTTTCATGTTATGACTAGTCAAGTACGTTTTCCATAGAGTCATGCTGTGCTATACCAAGTTTGGTATTGATAACATTATCGAAGCGGTCAGGAGAGCTAAAGGTCGTAGGCGGCTAGATAGATATACCTTTAGGAGAGCTAAAGGTCGTAGGCGACTAGATAGATAGATAGATAGATAAATAGATAGATAGATAGATAGATAGATAGATAGATAGATAGATAGATACGCTCAAAGCCACCGAATTCGTTAAGAAATGCTTAGCATTTAAAAATACGTAAATCAAAGCAGCAATGACATGTGAGTTGTTTTGATAGCATACAGCATGAATGATTGACTCAACAATATCGCAGTTTCCAAAGCATACCACGTTTGAAATTTATTCCCGCAACGAGTCGTTTAAAAAGAAAACTATATGAAATCAATGTTGTTATGTTGGTGTGATGATCACCTTTTGCATTTGTGAAACTGTGTGACATGACCACTTACTAGTTTAGTGCTCTTAAAAACAGTCGGATTGTAGTAATTGTACTTTATCGTCATTGTGCTGAAATGAAAATATTAGAGTATAAGCAATTTTTGGCAGGTAAACATGCTTCACAAAGAATGCAGTGAGCTGCGGAACAGTGTGAGGCAAAAAGATACCGCTTTCAAACGCTATGCAGTAATGCTTCATAGAAAGCGCAGTGAGCTAAAAAAAAGAAGTAATACAAATATCACAGTGCTAAAAACATTTACAAAAAATGTCAACTATACGCTCATCGTCTCCGTGTTGGTGAATAGACACCTTTAAGATGAAAAAAAAACCCTGCCAATGGAGCAGGTTGAACATAAATTGAGAAACGCATATATTGAATATGAAAACAGATGAAAGGCATCTGAAAAAAAAAGCAGTACTCCTTGTACAAAGTAGATGCTAACCTACTGCTAGTGATATGTATTCAATGCAAACAAAGAACGTATAAAGTAGAACATGAACAGCAACACGTAAAAATATCAATATCTACAAACCATTAAAGAATGATAAAAAATTAAAACATTAAAAACATGACAAAAAACTATGTGTCTCTCTCCCGCAGTGTATTGAACATGAACAGCAACACCTAAGCATATTGAAACCAACAAACCTATAATGAATTATGACAAGTAAACACATTGAAAACACGACGAAAAAAATTTAAATTCACTACGTATCCTTTTACCGCAGAGGGCCTTCAGCCATGACCGGTGCCAAGGGCTGGACCGCCTGCAGGATGCCTTCCTGCACTGCTGCCGCCCTCTCCTTTGCCGCGGAAGCGATGCGGGTGGCTGATGTTTCGATCCCCCGAAGCACCTGCGATGAATCATCGTGGTGGAAATGTTTGCGTGAGGTGCTAATAACTCTCGACCATCTCGTGGCTGGAAGCTGCTGCTGGCAAGAATTGCAACGTGCACAACAATTTCCCCTCAGTTGAATATCCACTGGCCTCATGGCATCCTTTGAAAGTGCAAAGCTTCGTGTACAAGCTATGCCCTCTTTGTGCGGATCAACAAACATTTGCTGGAACTACTCTTCATTTATCTCCTCAAATGCATCTCTTACCATCAAACAGCCCTTTTCAGGGCTAACCAATCTTTTGCCCGGCAGTTTATCATTGCAGATGTCAGATACCGTGCCCTCAATACAATGCATGGCTCTTATTTACAACCCAGGTTGGTTTCAGTGATCATAAATGAGCACGAAGAATGTTTACACCCTGTAAGTTGAATCTAAACAAAGGGTCTACTCACCTCGAGCAACTCGTAGTTCTGCTCAAAGGCTCCGGTCGCACTGGGAGGACATGCGCAACAGGGTGTCGGCGCGCCGTGGCCTCGGTCGGTGGCGAGGCCGCAGAGGAGGCTGAAACGCTGAAAACATGCAGCATTTTCTATAGTTTGCCGCATGCTGTGGTGCCCTTAAAGGGTGTGGCCATGTTGTGGTTTATTGGGCCACTTCAATAGCATACGGGAGGTTATTTTCTCTAGACATTTTGAAGACCAATAATTTACCCGGCGCAGTGGGCAGCCTTTCAGCGTCACTTGGGGTTTCTGTGGAGTAAAGTTTAAAAGTATACGAACTGCTCATACATCCAGCCATCAATGAAGCACCAAGTTCTTAGATGCTTACGTGTCACTGCCATCTGCAGCCGCTTCAGTAGGCTCCACCTCCACCGCAGCAGTGGGAACACCCGCCTGCTGGAAAGTATCGCAAGCGTGACCCTTCAGAAAGTGGATATTCGTTACTCTGGCTATTTTACAACCTTACGTACTAAACATCTGCGGAAATGTTCTGCAGCTATTCAGTGGTCATTGATATCATGTATTACCATTTTTGTGCACGCACTTGCCCGCAGGCATTGCGCGTCTGTTATGATTAATAAATACCCCCTTTACTGCAAGGGCTGCGACCTAAGATTTTACTTGATTAACCTACCTGCTTTTGAATTCTTTCTCCTGCGCAACATTCCTGTTCAACAAGGTTCCACTAAAGATGCCACTTACAGATAAGGGCAAACTCTTTCTTGGCAATGCTCAGAAACCCGTGATACTGCGGCAGAAGAGTGCTTACCTCTTGATAGTAGAGGTCAGAGGCGCTACTGAAGCGTGTCGTGCCTGTCAGCTGTAGTGTGCGGCCGCGTAAACTCGGCAGCCGAACCCCTCCAGTGCCCCTGAAAATGTACACCAATGTCAAATAACGAATCGCCCGTGCCATTCGACGTTCACTCACGTTTGTGCCTCCTTGATGGTGGCGGCATCGCGGCGAGCCTCGTGCACTTGCCTGCGCCACCAGGCCTGCAACTCCTCCGAGTTTTTTTGGGCACAGCCGCCGCCGGTCGGTGATGGTGACGCAATGCTGCAGCTCAATGGCTTTTGCCGCGAGATGGGGATGCTCTTCCATAAAGGCGAGCACTAGCGCACGCTGTGCTTCTGAAACGCGGATGAGCAGCTGCTGTTGTTGTTGTTGTTCTCCTATTGTTAGTGGCGCACATCCACTGTGGGGGATTGGCCAAGAATCGAGTGGCTTTAAAATTTACTGTTCAGATTGGGAATGATGGAGATATAACAGAAAGATTACTGATAGCCTAGGAAAGTGTGGTGCTTAATGTAACGCACACAAATATTTACATAAACGAATTTATTCTTATAATAGAGCAATAATCTGATTTTATACGTATATAATTATGTGGACATGTTAGGATAATGAAACTGGTTAATTAGTCAACTTATTAATTTCATCAATATAGTCTCGGATGGCCGCGCATACTGTCGCATCAGAGAAACCAGAAGTGAAAGCTCCTAAAAACAAAATAACAGGCAGATAGAAGTACATAACAATACCACGTAAAGGTATTTCTAATAGGGTTTTTCGTAATGTGTTAAACCGCCTGCAGGTAAAAAGAAATGGTCTATTGTTTCCAGTTCATCATAGAATGCGCATAGTGGCGAAGGTGCCTGAGCAGACCTGTGTTTATAGAAATTTAGATTTGGTATCCGGTAACGCAGCCTTGTAATAGCTACTTCTTGTTTTCGAGTGCGGCAAAAGTCTCTTCGCCAGGGATATAATAAATGGCGATATCCTGTAAAGTTTGTTAGTGCTGAACCTTTAAAGATTTGCATAAGCGTACGTCTGCGGAATCGAGCAGCAGTCACATAAGCGGATGATGGACGGAGCGGTAGAATCGGTTCGATGATTGACGACTTAGCTAAGGAATCAGCAATTTGATTTAGAAACAAACCTTTATGTCCAGGCACCCAAACTAGTCGTACTTTTCTCAAATGCGCAAGTACTAGTGCACGGAACGTCTTTGTTACGTGATTATCAGCACCAACAGAAAGTGCCGCACAGAGAGATAGGTAATCTGTTATTATGACAGCTGATGTAATTGCTGTATGTAATTTGCGTAAGGCGAGCACTACTGCCAGAAACTCAGCCACAAAAACGAGTATGAAATCGGGTAGTCGAAGGAAATAAATCCAATTTAAAATCGGGCTGAACATACCAACCCCTGACTTTTCGTCATATTGCGATGCGTCTGTAGCAATAATAACGTTCGTTGTAATACGGCGCAGGTGATCTTGTAGTAAACCATCCAAAATATTATGGGGAAGTAATTTGGCATTATTAGGAAAAATGTCGTTGAATTGAATTTCCACCGGGGCTGAATTATCACGACTTGGCATGATGTCGCATATACGTACGTTTAGAGGCTCCAGTAAATTTTGCACAAATATAATTTGTGGGGTGTAAAATTGCGGCCATCTAGCAGCAAAAAATGATTCCGGGGTGGAAATAAAGGCTGTTTCTGAATCTCGTAATGGTGATTCATAAATTCTTAAGAATGCCTGAACAGTCAGAAGGCGAATTCTACAAGAAAGCGGAGGGACCCTCGATTCGAGATACAACACATTGTTGGCAACTGTTTTGGGAAGGCCAAGGCATAAGCGCAAAGCTTCTCTTTCCTGAAGAATTAGAGGCCGCAACTTGTAAGATGGAACTTCAGAGAAAAGTACACAACCAAGTTCCAAAATTAGACGAACGTACATGTGATATATCATTACCAATGTGTCTCTTCTCACACCTATGCGGTGGTTGCTTAGCCTACGTAATATGCCAATGGCCCGCACACCTTTTCCGGCGATATATTCGATATGAAGTCGCCAGTTAAGCGATGTGTGATAAATTACTCCAAGTTATTTAACAGATTCCACCTATGGTATATCCTCATGATGGTAAGACAGAGAGATGTTCACAGGGTATTGCAGCGGGAAAACAAGGAGGGCACATTTACTTGGATTTAGGAAAGAGCAGTTGCCATTGAGCCAGCTCTCCAATATAAGTCTGCAGCCGTTCATATAAGGTCTGAATGTTATCTGCCATTGCAAAAGATGCGATATCGTCTGCGTGAACATAAGTTGTTATATTCTGTTTACGTGGAATGGTTTTCATTAGTAAATTAAATAGCACCGGGGAAAGCACCGAGCCTTGCGGTACTCCCCTCGTTTGGGTATGAGTAGATGATGAAAACCCATCTTTAAAACAATAAAACTTCCTGTCTGCAAGAAAATTGTGAGCCCACGCTATTATGTATGATGAAAAATCAAGGTATTCTAATCGATCTATCAAAATACGGTGCTCCACGGTATCATATGCTTTAGCGATGTCTAAGGTAACTAAAGGTGCATATTTTTTATGTAGCCGAGCTAATTGAAACCGACTTTGTAAATCAACGTGGGCATCCCAAATTGAACAAACAGCCTTGAACCTCGTTTGACAGGGACTTAGAATTGACCTTATGGTAATAAGTTCATTAATTCGTATGTTGATGATTCTCTCAACCAATTTCACTAAGTTTGATGTCAGTGCGATTGGCCTTATGTTATTCAACGTGTATGCATCATTTTCATTTTTTAGTAACAGTACAATTTTGGCAAGTTTTCACTCTGGAGGTATCCATGCGTTTCCTAACGAACAATTCACTAGTTCTAGCAATAGATTAGGCGATTCCTGGAGTAAACATTTCAACATGGAGTTCGTAATCCCATCTGGTCCGGGAGCCGTCCTCGGTAAGCATAATACTGATTGATTTGTGGGGTTTAATGTTCCAAAACCACCATATGATTATGAGAGACGCCGTCGTGGAGGGCTCCGGAAATTTCGACCACCTGGGGTTCTTTAACGTGCACCCAAATCTGAGCACACGGGCCTACGACATTTCCGCCTCCAGGTAAGCATAATACTGTCTGACTCAATTCAGCTAAAGAAACTTCTGGAAAGTCACGCAAGTTTACCAGAATCGACTGCAGAGCCGAAAAATTAGCAGTGAAGTGGCGTTCTAAACCTTGCGCTATGTCTTCTAGAGAGGTGTTCATTTCTTCCTGCGTCAAGACACATGAATGCAACGTTAAAGATGCTGGCAGTACTTTTCTTGTCCGAAGATAAGCGAACAAAGCACGCTTATTTTTTGATTTAGAAAGATAATCAAAATGTCTACTGTCGTATTCTTCTTTCGCGCGGTTCACTGTACGCTTAAATACGCCAGCAAGAAATTGATAGTCCTTCCAGTTTGTTGGGCTCTGATTATGAAGAAGTTTTTTCCAAGCGGCTTTTCGTCTTCTATAATCGCACGTGCACTCATCGTTCCACTGACGAGAGGAGGATCGTTTATTCGATGGAATAGAAAATTCAGAATTTTTTCTAGATCCCTCCAGCATTGAACCAATCGTAGATGCAAACTCCTTAGTACTGGCATTTCCAAGCTTGGAAATGGCAGAACGGAGGCAGGCTTGAAATTGGCTATGGTTGATGTATGTGCGTTTTGGCTGATCTAAAGTTATGGTTAAACAAGTAATGTCAAAAACTACAGGAAGATGGTCGCTGTCAGTTGCCGAATCCAGAACAGCCCATGACAAAACCTTGGTTTTATTGGAGCAAAACGTTAAATCCAATACTGAGCTAGTTTGACCTCGGACAAATGTTACATGACCTTTATTCAGACAGGAGAGGTTGTGATTCATAGTCCATTACCACAGTCGCCTACCACTAGAATCTGTCCTTATACCCCAAGACAAATGATGTGAATTAAAGTATCCTGTGAGTACAATTTCCTTTCTACATGCTACCAAAACGCTGTCAAGATAACGCCTACTTTGCACACCGGAGGGGAAGTAACAATTTACAATTGAAAAAGGGTGGTATCCGGGGAGACACAATTCTAATGCTAAGATTTCACAATCCGAGTCTAACATCCTGAAAGAAATTTTCGACCTATGGCATAATTTACTTGATACGAGGATCATTAAACCACCACCACGTGATGGGCGATGTAATCGAAAAGAACGAAAACCTGCAAGATAGAAATTTTTATCTGGTGTACGCCAAGTTTCTTGGAGAATTATAATATCAAGATTAAATAATTGGAAAAGTAATGTAAGTTGGTTGAGGCTGAGAATATGAACGCCAGTTCCACTGTAGTGCCCTCAACTGACCTATGGTGTTGGGCGCACCGCAGAGGCGCGTGTTGCGCCCTTGTTAGCGCCTTCACGCGAAATAGCCGATTCATTCCGTTTAGATTTCGACTTGAGATTGGTGAAGATAAGGGATCTGGTACGTTATTAGTTCGTATATCGTGTTCCATATCTGTAGCAGCACTCGTTCTCGGCTCAGGCGTATGGCGGTCCAAGTGCACCTGTGTTCCTGACTGCTTAGCCTTGCCTGCGGATGCAGAAAGTCCGTCCAACACTACATTGCGTAGCTGTGTGGCATCACCGGTAATGTCCAATACTGCAGGTTCTGTACTAGTCTGTACTGTTTGTCCAATCTGACTTGAAAGAGTTTGCACCAAACAGTCGGAAAGGTTAGATATGAGTTTATCCATTGCCTTACTCACTGCCTTTTCCACAGCAGTTTCAATAGCCTGTGATAGGTTTGAGTCCGTACTGGAAGTGCAGCGTGCTGTAATACCAGAGTATCCAAAAGCCCTGTCTCTAACTATGTCAATGGCTTCCCTTCGAGAACAGCGGCGGCGGTCAATAACTTGAAGGATTTGAACCTCCCAGGAACGAGCGGAACAGTCACAGTTGTCGGCGCAGTGACTCCCCCCACAGAGACAGCACTTTTCCGCTGTTGCAGTACACTTGCTTGAAAGATGGCTCTCTCCGCAGGTGCTACAACGAACGTTAGATTTACATCCTCCCGCACTGTGGCCGAATCTCCAGCAGTTCTTGCACTGAATTGGACGAGAAGCGAGGGGCTCTGCTCAGAAGATGAATGGCCATAATTTTATTTCTGACAGGCATTTTGTGCCCACAAATGTTGCGATGAATTATTCGGTGGGTACCCTTTCTTTGTAGACTAGGCGATTACACCGGTAAATTGAAATTACGCTTGCTCCAGAGAGCCTGTCTAAGGTCTCAGATGGACTCAGCTTGGAGTCGACTCCCCGTACAAGGCCTTTGGTACATGCCAGGTGAGGCGGAATAAAAGCACTCACCGGGGTAGCAGCAAAGGAGGTGCATTTGAGAAGATCCTGCACGCAGGTCTGATCTGGCGACCTACACACGATACCTCCTCGCCCAAATGGGCACACATCTGTGATGGTCTGGAAATGGTTTGAAGTTGTTTTAAGTTCCTTTTGAACCGCCTGAGGGTTTGTGAGTCTGATGAAGCCTACATTTGTGGGTACCAGTGCCACGGGAATGCTGTCGATACCACTGCGAAAAAAGGAGTCTAGCGGCAATTCATTAGACGGCAGGGACGCTGACCAGATGGATTGCGCCTGGCCAGGAGAAGTAGTCGTCATGACCACTAGAGATATGATTAGACTCAGAAATAAATAAACTATAGAATCGGTCTCTAAGACAGAAAGTTAAAACCACTCAATCCTCAGCCAAAAACACCCCAGAAGGTTGAGCACGGGCAAGCTTGAAGGCGAGTCTAGAACGGTCTTGCGAAGGATCTTGCCATGAAGCTATCTTGCCACGAAGCTATCTTGCCGACGGCGATTCAGAGGGCCTTCAGAGCAGCTGCTGTTGGCTACCGCTTGCATTGCCCTCCGTCATGATTGCGCTCGGCTGAGCTAACGACTTGAAAAGTTGCGCCGTTTGAATTGGAATAGTAGTGGAGACATAAAAAGAGTAACTGATGATTATGATGATGATCCTTGTTACTCTGGCGCAAACCCACAAAGGGGGATAGGCCAAAAACCGGGTGGCAGGATCTTAAGTAAAACGCTTATGGTTTTTCAAACACAAAATAATTTTGGACTGAAAAAAAATTATATAGAAAGAAAAGCCAACAGTCGAAAAAGGAGTATATTTCAGCAGGGATCGATGCAGGCTATCAGATGCGATTTGAGACAGAGGTAATGGTGGGTCTAAAACGAATGATATATATATATATATATATATATATATATATATATATATATATATATATATATATATATATATATATAGACATATATATATTGGCACAGCTCGAACATCTCAGAAGACGCTGCCACAATTCGCGTTCGTAAAAGCCGCCAAGCAAGTAGCAAGAAAGCCGAGCCATGGAACGCCGTCCTGCACGCGCCACGATGCTGCGCCACGGGTCCGGCACGAGACTCGAGGAGCAGAAGAAGAGACTACGAAGTTAGAGTCAGCGAGCAAGAGGCATTCTTGGCTGACCATCTTTAGCTTTGAGTTTACGGGCACAAGTTCGCCCTAAATAAAGAGTTTATATAGTACCAGGTGCTATATTTATTCGTAACAATCTGGTGGAGGTGCTGGGTATGATTCCAAGCCCACCACAGGCAAGGGAGAGAAGCCCAGATCCCACAAGATTGGAGCCAGCAGAATTGACACCTGTGCACCAACGCACGAGTCGCCGACTACGTGGTGAGCAGCCCGAGTTTGGCCCCCTAATTGACCCATCAAGACCTGTCGAGACCTCAAGCACAAGCGTCACTGCGATGGCCACCCAGTCGATGTCATCTCCATCTCACCTTATTGTGGATTCGCCACGTACACCAGAGGTCTTCCACGGTGAGAACTTTGAAGATGCCGAGGACTGGCTTGAAGGCTTCGAGCGCGTTGCACGATTGAATGGTTGGGAGGAAGCCCGAAAACTTCGTTACGTTTACGTCGCCCTGCAAGATTCGGCACGTGTGTGGTTTAAGAACCACAAAGCGTCCTTGCTGTCGTGGGACGACTTCCGACGAGAGCTCATCGCAACCTATCCGAACACGGACCGCAAAGAGAAGGCAGAGGCTGCTCTTCAGACAAGGAACCAACGGAATAACGAGAGCGTGGCCATGTACATAGAAGACATGTCGCGGCTCTTCCGCCAAGCCGACCAAAACATGGCCGAAGAGAAGAAGTTGCGGCACCTAATGCGCGGAGTCAAAGAAGAGATTTTTGCAGGCCTGGTGCGTAATCCACCGCGAACTGTGGCGGAGTTTCGTTCCGAGGCAACAACCATGGAAAGGATACTACAACAACGTGCGCGACTGTACAACAGAGACTTCAGCGTCTCTTCAGTCAGGGCGGAGTCAACAACCCTCCCCACCAACGTTGACGTCTTCCGGGAAATGGTGAGGGCTATTGTTAAGGAGGAGCTCCAGAAACTGCAACTCCCCCAAAGTCCTCCAGCGATGCCCTCAATCGCGGACGTTGTACGTGAAGAAGTGCGGCAAGCAACTATTCAACAGCAGCCTCAGGTGCCACACCACACGCAACCGGAACCTCAGCCACAGCTGTCATACGCGCAAGTCGTACGGCAAGACATGAGACGCCCGAGCTTTGCACAAGCTCCCGTTATGCCACCGACCTTTCCTCGCAGTACGCCACCGCTGATGCCAGAAGCGAGACCCCGCAAAAGTGATGTATGGCGCACGGCAGACCGGCGGCCCCTCTGCTACCACTGTGGGGAGGCAGGTCATCTTTATCGGACATGCCACTACCGTCGGGTCGGGCTACGTGGCTTCCCAGGGAATGCACCCTGCCCTCGTAACGGTGAGCGCCCTTACGAAATCGAAGAATATTTATCTTCGCACTATGCATATCCAAACACTCAGCGACATGAATCGCGGTCGATTGAACCAATGCGCAATAGGTTGCCGAGTCCACACCCATCATCTACTTTCCCGAGGCGTCGTTCACCAAGCCCTCGACGGGAAAACTAGAACCAGCGACCTGTGGAGGCAGGGCCGCTGATTTTCGGAAAACTGAAAACCCTCCATCGCTAACCGGATCAGACGACGACACTGACACAATGACGGACAAGCGCAGTAATGGTGACGTGACATCGGAGGTACAAGTCAGAATCGACGATGTCGAAACCATAGCGTTAATAGACACAGGTGCAGACTACTCAGTTATAAGTAGCATGCTCGCAAAGAAGCTGAAGAAAGTGCTCACTCATTGGACCGGACCGCAGATACGCACCGCCGGAGGGCATTTAGTCAGCCCCATAGGAATGTGCACAGCGAGAGTGGGAATAAGAGGCCATGTGTACGTCTGCAGTTTTATTGTTCTCCCCGAGTGTTCCCGTGAGGCAATTCTGGGCATGGACTTCCCTGCAAGCGAACAGTGCCATCATCGACTTGCAGAAATCCCAAGTTTCTTTCTCTACAGAGAACGCTGTTGCCGTGTGTCATGCGGAGCAACCAATTATTTCGTCTCTTCGTATTGTGGATGAAGGTGTGACAGTGCCGCCACGTAGCAGCGTGACAGTTTCTGTGAAAAGCGACGTTTTTCGTGAATATGCCGGACTAGCTGAAGAAAATATCGAACTGCTACTCACAAAGGGGATACGCGTGGCGAGAGGTCTAGTGAACCTGCGGAACGGATATACTGATGTGCTGTTGACTAACTTTACCAACGAGGTACAGCATGTGGCGAAGAGAGCAGCCATAGCATCACTTCATGACTACGTACAAGTCTCAGATGTTTGCACCATAGGAAAAGTACCCACAACGCCCTCAACAGTGGACAGTGCCCTCGAGAAAATAGATATTGACCGAGAGCTTTCGTCTCTGCAGAAAGACCAGATTGTGGAGTTGATCAAGAAATTCGCAGAGTGTTTTTCCTCTTCATCGAAAGTCGGACGTACACCTGTAGCAAAGCACCGCATTGTAATTGAAGGGCATGTTAGACCAGTATGTCAGCATCCATACCGAGTAGCCCCGAAAGAAAGGGAGGCGATAAAGAAGCAAGTACAGGAGATGCTCGACGACGATGTCATACAGCCCTCCAAAAGCCCATGGGCATCGCCGGTAGTACTGGTGAAGAAGAAGGACAACACCATGCGGTTCTGTGTTGATTACAGAAAACTCAACCTCGTCACGAAGCGAGACGTGTACCCACTCCCACGAGTCGACGATACGTTGGATAAACTGCGCAATGCTCACTTTTTTTCATCGTTGGATCTAAAGAGCAGGTACTGGCAAATAGAAGTCGACGAACGAGATCGGGAAGACGGCGTTTGTGACACCCGATGGACTCTACGAGTTCAAAGTACTCCCATTTGGTTTGTGTTCTGCTCCCGCTACCTTCCAGAGGATGATGGACACTGTGCTATCCGGCCTCAAATGGCAGTCATGTCTTGTCTATCTTGATGACGTAGTAATTTTTTCCACTACGTTCGAGCAGCACGTACAGAGATTGAGAACGGTACTGGATGCCATTCGTATGGCTGCACTTACGATCAAACCCGAAAAGTGCCACTTTGGATTCCGGGAGCTTCGGTTCCTCGGGCACATTGTCAGTTCTCACGGTGTCCGCCCAGATCCGGATAAAATCACTGCGGTTGAAAATTTTCCAAGGCCAAGAGACAAAAAAGCTATGCGACGTTTCCTGGGGCTTTGTGCCTACTATAGGCGCTTCGTTGAAAACTTCTCCTAGATTGCGGAACCACTGACACGGCTTACGAAGGAAGGTGTGCCATTCATGTGGCACCAAGAGCAAGAAGACGCCTTCTCTGAGTTACGACGGCGTTTGCAGTCACCTCCCATACTCGCTCATTTTGACGAAGATGCCAAAACAGACATTCATACGGACGCCAGCAACGTTGGCCTCGGTGCTATTCTTGTTTAATGGCAGAACGGGGAAGAAAAAGTTATTGCTTACGCAAGCCGCACTCTGTCAAAAGCTGAGTATAATTATTCAGCTACGGAAAAGGAATGTCTCACTGTTATATGGGCCATCAGTAAGTTCCGTCCATATTTATACGGTAGACCATTCCGAGCCATCAGTGACCATCATTCATTGTGCTGGCTTGCGAACCTCAAGGATCCTTCCGGAAGACTTGCTAGATGGAGCCTGCGTCTACAAGAATATGACATCACCATAGTCTACAAGTCTGGCCACAAGCACAATGACGCGGACTGCTTGTCACGAGCACCAGTCCAGACCTCGTCTCTTGAGCATGAACAAGACTCCGCGTTTCTTGGAGCTGTGAATGTATCGGAGATGGCTCATGATCAGCGAATGGACCCAGAATTACTTCTGCTCATTCAATACTTAGAGGGGCAGCAAGTCGAAGTACCGCGAGTTTTCGTCCGTGGACTACGTTCCTACGTCCTCCGCAACAACGTTCTCTACAAGAGAAACTTTCAACACACCGGTGAAACGTTCCTACTGCTGATACCATCATCACTGCGAGCGGAAATTTTAGAAGCGTGTCATGATGACCCATCGGCAGGTCACTTGGGCATTAGTAGGACTTTGGCAAGAATCCGCCAGAGATATTACTGGCCGAAATTGATGGATTCAGTACAACATTACGTAAGATCATGTCGAGAATGCCAAAGACGCAAAGTACCACCCCTAAAACCAGCAGGTCTTTTGAAACCGATAGAGCCACCGAAAATTCCGTTTGAGCAGGTCGGAATGGATTTGCTAGGACCATTTTCTATGACATCGTTTGGGAAGCGCTGGATAGTTGTAGCAACCGACTACATGACCCGGTATGCCGAGACGTCATCTCTCACAAAAGGAACGGCAAATGAAGTGGCTCAGTTTTTTGTGACCCAGATAGTGCTGCGACATGGCGCACCTAAAGTCCTTATAACTGACAAAGGAACTGCGTTCACTGTCAGACTAGTGCAGTCTGTCATGAAGCTAACGCACACCGACCACAGAAGAACTACCGCATACCATCCGCGAACTAACGGGTTAACTGAAAGGCTGAACAGGACGCTTGCTGACATGATCGCGATGTATGTGGACGTCGAGCATCGGACTTGGGACACCATATTACCGTATGCTACATTTGCATACAATACCGCAGTACAAGAGACAACCCCCTTCACGCCATTTCAACTTGTTTATGGTCGGACAGTAATAACGACGTTAGACGCGATGCTGCCTGTCAACAGCACGAATGAAGAGGACCCTGACATAAGCGAATATGTAGAAAGGGCAGAAGAGGCGCGACAACTAGCACGGAACCGCCTCATTCAACAGCAGGACGTCGACGCGCACCGTTACAATCTAAGACGAAGGGATGTTCAGTACTCCCCTGGAGACCAAGTGTGGGTCTGGACGCCTGTACGTGCACGTGGCCTATCAGAAAAGCTTATGCGCCACTATTTTGGCCCTTACAGGGTTCTTGGTCAGCTAGGCCCATTAAACTACGAAGTGATCCCTGAAGGTCAAGTATGCACAACACGACGCCGGAATCTCCCGGAAGTTGTACATGTAGTACGGATGAAACCGTACTACGACAGGAACTCAACAAGTGAACTGACTCACGTCGTCTAACACAAGGACAAGTCCTATTGTTTAGAAACTGTCAACCGGCTCTACGCATCGGGGCGATGCGTGCTAGGAGGGGGACTAATGGCACAGCTCGAACATCGCAGAAGAAGCTGCCACAATTCGCGTTCGTAAAAGCCGCCAAGCAAGTAGCAAGAAAGCTATGCCATGGAACGCCGTCCTGCACGCGCCACGATGCTGCGCCACGGGACCGGCACGAGACTCGAGGAGCAGAAGAAGAGGCCGACCGAAGTTAGAGTCAGCGAGCAAGAGGCATTCTTGGCTGACCATATTTAGCTTTGAGTTTACGGGCACAAGTTCGCCCTAAATAAAGAGTTTATATACTACCAGGTGCTATATTTATTCGTAACAATATATATATATATATATATATATATATATATATATATATATATATATATATATATATATATATATATATATATATATATATATATATATATGTATGTATGTATGTATATAGTAACTGCTTGAAACAAGGTTGTACCTAGCGCCACCACTAAACGTTCCGCTAAATTTAGCTTAGTTTCAAAACAATAACGAAAAAAATACGTTTGGATTGTGCCGTATTTATTATTTAACGTTTGAAAACTAGTGCAAACACATTTTAATAGTAAGCAATATTAGTTGATTACATCTCAACATGTTAGAACACTATTCATTTTGTTCTACGGTGTACTCGGCTGCTGACCCGCAGGTCACGGTATTGAATCCCGGCAGCGGCGGCTGCATTTCCGATGGAGGCGGAATTGCTGTAGGCCCGTGTGCTCAGATTTGGGTGCACGTTAAAGAATCCCAAGTTGTCGAAATTTACGGAGCCCTCCACTATGGCGTCTCTCATATCAAATAGTGATTTTGGGACGTTAAACCCCACATATTGTCACAAAGACACAGGTACGCAGGTACAAAATAGGGCGTTTACTTTCGTAACCCAAGGGCCAGAAACGCGAACACCAGAGCACACGCACCCAGAACTACTTTGTTGTTCTCCTCAGAGGCTGGCTACTATAGTTGCCAGCCTCTGAGGCAGTCAGCAGGCAGTCAGCATCTGTATGCTTATGTCCTGATCAATAGACCACCGTTATGTCGTACTCTTGAAGGCGGAGGCTCCAGCGGGTGAGGTGGACTGATGGATCCCGTAGATGGGCAAGCCAACAGAGTGAATGGTGGTCACTGATCACTCAAAATGGCCGGCCGTATAGGTAGGGTCGAAACTTGCCAATGACCCAAACGACTGCTAGGCACTCTTTATCGGTGGTAGAGTAATTAGCCTCTGCTTTTGTGAGACTGCGGCTCGCGTAAGCGATCACACGCTTTGCGCCATTCTGCCATTGAACTAGAATGGCTTCGATTCCTACGTTGCTGGCATCTGTGTGGATCTTGGTGTCGGCAGTGTCGTCGAAATGTGCCAGCACTGGAGCTGTCTGCAGTCGATTGCGCAGCTCTACGAAGGCTTGTTGTTTTTCCGTCCATACGAAAGGTACATCTGGCCGTGTCAGTCTTGTAAGAGGTTCCGCGATTTTCGAAAATCCTTCGACAAAACGATGGTAGTACGCACAGAGTCCGAGGAATCGCTGAACAGCCTTTTTGTCTCCAGGACGAGGGAAATTGGCAACGGCAGCCAACTTCTCCGGATCTGGTCGAACATCCCCCGGGCTCACCACGTGGCCGAGAAACTTGAGTTCCTGATAGCCGAAGTAGCACTTTTCGGGCTTGATAGTAAGGTTCGCTCTCCTTATTGCAGTGAGGACACTTTTTAGCCTTGAAAGATGCTCGTCAAACGTGCTTGAAAACACAACATCATCCAAGTACACAAGACACGTCTGCCACTTTAGACCAGCTAGTACAGTGTCCATCATGCGTTGAAACGTGACGGGAGCGGAACAGAGACCGAAAGGCAGCACTTTAAATTCGTAGAGCCCGTCAGGCGTCACGAACGTGGTTTTCTCACGGTCGCCCTCGTCAACTTCAATTTGCCAGTACCCTGACTTGAGATCTAATGATGTAAAGAACTGGGCGTGGCGTAGATGGTCTAAGGCGTCATCGATGCGTGTCAGGGGGTAAACGTCACGTTTTGTGACTTTGTTAATCCGTCGATAGTCGACGCAGAAGCGTAGTGTGTTGTCTTTTTTCTTTACTAAGACAACAGGTGACGCCCACGGACTTGTCGAGGGTTGAATGACGTCATCATTCAGCATTTCTTGAACTTGACGCTTAATCACCTCTCTTTCCTTCGGGGACACACGGTATGCATGTTGGCGAAGAGGCCGCGCCGACTCCTCGGTAACAATGTGGTGTTTTGTAACGGTGATACGCTGAACTTTCGATGCTGTGGAGAATCAGTCCGAGAATTCCCTGACAAGGTTTAGCAGCCGCTCTTTTCGTGAATCTGGCATGTCTGGATTAACGCGAATGCGGCTTCCCAGGTCAGCACAAGTTTTTGCATGCGGTGAAGTTGTATCCAATGTGCCGATGTCGAAAAAGTCGGCGATTTCACTGAGGAAAGCGACAGTAGTCCCTCTAGGGACGTGCTGAAACTCTTTGCTGAAGTTGGTCAGCAGAACTCGAGAGCGTTTATTCTCTAACCTGACAAGGCACAGGGCTATGCATGTGTTTCGTTTGAGCAGCAGCGGGATATTTGCCTCTGAAATACCTTCATAGTCGTTGAATTCATCAAAAACGTCGCAGGCTAACAAGGTGAACACGCTACTCTTCGGCGGTAACGACGTCATCGTCAACAATTCTCAAAGCATTGACGTAACTGCCGTGAGGGTTGCGCGCTAAAGCGTGTGCCGCAGAAAACGTCACCTGCGACTCTTGCAAATCAATCACGGCTCCATTATCACGCAGAAAGTCCAGTGCGAGAATTAGGTCCCTCGAGCAACTCGGCAGTACTACAAAATCTCCGAGATACGTAAATCCGTGCATACTGACTCGCGCTGTGCACCGACCCACCGCAGTGAGAAGATGGCCTCCTGCCGTACGTATCTGCGACCCAGCCCACTGGGTAGAAACCTTCTTCAGCCTGCAGGCAAGACACATGCTCATAACGGAAGTGTCTGCTCCAGTGTCAATTAGCGCCATTACTTCTTCGTCGTCCACAGTTACCGCAATGTTTGATGTCACCACTCTTTGTACCACGTTTGACTGCGTCTGTACATATTTTTGCTGCCGTCACTGTCGTCGTAGTGGAGGATCTTCCGTAGAGTCAGCGTCAGCGGCCTCACCCCCGGAGGTCGCTGAACTCAGTTTTCCCGACTTGCAGGACTCGGTGAACGGCTTCTTGGAGCACCGCGTGAATAGGCTGGGCTCGGTGACCTGTAGCGAGCAGGGGACGACGAGCGAGGCTCTTGCGACCGATGCTCGATACTGCGACGATTTGAGATAAAACTCTTCAATTTTTTTGTGTTCGCTCGCCAGGTCGGGGACGAGGGGCATTAGGCGAAAATCCACGGAGACCCACACGACGGTATGGACATGTTCGGTGGACGTGTCCGGCTTCCCCGCAGCGGAAACAAAGGGGTCTGTGGTCGGGTGTACGCCAGATGTCACTCTTTCTCGGTCTTGTTTCGGCGATCAACGGTGAGCTGCGAGGACGGAAGAGCTACCTCCATTTGCTGAGCGTGTCGCTCATTGGTGTAAAATATGCTGGTTGAACTGCATGATGGAGGATGTCGCACTGCTTCCGCGTAACTCATCTCGACGCAGTGCCTCTGTTGTGGCGCCTCGGACGGTTGGGGAGCGTGAACGGCTTGCCGTAGCTCGGCGCGTACCATCTCCGCAATAGAGAACTGCTCTACAGGTGAAGCAGTCACTTGCATCTTTTGTAGCTCTCCCTTAATGAGAGCTCTGATAAGCTCTCGCAACGCGCTGATGCCATTGCCGAGAGTGACAGAAGTGACCTCACTTGGGTGTACACCACGGTACACCTGGCACGCTGTTGAAGGGCCCTCTCCATGGCAGTGGCTTCCTCATGGAACTCCTCAAGTGTCGCAGGCGGGTTTCGAATCAGGCCGGCAAAAATCTCTTCTTTAACACCACGCATTAGGTGGCGAAATTTCTTGAATTCGGACATAAAGGTCTCTGCACGCCTGAAAAGCCGATTCATGTCCTTTACGTAAGTCGTCACCCTTTCGTTAGGGCCTTGAACCCTTGCCTTTATAGCACGCTCCGCTGTCTCTTTCCTGTCCTCTCGGGCAAATGCCTTGAGGAACTGCTGGTGAAACTCATCCCATGACGTAAGCGCTGCTTCATGGTTCTCAAACCACGTTTTCGCGGAGTCCTACAAGAAGCAGTACACAGAGCGTAGCTTACGCTCTGGGGTCCAATTGCTGATGACGGCGACCCGGTCGAAATGCTCGAGCCAGTCGTCGGCATTTTCAAAAGCAGCTCCGTGAAATGTCTTCGGCGTCTTGGGCTGGTTGATAACCAGGTGCGCTGGTGCTGGCGCGATGACGTTAGGTGGTGTTTGATACATAGTCCTCTGACGTTCAGGCAGGAAACCGTGCTGTGGCTCGAGTCCCTGGAGACGACGGCTGGAACGTACGTGCACAGGGGTAAGCTCGGCTGAGCTACTCGATGGACTTGCGTCAGGGGCACTTCCACCAGAAAATGTCACAAAGACACAGGTACGCAGGTACAAAATAGGGCGTTTACTTTCGTAACCCAAGGGCCAGAAACGCGAACACCAGAGCACGCGCACCCAAAACTACTTCGTTGTCCTCCTCAGAGGCTGGCTACTATAGTTGCCAGCCTACCTTGCGTCAATACTATTTTGTTCGGCGGCCCCAAGCCGACGTCAAAATGATGACGCAGGCCTCCATTTCCTTCATTGGCTGTTTGCTTTCCTTCGTCCTCACGACCGCTGCAGACCGCCCACTTTTTGACGTCACCGATGGAGCACCTCCTTCCGGATTTGGAATTTGTATATAATTGCACCATTGTCGGACAGCATGAGCTCGGTGCTGTCTTCTAAGCAGTCTGCGTAGACTGTCTACGTGCTAAGAATCAGAACACAGCCAATATCAAGCCCAGCTTGATCCCTCGCGCCTCCTTGCGTATGCCCCTCCGACGCCGAGAGGTGCATTTGACGCTTTTGACGCGTAGGTGCGAGCATACGTGTGCCAGTGGTTGGCACTTTAGGAACGAGACAACGCTCGGAGTGCCGAGGACTTGCTGAAGCACTACCAAGTCCTAAGACGCGCATGCATTGAGCAGCATTTCATTTTTAAAATGCGAAGCATTTCTAAGTGAACTTCAGCGACTTTGAGCGTATCCATCTGTCCGTCCGTCCGTCCGTCCGTCCGTCCGTCTGTCTGTCTGTCTGTCTGTCTGTCTGTCTGTCTGTCTGTCTGTCTGTCTGTCTGTCTGTCTGTCTGTCTGTCTGTCTATCTATCTATCTATCTATCTATCCGCCTACGACTTTTAGCTCTCCTGGCCGTTTCAATAACGGTATCGATACCAAACTTGGTATGGCATAACATGACTGTATGAGGAACATATTTGACTAGTCATAACATAAAAATCATAATATTTATCTCATGAATGTCATGATTTACATTTCGACGTCCTGCAACTCATGCGGCGGTTTCATTCACATGGCATGTTGCAAAACCTGTATGGTATGACACGATTGCAAGGGGAACACAAGCGACAGAACCTAGCATCAGAATCATGACATGCGTGTCATGTAACATGACTACATGCCCCGCTCATGATGCGCTCAAGGCTGTTTCGCTAGCGTCACATATACCGAATTTTGTATTACGGTACGTGGAGAGATGACGAAGGTATGCGACCGGTGCAAGCATGATAATCATGAGATGCATGTCATGTAACAACATGACTACATGCCACGCTCATGATGCGTTCGCGGCCGTTTCGCTAGCGTCACATATACCAAATTCGGTATTAAAGTACGTGAATGGATGACGAAGTTATGCGACTTGTGCAAAGATAATAAACATTAGATGCGTGTCATGTAACAACACGGCTACATACCATGCTCATGATGCGCTGGTGGCCGTTTCGCTAGCTTCACATATACCAAATTTGGTACTACGGGACGTGAATGAATGACGAACCTTTGCTACTGGTGTAAACATGATAAACATGAGATGCGTGTCATCTAACAACATGACTACATTCCACACTCATGATGCGCTCGCGGCCGTTCCACTAGCTTCACAAGTACCAAACTCGGTATTACGTGACGCCAATAGATTACGAAGGTATGTGACTGGTGCAGGCATGATTATGAGATGCGTGTCATGTGAGAACATGACTACATGTCAAAGTGAGGATGCCAATGCCCTTCGATGTGACGCGGTGCGCGTGCTCGCTGGCGTGACGCCGGCGTTGCCACGCCAGGCGCCGGTCCTGCCATATACTCGCAGGCGCGCGCCGCGCTGCGTTGCTTTAACGCATACGCGTTTCAGCGCGTCGGGTGTCCCTCCGTCACGAAAAGAGGGAGACTGAGTGTTGTCTAGGTGCGCTCAAAACGCATCGGCGCGAAATGCAGCATGTCGCATGGTGCACCGTTTGGCGTCGGGCCGTGCTGACGGACGCTGGTTGCGCCTGACGTCAGAGTATAGAGTGCTCGCGTTTTGCTAATGTAGTGTCTTTGGGCCCATCGCGCGCACTCGTCGCCGCTACATCGGAGTTTATTGGGCCCTTCGTGATGCGCTCGCGGCTCTTTTGCTAGCTCCACATATATCAATTCGATGTTACGTGACGTCAATGGATGACCAAATATATGACTGGTGGTAAGATAATCCTGACACGCATTTTATGTAGGAACATGACGACATAGCACGCTCATAGCGTGCTCGTGGCCGCTTTGCTAGCTCCACGCCTATAAAACTTGGTATCACGTGACATAAATAGATGACGAAGGTGAATGACACATCTAAACATGATAATCATGACATGGAAGTCGTGTACGGCATCACATACCTCCACCTCGTAATGTTGTGCCGATTTTAAAGGGATATATCAACATTGCTCATTCGCACTTCGGATATCATCGATTCCCACTGTACGTGAGATCTTCGATTTATTTGTGCCATATTCCCAGAGGCAGCCGCATCCCACCGCCGAGGATTTCTTGCGTACTCGTAACTAGCAGTGTTCCCTGGTGCATTGCCAGTTTTGTCTCTTGCGAAAATTAACTTTGATCAGCGCAACTGGTGTGACAATCCGGTAGTCTGCTCTAGTTGACGGATAAGATTGGTGGAGGTGAACGGCTGTTGTATCAGTCGTCGTTGATTATTTACACGTAAATATACGCATTTAGTGTTTCTTTGTTCGTTTGTTTATATTGAAAGAGCGTGACAATTGGTATTTTTTTCCTTTAGGGAGCACTACAATGGGAACTGCAAAAAGTGTGGACAGCGTGATGCACTGGTCTCGCCGTACTGAAAGGAAGTCTGGTAAGATGCATGCTTGGTTGCTAAAATCCCAGGCAATTTTTTTTCACGTTATGATACGTCGATAATGAGCTGTAAACACTGGCTGAAAAATATCTTCCTGGCCCGCCTTGAAGGTAAGATGTGTCGTCCTTATTTTATTTGTCGTACTGTTTTTTTCCAGTGACATATCAGAAAGAAACTGTGCTCTGAGGCTTGAAGCACGATTCAGAATTTTAATGCACTGACATAATTATTCTGAGGGCACAGTTTTTTCTTATTTGCGTAAATAGCCAGAAAATTGTTTTGTTATTTTGTGCGAATAGAGCTTATAAACGCATGCGACCGTGCAACTAGTCATGTATATAGTCTGCCGTTTTCTAAGTATTAATAGTTCTGTTTGTTCTTTTTAGCTTCTTCCAGTAACAGAATGACATAACCCTCCATTTTCAGCGGTAAAACGTCACAGACCAAGAGCACGAAAATTGGCCGAAAGGGAAAACTGATTTAGCAAGAATACCATTCCATCGACTCTATAGTTTGGTTGCACAAGGTCTGCTGCAAATCGTTCCATGCGAATAATGTTGCATGTAAAATAATGCAATAATACAACTGAGGGATAAACATATCCAGTAAGTAAGCTTATGTTCGCTTTGATTTTATTGCATGTTACGTTCTTGCACGCTTACAAGTGCAGACTTTAGAGGCGTTTAATTTTGTCTTACATTTTTTTTATTCACATACTGCAGCCCATTAAGGGCTATAGCAGGAGTGGGTGAAAAAAACAGAGCAGTGAATTACAAAAGTACCACTTCCGGGAACACATTACAATATAACACACGAACAAAATACAATATACATGGCAATTCCATTCAGTACAAAAATAAACATCCAATGAATGGGCACTGCGGGGCGTACATATTAACAGAACAAAGCAAGGAACTATTGGTTAGATACGACTTCCAAGAGAAGGCAGGAATCGATTTATCGATGCACTCCTAATCTCACCCGGCAGTAAATTCCATTGTTCTATCGTTCTAGGAAAAAAGCTAAATTTGAATAGATTGGTGTGTGCGTGAAAAGGGGCGAGGTTTAGGGCATGATTATTTCAAGTAACGGTTGGCATAGCATACGTAAGATAGCTGTTATCGGAGAGACGGTTAACTGAGTGAACAATGGAATGCAAGAATTTGAGCGACTCAATATCGCGTCGAGAAGAGAGTGAGGTTAGATTTAAAGTAGTAATGGCGGATGTAGGCGAAAAATGGTGGTCATAGCGTCGACAAATGAAACGGATTGCTTTTTTTGCACAGATACAATTTGTTTTATTTCTCTTTTTTGTACGGACACCTAACGATAGAGGCATAATCAAGAACTGGACGAACTAGTGTTTTGTACATTAGTAGTTTATTGTCATGTGCGGAAGTTCTGAGGGTGCGTCTTAGGTAGCCTAGTTTTTTTAAGAGATTTGGTGCAGACTGAATTGATATTGTTACGGGTAACTTATTTAATAAATAAATACGAGGCTCTGTGCTCGGCGAACAAGATGGCGACAGTTCATAAACAACCAGCCACCAACGTCGTCTTTTTCTTTCTTCCAGACAGGCTGTGCCGGCTGTTGCGTATCATAACCCCCCGAAGGTAGAAGCACCGTCTCGGTGCTTGAGCGACTCGGATGCGGTAGAAGGAGGGTGATAGGGCTTGAGTCGAGCTATGTGCACGATGTCACTCGAAGGTGACGATGACGTTGAATCGGCTGGAACGATCTCGTATGTAACGTCAGTCACCTGGCGAACGACGCGGTATGGTCCAGTGTAGCGTGACAGAAGTTTTTCAGAAAGCCCTACACAACAAGTGGGGGACCAGAGGAGGACAAGGGAACCCGGTGAAAAGTTCACGTTTCGATGATGGGAATCGTAGAGCTGTCTTTGGTGCTCCTGTGAGGCCTGCAGGCGGCTGCGGGCGAGTTGGCGTGCGTGGTCGGCTCGCGCGATGGCTTTGCCGACATACTCAGTGACCGAGGGCAGCAAGGTGTCGAATGGTAGGGCGGGTTCTCAGCCGTATAGAAGATGGAATGGTGAATAGCCGGCAGTGTCATGACATGACGAATTATATGCGAACGTCACAAATGGCAAATGAACGTCCCAGTCCCGGTGGTCGGCCGCTACGTATTTAGAAAGCATGTCGGTTATGAGGCGCTCCGTAAGACCGTTCGTTTGTGGATGGTACGAAGTGGCAAACTTGTGCTTGGCAGAGCAAGAGCGCAGGATTTCATCAACGACAGCTGATAGGAAGGTGCGGCCCCGGTCAGTGAGAAGTTGGCGTGGAGCTCCGTGTACTAAAATAATATCATATACCAGAAAGTCCGCCACATCGGTTGCGCAACTCGTCGGAAGTGCTCGTGTGATAGCGTACCGTGTCGCATAGTCAGTGGCGACAGTGATCCATTTGTTGCCTGAGCTGGAGATCGGGAATGGGCCAAGCAGGTCGAGGCCAACTCGAAAAAAAGGTTCGATGGGAATGTCGATCGGCTGAAGGAATCCAGCTGGTAGGGAAGATGGCTTTTTTGCGGCGTTGGCAGGGTTCACAAGCGGCGACGTAGCGTCGAACAGAGCGGGCAAGACCAGGCCAAAAGAGACGACGACGTACACGGTCGTATGTGCGAGAGACGCCCAAGTGGCCCGCCAAAGGAGCGTCATGAAGTTGGTTGAGAATAGTCGCACGAAGATGTGCTGGTTTGACGGGGAGCAAGTCATGGCCATATGGATCGAGGTTACGGCGATACAGGATGCCGTCTTTTACCAGGAAAATTTGTAGAGATGCGTCGCGAGGCCTTGACTCAAGTTTGCCAATGATGGTTCGCAGGGAAGCATCCAGGCGTTGTTCGTGCCCAAGGTTGAGTAGCTGCGTCACAGACAGAAGGTCTGGAAAGGTGTCAGTATGGGCAGCCTCTTACACGGGGTAGCGTGATAAACAATCAGCATCTTGGTGTGACCGCCCTGTTTTGTACGTTACGGTGAACGTGTATTCTTGTAATCGTAGGTACCAACGAGTGAGGCGTCCTGTGGGATCCTTGAGTGAGGCCAGCCAGCAGAGCGTGATGGTCGGTGACTACCCGGAATGGACGCCCATATAAGTATGGGCGAAACTTGGCGACTGCCCACACGAGAGCGAGACACTCACGTTCCGTTATTGAATAGTTGCGCTCGGCTGTAGATAGTAGGCGGCTTGCATATGCTATAACACAGTCATGTCCGCGTTGATGTTGCATTAGCATTGCTCCGATGCCATGCCCACTAGCGTCAGTGCGAACCTCGGTTGGAGCTGATGGATCAAAATGGGCTAAAATCGGCGGTGTTGTAAGGAGCGTCGTGAGCTGGGAAAAAGATGAGGCTTGATCAGCGCCCCAGAAAAACGGGGTGTCCTTCTTCAGGAGGTTTGTGAGTGGGCGTGCAATGATGGCGAAGTCCTTAACAAACCGTCTAAAGTAGGAGCACAAGCCCACAAAACTGCGAACGTCCTTTGTTGACTTCGGAACAGGAAAGTCCGTGACGGCGCGAATTTTCTCGGGATCCGGGCGGACTCCTGCGGCATCGACGATGTGGCCAAGTACGGTTAATTGACGACGAGCAAAGTGGCATTTCGACGAGTTCAGTTGAAGTCCGGCTCGACGAAAAACTTCAAGAATCGCCGATAAACGCTTGAGATGGGAGTCGAATGTGGGCGACAAAACGATAACGTCGTCTAAATAACATAAACAGGTTGACCATTTAAACCCTTGGAGGAACGAGTCCATCATTCTTTCGAATGTGGCCGGCGCATTACAGAGACCAAAGGGCATAACTTTGAAGTGATAAAGCCCGTCAGGAGTGACGAATGCGGTCTTCTCACGGTCCATCTCATCCACAGCGATCTGCCAATAGCCAGATCGAAGGTCGATAGTGGAAAAATACTTAGCACCGTAAAGGCAGTCTAAGGCATCGTCAATTCTAGGCAACGGATAAACATCTTTCTTCGTAATTTTGTTGAGATGCTTATAATCTACACAAAAGCGCCATGTTCCATCCTTCTTTCTGATCAGGACGACAGGAGAAGCCCAGGGGCTACAAGAGGGTTCGATTATGTCTTTTGCAAGCATCTTTTCGACTTCCTGTTGTATGACTGTGCGCTCGGACGCGGAAACACGGTATGGACGTCGGTGAAAGGGACTCGCGTCACCGGTATTGATGCGATGAGTAACAGCACTCGTTCGGCTTAAAGCCGTGCTGGCGAAGTCGAAAATGTCACTATAGGACTCCAGGACGTGACGAAGGGCTTCGGCTTGATCAGGAGCGAGGTCTGATGGTACCATGTGGTTAATGTCAACGCCCGATGAACGTGTTAGAGCTGGTTCATTGTCTGAGGTGCAGCAATCATCCACTCTGAAGGGTTCAACCGTATGGTCTTGTAGAGCAGTAATTTCGGCCAGGGAGATACCTTGTGGAAGAATTTGGGCATTGAGGGCAAAATTGACAATAGGAAGGCATGTGCCATTTCCGACGATTGTCAAAATGGTGTGCGGAACAGCGACGCCATGCGTAAGCATCACGGCATGAATTGGTGCCACCATGTAATCACCGTCAGGTACAGGTGGTTTAGAGAAGAGGTCGATATGTGTGACACAGTTAGGCGGAAGGCGTGCGAAATCAATGCAGCAAAGGCGACTTTGGGGTGGGTTGGTCAGATCAGCAAGTAGAGGCATTTCAAGGTCAAGACAGCCGGCTGAACAATCTATACGGGCCGAGTGAGCGATTAGAAAATCCATGCCTAGATTACTTCATGAGGGCAATTTTCTATAACGGTGAAAAGAACAGCAGTGCTTCTATCGGCGATAGTCACACGGGCAAAACACACGCTAATAATCGCGGCAGTTCTCCCGTCGGCGACTCGAACAGCTCGGTTCAAGGCGGGTGTGACAACTTTCTTTAGGCGGCGACGAAGAGCAGCACTCATTATGGACACATGCGCGCCGGTATCGATCAATGCGCGCACAGGTACATTGTCTAATGTAACGTTCAACAGATTCCGGGTCGTCGGTAATGTTACACGAGGATTTCTTGCAGAGGTCGTCGTCAATGCAGCTTCACCTCCAGAAGCTGCACTGCCTAGTTTTCCGGTCGGGGGCGCTGCGAATAGGTCGGAGATGCAGGACGGCGTTGTGGGGGCGAACGAGATTGACGGTGAGCAGGGGATGGTGAGCGGGCGTAGCGAGGTCTCGTCAGAGGTGCGGCAGAATCAGAAGATGTGGTCGGCATAGGGGAACCAAAATCAAATGTTGAGGACGACTGGTGGTCAGAAGTGGCTTGGGTAAGAGGCCCATAGCGTGCCGGCGGAGCCCAGTGATTGCGGCAGTGGCGAGCAATATGACCGACACGTCGGCAGTTGAAGCAGATGGGCTTGTCCGGTGTACGCCATTCGGACAAATTGCGCTGTCGAGAGTAGTTGGACCCAAATTGAGGAGCGGATGGACGACGACAAAAAGGCTCGGCAGAGTAGACTGGTTGAATGGGGTGTAGGCCGACGTTCGATAATTCTTGACGAACGACGGCTTGTATCAGTGAGATCGTGGTCGGTGAATGATCAGGCGTTGGAAGTGGAGTAGCTACTTGTTGGGCTGCCTCGACCTCATGACGAATGATGCGGGTGAGATTGTCACATCGGGGAACTGGGCGGACGGAGTCATCACAAGAGGAAGTAGCAGCTGTGTTCGGCAGGCGCGTGATGCCGTGGGTGACGCGGCGGGCTTTAGCCTGTTCTAGACGGCGGCACTCTGTCAGGATCGTGTCGATTCTCGTGACATTATTAAAAACCAGCAGGTTGAAGGCATCGTCAGCAATCCCTTTGAGGATATGGTTAACTTTTTCTTCTTCTGACATGCGCTGGTCGACCTTGCTACAAAGCGCCAAGACGTCAAGAATGTAAGACGTACGATTCAGTAGGCGTCTGGGCGCCAGTGGCAAGAGTCTTCTTGGCAGCGAGCTGACGACCAGATGAATCGCCGAAAAGATCACGGATCTTCGATTTGAAAAGATCCCAGCTCCTGATTTCGACTTCGTTGGTTTCGAACTATGTCCGTGGCGTGCCGTCGAGGTAGAACAGAACATTGGCGAGCATGAGCGTGGGATCCCAGCGGTGGGTAGCACTGACTGGCTCGTACCGGTGCAGCCAGGAGTCAACGTCGATGGTGCCGTCAGCGGAGAAAGTTCCAGGATCCCGCAGAGGTGGCAGGGTGACGTAGGTTGTCGACTCGGATCGAGAGACCAGTGGGGATGAGGCACTGGCAGTTGAAGTAGCCGAAGAGTCCCCGGTGTTGCGACCACTGCGCGTCTCCATCGAGGTACGGGAGTCGTCCACCTCCACCAATAATGCTACGGGTAACTCATTTAATAAATTAAATACGAGGCACTGTGCTCGGCGAACAAGATAGCGACAGTTCATAAACAACCAGCCACCAACGTCGTCTTTTTCTTTCTTCCAGACAGGCTGTGCCGGCTGTTGCGTATCAATATGTTTAGACCAGGAGAGGTTAGTGGTGAAAATCTGGCCAAGGTATTTATAATCTGAAACCCTTTGGAGCATTAGGTCATTGAAAGAGTAGTTGAAAACGGAAGTCTGCGTTTTGGTAGTGAACGACATCGAGACAGTTTTACGGAAATTGATATTCATTTGCCATGTGTCACACCAAGAGCAAAAGGCACTAAACGAATCATTGAGAAGATAGTGATCTTGAATGGAGTTAATGGTGTTATATAGAACGCAGTCATCGGCGTAAAGACGTAATTTACAGGTAATAGATTGTGGTAAGTCATTAATAAAAATCAAAATAATAAAGGACCAAGAACGGACCCTTGTGGTACCCCTGATGTGACTTTGATTTGAGATGAATTGTCAGAGTTAAAACTAACGTATTGGGAGCGATTAAACAGAAAATTGGCAATTAGGTCTACTAGACTGGAATTTTTTAGGATGGCACCGAGTTTTTTGAGCAACTTAGAATGCGAAACAGTGTCGAAAGCTTTTGCGAAATCAATAAATATTACGTCGACCTGGTGGCCGCAGTCAAGACTTGCAGAAATGTCATGGGTAAATTCTGTCAATTGGGTTAAAGTGCTGAATCCCCTACGAAAGCCATGCTGCAGATTAGATAAGACGTTGTTAGCCTCACGAAAGTCGATTATATGTTTATAAATGATGTGCTCCAACAGCTTGCCGGAATGTGGTGTCAGCGAGATGGGACGATAGTTTGGCAAAAGCTGCTTATCACGAGACTTATAAATCGGCCGAACCTTGGCCAGTTTCCAGGCACTAGGAAAAACACCCGAGGATAAACGCTTCTGAAATACGATGGTAAGGTAACGAGATGTCCATAACGCATACCGAATTAAAAAAGAGTTTGGAATACCATCGGGACCATCTCCCTTTTTTGCGTCTAGATTCAGAATAAGATTCAACACACCAGCATGACTGATAGTTACATCAGTAATTGAGTCTATATCGGAAGGGGAGTTAAAGGCAGGGGCAACATGAGTATCGACGGAAAATACAGAGTGGAAGTAAGTATTAAACGCATGGGAGATTTTCCGGTCATCAGTAATAGTTTCACCGTTAATCAAGAATGAGGAGGAAGGGCAGCTACTAGGCAGAACTGATGTCCAGAATTTGCGAGGATTATTTTTGAGTAAAGAGTGTAATTGTGTGCCAAAGAAAAAATCCTTTGCAAAAGCCATCATTGCGGCAAGCTGTTTTTTAGCTTTCAGGAACTCATTCGTGCTACTAGGTATATCAAGGCGCCTCAGCCTGCATACACGACGAGATAGGAGAAGAATATCTCTATTCATCCAAGGAAGTTTCTTATTCGTTTTTATAGTTTTTATTGGAACAAAGCGATGAATGCACGATTTTAAAATGCTTTCAAAGTACGACACATGAGTATCTTTGCACAGTTGCTGCTCATGGATTCGAACAGAGAAAAAGCATTCGCAAGGCCATCCAAGATCGAAGTATCATTAGCACGATTAAAATCCGGGAATGTTGTGAACAAATACAAGGTTTTAAACACAGGATAAGACAGGATCACGATGACCGCCTTATGATCCGATATACCTTCGGTAGTTTCACATATAAATCCAGCTTCCGCAATGTTAGAGATTACAAACATTAGGTCGAGAAGTGCGTCCAGTCGAGTTGCATCACTATTCAAATGCACCAAGTCATGCGACAACAAAAAATTGATTAGCTTTCGGCCGAGGCCAGGTTCTTGACCGAAAGGTGTCAGAGAAGGCCAATGAATTCCGGGTGCATTGAAATCACCCATACAAATAATATTAGATGAACCAATATTGTGGTTATAAATATAACTATTAAGATTGCGTATATGATCGACGGAGGTGCCAGGTGGGCGGTAGCAGACACCAACCATGAGATGATGCTTGTTTAATTGAAGCTTGCACCATACCGATTCAACATCTAGAGGCACAGGCAAAACAGAGAACGTCAAGTCGGACCGAAAGAGTAAAGCAACTCCCCCGCCTTTGCCGCTCCGTCGATGACAACGAACTAGGGCGTACCCGGGTGGAGTTATCTCAGAGTCGTAAACGCCTTCATGTAGCCAAGATTCAGTTACACCTACTATGTGCGGGGAAAACGTGGATACCCGAGAGAGAAAGCTAGGAAATTTATTCAGTAGACTTCTTGCATTGACATTCAAAATTATTAGGTCATTACATGGATATTGGGGTAGTCAGGGAGGAGATGAAGATTCAGCGGTGGGAGCAGGGTGACGTGAAGATCTACGGGAGGGTACTTTAACAAGCGTGTTAGAAGTTGCATCTAAGGTATACTGAATGTCATCAATAAAAAGTTTATTGAAGCGCAAACGTACTTTAGACCCGCTGTCACGAAATGAAGCAGAAGCACCCCAGAGCTTTTTCCGGACAGAGCGCACACTTTGGGAATAATCTTCCGTAACGTAGCAGTCGGATCCTTTGAACTTTGAGACGTTCTTCATCACTTTTATTTTATCACTGAAGTCTAGAAGCCTCACAATGACGGGCCGAAGATGGTTGACTCGGGACCGCCCTAGCCTATGACAATGCTCAATGAGAGGACAGTCTATGAGCAAGGTATCACTGAATACTTGCGATACCCTAGCCCGGAGACTGTTACTATTTTCATCGTCCTCTTCTTTCAAACCATGCAAGATTAAGTTGTTGCGTCTCATGCGATTTTCAATATCATCATTGCTTAATCTCAGTTTATTAACCGTCTGTGACAAAGCCGCAAATTCACTGTTAAATGGTACCGGTGAGACATGCGGTGCTGAGACGGCATGGGAAGACTCAAGGGCCGAAACACGCGAATCCAGAGAATCCAATCTAACGTTGACGGTATGGTGAAAATTTTTGATGTCAAGGATATCTTTGGCCATTCGACTTTGACCGTCGAGGATTTTAGAAAGGAGTTGCTCCACAGACAAGTTACCATCCATCAAAACAGTGCCTGCCTCATTCTTAAAACGTGTCGTGGACCCCTGAGCATTCCCATAATTACTGCTTCCTTTAGCGGCAGAAGGTTTAGGGGGGCCGGGATTTAGTTCAACATCGCCGCTCAAGAGAAGGCGACGTAAACTATATACGGCATGAGAACAAACACTGACAAAATTGTGTGGGCAGGGCAGCAGCAGCAAACACCGATCGTCAGAGCGAAAACACTGGGTAAGATCAAGACAACATACCTGCAGAATAAAAACGAAGCGGTTAGGCATACTGCCGGCACTGACGCTGCCCAGCCCACTGACGACGGAGACCAGGTCCAGGGGTTTTATACTTTTCTTTGATGACGTAACAGAATGATGACAGTCAATGATTGGCTGGTCGAGGTGGTCTTGTGCATGTAGCACTCCGGTCAAACAGCTGCAGGGCACGCCACGGAAGGCACACGCGCGCGTGACAGAGCAGTCCATATGGTAACGGTTGATGCTGGGCGTGAAGTTACCAAAAAACGATAACGCAGCGGTGGTCGGCACATGCTCAAAGCAGGTTGTTACATAGGAGTGTTGATTCAGGGTCGTCAGAAATCTGAAAACCTGCAGAATAAAAACGAAGCGGTTAGGCATACTGCCGGCACTGCCGCTGCCCAGCCCACTGACGACGGAGATCAGGTCCAGGGGTTTTATACTTTTCTTTGATGACGTAACAGAATGATGACAGTCGATGATTGGCTGGTCGAGGTGGTCTTGCGCATGTAGCACTCCGGTCAAACAGCTGCAGGGCACGCCACGGAAGGCACACGCACGCGTGACAGAGCAGTCCATATGGTAACGGTTGATGCTAGGCGTGAAGTTCCCAAAGAACGATAACGCAGCGGTGGTCGGCAAATGCTCAAAGCAGGTTGTTACACAGGAGTGTTGATTCAGGGTCGTCAGGAATTTGAAAACCTGCAGAATAAAAACGAAGTGGTTAGGCATACTGCCGGCACTGCTGCTGCCCAGCCCACTCTGCCCAGCCTACATGTGAAGTTATCCAATGCCATGTGCATTAAATACAAAAAAAATCGGCAGACCCCACGTGCCTTGGAATCGGCTTTATGCGAAACATGTGGAGGGAAGGTGACCATGTCGCAATATATTTATTGAGTGACACGTCATAAATGACGCTAGATGTATGTACAAGTGTTGCACGCACAGCCATATATATGTTGAACAGTTGCAGATGTTTATATAGGCAGTTGTTTGCAACTGGAACATGCGTATTAGCAACACCAGAAGCTGATATGAAACGCTATGTTCGCGAGGATGCTGGCTCTGGACACGGCTATATAAATCAACATCAGCGCATGACAACTAACCATTATTGACGTTAACCCAACATGACAGCTGCATCAAAGGGGTGCATATGTAACGTTTATAAAATTGGGCAGGCAGACTGCAACCACTATTGACGTTTCACGAAGATTAGCGTCTATTTGAAAAAGTGTTCCAAAACCTGGCGCAGCTCTGTGGTACAATGCTTCATTGCCACGCAGAATGCTTGGGTTCGACTCATGCTGGGACTCCGACATTTATAGTTTGGATTTTTGGGGTCGACGCAACCAATGTCGAGTATTTCTCAACGCTCGCACGTTAAAATTGCCTATGTGTGTTCTCGTCGCTCCTGGGTGTCAATCACCTGCAGTTGATTGACTAGTGGTCATCAGCTGTGGCACATACCTATGGGAGGGTATGTGCCACTGTCTGGCGGGAAGTGTTTGATGACGTATTAGACGGGATTGTGACACTATTCATGTCTCGATCAGCGCGCCATATTTGTTGAACAATCTTACCCTCCCATGCCAATTTTGGTTCACGCCAAGTTAAGGGCGTGATCACGGGATCACCCAAACGTAAGCGGCTAGATATATAGATAGACAGATATATAAATAGATACGCTCAATATTGCCGAAATTCGCAAAGAAATGCTTCGCATTAAAAACAAAGAAAAGCAGAGGAAGGAACGCTGGCAACCGAAATGCAGCCGTTGGTAAATCGACGCTTATGTAAGGCCGGGCCATGGTATATCCGCGTGTGGCACGCACTCGGGCTCATCGGCCGATGCGGTCGGCTCTACGCCAATCACCAAGACCGGCCCTACGCTAGTTTCCAAGGTCGGGCCAACGACTTCGCAGTCAGTCACAGAGCTCTCGCCGACCTCTTGCCCAGGACAAACTGATGCTTGGGTTGAGGCCTATACTCTACGATGTATTGACCCTCCTAGGGCAAACTGTTCACATATGTGGCGTAATAAGTGTAGTACCGTGCGGCGGATGCACCGCACAAAGAACACAGGGCCCGGCGCTGAAGCGCCGGCCGACAAGAAGTATACAGCAGCCGGTAGCCAAGCAGGAACTCTTTACATACACAACCATCACTATAGGATGGATGGATGGATTTATGTGGCTGCAACCTTTAAATCGGGAGGTGGCTAACACCACCTAGTCCGTAATGCTTAGTGAACCAAAAAGTAGATTTATCTTTTTTTGTTTAAATAGTGAAGTTGAGGAGTGGTACTTAGCAGTGAAGGGTTTAATTTTCACTCGTGCCTTGACTTTAGCCACCAATCAGATAATCTTCTTCTAGTTATTTCTACCCGTTCAAAGTCTATTTTGCCCTCCCTGTCCCTAAACCCCAGTGCTTCAAAAAACTCTGCTCCGTCATCCTGAACTATAGGTTGAAGCCCTTTACGGAACATTATCAAGTGTTCGGCAGTTTTCTCCTCCTCTCCACATGCGATGCATACCATGTATACCCCTTCGTATTTGGCCCAAAATGTCTTGGTTCGCATTACTCCCGTCCTGGATTCAAACAGTAGAGAACTACCCCGAGTATTATTATAGATTCTTTCCTTGGCGATTCCCTTCTTAAAAGCTCGATAGATCTCAAGTGCGGACTTCTTAATTATGCCAATTCTCCACATGTCACTCTCCGTTTCCTTCACTTTCTTCTTAACTGATAGTTCTTTTTGGTTTGGCCACCTGCTGTTTTTAAGTATTTATCAGTCAATTTCCTGGTTCGCTTCCTCCATTTTGTATCGACATTCTTCATGTACAAGTCGCTGAAAACCTTCCTAGCCTAACGCTCCTCCCCCATTTCTCTCAATCGCTTCTCAAATTTTATCTTGCTGCTAGCTTCCCTGTCCGCAAATGATGTCCATCCCATATCACTTTGTACTGCCTGATTTGGTGTATTCCCGTAAGCTCCCAAAGCAAGCCTATCTATTCCACATTGCCTAATTTCTAATCTTGCTTGAACTTCTGATCTAAGGCACAAGACCGCATTGCCAAACGCCAGACCAGAAACCATGACCCCTTTCCAAATTCCTCTCACAACATCATACGTCTTGTAATTCCACAGTGCCCTATTTTTCATCACCGCTGCATTCCTGATTCCTTTAGTCGTTACGTATATTTCGTGTTCCCTTAGGTACTTGGTCCCATTGCTTATTCAGACGCCCAGATAGTTGTATTTATCAGTTATCTCTAGCGTGACTATCTGTATCCTAAGCCCACTACCTTCATTAACATTAAAAATCATGACTGCTGATTTTTTCTTACTGAATCTGAAATCTAGCCCATCTCCCTCAATACCGCAGATGTCCATCAATTTCTGCAAATCTTCCTTGTCGTCGGCCATTAGCACTATATCATATGCCTACATCAATGCTGGTGGTGCCTGTTCAATGAGTTTTCCTTGTTTGATGAAAGACAGGTTGAAGCCAAGTCCACTTCCCTCTAATTTGGCCTTTAATCCTTGTAGGTACATCACGAATACCAAGGGTGCCAGAGGATACCCCAACCTAAACGCTATATATATGTTGTCACGAGCAAAAGAAGATCTACAGCCAGGAGTTCACCTGAGCTAGTGCAACGGAAATGTTCCCTTCTTCTTTGCAGCCCAAATCCAGTATGAGCTACAGCGGCTCGTTAATAAATGGTGGCATTTATGAACCGCCTCTCCCAAGAACCATGGTCTCGATGCTCTACATGAAAGAAAAAAAAACGAGAAAAAGAGATGAAAATTACCATGCAAGCAAAACGAATGGCGTAAGGTGGAATAACGTAGTTGGTTGTGGATGAATAGTCAAATGAGAAATAAGAAAAATAGGAAAGAATGTAAAGACAAAAAAAAAAGGAAAGACGCGAAGTTACCAATAACTCACTGGTGATTCACAGCGCGAAAAGTATGATTGAGCCGTGAAACGGGAATGACTTCAATTCGCGGAGTGAAACCAGAACGTCTCGAAGTGCCTTCTAGGAGAACCTCGTAAGTGACGTCGCTGAGACGTCGTACGAACTTGTAAGGGCCGAAGTAGCAGCGAAGAAGCTTTTCTGAACGGCCACGCTATCGGATAGGGGTCCACACGCATACTTCATCACCAGGCTTGAAAGTAACTTCACGGGGACGAAGATTGTAGCAGCGCGCGTCTGTGGTTTGGTGATGTTGAATACGGTGAAGAACAAGTTGACGGGCCTCTTTTGCACACTGCGCAAATTTCGCGGCATCGGTGCGGTATATTCCTAAGTTGTCGGGCAGGAGCATGGCGTTGAGCATCGTCGTGACCTCGCGACCGTGGACTATGGGAAAATGTGTGAAATCGGTACTTTCTTGAACAGCAGTATTATACGCAAAAGTTACGTAGGGAAGTACGGCGTCCCAGTTCTTGTAATTGATGTCCACATACATTGACAGCATGTCTGCAATTGTCTTATTTAGTCGTTCAGTAAGCCAGTTTGCTTGGGGGTGGTAAGCCGTTGTTTTACGATGTTCCGTGCCACTTAATCGCAAGACTTCCTGCAGCATCTCTGCGGTGAAAGGTGTCCCACGATCAGTTATGACAACAGCTGGAGCACCGTGACGTAAGACGATGCTGTTCACAAAAAATTGGGCGACATCTGCCGCGGTTGTTTTTGGAAGCGCCTTTGTTTCACAGTAGCGTGTTAAGTAGTGGGTAGCGACCCCAATCCACCGGTTTTCAGGCGAAGACGTAGGGAATGACCCCAGCAAGTTCATGCCAATCTGATGAAAGGGCGCCTTTGGTGGGCCTATTGGTTGCAGTAATCCCGCTGGTCGTAAAGGTGGAATCTTACGTCGTTGACACTCACGACATGTGCGAACGTACTGCTTTACAGTCGTTGCGAGACGTGGCCAGTAGGAGGAGCGTTGAATCCGTTGCAGCGTGCGTGTATAGGCGAGGTGTCCGGACGATGGCTTATCGTGACATGCATGTAAAATGTCACCACGAAGCGTAGTTGGCGCAAGAAGCAGATACATAGCTTGCGTAGGCTGAAAGTTCTTTTTATAAAGCACTCCATCGCGGAAACAAAAGGAGGATAGCGAGCGCGCAAAGCTTCGAGGAAGGTGATAATTTCGTCCTTCCAGGTAGTCAATGAGAAAGATGAGCTCCGAGTCAAGACGCTGTTGCTCAGATAAGCGGGTTGCTGATACGACAGAAAGAAAAGTGTCGTCGTCTTCAAGGTAAGTGTTGGCATTTTCAACCGGTGCACGTGAGAGACAGTCAGCGTCGGTGTGTTTCCACCCCGATTTGTGGACGATTGTGACATCGAAATCTTGTAGCCGAAGGTTCCATTGTGCAGACGACCTGAGGAATCCTTGAGATTTGCGAGCCAACTAAGGGTATGGTGGTCGCCAACTACCCTGAATGGGCGGCCATACAAGTGTGGGTGGAACTTTGTTATGACCCAGACAACAGTGACGCACTGCTTTGCGGTTGAAGAATAGTTTTTCTCCGGTGGGGATAACGTTCTGATCGCATAAACGGTCACGCGCTCTACGCCATTATGCCACTGAACTAATACCGCTCCTAGTCCAACGTTGCTGGCGTCAGTGTGTAATTCCGTGTCGGCGCTTTCGTCAAAATGGCCCAGTACAGGCGGAGCCTGGAGGAGGTTTCGGAGAGTGTCGAACGCATGACACTGATCGGGACCCCATACAAACGAGACACCGTCTTTTGTAAGCTTGTTGAGGGGTTCAGCAATCTTCGAAAAGTTTTTGACAAAGCGCCTGTAATACGCACAGAGGTCCAGAAATCGGCGTAGGTCACGCTTATTTGTGGGCACAAGAAAGGCGGCAACAGCACGGGTTTTCTCCAGATCTGGGCGGATGCTGGCACGGCTCACAACGTGACCAAGGAACTTCAGTTCTTCGTATCCAAAATGACATTTATCGGGTTTGAGAGAAAGCCCCGCTGTTCTTAGTGCCTGAAGTACTGCATGAAGGCGTTGGACGTGTTGTTCAAACGTGTCTGCAAAGACCACGACGTCATCAGGGTGAACAAGACATGACTGCCATTTGAGCCCCGTGAGAACCGTATGCATCATTCTTTGGAAAGTAGCTGGCACTGAGCATAGACCGAAAGGTAACACTTTAGACTCCTACAGGCCGTCGTGAGTAATAAACGCCATCTTTTCGCGGTCGCGCTCATTCACTGCGATTTGACAGTAGCCGCTACGCAAATCCATGGAGGAAAAATATTTAGCGTTGCGTAGAAGGCCCAACGAGTCATCTATCCGGGGTAGAGGACAAACGTCCTTTTTGGTGACCTTGTTCAGTTTACCTAAATCAACGCAAAAACGCAACGTACCGTCCTTCTTCTTGACTAGCACAACTGGCGAAGCCCAGAGACTGGTCGATGGCTGGATGACGTCGTCCTGAAGCATCTGCTGGACTTGGTCACGTATAGCGTCTTGCTCTTTTTGCGACACCCTATAGGCGTGTTGTCGGATGGGTCTCTCGGTGGGTTCCGTGATGATACGGTGCTGAGCAAGTGGTGTCTGTTTAACCTTTCACGTAGTGGCAAAGCAGTCTTGAAATGAGCCGAGTAAGCGCAAAAGGCTTTCTCGTTGAGACGAAGGTAGTCTCTCGTTTACATCGAGAGTGCTCGCGAACGCCTCGTCAGTGTGGCCATTCGATGAAAATGAAGCTAACGTGGACGAACCATCGGCATCAGCAAGTTCTTCACAATATGCAATGGCAGTGTGCCTCGTTAGGTGGCGATACTCGTCACTGAAGTTCGTGACCAGCAGGTGAACATGCCTATTGCTAGGCTGAATGATTCCTCAGGCAACACAGATTTGTCGTGAAATAAGGAGAAGCAAACTGGCCTCTGCAATTACCGCACCAGACACGTCCTGTGACAAAGAGGCTGCTTCGAGGTGGGAGAGTCATAGAATCGTCTGTAACACGGAGCGCTCTTTACTGGAATTGAGTACTGTCAGTTGCAGCGCAAAAAGGATCCTCGAACGACACAAGTAATTCACGGAGGTTGATGACGGGGCCGTATTCACGAAGGGAGTCCATTCCTAGAATGACTGGCCGAGAGCACACGCACAACAGCAAGAAAGAGCCCGCAAAGTGTCGACGCACGTATTCAAATGCGTGCCGTACACATACCAGTAGGCATCACCAGATGACCACCTACCGTGCACAACTGGGTTCCTTGCCATGGTGTGGTAACCTTCCTCAGTTCAGATGTCAGTGTGGCGCTCATTACAGATTAGTCGGCGCTGGTGTCGACGAGGGCGTTGACAGCATGATTGTCGACGAAAACGGGGATTTCGGTATAAACGATCTTTCTGCTGTCAGAGAACACTGAAAACCGAAATGGTCGTCATCGGGTCATTGCGTCGAAGAGGAGTCCTGATCAGTTCTCCTGACCACGACTTCACCCCCAGAAGTCACCGTTCCTAGTTTCCCCTACGGGGACTTGGTGAGCCGCTTCTGAAGGGAGTGGAAGAGGGCCAACTGGGCCACATAGACTGGCGAGGCGATGGTGATCTAGACTGGTGGTGTGGAACAGCCGAAGGAGTTTTGTGGCCCGTGAGATAGGCTTAGATTTCGCGGGGGCGCTCACTGTAGCACGGGCATTGAGCATCAGGGTGGAAGCCGCGGAGACCTAGTTGCCGGCATTGACAGTTCCGGTATACGTGACCCGCTTCGCCGCAGTGATAGCAGAGCGGACGGTTATCCGAGGTGCGCCACGTGCTTGCCTTGCTACCACTTTGTCTTGAGGCAGATGGCAGATAGGTGAGTGTGCTAAGAAACCTTGAGCTGAGAGGCGGGCTCGAAGCAGTGTCGCGGAATGGCTGCATAGCCTGGTACTTTGGCCGCATAGCAGGATCTGTAGCCGGTGGCGCATGGGATCGCAATGCCGCTGCGTATGTTAGGACTGGGGCCTCGGGAATCGGTGGTGCTAGTGGGACCAGGGGTGTGACGGCATGCCAGACTTCTTGTCCGATTACATTCGCGAGGGCTGACACAGGTGGATGGAATCCCACTGCCTGAAGCTGTCGCAATTCTTCCCGAACGATACTTGGAATGAAGTCTGCGAGAGCCTGTCTCTCGCTGTCAGAGCCGATAGAGCATGCGGTGGCTGGTATCTGGCGTTGGTATTGTGACGACCGCAGCTACAGAGTACCTTCCATCGTGGTTGCCTCACTGATTAACTTGGCGACTGTCGTCGGTGGATTGCGCACGAGCCCAGCGAAAAGCTGTCCTGTTACTCCCTGCATCAAATGCCGCACCTTCTTTTCCTCCGGCATGGCAGGGTGCGCGCGCTTGAAGAGCCGGATCATATACTCGACAAACATAGATACTCGTTCGTTCGGCCACTGGTTTCTGCAAGATATGGCTTGTTCAGCCCTCTCCTACCTTTCGGTGTTGCTATAGGCATCACAGAGCTGTCGGCTAAACTCTTGCTAGGTCGCAAAAGAGCCCTCATGGTTCTCGTACCAAGTCTTTGCAGAATACTCTAAGTAGAAGTAAACTCGGCACACGTTGATACTGGCAACCCGATCAAAGTGGTCGGGCCAGTCATCAGCATCCTCGAAGATGTTCTTATGGAACGGCTTTGATGTCTGTGGCACATGAAAAACATGGGCGAGAAGAGAACCACGGGCATCGCTGGTTTGGACCGCCTGGCTTGTCATCAGAGTTGCCATGTTTTTGGGTGTCGATGCCAAGGGACTAAATTCAGGGGAAAACCGACGCAGGCGGCGGCTGCTTCTTGCTCTGAAAGATGTAGCTGTCTCCAAGATGGCCGACACAGCCGAAGTACACGTACCCAGCGTCTGCACAAGTAATGTCACGAGCAAAACAAGACCTACAGCCAAGAGTTCACCTGAACTACAGCAACGAAAATGTTCTCTTCTTATTTGCAGCCCAAAACGAGTATGAGCTACAGCGGCTCGTTCATCAATAGTGGCAATGTATACTGCCACCCGCAAGTAGTGGGTCGAAAGCAAGAGCGGGTCTCAGTCTGGAGGAAAAAGAAGATTGCGTGCTTCTTCTCTCCTCGACAGCCAGCCACGACTAACGCATCGCCCTAGAGCTAGCTACTCAGTGGTTTAATGCCCCCCCCCCCCCCCAGCACTTGTGAGTCATTATGACAAACTGGCGCAAATGCGGGGTAGTCTCACGGATGCTGAAGCCCCTACCCCCCCAGGAAGCCGTGATATGAGTCCAGTGCCAGTCAATAATCCTGTGCATCGGACCAGCCGCCGAATTAGGAGATTGCCTCCGGAAGTCGACAATACTGCTTCCACCTTGTCGACAAATATGACCAGCGCTTCGGTGTAAACCTCGCCTACCAGCACGGGAAACATGACGTCGAACCGCTATACGTTGGAAAGATCACGGGCACCGGTGACGTTCCATGGCACGGAGCGCGAGGACGTTGAGGACTGCTTGGCGGAATTCGAGCGCGGAGCCACCTTAAATCAGTTAGACGACGCGGCGAAACTGGGTCGTGTCTATTTCCATCTTAAAGACGGGGCACGTACGTGGTATCAAAATGGAGAGGAGTAGCTGACGACATGCTTCGAATCCTCTCGTAGACTTCTGCTGACCTATGCCAGTGCTGATCGCCAAGAACGAGTGGAACGAGCTATTCTGGCCCGCGTTCAGTTGCCAAACGAAACTGTGACCACGTACGTCGAAGAAATGACGCGCCTCTTCCGACGGGGCGATTCAGGAATGACGGAGGACAAGACGTTGCGTCACTTGATGCGCGGTGTCAAGGACCAGCTTTCTGCCGGCCTCGTGCGAAGCCCTCCGACGACGGTCGCGGGGTGCTTGGTCGAGGCCGTGACAATGAAGAAAATGCTGCAGCAGCGATACAACCAATACGACAAGCAGGTAAGTGGCATATCCACTGCCGAAATTTTCACCGCCACTGTAGCCAGCAATGGCTGTCTAGGAGAACTCATCCGTAATATAGTACGTGAAGTGTTGAAAAAGGCTGGTGTAACACCTCATCTTATGGTTAGCTCTATTGCAACTGTGATCAAGGATGAGCCGCACCAGGCCCTCCGGACACCTTGCCTCCTGATACAGCTGCGCCAGCTCCTGCTGAATACCGCCGTGAGACAGCCTACGCGGAAGCCTTTAAACGCCTTGCTGCATCGCGGCCATTCTTCGTTCATCCTGTTCCTGCCGTTTCACTCCAGTCAGCGCAGCACATACCGTACTACGAAGGCACGTACACGCTACTGCCCTTGTTCTTTGTTCGTGGCGCTTCTGTCACCCGTCGTTCAGTGCAACCGGTCCATTACATCGACGATCAGCACACGTCTCCTCGGAAGTCTGATGTTTGGCGCACACCTGATCGCCGGCCTCTATGCTTTCACTGCGGAGAAGCTGATCACTTGTACCGCCGGTGCGCATATCGCCGTCTTGGGCTTCGCGGCTTCTCTGCAAACACACCGCCACCCCGTTATGATCAGAGACCACGCGACATCAAAAACTACCTCTCCCAGCAGCATGCACCACTGTCTGCCGGGCGCCACTCGAGCTCGCCATCAACGAGGCGATTTTCATCAACGCCCAGCGGTATTCTACCGCACAATCTTCCTGCCCCCGCCGGGAAAACTAGCCGAAGCGACCTCTGGGGGTGGGGTAGCTGAACGTCGAAGCGCTGAAGACCTCCTATTGACGCAGAACCGTACAAAAACCGGTCCGACATCACCTGCTGCTGCAAAGGATAGCCGACGTTCACTCGACATAGAAGTGACGATTGATGGTTGTGCGGTTAATGCGTTAGTGGACACTGGCGCAGACTATTCCATACTGAGCAGGAAACTGACAAGGCAACTGAAGAAACTCGCAGATTCGGACTGCTAGTGGCCACGTCGTTACTCCGCTGGGCACCTGCACAACTAGAGTACAGATTCAAGGGTATAAATTCGTAGCAAGTTGCCTTGTTTTACGCGAGTGCTCCCGTGACGTCATTCTGGAAGTTGACTTTCTGCAAGAAAATGGAACTATCATTGATCTGCAAGAGCGCCGCGTCACGTTCTCAGCCCAGCGAGCAATCAACGTGCAGGATGACGGAAGGCGTGTCGACGTACTGCGTATTTCTGAACAGAGCATGATGCTTTCTCAACGAGCAAGTGTTCTAGTCGATGTAACATGCTGTGGTTAAGGTGATGACGATTTGGTGGCCGAGACAAGTTTAAAACACCTCCTGCAGCGAGGCATTTATGTAGCTAGAAGTGTAATACACTTTCGCGATGGCCGATCTGAATTGCTCGTAACCAGCTTTAGCAACGAGAATCGACACCTTAACATTGGTACTTCGATAGCGTTTGCCCACGAAGTAGCAAACGTCACCATCTGTCTCACGTTGGAACTAGTGGACACCGCAGACACGTCAATGAGTAATATTGACATCAATCCTGACCTGTTCACCGATAACCAGACTGCCCTGCGAGCACTCTTGTTCGAGTTCAGGTCTTGCTTCGCAAGTTCCTCAAAGATCCGCCAGACGTCCACCACTCAACACATGATCATCACGTACGAGGACGCACGCCCGATACACCAGGATCTTTACCACGTGTCGGCTAAAGAACGTGAAGCGATACGTATGCAAGTCCACGAGATGCTTGATGATGGCGTTATCGAACCATCCAACAGCCCATGGTCATCTCCAGTCGTTCTTGTCAAAAAGAAGGACGGGTCGCTACGCTTCTGCCGTCGGCTACCGAAAGCTTAACAACGTGATCAAAACGGATGGATGTGTACCCGCTGCCACGTATCGACGATTTGCTGGATAAACTTCGTCGTGCTCGTTATTTCACTTCTCTCGATCTGAAAAGCGGGTACTTACAAAACGAGGTAGATCAGCGAGACCGCGAGAAAACAGCCTTCGTGACTCCAGACGGCCTATACCAATTTCGAGTACTTTCTTTTGGCTTGTGTTTAGCGCCGGCAACTTTCCAGCGAATGATGGACACTGTCCTCACAGGGCTCAAGTGGCAGACTTGTCTCATCTACCTTGATGATGTAATGGTCTTCTCTGCCACGTTCCAGCAGCACCTTCACCACCTGCGCAGCGTGCTGGAGGCTATCCGATTGGCGGAACTCACACTAATGTCACAGAAGCGCCACTTCGGCTATGAAGAACTCAATTTTTTTGGACATGTAGTTAGCGCCGAAGGAGTCCGGCCCGATCCGGACAAGCTTGCCACTGTTGCCGAATTACCAGCTCCTGTCAATAAGAAAGCCGTCCGGCGCTTCCTTGGTTTGTGCGCCTGCTAACGCCGGTTCATTCATGGGTTTTTACAGATATCAGAACCTCTGACTCGTCTCACAAGGAACGACATGCCAATTGTCTGGAAAAACGAGCAACAAGCAGCTTTTGATGAGCTGCGACAGCGCATGCAATAGCGCCCGATCTCGCTAATTTCGACGATGATGCTGACACGGAGGTCCATACTGACGCTAGTAACATTGGCCTCGGTGCAGTGCTCGTTCAGAGTCCAGAGGACATCGAAAGAGTGATAGCCTACGCCAGGCGCTCTCTATCTCGTGCGGAGGCGAATCATTCCACTACGGAGAAAGAGTGCCTCGCAGTCGTGTGGGCAATCACCAAGTTGCGCCCGTACCTTTATGGTCGTCCCTTCAAGATAGAGACGGACCACCACGCCCTCTGTTGGTTGGCAAGCCTGCGCGACCCTTCAGGATGGCTAGCATGGTGGAGCTTGCGGCTGCAGGAATTCGACGTCACCATCGTCCATAAGTTCGGCCGTAAGCATGAAGACGCTGACACACTGTCACGCGCACCCTTTTTGTCGTCAGTCAGGAAGCAGAGGAAGACGAAGGCTTCCTGGGTGCCATTGGTGCACCAGACTTGAGCAAACGCAGCGATATGACGCAGAGATTTGTCCTATCAGCGATCATTTAGAGGGCCAGGGCGCAATCATAACATGTCATTTATCCCGCTCGTTCACGTCGTTCTGCCTGCGAGACAGTGTGCTGTACAAGAAGAACGCTCGTTCAAACAACCGTGCTGACCTTCTGGTGGTCCCTCGAGACATGCGAGACGACGTCCTCTGCGCTTGCCATGACAAACCCACATACGTTCATCTGGGCTACTCAAGGAGACTTGCCAGAATGAGCGAGAGGTACTATTGGCCAGGACTTTCGGCAAGCGTCAAGAAGTAGGTCAAGAGCTCTCGGGAATGCCAGCATCAAAAGCAATCATCTGTTAAGCCGGCTGGTTTGCTTCAGCCCTTTGAAGCACCTTGCCCGCCGTTCGACCAAGTAGGCATGGACATTCGGGCCATTTCCCCTGCCTGCGGACAGCAACAAATGGGTGATCGTTGCGACCGACTATTTGCACGCTACACTGAGACGCAGGCGATCCCACGAATCACGGCTTCTTAGGTAGCACAATTTTTCATGCGCCACATCGTGTTACGACACGGTGCTCCTTCCAGCATAATAACGGACAGAGGGACGGCACTCACGGCGCAGCGTATGGACGAAGTTTTCAAACTGAACAATACCAGGCACCGAAATACAACTGCGTACCACCCGCAAACCAACGGACTTACCGAGCGACTGAATAAGACATTCGCAGACATGATCTCAATGTACATCGACGTACAGCTCAAAACATGGGACCGGATCTTACCTTACGTGACCTTCACGTTTAATACCGCCGTGCAAGAGACCACGCGATTCACGCTATTTTGGCTCCTCTACGGCCGCGAAGTGCAGACAATGCTGGACTCTATGCTACCGTTTCAAGACGAAAAGGAGTTGGCAACTGACGCCGAAGAATTCACAGAGCGTGCTGAGGAGGCCCGGCAGCTCGCGTGACTGCACATCGGCCGGCAACAGCAGGCAGACGCACGACGATATTACACCCGCCACAGAGAATTGTTTTACAGCCCCGGCGATCAAGTTTGGCTGCGGACGCCCGTCCGCCGCCATGGCCTTAGTGAAAAGTTACTGAGCCGGTACTTTGGCACACATTAGGTTTTACGCCGCGTCATTGACGTGAACTACGAAGTGGTTCCGGAGTCGAAACCGCAGGCACGGAGCCGGACACGACCGAGGCCGGACGTCGTTCATGTGTTGCGCATGAAACTATTTATTGCGCGCTGCTAACTTTTTTTTACCGTACATCGTTCTTTGTGTTTTTTGTTTACTTTTGTGAACTTTCTTCTGCATTCATTGGCATTTTCTATATTCGCACGCTTTTCAATTTCTACTTTCACTTTATCCGAATTTCCAATTTCTTTTTTTTCACGCCCCTATGTTATAGCATCGGGGTGGTGCCATGTATTTTTCTTTACCTCTTTTGGAACTTTCTTTTTATTTTCAAAAGGGGGGATAATGCCACCCGCATGTAGTGGGTCGACAGCAAGTGTGGCTCTCAATCTGGAGGAAAAAGAAGATCGCGTGCTTCTTCTCTGCTCGAAAGCCAGGCACGACTGACGCATCGTCCTAGAGCTAGCTACTCAGTGGTTTAATACCCCCCCCCCCCCCAGTACTTGTGATTCATCATGACAATACATTTGTAACGCGGGCCCTAAGGGCCAGCAAACCGGTTCAAAACCGCAACCGAAAGTGCAATACCACATCATCCCACCCCCATATAAAATAACAGCATGCGGGTAACAAAGGCTAAGTAAGAATGAAAATCTACCGTACACACACAAAAATAAATGGCACGGCGTAGTAGCGTAAAGAAATGTACATCAGATAAAAAGGCGAGGCACACGCCGCACACCAACCTATCATCCCCTCCCCGAGAGAGGACTTTCGCATAGTCACTGTCCTGTTCGTGTCCATGGCGCCGATGCCTGTATCGGTGCCATTCCCACGGGAGGTAGCTAGACTGTCACCACGTGGCCACAGCAGTCCAGTGGAGTGAAAGAATCGGCCCATGCGCTGTCTTTTCAGTAGACTTTCTGCACAGTATGGGCCTGAACAAGCATGCACTGAAGCTCAGGCGAGACACGGCTCGGCGCCACTGATGCAGGCGCCATACACAGAACAGGAACTGGCATGGCCGGCGCAGGCGTGACCGGTGTGAGCCCTTAAGCAGCACAGAGAACAGGACCGCTTACTGAATCTCGGCTGGCACGCTCAACGGATGCACCTCTAGCGGATCGAGCACTGACACAGACTCCCGGAGGTTCCTACAAGCCGAAAGACGCACAGCCGGGGTGAAAACAGGCAAGACGGGAGCAGCAGGTACAACCGAAGGTTGGACAGCTGATGCATGTAAAATACGTTTAGCATCAGCATACCCGACCGGAACAGCCATCCTCGCAACAGCACTCCCAGTCGAAGTGCGCGCAGTCAGTGTATGCTCCACTGCAACACGAGGCAGGAGCCAGCGCCTCAGAAGCACGGCCAGCTGGGACGCTAAGTTGCAAGGCAGTAACTGTATTGGTCACTGTCGATGTGCCTTGATGACCAGTCGACTCCGTTGTAGTGCGGCAGACTCGAGCGAAGTGTCCGCGACGTCCGCACCGCGAACACGTTCGGCTCCTGACAGGGAAGCGGCGGAGTTTGCCCCATGCCGCGTTGAGCCGCAGCGGTAACAGGCACCCGTGCGAGCCGGCAGTGAAGCTGGATACGAGATGTCCGCAGCAGCGGAGGGCGAAGAGGTGCACGCAGGAAAAGTCTTGCAGCGAAGCCATCTTGCAGTGAATCTTGGGGAGGACGGCCGCCATTTGGCCTGGCATTGTTACATATTTGGCGTCTGAAACGACCGACGGGAGCCGAGGAACAGAAGACGCAAGCAGTGCCAGGAGACAAACGCAGTTTATTCACTCAGCGACGCGCTTTTTATGCGCTGTCGAACCAATCAGAGGTTGGCGAAAACAAAAACAAAAGGAAAGCCAAACGAAAGAGCGCGGCAATCCGGGCGAATGTTACAACTCGGCCAAAGCTACCCATGTCAGAAGGCGTTCAAGAGGATGACGCTTCTTGAACAACTGAAGGTAGGAACAGGTGGCCAACGTTCGAGTCAAGCCTGTCTAACACTGCGCTGATCACACGTTTCAGACGTTGACATTGTCCTTGTGCTTGACATGGGTGAAGACGACGGGACGCATGGCGGCACATGCGGACACGTTGTGGCTGGCACCCGCACAGTGGACGAAGATGGCACTTGGTGTCCTCAGGCAACAACAAGCTCGCAGAGTTTTTGGGGCTCCCAGGAGGAGGCGACGATGAGAACGGGCTTCGATCACCGATTGGTGTTCGGATGACACGCATGTAGCGAGAAGGAGCTGGCAGAAGACACCTGGTGCAGGGTTGGACTCATCAGGCGGCATGAAGGGATCTGAAGCAGCCTAGTGAACAAGCGGCAGGAGTGCAGTAACTACGTCAGGAGCAACCTGGCGCCCAAGTTTGGGAAAGCCCGACTGTTGAAATAACCAGGAGCAGATAACACGAAACCAAAACTACAATGGAGATGCCTGTGCTGAAATGCATGCACACCCAATGGGAAAGAGAGAAAAAGAAACACTAGGGAGTGTGGCTGAGGCAGTCAGCATTTGCATGGTGTTTGCCTTTCTTGTGCCGCACTGTGAAATCAAATTGTTGGAATGCGAGGCTGCACCTGATCAAGCGGCCATTTTGTTTGACATCTAGTTGAGCCACACAAAAGGGGAGTGATCGGTTTCGAAAACAAAGGAAGACCCTTTCAGATAACACGGGAGCTTTTTGAGGGCCCACACCAAGCAGGCGCATTCTTTTTCCGTTGTGCTGTATGCCTGCTCACGAGACGTGAGCTTTCTACTCGCGTAGATAACAGGGTGTTCCTCGCCTTTTTCGTTCACTTGACTTAGAACGACGCCCATCCCGCGTTCACTGGCGTCGCACTGAACTAGGAAAGGGAGGGAGTAATCTGTTGCCACGAGAACCGGTTGGCTGACAAAAATATTTCAATCTCGGGGAACGCTGCCTTTCGAGCCGTATCCCAATGCACTGTAGTTGGCTCGGTCTTGCGGAGAGCATCTGTGAGGGGACTAGCTATGTTTGCGAAGTTAGGAATATAGCTTCTGTAGTATTCAGCTAAACCCAAAAATGAACGCATGTCGGTCTTTGTTTTCGGCCAAGGAAAGCTGGTGATTGCGGCAACTTCTAGTTCGGAAGGACGTCGCGTCCCTTGGCCAACAACATGCCCCAAGTAGTGGACGTGGGTGTTCGCAAGACGACATTTAGTCATTTTCAGAGTCAAGCCTGCTTTACGTAGTCGAAGGAAAACTTCCTGTAAATGTTCCAAATGCTGTTGCCAAGTGTTCGAGAATACCGCGATGTCATCGAGGTAGGGAACAGCAAATGACTCTGCGCCTGCGAGCACCTGATTCATTAGTTTTGAAAATACGAACGGTGCGTTCTTGAGACCAAAAGTCAGCACAAGTGGGCGATATGTGCCTGTCAGAGTCATGAAAGTGGCTAGCTGGCTGGCGTTTTCCGTGAGTGGCACTTGCCAGAAGCCGTGGACTAGATCCAACGTGGAAACATACTGTGCTGCGGAAACTTTTTTGATCAGGGCTTCGACATTTGGAATGGGAAACAACTTGGTCTTTGTAATCGCATTCAATTTTCGATAATCAATGCATGGTCAGGGTTCCTTGCCAGGACTTTCTGCGATAAACATTGGTGACACGTATTCGCTCTCCCCCGGCATGATTAGACCCAGGGCCAACATGTTTTGAACTAAATCATTCAACAGCTTCTCATGACGGGGTGAAAATCTGTGCATCCTGGTTCGGAAGGGTTGGTCAGATGTCTACTCGATGTCGTGTTCGACAAGGTTTGTTCTGCCGGGTTGGGGGCCGAACAAATCGCTGAAGTTGCTGATAAGCATTTTCAACTGCTGTCTTTGTTCGACTGGTAAAGAGGTTTGTTTAGCTACAGACTCAAATATGTCTTCAGTTGACGGGGAAGAACAAGGGGTCGGCACTTTAGGGACTGAAACATTTATTTCCTCTGGTTCGTTTAAGACGATGCTCAGCGTCTCCATGCGTTCGACAAAGGGCTTCATAAGATTGCAGTGGTAGAGTGTCACATCGTTGCGCTTGCCGGGCGTCGTAACTAAATAAATGGTGTCGGAGAGCTTTTGTTTAACAGTGACTGGCCCGTCCCATGCTACTTCCAGTTTATTTGCCTTTGTCAACTTCAGAATGAGTACTTTGTCGCCTTCCTTGAAGGTTCGTGCACGTGCGGATCTGTCGTAGTACACTTTTACGCGTTGTTGAGCTTCAGCCATCTTGATGTGCACCAATTCCTGTGGTTCACGTAGGCACTTCAACAACGTTAGCACGTACTCGACCACCGTTTTGTCCACGAATTTGTCTTCCCACTTTTCCTTCAACAACGTTAGAGGGGAATAAAGCACTCAGCCGTAAACGAGTTCCGCCGGCGTGAATCCAGTCGCTTCGTGAGTAGCGGTGCGTAGAGCAAAGAGCATCGCGGGAATAGCCGCATCTCCTTCAGTGCCCTTCTCGAAGCAGAGCGCACGCAAAATTCGCTTCATTACTGAATGAAGTTTTTCGACCGAATTACTCTGCGGGTGGTAGACAGAGCTGTGGTGAATGGATATGCCGCACTTCTTGAGGAATGTCGTGGTAAGCACGCTTGTGAAAACAGATCCTTGGGCGCATTGGATTTCACTGGGGAATCAAATTCGGGCAACTACAGCGAGTAGCGCGTTAACAACTGCGATGGAGCTTAATTCCGGCAACACCACTGCTTCGGGAAACTTCGCCGCAGGGCAAATGAGCGTAAGGAAGTACCTATTGTCTGCCGCTGTTTCTGGTAACGGCCCTACAATGTTGATTACCAATCTGTGAAAAGGTTCTCCAATCAAAGGTACTTCGACCAAAGGCACCTTGAGTCGTTCGTTTGGCCGTCCCGTCCTTTGGCAAACGCTGCAGGAACGCACCCAGTTCTCGGAGTCTTTGAAGCACATCGGCCAGTAGTAATCATTCAGCAGCCTGCCCTTGGGCTTGTTTATTCCTAAATGACCAGCCCAGCTGTCGCTGTGAACTAAGCCCAGCAGTGCAACGCGATACGTTTGGGGAACTACAAGCTGCTCGAAACATCGACCGTTTTTGGTCTTGAATTTTCTGTACAAGAGGCCTTCATTGACAATGAACGATACTGGTCCTTCTTGTTTCCGTCTCGATCTTTCCCAGCACGTCTGCAGTGACTCGTCCTTTGCCTGCTCCGTTTTGAGAGCACTTTTGTCAACCTTGGACAGAAGCTGAAAATTTTAACTGACTGGGCTTATCGATTCGCCTCCAGACGCGGAAGCGACGGGAGTGATGTTATCAGTGCTTTTAGTGGCTGGCGTGGCTGGGGCGCCTGCGCTCGTTGCAGCAGCTTGCGCCGGAGCAATGTTGGCACTGTCAGCTGCAATTTCGGCGGCACGAGTAGCGCTGACTGTGTGCGCTCTAGTGAGGGACCTAGTGACCACCATTCCGGGGTTCGCATTAAGTTCCATTCTTGCATTTTGCAAGTCCCTCATCGATCTGTTAGAAAAAATGTACGGGATTTTTCGAGGGAGCTTGTCCAAAACAGCCGCTTCAGTCTGGAATTTCCCGAAAGGACCTTGCAATCCAATTTTTGTGACTGGCAGGCACTTCATGTCGGGCTCTAGTGCCTGACGCACCCACACACACGATCCTGTGAAGTGCTCGGGCTGAACAAATGACGGGTGGACGATATCAAATGTCGCTCCTGTATCACGCAGAACCTTGCAACTGATGCCGTTCGCCACCATGTCATACGTGTAGGGCAAGAGCAAGTCGCTGTCCTCCGTTAGCAAATTAGCAGACATTAGGCTGCCTGCAGCCGGCGGCCATGTGGCCTGGTTGATGGCATTTATAACAAGTCAACGGCCGTTTTTCTTCAAACTTGGAGCTCTTGAGTTCGCTCGGGTTGACCGTGTGTCCTTGGGGGGCGGGGGGGCGTTGTCGGGTTTCGCTTGGTTGCTTTCTCTCGCTCCTTTCTGAAATTTCTTGAAAGCTCCCGACGGTTTCTTTCGCAGGTCTTCCGAACTTTCCATCCTATGGTAACAGTACTCGTCAGCCAAACTAGTTGCCATTTGCAACGCTTCGACGTTTGGCTTGTCCTGAATCCACAAGTGCATTTGCTCCACAATCGATGCATAAAATTGCTCTAGCGCAATCAGTTCAATCACGCGTTGCTTGTCCTCGTATGCGTTGGCGCTTTTAAGCCATTCTAACAAGTTCATGGATTTGTAGCCGAACTCGGAGTATGACTCTCCTTGACTACGCTTTGTGTTACGAAACTTCATCCTCAAGGCTTCTGTTGACAAGCTGTACCTTGTCCTGAGCTGAAGTTTTACTTTTTCGTAGTCACTTGCATCTTCATCTGTCATTCTCACGACTATGTCGGCTGCTTCGTTGGGAAGCAATGTCAACAGGCGTTGCGACCAGGTTTCTTTATGAAGTGCTGCCCTAATACACATTCTCTGGAAGTTGACGAGATACAAAGCGATGTCACTGCCCGCCTTGAAAGGTTGCATGTACCCGCGCATGTCGACGCTATCATTGCGTTCAAGGCTCTGCAGTTGCGTCTCTTTCAACTTCAGTTCTACCTCTTGCTGTTTCAAGTGCAGGGAAACTGCCTTCCAACGTTCCTCTACTTCTTCATCTTCCGCTTCGCAGGTGGATATTGCCTCGATAATTTTAGGCTTACGCATTGACTTCTGCACTTTGATGCCTAACTCTTCAGCTAGCAACACAAGGTTGGGCTTCGTTAACAACTCGAGATTCAAGACTGCTGATAACAAAAGTAACTCTTACACGTAATACTTAAATCTAGCAAAGTAAAAAAAAATCCTCTACTACCAAGAAAATGTCGTTAATGCTCCCAATGAAGTCAAACAAGCCGTGCTCTCACCAAGCGGACGCCAAGGGCCACCGCCGACGCACGCTCCAAACCGCCGCCACCGCTGCCACCAGCTGTTACATATTCGGCGTCTGAAACGACCAACGGGAGCCAAGGTACAGACGATGCAAGCAGTGCCAGGAGACAAACGTGGTTTATTCACTCAGCGACGCGCTTTTTATGCGCTTTCGAACCAACCAGAGGGTGGCAAAAACAAAAACAAAAGGATAGCCAAACGAAAGAGCGCGGCAATCCGGGCGAATGTTACAGCATCTTGAATAGCTCGGGAGCTGAGCCGCCACATTGGATCGGGTGCGATGACATGGCATCGACTTGTGCTCCAGATAACTGTAGCAAGGTGCGGTCGACGCGCTCCTCCTCTCTCGCTACGTCGAGCGCCTTCTGTCGGGACAAGCCTATGCCCATCCTGAAAAAAAGAAATTGGAGGTGCGGCGACGCGATGCCAGAAACGATCTGGTCGAAAGCGAATATATCACCAACCGCGCCGAATTCACAAAGCTTGGCTACTCGGCGTACTTCCTGAATGAATTCCACTGCCGACTGGTCTGGTCCCTGACGCAGCGCTTTGAAGTGGGCGCGCAGACACGACGAGTCTGGTTGAGGGTCAAAGATTTCATTAAGCAGCGCAAGGGCTGCGTCGTACACATTCGGTGTCGTCTCCTTGGTTGGCAGGCTCCCGGCTACTGCTTATTTTAGGCGGCACGCAGGTAGGTGTTGAGTCACGCCCAAGGCGTTATAGCAGCGCCTTCTAGTGCTCCGGCATGGCGTCCCTGGCAGTGGCGTCGATGTAGACCTGTAACACAGGGCGCCACGGCCTCCATCGAATAGGCGGTACACCGGGGCACCGAAAAAACGGAGGCAGAGGGAGAGCGGCATTCATGTTTGCCAAAGAGAGCATCGAGAAGGCAGTTCAAGAGAGATGCGCTCGTTGGTAGGCCTCGTGAACGAACTGGCACGGAAGTGTAGAAAAGTAGGAATCAAAGAGAAAATACAGTACCGGTGGGACAGCTTGCACTGGTGCTGAGTCGACAGCACGAGGAAGATGGCTGGATGCCCACCTTATCGCCTGATGCTTGTGGATTGCAGATCTTTGTCGCCAAAATGTAATATCGTGCGGTAAACGCACCACACGGAGAACACAGGGCACGGCGCTGAAGCGCCGGCCGACAAGAAGTACACAGCAGCCAGTAGCCAAGCAGGAACTCTTTTTATATACACAAGCATCACTATAGAGGTACTGTATATGCATATACAATAACTTTGATAGGATGGATGGATGGATGAATGATGTGGCGGTACCCTCTAGATTGGGCGGTGGCTAACGCCACCTAGCCATATTACTTAGTGAACTAACCACTAGATTAATCTTTTTTTCTCTTTAAATAATGAAGTTGAGGGGTGGTACTTTGCTGTGAAGGGTTTAATTTTCACTCGTGCCTTAACTTTAGCCACAAATCAGATAACCATCTTCTGTTAATTCTATCCGCTTAAAGCCTATTTTGCCCTCCCTGTCCCTAAACCCCAGTGCATTGAAAAACTCTGCGCCATCAGTCTGAACTATAGGGTGAAGTGCTCTAAAGAATATTATCAAGTGTTCGGCAAATTCCTCCTCCTGTCCAAATGCGCTGCATATCGTGTCTACCCCTTCCTATTTGGCCCGATATGTCTTGGTCCACAATACTCCCATCCTGGCCTCAAACAGTAGAGAACTACCCCGAGTATTATCATAGATCATTTCCTTGGCAATTTCCTGCTTAAAAGGTCGATAGATCTCCAGTGCGGACTTCTTAATCATGCCAATTCTTCACAGGTCAGTCTCCGTTTCCTTCAATTTCTTCTTAACCGATGGTTTTTTTGGTTTGGCCACCTGCTGTTTTCTAAGTATTTACCAGTCAATTTCCTAGTTCACTTCATCCATTTTTATCGACATTCTTAATGTACAAGGAGCTCAAAATCTTCCTAGCCCAACGCTCCTCCCCCATTTCTCGCAATGGCTTTTTGAAATTTTATCTTGCTGCAGCTTCCCTGCCCTCAAATGATGTCCATCCCACATCACCTTGTACTCCTTCATTTGGTGTATTCCCGTGAGCTCCTAAAGCAAGCCTACCTATTCCACTTTGCTTAATTTCTAATGTTACTTGAGCTTCTGATCTCATGCACAAGACCGCGTTGGCGAACGTGAAACCAGGAACCATGACGCCTTTCCATATTCCTGTCCCAACATCATACCTATTGCAAATTCACAGTGCCCAATTTTTCACCACTGTTGCATTTCTGTAACCTTTAGTGTTCACGTATGTTTCGTGTTCCCTTAGGTACTCGGTCCCATTGCTTATCCGTACGCCCAAATATTTGTGTTATGTAGGGGGCGTTGCATATATAAATATATGCAACGCCCCCTAGGGGCCAACCAACTGTTTCCGAAACCAGAACCGAAACCGCAAAAGCACAATAGGTACTCCTAATAACAATTCAGAATAGAACTTGTGATGTGCAGCTACGAAACGCGTCATTTACGGCCTACTGTGCCACGCAGAAATGCGTGTGAAAACGTTTCTCCTGTCAGAAGCGGTGGCGCCAGAGTGAGGGCGAGGGGAACTAGGCCAGTCCCACCGCTTCAGCGCCACACAGCAGGCCGCAGCTTGTTTCTAGTAGTGGCCGTCACCATGGTCTCAGCCGCCACCGGAACCCGAGCTACAGTGTACTAGATTGTATACTCTACCCGAGGTTAAAAAGGCGATCAAATAGCCCCCCCCCCCCCCCCCCACAATGCTCTGCGCGAAGCGGCCTCACGAGGCTTGTGGAAGCTGCGTGCTCTTTGCTTCGGGCGTAATTTCGCTAGCAAACATGGCTGCACTCATGACGACGCAGCAGCCTTCGCGTGTCGGACGCGGGCACAGCTGATGCTAACGCCTCCTCTAGAAAGACGCATGCGACGTCACACCCTCTCCCATGGGGACGAGAGGTTCTTGCGCTTCAGTGCTTTCTCCGCTAGGTGCGCTCGCAGCCAACACTAGTTCGGTATGGACAGTCACGGTGGATAAACGTGTTTTTTGAGCGCTCCCGAATGAACGCGCAGATACGTTGTTTTGCATGTTTTGAGCTTGTTTTTGTAATTAAAAGGCAGCAGTTAAAATCCCTGTAGCACTTCTTTTTATTGTACGGCTTCTTCGGGGGTCAGTCACCAGGTATTTATTAGTTTGTGCGTGTGTCTGTTTGATATTTTTTCTTTTATTGTTGTTTTTCTTTTGCCACCCCGAGGGGGATGTGCACGTGCATTGAACACGCAAATGTTTGTAGGAGAGCTTAGACTTTCTCTCTTTCGTAGGGCAGGGCACGAGTTTTGTAATTATCGAGTGAGACAAGTCATAGGGACAATTGGTGTCGGAAAGACATGGTTAAAAAGACCGTGAAGTGTCCAGGATGTGGGGTGGCTTTGAAAGTGGACCTACGTGTAGAAGCGGAGGGAGAAGAGGCTGAAGCGAAGTGTAGGCAATGTGAGGTAGAGGAGAAAATAGAGAAAATGATGGTTGCCCAGAGTGACCTGCTGATGAGAATCGCCGAACTCGAGATTGTGTTGGCGACAGACCAAGAGAAAACGATGGCTATGGGAGAAAGGCTGAAGTCCACCAAGGAAGCACTAGCCAAGGTGAAAAGAGGAGCGGCCTACGGAGAGAACAGTAGGGAACCGGCAACCAGAACGGCGGAGAAGAAAGAGCAAGCAAGTTCTGAAAAAAAAAACAGGTTCAGCTGGTTCAATTGTCGCAAGGCCCAGCTTCAGCGAAGTAGTGGTGGGGCAGGGAGAGAACAAAGCAGCCGGCGTCACAGGTGCAAGTAACTCCCAGGTGCAGGACGCTCCAGCAGATAAGTCACAGCATGTGATAATCGCCGGGGACTCGAATTTAAATCGATGCACAGAAGCCATCAAAGAGAGAGTAAAAGGTGACAAGAGGGTTGCAGTAGGGGCGTTCCCAGGATGCAAGCTGGAAGCAGTCATGAGGCAAGCGAGCGCAAAACTCAAAACTACAGCTGATAGACGAAACCTCGTGATAATTTTAGGTGGTTTAAACGATGTCTTAAATTAGGATACAGAAGGACTAGCAACCACACTGGCGAAAGGCGTCGATGACATGCGAGCCAGTTCTCCTCAGGTACAGGTAAAGATATGCGTGATACCGGAGGTACCGGTGCGTGACGGCAACCTGCAAAAAGCGATTGTCAACGGAAACCAAGAGATATGGCTGATGAGTCGAGAGAAAGGCTTTGAGGTGGTGGAAATAAACAGAAAGGTGCATAGGTGGGGTGGTTTTCAACGAGACAGAATCCACTTCGATGGGTGGCTAGTTCATGAGGTGGGTTGGCGACTTGCAGGACGTGCAGTAGCTTTTTTTGGGGGCTAGCGGGCCCTTCGGGGTGCATGATAGCTAGTAACGAGGAAAATAACCAGGGAGACTCTTTGACAGATGGTATAGACAGATACGACCCTAAAGTGGCACCGGTATTTAAAATAGGTAGAGTCCGGGGCAGAAATAGACGTAGCCGCGAGCGCCGAGCCAATTCAGACACGGGGTATATTAATATTCAGGGTGGTAGGAACAGGCTGAAGTGGGAAGAGATAGAAGAACAGCTAAGGGAGGAGATGCCGATGGTATGCGGTTTTGTAGAAACATATCTCAGGGACATGGAACAACCTCCTAACAATGCAGACTACGCGTGGGAATATTGTAATAAAACAGAAGGCAGAAGAAAGGGGGGTGGTATTGGGGCAATCATTCATAAAAGTACAGACTGGTAAAGGGTCAAGCAGGAGTGCAAGAAACATTTATGGCTGAAAGGGAAAGTGGCAGGGCAAATGACACTCTTTGGTTTAGTGTACTTGTGGATGGGAGCAAAGGCCAGAGAGAAAACCAGGCAATGGTGGAGTGCATATCAAATGATATTCAGCAGTTAGGAGGAGAGTGCGAGATAATTATACTAGGAGATATGAATGTGCACATCAAAGAAATAGATGCGTTCACCAACCCGACAGGCAAAACGATCATGAATATGTGTGAAAGGCTTGATTTGATCATTTGCAACAGTACCGAGAAGTGTGAAGGGCAAATAACATGGAAGGCAGGAAGGCTGCAGTCGACGATAGATTACGCACTGATGTCACATAGGATAGATAATAAGTTCAGGGGATTGTACATAGATGAAGGTGGCTCCAGAAGTCTGGGTAGTGATCACAAACGCATCAAGGTAAGTTTTGGAAAGGCAGTGAAAGTGGGAAGGAGACAAGATGAGCAGCTACAGGAAAAGTTTTATTCAGAAGGCAAATTGAAATAGCCACTAAACAAATTGAGAAAGTAATCACTGAAGATAATAAAACAGTGTGGACATACACGATTCTAATTAGACTGTTTGAGCTAGAGCTTACTAACGCACGTGACAAGTCACCCCGGAAAAGAAGACACAAACTCAAAAGTTGGTGGGATGAGGAAGTTCCATCCATCCATCCATCCATCCATCCATCCATCCATCCATCCATCCATCCATCCATCCATCCATCCATCCATCCATCCATCCATCCATCCATCCATCCATCCATCCATCCATCCATCCATCCATCCATCCGTCCGTCCGTCCATCCGTCCGTCCATCCATCCATCCATCCATCCATCCATCCATCCATCCATCCATCCATCCATCCATCCATCCATCCATCCATCCATCCATCCATCCATCCATCCATCCATCCATCCATCCATCCATCCATCCATCCATCCATCCATCCATCCAGTACTTCGGTTCGGACTGTCTCGGTGGATGGACGTGTTCTTTGAGCGCTCCCGTTCGACTGCGCAGATAAGTGGTTTTGCATGTTTTGAGCTTGTCTTTTTAAATAATAAGGCAGCAGTTAAAATCTTTGTAGCACCTATTTTATTGTACGGCTTGTTCACGGGTCAGCCACTAAGTATTTATTAGTTTTTGCGTGTGTGTGTGTGTGTGTGTGTGTGTGTGTGTGTGTGTGTTTGATGGACATCATTTGAGGGGACGGAAGCTAGCAGCAAGTTAAAATTTGAGAAGCAATTGAGAGAAATGGGGGAGGAGCGTTGGGCAAGGAAGGTATTCAGCTACTTGTACATGAAGAATGTCGATACAAGATGGAGAAAGCAAACCAGAAAATTGACTGGTAAATACTTAGAAAACAGCAGGTGGCCAAACCGAAAAGAATTATCGGTTAAGAAGAAGGTGAAGGAAGCGGAGACCGAGATGTGGGGTATTTGCATGATTAAGAAGTCCGCAATAGAGATCTATCGAACATTTAAGCAGGGAATCGCCAAGGAAAGCTTCTAAGATAATACTCGGGGTACTTCTCTACTGTTTGACGCCAGGACGGGAGTATTGCGAACCAAGACATATCGGGCATATTACGAAGGGGTAGACACGGTATGCAGTGCGTGTGGAGAAGAAGAAGAAACTGCCGAACACTTGGTAATGTTCTGTAAAGAGATTCACCCTATAGTTTAGGATGATGGCGCAGAGTTCTTCAAAGCACTGGGGTTTAGGGACAGGGAGGGCAAGATAGACTTTGAACTGGTAGAATTAACTAGAAGTAGGTAATCTGATTAGTGGATAAAGTCAAGGCATGCGTGAAAATTAAACTCTTCAGTGCAAAGTACGAATCCTCAATATCACTATTTAAAATAAAAAAATAAATCTAGTTTCATGGCTTATTGAGTATTACGGCTTGGTGGCGCCAGCCACCACCCGATCCAAAGGGTACAGCCATATCCATCTGTCCATTCATACATCCATTCATCCAGTACTACGGTTCGGACTGTCATGGTTGATGGACGTGTTTTTTGAGTGCTCCCGTTCGACTGCGCAAATCAGTGGTTTTGCATGTTTTGAGCTTGTCTTTATAAATATTGTCGCGAGCAAAAACAAGACCTGCAGCCAGGAGTTCACCCGAACCAGAGCAACGAAAACGTTCTCTTCTTCTTCGTAGCCCAAAATGGGTATGAGCCACAGCGGCTCGTTCTTCAATGGTGGCATTACCCCCTCTCCCAAGAAGCATCGTCTCGATGCTGTACATGAAGGCAAAAAAAAGAAAATGAGATGAAAACTACCATGCAAGCAAAATGAATGGGGTAAGGCGGAATAACATAGTTGGTTGCGGAGCCAAGAGTTAAATGAGAAATAAGAAAAATAGGAAAGAATGTAAGGGAGAGACCAATAAAGTTAGTCACTCACTGGCGATTCACACCGCGAAAAGTATGATTTCAGCCGTGAGACGTGAACGACTTCAGTTCGCGGGGTGAAACGGGAACGTCTCGAAGTGCCTTCTGGTAGAACCTCGTATGTGACGTCGCTGAGACGTCGTACGACCTTGTAAGGGCCGAAGTAGCGGCGAAGAAGCTTTTCTGAACGGCTACGTTGTCGGATAGAGGTCCACACCCACACTTCATCACCGGGCTTGAAAATAACTTCACGGTGACGAACATTGTAGCGGCGTGCATCTGCGGTTTGGTGATGTTGAATACGGTAACGAGCAATTTGACGGGCCTCTTCTGCACACTGCGCGAATTTCGCGGCATCGGTGCGGTATATTCCTAAGTTGTCGGGCAGGAGCATGGCGTCGAGCATCGTCGTGACATCGCGACCGTGGACTAAGTGAAAAGGTGTGAAACCGGTACTTTCTTGAACAGCAGTATTATACGCAAAAGTTACGTAGGGAAGTATGGCGTCCCAGTTCTTGTGATTGATGTCCACATACATTGACAGCATGTCTGCAATTGTCTTATTGAGTCGTTCAGTCAGCCCGTTTGCTTGCAGGTGGTAAGCCGTTGTTTTACGATGTTCCGTGCCACTTAATCGCAAGACTTCCTGCAGCATCTCTGTGGTGAAAGCTGTCCCACGATCAATGATGTCCCACGAGGATGACGACAGCTGGAGCACCGTGACGTAAGATGATGCTGTTCACAAAAAATTGGGCGACATCTGCTGCGGTTGCTTTTGGAAGCGCCTTCGTTTCACAGTAGCGTGTTAAGTAGTCAGCAGCGACCACAATCCACCGGTTTCCAGACAAAGACGTGGGGAATGACCCCAGCAAGTCCATGCCAATCTGATGAAAGGGCGCCTTTGGTGGGCCTATTGGTTGCAGTAGTCCCGCTGGTCGTAAAGGTGGAACCTTACATCGCGGACAGTCGCGACATGTGCGAACGTAATGCTTCACAGTCTTTGCGAGACGTGGCCAGTAGTAGGAGCGTTGAATCTGTTGCAGCGTGCGCGTATAGCCGAGGTGTCCGGACGATGGCTTATCATGACAAGCACGTAAAATGTCACCGCGAAGTGTTGTTGGCGCAACAAGCAGATACATAGCTTGTGTAGGATGAAAGTTATTTTTGTAAAGCACTCCATCGCGGAAACAAAAGGAGGCTAGCGAGCGTGCAAAGCTTCGAGGAGGGTGGGAATTGCGTCCTTCCAGGTAGTCAATGAGCGGAATGAGCTCCGAGTCGTGACGCTGTTGCTCAGCCAAGCGGGTTGCTGAAATGGCAGAAAGAAAAGTGTCGTTGTCTTCAAGGTCAGTGTTGGCATTTTCGACCGGTGCACGTGGGAGACAGTCGGCGTCGGTGTGTTTCCGCCTAGATTTGTGGACGATGGTGACATCGAAATCTTGTAGCCGAAGGCTCCATCGTGCGAGACGACCTGAGGGATCTTTGAGATTTGCGAGCCAACAAAGGGAATGGTGTTCGCTAACTACCCTGAATTGGCGGCCATACAAGTATGGGCGGATCTTTGTTATGGCCCAGACAACAGCGAGGCATTCCTTCTCGGTTGCAGAATAGTTTTTCTCCGCTGGAGATAACGTTCTGCTCGCATAAGCGATCACGCGCTCTACGCCATTATGCCACTGAACTAATACCGCTCCTAGTCCAACGTTGCTGGCGTCAGTGTGTAATTCCGTTTCAGCGCTTTCGTCAAAATGACCCAGTACAGGTGGAGCCTGGAGGAGGTTTCGGAGAGTGTCGAACGCATGACACTGATCGGGACCCCATACAAACGAGACACCGTCTTTTGTAAGCTTGTTGAGGGGTTCAGCAATCTTCGAAAAGTTTTTGAGAAAGCGCCTGTAATACGCACAGAGCCCCAGAAATTGGCGAAGGTCACGCTTATTTGTGGGCACGGGAAAGGCGGCAACAGCACGGGTTTTCTCCAGATCTCGGCGGATGCTGGTACGGCTCACAACGTGACCAAGAAACTTCACTTGTTCATATCCAAAATGACATTTCTCGGGTTTGAGAGAAAGCCCCGCTGTTCTGATTGCCTGAAGTACTGCATGAAGGCGTTGGACGTGTTGTTCAAACGTGTCTGCAAAGACCACGACGTCATCAAGGTAAACAAGACATGATTGCCATTTGAGCACTGTGAGAACCGTATCCACATTCTTTGGAAAGTAGCTGGTGCTGAGCATAGACCGAAAGGCAACACATTAAACCCGTACAGGCTGTCGGGAGTAAGAAACGCCGTCTTTTCGTGGTCGCGCTCATCCACTGCGATTTGACAGTAGCCGCTACGCAAATCCATGGAGGAAAAATATTTAGCGTTGCGTAGAAGGCCCAATGAGTCATCTACCCGGGGTAGAGGATAAACGTCCTTTTTAGTGACCTTGTTCAGTTTACGGTAATCAACGCAAAAACGCAACGTACCGTCCTTTACTAAAGTGCTTATTTGGGCCGGTTGGTACATGGTCAACGAAGTGAAAAAACAGCGCGTAACACAGGACATAGGACAGAGAAGAGACGGACGAGGCGCTGACTTACAACCCTTGTTGTAAGTCAGCGCCTCGTCCGTCTCTTCTCTGTCCTATGTCCTGTGTTACGCGCTGTTTTTTCACTTCGTTGTACCGTCCTTCTTCTTTACTAGCACAACTGGAGAAGCCCAGGGACTGGTTGATGACTGGATGACGTCGTCCTGAAGCATCTGCTGGACTTGGTCACGTATAGCTTCTTGCTCTTTTTGCGACACCCTATAGGCGTGTTGTCGGATGGGTCTCTCGGTGGGTTCCGTGATGATACGGTGCTGAGCAAGTGGTGTCTGTTTAACCTTTGACGTAGTGGCAAAGCAGTCTTGAAATGAGCCGAGTAAGCGCAAAAGGCTTTCTCGTCGAGACGAAAATAGTCTCTCGTTTACGTCGAGAGTGCTCGCGAACGCGTCGTCAGGGTGGCCATTCGATGAAAATAAAGCTAACGTGGACGAACCATCGGCATCGGCAAGTTCTTCACAATATGCAATGGCAGTGTGTCTCGTTAGGTGGCGATATTCGTCGCTGAAGTTCGTGACCGGCAGGTGAACGTGCTTATTGCTAGGCTGAATGATTCCTCGGGCAACACAGATTTGTCGTGAAATAAGGAGAGACAAATTGGCCTCTGCAATTACCGCGTCAGACATGTCCTGTCCCAATTCTACTTCGACAAAGAGGCTGCTTCGAGGTGGGAGAGTCAGAGAATCGTCGGTAACACGAAGTGCTCTTTTCCCGAATTGTGTGCTGTCAGTTGCAGCGCAAAAAGGATCCTCGAACGACACAAGTAATTCACGGAGGTCGATGACGGCGCCGTATTCACGAAGGAAGTCCATTCCTAGAATGACTTGCTGAGAGCACACGCACAATACGAGGAAAGAGCCTGCAAATGTCGACGTACGTATACGAATGGGTGCCGTGCACATACCGGTAGGCATCAACAGATGGCCCCCTGCCGTGCGCAACTGGGGTCCTTGCCATGGTGTGGTAACCTTCCTCAGTTCAGATGCCAGTGCGGCGCTCATTACGGAATAGTCGGTGCTGGTGTCGACGAGGGCGTTGACAGGATGATTGTCGACGAAGACGGCGATTTCGGCAGAAACGATCTTTCTGCTGTCAGAGAACACTGCAAAACCGGAATGGTCCTCGTCTGGTCGTTGCGTCGAATGAGGGTCTATTACAGTTCGCCGGGCCGCGACATCACCCCCAGAAGTCGCCGTTCCTAGTTTCCCCTGCGGGGGCTTGGTGACCGGCTCCTGAAAGGAGCGGAAGGCGACGAGGGCAAACTGGGTGACGTAGACCGGCGAGGCGACGGTGATCTCGACTAGTGATGCTGAACAGTCGAAGGTGTTCGCTGGCCCGTGAGATAGGCTTCGATTTGGCGGGGGTGCTTACCGTAGTGCGGGCATCGAGCATCAGGATGGAAGCCGCGGAGACCTAGTTGCCGGTATTGACAGTTCCTGTATACGGGACCCGCTTCGCCGCAGTGATAGCAGAGTGGACGGTTATCCGAGGTGCGCTACGTGCTTGCCTTGCTACCACTTTGTCTTGAGTTAGACTGCAGATAGGTGGGTGTGCTCGGGAACCTTGAGCCGTGAGGCGGGCTCGAAGCATTGGCATGGAATGACTGCATAGCCTGGTACCTGGGCCGCATAGCAAGATCTGTAGCCGGTGGCGCAGGGGATCGCAATGCCGTTGCGTATGTCAGGAGTGGCGCCTCGGGAATCCGTGGTGTGATTGGTGTCAAGGGTGTGACAGCCATCCGGACTTCTTGTCTGATTACAACCGCGAAGGCAGACACAGGTTGATGGGATCCCACCGCCTGAAGCTGTCGCAGTTCGTCCCGAACAATACTTCGAATGAAGTCTGCGAGGGCCTGTCTCTTGCTGTCAAAGCCGATAGAGCATGTGGTGGGCGGGATCTGGCGTTCATATTGTGATGACCGCTGCTGCAGTGTACGTTCCATAGTGGTCACCTCACTGAGGTACTGGGCGACTGTCGTTGGTGGATTGCGCACGAGCCCAGCGAAAAGCTGTTCTTTTACTCCGCGTATCAAATGCCTCACCTTCTTTTCCTCAGGCATGGCAGGGTCCGCGCGCTTGAGGAGCCAAAGCATGTCCTCGACAAACATGGATACTCGTTCGTTCGGCCAATGGTTTCTGCAGGATATGGCTTGTTCAGCCTTCTCCTTCCTCTCGGTGTTCAGAAAGGCGTCACGGAGCTGACGGCTAAACTCTTGCCAGGTTGCAAAGGAGCCCTCGTGGTTCTCGTACCACGTCTTCGCAGAATCCTCCAAGTAAAAGTAAACTCGGCGCAGCTTGCGAACATCGTCCCATTAGTTGATAAGGCAACCCGATCAAAGTGGTCGAGCCAGTCATCAACATCCTCGAAGATATCTCCATGGAACGGCTTTGGTGTCTGTGGTGCATGAAAAACATGGGCGAGAAGAGAACCACGGGAATCGCTGGTTTGGACCGCCTGGCTTGTCATCGGAGTTGCCATCTTTCGGGGTGTCGATGTCAAGGGACCAAATTCAGGGGGTAACCCACGCAGGCGGCAGCTGCTTCTTGCTCTGGAAGATGTAGCTGTCTGCACGATGGCCGACACAGCTGAAGTACACATACCCAGCACCTCCACCAGTATTGTCGCGAGCAAAAACAAGACCTGCAGCCAGGAGTTCACCCGAACCAGAGCATTGAAAACGTTCTCTTCTTCTTCGTAGCTCAAAACGGGTATGAGTTACAGCGGCTCGTTCATCAATGGTGGCAATATTAAGGCAGCAGTTAAAATCTGTGTAGGACTTATTTTATTGTTCGGCTTTTTCGCGGGTCAGCCACCAAGTATTTATTAGTTTGTGCGTGTGTGTGTGCGTGTGATTTTTTGTTTTTTGCTGTTTTTTTCTTTTGCCACCCCGTGGGGGAAGTGCACGTACATTGAACACGCAAATTTTTGTAGTAGAGGTTACACTTTCTCTTTTTCGTAGGACAGGGCTTGAGCCTGTAATTATCGAGTGAGAAAAGCCATAGGGACAATCGGTGTCAGAACGACCTGGTCAAAAAGACTGTGCAATGTTCAGGATGCGGAGTGGGTTTGAAAGTTGACCCAAGTGTAGAAGCGAATGGAGAAGAGGCAGACGCGAAGTGTAGGCAATGTGAGGTCGAGAAAAAAATAGAAAAAATGATGGTTGCCCAGAGTGAACTGCTGATGAGAATCACAGAGCTGGCGACTACGTTGGCGACAGAGCAAGAGAAAACGAGGGCAATGAAAAAAAGGCTGTAGTCCACCGAGGAAGCACTCGTTAAGGTGAAAAGAAGAGCGGCCTACGGAGAGAACAGTAGGGAACCGGCAACCAGAATGGCGGAAAAGAAAGAGCAAGCAAGTTTGGAAAAAACAGGTACAGCCGGTTCAATTGTCGCAAGGCCCAGCTTCAGAGAACTAGTGGTGGGGCTGGAAGAGAAGAAAGCAGCCGGTGTCACAGGTGCAAGTAACCCCCTGGTGCCATACGCTCCAGCAGAAAAGTCACAGCATGTGATAATCGCCGGGGACTCGAATTTAAATCGATGCACAGAAGCAATCAAAGAGAGGGTAAGAGGTGACAAGACGGTTGCAGTAGGGGCGTTCCCAGGACGCAAGATGGAAGCAGTCATGAGGCAAGCGAGCGCAAAACCCAAAACTACAGCTGATAGATGAAACCTCGTGATAATTTCAGGTGGTTTAAATGATGTCTTAAATGAAGAAACAGCAGGACTAGCAACCACACTGGCGAAAGGCGTCGATGACATGCGAGCCGCTTCTCCTGAGGTACAGGTAATGATATGCACAATACCGGAGGTACCGGTGCGTGATAGCAACCTGCAAAGCGATTGTCAAGGCAAACCAAGAGATATGGCAGATGAGTCGAGAAAAAGGCTTTGAGGTGGTGGAAATAAACAGAGAGGTGCATAGGTGGGGTGGTTTTGAAGAGACAGAATGCACTTCGATGGGCGGCTAGCTCATGAGGTGGGTGGGCGACTTGCAGGACACGCAGTAGCTTTTTTGGGGGGCAAGCGGGCCCTTCGGGGTGCAGAATAGCTAGTAACGAGGAAAACAACCAGGGAGACTCTTTGACAGGTGGTATGGACAGATACGATTCCAAAGTGGCACCAGTATCTAAAATAGGTTGAGTCCGGGGCAGAAATGCACGTAGCCACGAGTGCCGAGCCAGTTCAGACATATGGTATAATAATATGCCGGGTGGTAGGAACAGGCTGAAGTGGGAAGAGATAGAAGAACAGCTCAGGGGGAGAGGCCGATGGTATGCGGTTTTGTAGAAACACATCTCAGGGAAATGAAACATCCTTCTAACAATGCAGACTACGCGTGGGAATATTGTAATAGAACAGAAGGCAGAAGAAAGGGGGGTGGTATTGGGGCATTTATTCATAAATGTACAGACTGGCAAAGGGTCAAGCTGGTATGCAAGAAAAATTTATGGCTGAAAGAAAAAGTGGCAGGGAAATGAAACTCCTTGGTTTCGTGTACTTGTGGACGGGAGCAAAGGCCAGAGATGACATTCAGCAGTTAGGAGGAGAGTGCGAGATAATTATACTAGGAGATATGAATGTGCACATAGAAGAAATAGATGGGTATACCGACCCGACAGGCAAAACTATCATGGATACGTGTGAAAGGCTTGATTTGATCATTCGCACTAGTACCAAGAAGTGTGAAGGGCAAATAACATGGGAGGTAGGAAGGCTGCAATCGACGATAGATTACGGAGTGATGTCACATATGATGTATGATAAGCTCAGGGGAATGCACATAGATGAAGGTGGCTCCAGAAGTCTGGGTAGTGAGCACAAACGTTTCAAGCTTAGTTTTGGAAGAGCAGTGAAAGTGAGAAGGAGGCAAGATGACCAACTGCAGGAAAATTTTCTTTCAGAAAGGCAAATTGAAATAGCTACTGAAGAAATTGAGTTGATGATTTGTGGAGTTTATTGACGCAAGGGTCAGATGTGGCCAGAGAGCTCCAGAGCGATGATAATGAACTGTGCGATGTGCAGTGTAGATAAAACAGATGTGACGTGGCTGTAAATGGGCCTAAAAACAGTCGCTGTAGGTGCGTAAATATATATATATATATATTGTAAATTTATGGCAATGACAAATGATGTGTGCTATGGAGACACAAAATGGTTTTAAAGTGATCAGTATGTGAAATAAATTTTTGGCATGGAGCACCAGTGCCTCGACAGAGGCCTTAAAACAAGAGCATGGAGGCCTGAGCTCATTGAAAGCTGCTATCACAGCGGCATCCTCTGATCAGAGGATGCGCTGTGAACCTGTTGGGCTAAACATTCAATGTTGGGCTAAAACATTCAATACTACATGTTATAAAAAGCTTAAAACTAATTTTGCATCAAAAAGCGGCTCTTCATCGAGAAACATAATCGAATGTAAAGGAAGATTATAGCGGGATGCTAAAGCAAAATATTTCTTTCTCTCACTTTCAGCTTCCGGACACTCCAGGAGGACGTGGAGAACGGCTAGCCTCTCACCAAATCTACCACAAGTAGGAGGTTCATCGCCAGTCAGTAAAAAGCTATGGGTACCATAAGTGTGTCCTATTCTGAGGCGACAGAATAGGACATCAGTTCGCCGTGTCCTTGTAGCGGAGGGCCAGTAACCCAACCGCGGCTTAATCAAGTGAAGCTTATTATTTATTTATGTGTCCCACAAGCGTTGCCAGTGGTTTCGCAGTTTCTTACGTAGGAAGGGTTTTAGATTTGTTGCAAGGACAGTAGCGGTGGGGTTAATAGCGCGCAATATAATTGACGTGGCCATTTGGTCAGGTAACACATTGCCTTCGATGCTTCTATGGCCAGGAACCCAGCAAATAGTAACATGCTGGTTGGACATATACGCTGTACACAGAACGGAATACAGCTCAATTATTACCAGATTTCTAAATCTGAAAAGGGATCTTAATGCATTTACGACGCTTAACGAGTCTGTGAATATAATTGATTTTTGTATGTTTGATTTCCGTATATGCTTCAAAGCCGACAATAGTGCATAACCCTCAGCCGTAAATATACTTGTTTCCGAGTGGAGCACACCGGATTCCGAGAAGGATGGTCCGACGGCTGCATAAGCTACCCCTGCATGCGACTTAGGAGCGTCAGTATAAAACTCTACGCATGAGTAGTTGGACTGGAGTTGTCGAAAGTGCATTTTAATGTGTGCTTCTGGTGCATGTTTAGTGATCTCGGCAAAGGAAGTGTCACAATGTATGAGCTGCCACTGCCACGGCGGTAAATGTTTTGTTGTGGGCATAGGACAAAGTTTTAGCAGCGGAACACCCATTTCCTCACTTAAGCTTCTCACACGCAAAGAGAACGGCTTTCTCGCTGCGGGTCGATTATGGTAGAGGGTGGCAGTGGTCATATCGTTTATAACTGAATAAGAAGGATGCTTTATGTTTGCGCGTACCTTTATAAAATAAGTGAAACTGCTATAGGATCCTTGTAGGTGAAGTGACCACTGATTCGACTCTACATAGAGACTCTGTATCGGACTTGTCCTGAAAGCACCGGTCGCCAGTCGGATACCCATATGGTGAACGGGGTCTAGGATTTCAGAGCACCTGGCGTTGCGGAATGATAAATTATAGAGGCATAATCAAGGCGCGACCAAACAAGGCTTTTGTACAAGTTCAAGAGACACTTCCGATCACTACCCCATGTTGTACGTGATAGGAGCTTTAGGAGGTTCATCGCTTTCAGACATTTCATTTTTACATGTTTATTATGGGGAATAAACGTGAGCTTAGAGTCTAAAGTGGTTCCTAGGAATTTATGCTCGCTGCTCACAGAGAGTTGGTCTCCCTATATGGCAATATTTGGTAGTGGTATTACCCCTCGTTTGTTGGAGAAGAGTACGCAAGTACTTTTCTGGGTGTTTATTTTAAAAACGTTCTCATCCGCCCATTTAGAGAATTTATTCATTCCAAGCTGCACTTGTTCGCAGATAGACATATTGCATGATTTGAAACTCATCTGCACATCATCAACATACACAGAATAAAACATCGCGCTTGGAATGACTGACTGTAGGGAGTTCATTTTTACAAAACAAAGTGTGCAACTAAGCACGCCCCCTTGCGGAACACCAGTCTCTTGGGTAAATGATCTAGAGAGAGCATTTCCCACTTTTACGCGAAAGGTTCGGTTAGACAGATAACTTTTAATTGTGTTTAGCATGTTCCCATGGATGCCCATGGCGGCAAGATCGCGTAGAATCCCGAATCGCCATGTGGTATCGTACGCTTCTTCCAGGTCTAAGAATACCGAAAGTACAAACTGCCTATGAATAAATGCATCTCCGATCTATGTCTCTATGCGAACAAGGTGGTCTATTGTCGACCTATCCTCTCTGAAACCACATTGAAGGGGTCTAGTATACACTTACTTTCTAGGAAGTGGGTTAAGCGCCGGTTAAACATTTTCTCATACAGTTTGCATAAATAGCTTGTTAACGCTAGTGGCCTGTAGCTGGCGGCCAAGGACGGGTTTTTGCCTTGTTTAAGTACCGGGATGACTATCTCTTCTTTCCATGACAATGGAATATATCCAGCTTCCCACATGGTATTGAAGAGGGTTAGGAGCGTTTTTAGTGCTTCTGGGTGAATATACTTGATCATTTCGTGCGTTATACGATCGCCACCTGGCGCCGAGTTGTTGCAGTACGCAAGAGATGCCTTAAGTTCAGCTAATGAAAATGGGCAGTTGTAAGCTTTCCTGGATGGACGTTTAGATTTAAGGGGTTGCCGCTCTTCGCGTTCTTTGAATCTTAAGAACGTTTCTGTGTAGTGCGATGCACGTGAGACGTATTCAAAGTGTTCGCCTAGGCAGTCCGCCTGCTCCTCCAGGCTCTCCCTTCGGCTACTTACCAAAGGTAGGGGGTGTGACTCCCGACCCATTAACTTGTTTACCCTTTTCCAAACCTTCGTTTCGTCGGTGTAAGAATTTATACCGGAGATGTACCTATTCCAACTTTCTTTCTTTGCAAGACGACGCGTTCTTCTGGCTTGGAACTTAACCTGTTTGAAATTGTTGAGGTTTTCAGCCGTTGAGTAATTTCGGAGTAGTCTCCAAGCTTTATTTTGTCTATTGCGCGCTTTCCGACAATTGTCGTTCCACCATGGGAGGCGACGTTTATTGGTCATTCCGTTGGTTTGCTTGATATATTTCACTGTAGCGTCAATAATAAAACCTGTTAGGTATGCTACAGCATCGTCTATATTAAAATTAGCAATCTCATCTCCGTTTAAAAATGTAATTTCTCGAAACAGTTCCCAGTTGGCTGACTTGGCGTTCCAGCGAGGAAAGTCAGGCGAGCATGTATCTCCTTTTGTTAACTTTAACATAATCAGGAAGTGGTCACTCCCAAAAGGGTTCTTGAAAACGAACCACTCAAGATATGGAATTATAGCACTCGAGACCATACTCAGGTCTATCGAAGAGTATGTGTTGTGTCTAGTGCTATAATACGTTGGTTATTTTTTGTTTAGTAGACATGCACCTTGTATCCGGCAAGGCTATTGCATCACGACTGCGCATCGGACATGCGCAGATACTCACGGCGCGCTATCGTGCGCCTATATAATCAGTGACTGAATAAACCGATGCCACTTCTTGCTCTGGCCATCATGCTGTATTGTCGTCCTTGCTAGTTACATGGTGTCAGAAGTGGCCACCGCGGACCGAAGCACGGCAGCAACGGCGCGGAATCGCCATGGACCTACTGAAGCCGCCGGAGTCATTGCGCCTATCGGGCACCTTGTCTGAAAATTGGAAGCGCTTCAAGCAAAGGTTCGAGCTTTTTCTGCAAGCAACGGCAGCCGAGAAGTCCCCGAGAAGTGACTCTTCGAAAGTGGCGCTCTTGCTGAGCTTCGCGGGAGACGAAGTGCTCGACATCTTCAACAACTTTCAGTACGGCCCCGGAGAAAGCAAGGAATGTTACGACACGGTCGTGCGGAAGTTCGACGCCTACTTCTCCGAGGTGAGCAATGCAATTCACGAAAGATATGTTTTTCGTACACGAAGCCAGGCGGAGAAAGAACCTTTTGAGAAGTTTGTGCGGTACTTAAAGAAGCAGGCGACACAGTGCAACTTTGGGGATCAGCACGATTCACTGATTAGAGACCAAATTGTGTTTGGTACGAACGACCCAAAGCTGCGTGAAAGAATGCTTGTCGAGAGAGACCTGACGCTCCTAAAAGCCGAGGAAATGTGTAAAGCGGCAGAAGCAGCGCCACTAAGGAACCTAGTTTGTAATAGGACAGAAGACAGCATTGACGCAGTTTCAAGTGGCGAAACGGTGACGAAAAAACGGCAGCAGCGGATAAAAAGCAGAGTCGCGATAATTAAGATATTTGCTGCAGGAAGTGCAACCGCAAACATAAACCTAAGCAATGCCCCGCGTATGGTAAATTATGTTATTCTTGCCGCAAATACAACCACTTTGCAAGTTGTTGCCAGAAGTCTACCGCTGTTAGCGAAGTAGCTAAACTCGTTGAGAATGACTTTGAGATTCTCGAAATAGGCTCCGAAAATTGTCGCAAGAAAGACTGGACAATCAAGGCTCGAGTAAATGGCAGAGAAGTGACGTTCAAAGTGGACACCGGTTCGCAGGTAAGCTTACTTCCATTTACAACGTACCGTAAGCTTGGATCCAAAGAAGCGTTGCAACCTACCGGGTCAGTGTTGCGCGCCTACAACGGGGGCGTTATTTCAAGTTATGGAACAACGTCACAGAAAGTGTCTGTCGGAACCACCGAGATAAGCGTTAAATTCTTCATCGTAAAGAATGGGCGCCAAGCCATCCTTGGGCTCGATGCCAGTGAAGTGCTTGGATTGGTTCGACGTACGGTGAACGCTGTCAATGCCTCGTCTGAGTATGAACTTTTGAAAGATTTCGGGCACCTGTTCCAAGGGCTCGGCTGCTTGAAAACGCAGTACAGAATGGTCCTGGATCCAGACGCGGTTCCGGTCGTTCAGCCTACTCGCCGGGTTTCACTTGCACTTCAGGAACCTCTGAAGAAGGAACTACAGCGAATGATCCGGGGGGGGGGGGTTGTCATCGTCAAAGAAAATGAGCCAACCGACTGGGTAAACCCTCTGGTACTGGTAAAAAAAAGACGGTGCTCTAAGGGTTTGCATGGACCCCAGAAGAGTGAACAAGTATATCAAGAGGCAGCATTTTTCTTTACCCAGACGCGAGGACTTGGAAGCCCGGCTAACCGGTGCTACTTATTTTAGCTGTTTGGATGCAAACGCCGGCTTTCATCAGGTGCCCTTAGACAAGACAACATCAAAGATCTGTACGTTCTCGTCGCCTTTTGGCAGATACCGTTTTCTAAGGCTACCTTTTGGCATCTCATCTGCACCCGAGGTGTTTCAGCAGGCACTTTGTCAGGTATTTGACGGTCTGCCAGGCGTGCTCATATATATAGATGATATTCTGGTTTGGGGCTCAACGAAGGAAGAGCATGATGAGCGCCTGGTAGCAGTCCTCAAAACTGCTGAAACAGCTGGATTAACGTTTAATCTGCACAAGTGCAAGTTTGGCGTAAAAGAGCTACGGTTTCTGGGTGATATCATAAGCGCGAACGGCATATCCCCAAATCCAGGGCTCGTAAGGAGTTTGGTTCAAATGCCAGTGCCAACATGCAAGGCCGATGTTCAACGTATGCTTGGCGTGTTGAACTATTTTGGAAAATTCGTGCCGCAGCTATCTGAAAGAACGGCCCTGTTAAGAACTCTTATCAAGGCCAGTTCTGAGTTTGAGTGGACAGATAACCACGCCAAAGAGTGGAAAAGCGTCACGCAAATTCTGACCACCGCTCCCGTGCTCGCAATATTTGACCCACGACGGGAAACAAGGTTGTCTTGCGATGCATCGAAGGACGGCGTCGGTGCCGCCCTTCTGCAACGTCACAATAACGAGTGGCGGCCCGTAGCTTACGCATCTCGAGTACTGACAAAGGCAGAAAAACTGTACGCACAGATAGAAAAGGAGGCCCTAGGAATTCGCTTTGGATGCGAAAAATTTCACCAGTTCGTCTACGGCTAGAAAGTCGCAATTGAAACGGACCACAAGCCATTCTTGTCAATTGCTCAAAAGGAAATTGGTGACATGACACCTCGCCTTCAACGGTTCTTTTTGAGGTTGTTCAAGTATGATTTTGTTTTGCAGTATATTTCTGGGAAGCACCTTCTTCTTGCTGACATGTTGTCCCGGTCAACTGCTGACAACCAAGACGACGCTGGTGCTACTACCGACGTGGAAGTCCACGCAATCCAGCTTCTAGGTTACCGTGTCACAGAAGCAACGCAGAAAGAACTGCAAGCGGCAACGGCTCGTGACCGCTACCTACAGTCGGTGATCGCAAGTTTGTCGGCGGGGCTTCCAGTACAAGGTGAACTAAAGCCTTTTGAGCAAGAACTCTCATTTGTAAACGGAATACTTTTAAAGGCGTCGAAGGTTGTTATTCCGAAAAGCATGCGAAAAACTATACTTGAAAAAATACATGCAGGTCACCTCGGCATGCAAAAACGCAAAGAAAGGGCCAGACGCCTCGTGTTTCGGCCGGGGCTTAACGCTGAGATTGCTTCCATGGGGCAACTTTGTCCTACATGCCGCAAGTATGCTTACAAACAGCCCAAGGAACTGCTTCAAATGCGGCCCGTGCCAGGTTGTGCATGGCATAGAGTTGGAGCTGATAATTTTTCGTTTGCGGGGGACTCGTACATCGTTGTCTTTGACGCCTTATCAAACTTTCCGGAAGTTCAGAAACTACCTGACATGTCGGCGCAATCAACCATCGCAGCACTGAGCGCTATTTTTGCCAGATTTGGCGTGCCCGTCGAAGTATTCACTGATAACGGCCCACAATTTTCTAGCCATGAATTTTTTGTGTTTTCAAGGAGATAAGACTTCACGCACGTCACTTCAAGCCCTCATTATCCGCAGTCAAACGGGCTTGCGGAAAAAGGTGTGCAGGTTGTGAAGCGCATTTAAAAAAAAAAAAAACTGCAGCTTCGGGCGACGACTTCTGGCTGGGCCTGCTGGCCTACCGCTCTACCCCACTGGAGGACGGGCGATTCCCTGGTGAACTACTGCAAGGAAGGCGCCTTCGCGCCAACCTCCCGGACTTCAGCACGGTGACCGCAACCGACGTAAAAAAGCACAGCCAGGCCCAAGGGGGAAGACCTTTGCCTCCTCTGCAGAAGGGTGACGTCGTGAGGCTCAGAGACGCTGCATGGTCCCGGAAAGCTCAAGTGGTGGGTTCGCCATATCCAAGGTCCTACCTTGTCAAAACGGAGGACCAGAAGCTGTTAAGGCGCAGCCGTCGTCACCTACTTCAAACTGGCGAACGGTTCATCGAGGAAAGCGGCGACGACATTGATACCAGCTCAGCGGAAAACAATGTTGGTGGCCATCCGACAGTGGCAACTTCAACCTCGCCAGCCAATGGCCGACGTCGCGAAGCTCCGACGTCGGGCGACCCTTCGCCACCTGTGGTGCGTCAGTCAACTTCACCACCGACGCCAGCTTTGAGAAGGTCGACTCGAACCGTGAAGCCACCACAGCGTCTTCATTATGACAAGGACTTTAACCTAATGTATGATATCATTTTTTGAAATGCCATGTACTTACCACCGTTTCGGTGGGTATGTAATTTCATTGTTAACGCTGTTGCATCACGACTGCGCATCGGACATGCGCAGATACTCACGGCGCGCTATCGTGCGCCTATATAACCAGTGACTGAATAAACCGATATCACTTCTTGTTCTGGCCATCATGCTGTATCGTCGTCCTTGCTAGTTACACACCTGACGAAAACAGAAAGTGTTCTATTAGGCGTCCTCGCGCATCTAAACGGGAGTCGCCCCATAGGGGATTATGTGCATTTAGATCGCCAAGGAGTATATATGGTGGAGGAAGTTCATCAATGAAGCTTTGAAATTGTCTTTGAAAGTTGATAGCACGGGGGAATGTAAATAGAGGTAACTGTTAGTAGCTTCCCGAACAGCACTGCTCGGACAGCAACTGCCTCAAGAGAAGTTCGGAGGTTTAATTGCTTACAGGCAACACCTTTATCAACTATTATAGCGACACCGCCCGACGAAGCGGCAGCGTCGTCACGGTCTTTGCGGAAGATGGCATAATGCTTTAAAAAGTTTGTTTGTATGGACTTGAGATGTGTTTCCTGAACACACAGCACCTTTGGAGTATGTTTATTAAGAAGTTCTCTAATATCATTGAGGTTATGGAGAAGTCCTCTCACATTCCACTGTAAGATCTGTGTATCCTATTTAGATGTCTTTTGTGCTGTGTGCTCAAGGATGGAAAGTTAGCTCACGGACCCTTTCCAGGGGCCATGACACGAGATTTTTCTTTTTTGGATCGGTCGACGGAGTCGCGCCAATTCTTAGGCACTGGCTGCCCCCTCACGCTCAGTGTTGTGTCCATTGCCTCTTGCGAGGCGCTTGACACGCGCTCTTGCGAGCGCTGCGTTTGTTTTGAGGGCCTCGCCTCAAAAGACGAGACCTTCGCGGCCCCCAGCTCGGAGGTTGGTGGGTCTTTCTTGGATGGCGGAGCAGCACTGGCTGCAAACGCCGAGGGGGCGGATGGCGTCACCGCTGGCTCACTACGCGTGTGCCAGACAGGCGCCGGGGGCCGTCGTGGCGCTGCCCCCTGACGCGCCATTTCGGCAAAGCTGGTTTCTGGTAGGCAGGACACCTGCCTTCGTGCCTCCCTAAATGAAGTGTTTTGTTTTACTTTAATTGCGACAATTTTTTTTTCTTTTTTCCAGCATGGGCATGACCGCGAGTACGCAGCATGCTCCCCATTACAGTTCGCACAGTGAAGAGAATTTTCACAGGCATCTGATGTGTGTTTTTCAGCACTGCATTTCACGCAAGTTAGGCGGCCTCGGCAGTTCTGTGAACTGTGGCTGAACCGCTGGAATTTGAAACACCGGAGAGGGTTTGGTATATATGGCCTCACTTGAAGCCTCATATACCCAACCTCAACGGAGTCGGGCAGTACACTTGAATTGAAGGTGAGTATCAGGTGCTTAGTCTGGACTTCTTTGCCATCACGCCTCATCCTAATTCTTTTCACGTTGATGACATTCTGTTCGCTGAAACCCTCCAGGAGTTCAGCCTCCGTCAGCCCTAACAGGTCATCATCTGAAACAACGCCACGGGTGGTGTTCATGGTTCGGTGTGGGGTTACTATTATTTTGGTATCTCCAAATTTCACTAGATTAGGCAGTCTCTCATATTGTTTCTGGTCGTGGAGCTCCAACAGGAGATCACCACTTGCCATTCTCGATGGTTTATATCCTGGGCCAAAGATTTCCGTCAAAGACTTTGATACTAGGAAAGGTGAAAGTGTTCGCACTAATTTTCCTGGTGTGTCAGCGTGGATAACATGAAATCGGGGAAAAAATACTTTCTGGTTACCAAAAAACTGGAAGACTTCATCGGTGCGCCCTCTTATCTGAGGGCACTGAGGGAGTGAGGGAAGGAACTAGCCATATGTAAATGTTTACTTTCGGCAGCGGCGCCAGCCACTCACAATGCCACTCACAAGGGGACGCTGCAGGATCTGTAAGTACAGGCCCCGCAGACGCCAGTTGTACGCCACCACTATAACCGAATATGGTGTATCCACGGTAGGATAGCCACACAGGGTTAACCCTTGCCACCAGGAAACACGGAAGTCAATGGAAGTGAGTGGAGGACAGGAAAGATTTAAAGTGAGAGAAAAGACGAAGATGTGAGGTGGAGACAGGAAAAGGCAACTGCCGATTCCCCCCGGGCGGGTCAATCCGGGGGTGGCGTCTACGTGAAGCCGGGGCCAAAGGGGTGTGTTGCCTCTGCCGGGGGGCCTTAAAGGTCCAATCACCTAGCGTCGGCTCAACCCCCAGGATCCCCTTTTCCCCGCACACGGCAAAGCCACGCACGGCTAGGCGTGGGAGAGAGTCAAAACTCCCCCGTTAGCTCGGGTCCGTGGTGTCGCTACACACCAAACGCCTACTTGCGCAGGCGCCCCTGCGGGGAAAGAAATTGAGAAAGTAATCACTGAGGATAATAAAACAGTGTGGACATACACGAATTAAATTAGACTGTTTGAGCTAGAGCTTGCTAAGGCACGTGACAAGTCACCCCGGAAAAGGAGACACAAACACAAAAGTTGGTGGGATGAGGAAGTTAAGAGAGCCATAGCAAAACGTCAAGAAGCCTCTAGGGAACACAGACATGCTAAGTAGCGGGGTGAACCAACAGATGATGTTGAAAGAAAATGGGAAATCTTTCTAAGCTGTAGAAGGAATGCATCCGTTCTGATCAACGAAAAGATTAGAAGAAAGGGAGCGCAGTGGCTGACAGAAGTACATAAAAAGGATAGAAAGGCAGTTGCGAAATTTTGGAACCATCTAAGCTCCCTAATAAATGAGAGAAGCCTATAGCAGAGGTTTATACCTACAACTCAAGGGGCTAGGTATGAAGAGGCCGAAGGTATTTAATATATAAGAACAAGGGGGGCAGAAAAATTTCTACAAAAAAGTGCAATATGCACCACAATAGACAAAGATGAATCAAGTAGCGCAATGGCTTCATTTTCACGAGAGTGGGAAAGGGCTGAGTAGAGGGTTCCTAGTAGTACACCAGCAAGCCCAGATGGCATTAAAATTATGTTGATAAAGACATTGGGTCTGAAATGTAAGCAGACTTTCGGAGGGGCAGTGAGCAAAACAATGGTCGATGGTGAAGTCCCCGATGGATGGATACTTAGCAGGATGAGCATAATCTATAAGGAAAGGGGGACAAAGCTGACATAAACAGCGACCATTCTATAACGGTGACATGAGTGGTCTACAGGCTGGCGATGCAGATTATAAAGGAAAGACTGCAGGCATGGATAGAAGATGAGGGGGTGCTGGGGGAACTGCAGAATGGGTTTCGGAAACACAGGAGGTTGGAAGACAATCTGTTCTCACTGACGCAGTGCATCGAAATAGCAGAAAAGGAACACAGGCCCCTGTGGCTAGCATTTTTGGATATCAAGGGAGCGTACGATAGCGTGGTTCAAGAGGAATTGTGGGGAATAGTGGACACACTAGGCGTGGAACATGTAGTCACTAATCTTTGAAAGGATATCTATAAAAGTAACAAGGTAGTCATCAAGTGGGAAAAACAGGTATCCAAGCTGCAGTAAAACGAGAGCTTAGGCAGGGGTGTCCCCTGTCACCCGTATTATTCATGATGTACCTACAAGGATTAGAGGCCAAATTAGAGGGAAGTGGACTGGGCCTCAACCTCTCTTTTGTCAAAGAAAGAAAAACTCATTGAACAGGCACTACGAGCATTGATATACGCAGATGATATAGTAATAACGGCCGACAAGAAGGAAGGTTTGCAGAGATTGATGGACATCTGTGGTAATGATGGAGATAGGTTTAGCTTTCAGATTCAGTAAGGAAAAATCAGCAGTCATGGTTTTGAATGATAATGAAGGTTGTGAGCTTAGAAGACAGAAAATCAAGCTAGATATAACAAATAAATAAAATATCTGGGCGTATGGATAAGCAAAGGGACCGAGTACCTAAGGGAACAGGAAACGTGACGACTAAAGGTAACAGGAATGCAGCAGTGATGAAAAACAGGGCACTGTGGAATTAAAATAGGTATAATGTGAGAGGAATATAGAAAGGGGTCATGGTTCCCGGTCTGACGTTCGGCAGTGCGGTCTTGTGCATGAGATCACAAGTTCAAGCAAGACTAGAAATTAAACAACGTGGAATAGGTAGGCTTGCTTTATAAGCTCACGGGAATACACCAAATCAGGGAGAACAAGGTGATATGGGATAGATATCTTTTGATGGCAGAGAAGCTAGCCGCAAGATAAAAATTTGGAAGCTATTGTAGAGAATTGGGGGAGGAGCGTTGGGCTAGGAAGGTTTTCAGCTACTTGTACATGAAGAATGTCGATACAAAATGAAGGAATCGACCCACAAAATGTACGGGTAAATAGTTAGAAAACACCAGGGGGCCAAGTCAAAAGGAACTATCGGTTAAGAAGAAAGTGAAGGAAACGGAGACCGATATATGGAGAATTGGCATGATTAAGAAGTCCGCACTAGAGATTTATCGAATTTTCAAGCAGGAAATTTCCAAGCAAAGGATCTATGATGATACTCGGGGTAGTTACATACTGTTTGAGGCCAGGAAGGCAGTATTGCGAACCAACTCATACCGGGCCAAATACGCAGGGGTAGACAAGGTATGCACTGCATGCGGAGGGGAGGAGAAAACTGCCGAACAAATGTTCTGTAAAGGACTTCCCCTTATTGTTCAGTATGATGACACAGAGTTTTTCAAAGTAAGGGGGTTTAGGGAGAGGGAGGGCAAAATACACTTTAAGCGGGCAGAATTAACTAGAAGGAGGTTATCTGATTGGTGGCTAAAGTCAAGGCACGAGTGAAAATAAAGCCTTCACCGCAAAATACCTGTCCGCAACTTCACTATTTAAAGAAAAAAATATATTTCAAGTTTTTGGTTCACTAAGTATTATGGCTGGGTGGGGTTAGCTGCCACCCGATCTAAACGGTACAGCCATATTCATCCATCCATACGTCCCTCCGTCCGTCTGTCCGTCCGTCCGTTCATCCGTCCGTCCATCCATCCATCCATCCATCCATCCATCCATCCATCCATCCATCCATCCATCCATCCATCCATCCATCCATCCATCCATCCATCCATCCATCCATCCATCCATCCATCCATCCCTCCATCCATCCATCCATCCATTCATCCATAAATTCATCCATCTATTCCTTTGGGAGTGGAGGAGGAGAGAACAGGAGAGGGCCTGGTAGCGTGTTTTGGTTTGGTTGGTGCAAAAGCAGCGAAAACGAGAGTTAAGTTTTCCTTTTTTTGTTTTGTTATCGCTTGTTGTTGGTTGTTAGATTGGTTGAGATAACTGTAATCGGCACCATTATTTTTGTTTTTCTTTTGTAATGAATATTAGGTAATTTGCGTTGTGGGTATGGTGGTTGTGGGCTACGGGCAACGTTTTAGTGACGTTGTACACGTGGTGAACGCGGAAGGCGGCAGTTTTGAACAAGTTATGCGCACCCGTTTAGTTGTTAAACTAAGACCCGAACACGAAGTAGACCTCGTGAGAAGATACTAATGAAGTTGAACACGTGTGTGTATGGTGTAGGCGACAGCTTCAAACAGCTGTTGAGATAGGAGAGTTATCGGAAGCGGCTGTATAGTGGAATTTCGGTTGAACTTGGAGCTGTCAAGTGTTCGGTCGGATGGTCGGGCGGGCGATAGCTAAAGAGGCTGGAAAAATCACGGGTAAGAGTGAGCGGGCATAGTGCGAACAATGCAAGCGCTGGTGCTACCTGGACGAGACAGCCTTCACGAGTTAGGCGGACGCGAAGAAGTCGAGCTTCGTGTGTAGGCTGTGCGGTGCACTAAAAGTGGCAGTGCCGCGCATGGAGGCTAGCATTGAGGGGCTTCAGAGGGAGCTGAGTGCGGAACGGGAGCAGGGGATGGAACTCCAAAAAACAGCTCGGAGCGTCGCGTAAGCGGGAGGAGGTTACCGCCAGCCTAGTAGAGCTAATGAAAGGTGACCTTCGAAAAGAACGGGCAGGGCGGTGAGCTCGAGCAGCGGATAAAGGAGCTAATGGCGCTTTTCCCGGCCCCAAGCAGTGTGAGATAGAAGGCGTCGGTAGCGGAAGATGCGACAGGGGGGAAGGAACAGGCGATAAGGGAGTTGAGAGGGCCGCAGTGTTTGGTCACAGTATGGAGGCTCCGAGAACACACAGCTCTGTGGCGCGGCAGTCTTCGAGCAGGGCAGAAACACAGGGCACTCGGCTGAGACAGAAACAGGTGAAGCAAACAGGTGCTCTAATGCAAACAGATAGGCAGCGATTGGAGCGTAGAAAGATCCTAGTGCTGCGAGACTCTAACGTTGCCATGGTTAGGGATGGCGTCTTCAGGAAAGTGAAGAGAGATGAGAGAACAAAGGTGGAGGCCCAGTCAGGGAAGTGCATGGTGCGTGCACTGGCTAAAGCTCAGGTAGGCTGTAGAGAGCAGCAAGAAAAGCGTAAATCTCGTCATTATTTATGCTGGCCTTAGGATGTGCTGAAGGAAAAGACTCAGAACCTTCAGAGACATTTAGAGGGTGGGTAGTGTAAATTCCGAGACGCCTCTGGAAGTGTGCATGTCAACATTTGCACCAAGGTCTGGGAGCAGTCTCGTGGGATTGAAAGGAGTGTAGTGCAGGCCAACTATGTGATTAAGGGTGTGGGCCGGCAGTTCGAATACGGCGTCATGGAGGTGAACGAAGACGTGTACGAGCCCGGCGCTCGCCCCTTTGCACATCATGGCATTCATTACACTGGTGCGATGGGCAGGAGGTTTGACAATAGAATGGGTTGTCAAGCCACAGCGTTTTTAGGGAGACCCGGAGCCCTGAGGCCAACAGTGTAGCCAAAGACAATTCTGAAAAGACACCAATATTCAACTCACTGGGGCCCTTGGAAAAAAAATTGACGTAAGCAGAAGGGCTGAGCTAAATCAGACATATGCTATATTAACGTGCAGGGTGGCAGAAAAAGGTTGAAGCGGGAATAGCCAGAAGAGGAGTTAAGGCAGGAAGAGTGATGGTATATTGGGTTGTGGAGACACATTTTCGGGACATGGAGCAACTACTTGACATCAAGACTATGTATGAGAATATTGCGATAGAAGGGAAGGCAGCAAAAAAAGGGGGATGTTGAATTGAGGCACTTATATATAAATGCATGGGTAGGCAGAGAGTCAAGCAGGGATACAGGGAACATTAATGGTTAAAAGGAAAGTAGTTGGGCATATGATTCTCCTTGGTTTGGTGTATTTGTGGACGGGGCAAATGCCAGAAAGGAAAACGAGGCAATGATGTAATGTATAACAAATGACATTGAGTAATTAGGAGGAGAGTGCGAGATGATTATGCTAAGGATATGAATGAGCACATATAAGACATAGGTGGGTATACTGACCCAACAGGCAAAATAATCATGAATATGTGTGAAAGGCATGATTTGATCATTTGCAATAGTATTGAGAAGTGTGAAGGGCAGATAACATGGGAGGTAGGAAGGCTGCATTCGACGGTAGATTGCGCACTGATGACTGATAGGATGTATGATAGGCTTAGGAGAATGCACATAGATGAATGTGGCTTCACGATTCTAGGTAGTTATCACAAACTTCTCAAGCTAAGTTTTTGAAGAGCATTAAAAGTGGGAAGCAGACAAGATGAGCAACTACAGAGAAGTTTTTATTCTGAAAGGCAAATAGAAATAGCTACTAAACGATTCGAGAAAGTAATCACAGAGAGTAATAAAACAGTGTGGACGTCCACGAATCTGATTTGACTGTTTGAGCTAGAGCTGGCTAAGGCACGTGACAGGTCGCCCTGGAAAATGAGATATAAACCCACGGGTTGGTGGGATGAGGAGTTAAGAGAGCCACAGCTAAATTTCATGAAGCCTCTAGGGAACACAGACATGCTAAGCAGCGGGGTGAACCGACAGATGATATTGAAAAAAAAGGGAGATCTTTCTAAACTGTAGGATAGAAACATCCCTTGTGATCAATGAAAAGATTAGGAAAAAGGTGGTTAAGTGGCTGGCAGAAGTACATAAAAAAGATAGAAAGCCAGCTGCAAAATTCTGAAGCCATCTAAACTCCCTAAGAAATGAGTCAATCCTAGAGCAGAGGTTTATTACTAAAGCTCAAAGTGTTAGGCTCAAAGGGGACGAAGATATTGAATTTATCAGAACGAGGATGACAGAAAATTTTCAACAAAGAAGCGCCTTATGCACCTTATTATACAAGGACAGATCACTTGGCGCTGTGGCTTCATTTTCCCCGTGAGAGTCGAAAAGGGCTCAGAAGAGAGTCCCTAGTGGTACATCAGCAGGCCCTGACGGCATCTTAGTTATGCTGGTAAAGGCATTGGGTCCCAAGTCTTAGCAGACTTTGAGAGAGGCAGCAATAATCAGCAAAACAATAATCAATGGTGAAGTCTCCGATGGATGGAAACTTAGTAGAATGAGCATGATTTATAAAAGAAAGAGGGGCAAAGCTGACATAAACAACTACCGTCCTATAACATTGACATTAGTGGTCTACAGGCGGGTGATGCGGATATTAGAGGAAAGACTGCTGGCATTGATAGAGGAGGAGGGGGTGCTGGGAAGCTGCAGAATGGGTTTCGAAAGCAAAGGAGGCTGGAAGACAATCTGTTCTCACTGACACAGTGTATCGAAATAGCAGGAAAAGAACACAGGACCTGTGTGTAGCGTCTTTGTATATCGAGGGAGCGTACGATAGCATGGTTCGAGAAGACTTGCGGGGAATACTGCACACACTAGGTTTAGAAGAAGGAGTCACTAATCTTTTAAAGGGTAGCTAAAAAAGTGACGAATTAATTTTAAATTGAAAAAAATGGGAGTTCGAGCCAACACCACCTAGAACTATAAGGCCCGCGCATGTCCCCCTCTCCACACCAACTACGTCACCACAGTGAGATCTGCAAGCCCGACGACGCGAGCAGAGAAAGCGCACGGCGCGCACGGGAATCGGCACGGCTCGGCTTGGCTTTCGGCTGTGGCTAGTATGGAATCTATCTGCCAGCATGCGCGTTGTGGGCAGAGAACTTTTGATTGAATGTGGCAGCCGCAAGGTGTTTTTTGATGCAGAACATAAGGAAAATTTATATGTGTTTTCATTTACATCAGGGTCTACTCATGCGGCACAGTAGTGGTTATAATAATTGCGATATACTGCAGGCTTGAATACATAAGAGCACCAATGCTAGCGGTATCAGCCTAAGCATCCGGTAACGCTGACACTATTTCCAGTGCTGCAGCTTGTTGGCGTGCATTTTCTGTGTACTCAGTTGCTCAGGCGTGCTGCATGAACTTTTGCTGGTGTGCTGGCGAAAATGCTTGGGTGCTGCTGTGCATCGAATTGTCGATCGAACTACGCTAATGGACGGCGAGCACGCGTGTACATTGCCCTGCTTACTTGTCCCGCCAAGAAACTTCTGCACGCGAGAGCAAAGAAGAAAAGTGCGCTCGTCTGGACGCAGAAGCGTTGCAGGAAGCAAAACGGTTATTAGAGCAGTCTCACAAAGTGGAAGAAAAGAAGAATGTCATTGCCACTTTAGAAGACCTATTGACAGCAGTAGGTGACCTCTCTCTTACTGACTTCTGGATCAAGGTGCTCACTTAGAATCAAGTACTTTTTCTCCATTTCAGCGACCAAGGTGCCCCAGTTGTGCCTCGTGCAGTGACAGTGGCATCCGACCTTTCTTTGGCAGTGTATGTTTGTGAATTGAGGTTACAAAACTTAGGTTTCTCGGTACTTCCTACGACACTTTCTGACTTGAGAGTGCTTCACAGAGTTCTGTCCGATGTGTAAGACGTCACGAAGGACTCTACAAATAATGAACTCCAACTAGAGATTCTTCTGAAGCGTGTCGTGGCACTCCTGGAGCAACTGTCATTTTCAGCTCTCCCGCATCAGTGGCAAATGCAAGTCGTCAAATTTGTGACACAGCAACTTTAAGTTCTCCTCACTAAGGCGTTGACTTACCCTGCTGACTTTCTGGTGTTCTGCAGCCTTGTATACACAATATCACCACACGCATACAGATTCATCAGGAGTACAGCAAAATTAAAGCTCCCACATCCACAGACAATAAGACGCATTTGTGCCTCTTACCGTGCTAGCCCATCCAGATTGCAACAAGAGGATTCATTCCTTTCTTACACAAGGAGACTGGCATCAACACTATAAGACCATGAGCGCTTGGTGGCGCTTATGATCGACGAGATCCACCTGCAGGCATCCTTTCAGTACAAGGGTGGTTATGTCACTGGTGCAGTGACAAATAATGAAAATGCGGCAAAGACAGAATACGTGTTTATGATAGAAAGCTTGTTATCATCAAACAAGGATGTTGTGCATATACATCCAGTAGCACATATAGAAGTAAAACAGCTACATGAATTTCTTGATCTGCTGATCAGGCACCTAGAAGACATTGGAATACGAGTAGTTGCAGGGGTTTCTGACAACAACTTGATCAACCGAAAGGCTTTGTCATTTTTTGCTGATCCTCCCAAAGTGAGCATTGTATATAGGCACCATCAGACTCCTTAAGACCCTTGATTTTTATTCTGGATGCAGTGCATATATCAAAGTGTATCCGAAATAACTGGCTGAATAAGCGTAATTGTGGAAGGTGCATCTTCTTTCCCAATTTCAGTGCCTTCTCGGAAAGCCCATCTGTCCTGACAGCCTCGTTTAACACACTATGCCAGTTGCATGAAGGAGAAAAAATTAGCTTTTGCGACTAGCTCCCACTTTGTCCTTCAAGTCGCTGAATCCGTCCAATCTAGAGCGACAAAATGTAAAGCTCGCACTGAGGATCTTCAACAGTTCAACTGCTGAAGCACTAAGAAGCACCAAAGTCGCACTTGAGCATAAAACTGGTACATTGGAACTTATTAACATTGTTTTGACATGGTCGAATGTGGTGAATGTCAAGACCCCATTCAAAGGTCAGCGTTTCTGAGACCCATTTCAAGAATCGATAAGTGCACTGAAATGCCACCAAATTGAGTTTCTAAACAAGATTGTGGATTGGTTGGACCACTGGCAGAGCTTGAAGCATGTTGCTGGCCAGTTAACTTGCCAAACGCACATGGCACTGTGACATGCCCTTGTTAAAGTGTCAACGTACGTCATTGAAGAACTTCGGTTCAAATACGTTTTGCTAGGGAAATTTCAAACCGACAGTTTGAAAGACAGGTTTGGCAGGTACAGGCAGCTGTCTGGTGCCCAATACCACGTTTTGATGCGCCAGATTTATGAATCCGAGGGGAAGCTGAGACTTTAGAAGCTACTTGATCTTCCCAACTTGGATATCATTGCACCTTGCATTCCTACCACTGATTTGAAATTCCTTGTTAAGCAGTTTGATGTTGCAGTGATGAACGATGATGTGAAGGAGAAGGAGAAAATGCTACCAGCTATTGCATATGTAGCAGGATATTGTGCATATGCTGCAGTTAGGAAACTTGCCTGCTCTTTCTGCCAAGAGAACTTGACTGTTGAGAATCGGACCATTGAACTGGATGATGATGTGCTGATAGCTAATGCAACGCGTGGTGGACTGAAATTTCCAAGAGCGGTAGTTGTGAATGCCGTGCTCACAATGGAAATTGTGCTTGACAAGCTGAGAAGTCCGAAGTACGCACCACAATTTTCGCTAGCGCAAAACAAAAGAAGTTCATGTAAGCATCGCGACTTCCCTTGTTGAATGCAATGAAAACTTGGATTTCTGCGATGGTTGCCACTCACCTGAACTTGTCCTAAACTATGTTCTCAGTGCTGCTGCCAGTACGCTCCTGAATAATTTGTGCAAAGTTCAAAACAACAAGCTGAAAGAAAGCAAGGCGGCAAAGCGGAACAAAGTTGACAATAAAGGAACTGAAAGCAAGGCTGCGAAGCGGAAGCTCAGTACTCTTCAAGCATAATCTTTCTATGAATTGTTCTGCCTGTTTGGATTATGATGTATAATGAATAAATATGTCTCATAACGAAAATTTAAGCCTTTTTTAAACTGCACGAAATGGCTGTGCATGCTGTTAAAAATTTCACGAGTGCCTGATTAATTATATCAAGCCACTGTTTAGTTAAAACATACTGAAAATGTTCCTTATTGCAAATATTCTGTGCACTCTAAAACCGCGAAAATTATATTAATGTATGGAAAATGCCATTTCTGAAAGAAAAACCCTAGCATTGGGTGAAGCCGACTTTTAGGCTGATCTCACTACCGTGACGTCACGCAGCCCTGCACAGGCCTTCTCTAGTTTTAGGTCGTGTTGTTCGAACCCACAGAGATAAAACGGGGACTTGGGCAGTGGTGTCCTCTGTTACTCTTGTTATAGATGATGTACCTGAAAGGATTAGAGGCAAATTACAGGGGAGTGGATTTGGCTTCAACCTCTTTTTCGTCAAATAAGGAAAACACATTAAACAGTCACCACGAGCATTGATGTACGCAGATGCTATAGTGCCAATAGCCCACAAGAAGGAAGATTTGCTGAGATCGATGGACATCTGTGGTAATTAGAAAGATAGGTTAGATTTCAGATTGAGTAAGGACAAATCAGCGGTCATGATTTTAATTGATAATGATGGTGGTGAGCTTAGGATACAGGAGGTCACGCTAGAGATAACAGATAAATACAAATATCTGGGCGTATGAATAAGCAAGGCGACCGAGTACCTAAGGGAACACGAAATACACGTAACGACTAAAGGAATCAGTAATGCAGCAGTGATGAAAAATAGGGCACTGTGGAATTACAAGAGGTATGATGTTGTGAGAGGAATTTGGAAAAGGGTCAGGGTTGCTGGTCTGGCGTTAGGCAATGTGGTCTTGTGCCTGCGATCAGAAGTTCAAGCAAAATTAGAAAGTAAACAACGTGGAATAGGTAGGCTTGTTTTAGGAGCTCACGGGAATACACTAAATTAGGGAGTACAAGATGATACGGGATGGGCATCATTTGAGGGCAGGGAAGCTATCAGCAAGATAAAATTTGAGAAGCAATTGAAAGAAATGGCGGAAGAGCGTTGGGCTAAGAAGCTGTTCAGTTATTTTATCATGAGGAATGTCCATATAAAATGGAGGAGGCGAACCTGAAAATTGACGAGTGAATACATTGACATTGAAGACAGCAGAGGGCTAAACTGAAAAGAACTATCAGTTAAGAAGAAGGTGAAGGAAGCGGAGACCGACATGTGGAAAATTTGTATGATGAAGAAGTCGGCAGTAGAGATCTATCGAACTTGTAAGCAAGAAATTGCCAAGGAAAGGATCCATGATAATAGTCGGTGTAGTTCTCTACTGTTTGAGGCCAGGACGGGAGTACTGCAATCCAAGACTTATTGGGCAAAAGTACTAAAGGTTAGACAAGGTATGCAGTGCATGTGAAGGGGAGGTGAAAAGTGCCGCCAGCTACCAGCAGGCCCGCTGTTAAACGCAATACTTGTGTTTTGCGTTACTGCTTTCAGATGGCGCGACAGTCTGCTCCCAAAAGAAGCCCCTAAACCTTCGGAAAAGTACGGCATTCTTCTGCGCTCAGCAACATCCGCACCGCTTCCTCCTCTCTCCGCCGGAGGTTTTTGTGTTTTCAGGTGGATGCGGTGAAGAAACGGTGAAGAATCATGTGGCTTTTATAGGATTAGATCATGGCTCGTACGCAGACATTGACTGTCAAACCAGGTTTAGCGTACTTGCTATAGCAATGTATTGTAAATTCGCATGTTTCGTGAAGAGTTCATTGATATTGTTAAAATGAAGCGACCACACGGCTTTAAAACAATGAGCAAGCAAATTGCATTTAATAAAGGACAAATAATGGTGCCACAGCTTTTTTTGGACGATAACATTATTATAATTGGAGAACAAGCGCGATAACTAACTGCAAGTTACCCGCAGCGCGTGTCTTGCTTCCACTTCCACTTGTTCTCATTGTTTCTAGCTGGCGCAGGTGAATGCACAGCTTTACTCGTGTATAACTTGATATCCACATTTTTCCTAGAGAACCCTTCTGTTTGGCATCCCTGCACGCTAAACTTCGCCCTTTTGAAAAAATATTAGGTTACAGATATGAGAGGGGACACCAGGATGAATAGGTTGTCTGTCCAGGACGTGATTCCTTTCAAGTTCTCTTCACAAAATATGAGCGAGCTCATAGCCTCACCGCTGGGATAACACAAGTTCTCACCATCCGGAACATACTCCTTCAGTACAGTTTTATATGCGTGTTAATGGCTCGTCGAGCTCTTCATTGCAGCTCTGCACTGCCCACCGTCCGTTTTTTTAAAGATTCCCTTCACAAGAAATCCACGTATATGGTGCAAAATTTATTTATTTATTTCATTATTTATTTTGAATACCTCAAAGGCCCCCGCTGGGGTATTTAATGAGGGATGCGTAGTAATTACAGAATAAAAAAGTGATTCGAGGGCAATCTTAATTGATGCGGGTCGGAGTGGTGCATGGTAGTTGCACGCAGACAATTCCAGTCCTGTGTGGTTATCACAAAAAAGGAACGAAGATGTTCAGTGCTTTGGGCTGGTGAAGGATACACAGCGCTTGAATGGTTTGTGCGGCTTGATGAGCGATAAACTGGCAGGATGGCTGGAACTTCATTGGGAGCATAATAAAATTTGTGAAAAAGGCATAGTCGAGATATGTGACGTCGTAATTCTAGATTAGAAAGGTGAGCACGAGTTTTAAGTTAGGAAACACTGGAATTGTAGGTATATTCAGAGTAGATAAAACGCGCAGCACGGTTTTGAATCGATTCGAGAATGTTGGATAAGTGAGATTGGTGGGGTTCCCATACAGAACATGCATACTCTAATTTTGGACGAACAAGTGTGACATACGATATTAGTTTAACTGATGGGGGCGCAAGTTTTAAGTGTCTACGTAGAAAACCCGGAGTGCGATTCGCGGAGTTGGCTATGTTAGTTAGTGGGCTGACCAGGAAATGTTATTTGAAAATGTGACACCAAGATATTTGTATGATTCAGCGGGTGAGACTGCAGTGCCGGAAATGGTATATTCTGCTGACTGAGGATAAGGCCTGCGATGAAAAGACACAAATGAAGTTTTCTTTATGTTTAAAGACATTAACCACTTATCACACCAAGATACAATTATATCGAGGTCGTTTTAAAGTGTAGTAGTGTCCGCGCTGTTTGCTATGGGACGGTATACGACGCAGTCGTCTGCAAAGAGGCGAATGCTTGAAGAGATGTTTGATGGAAGGTCATCAATGTGAATGAGAAAAAGTAATGGTCAGAATACTGTACCTTGCGGCACACCAGAGATTACAGAGGAACGGCTAGATGAGACGGAGTTAGCATGCACCAATTGGTGATTGGTGAGGAAACTGCGAATCCAGTTAGATACATTTGTATTATTGTTTAGACGAGAAAGCTCTAGTAGTAGCCGTTGATGCAGGACTTTGTCGAATGCTTTTTCAAAGTCTAAGAAGAGGGCGTCAACAGGTATATTTATGTCGAGGCTGGAACTGATATCATGATAAAATGAAGCTAGTTGTGTGTCCCATGAAAATCCTGAGCAAAAGCTGTGCTGACTGGAATGAAAATAGTTATTGCTGACTAAGAACTCGGCGATGTCAGAGTAAATCACATACTCCATTAGTTTGGAGCAATCGCTAGTAAGGGAAATGGGGCGATAACTGGTGCAAAGAGATGAAGGACCTTTTTTGGGCACTGGAACAATCTTGCCCACTCTCGAATCCTGCAGCACCACTCCTGATGATAACGACTGCTGAAAAATATGACAGAGTAGTGTGCTAGCAATTGATTTCGTGTTTTTGAACATTTTCGCGTTGATACCATCAATGCCGCATGAAGATGTGAGTTTCAGTGAGTCGTTTAGTTTTGCGATGCCGTTTGAGCAGAATCTGATGTCCGGCATCTCGCTATGGTTGGGATTAAAAAATGAAGGCAAGTTATCGACAGGTTTAACGGTAAACACAGAAGAAAAAAGTTAAATTCTGCATTCTATTGAAGTCAACGCTTCAATGAAAAGAATTTGCCATCATCAATTTCCTCTTCAGAATATCCACGACACTCTATTGTCTTTTCGGAATCATGTCAACCAGGTACTGTGAGTCATCGTTTTCATAACTAGAGTTCGCCGGCATGTGCGTAAACTGGCTGGCGCATTTCATGTAGTAGGCGTTAGAGAACGGGCGCATGGACGGACAGACGCACGGACGAATGTAGGGACATCACGCCTGCCTAAGGCAAGTAAGGCAAATTTGCCTTAGGCAGGCTTGATGTCGGGAAAGAAATCGCGTTAATATGACATATAAAGCGTTTGACAACTGCAAAAGAACAACCAGACGTCACACAATGCGCATAGCGTTCCGAATGGACCGTTCAATGCTCCAACCCATTACGAAATCTTGTTATTGTTTCCCTTTTAACCATGGCGCATACCCACTTAAGCCTTAATTCCTCATTGTCGACAGCCACTGCATGGACGATTGGCACAAAATTCCTTGCAAGTGTTTAGCGGATACCACGCTTCTTAGAAGAATGACGAAAAATAGCATAGCGAATGCCGGCCTACTACACAAAAGCTTAATATTTATGCTCCTATGGGTACCAAGCAAGTGTTTACCAATGAGTGTTTTGAAAATGCTCTGAAAGGTCGCTCTTCTAGCTTTCGCTGTGACTGTGCTGCGTCTACCACGCAGGCCTGGCGTTTTTTTTTCTCATCTTAGACCTGCAAATAAGAAATGACACCAATTTTCAGGATTATTTGTTGCTGCATTGACGGACACAGCACACTGCTTTGCGAGGTCTTGGGTTCAAAATCATTCTGTTCGACACACTAACGCTGGCCTTGGCGCTCAATCCTCATATGGATTGCCACCCTCTCTGGCGGCATTGACGCGATGACGCCGAGGCAAGCGGCGCCGGGAAAACGCTTGCAAAAACGCTGCATATGTTTCGTGCTTTATGGGAAAGGTTGGTACGCTGCAGCAGCCGCCGCCACGAGCGCGCGGGCCTATGTGAACAGTCTCGACTGGTTTTTATCGTGGCCAAAGAAGCCGTCATGCACCGTATATGTGTACGTATATATGCATAGAAAAATGCAAGAAAAAAAATTGGCCCCGTATCTGCATGTAATCTGCAAATGTCGTCGAAAGAGATTTGATTGATATGTGGTGTTTAACGTCCCAAAACCACGATATGATTATGAGAGACGCCGTAGTGGAGGGCTCCGTAAATTTCGACCACCTGGGGTTCTTTAACGTGCACCCAAATCTGAGCACACGGGTGTCGTCGAAAGAGGATAATCTTGCGGGTGGAGAGAGCGAACAAAGCATTTATTTGATGTTCTGCGCAAGAAAATCGGTGAATAATATTCCAGAGGCGCTGCGTTAGAGTGCCTCGAGCGTGCAGCGGAGGAGAACGAGCGCATCGAGGCATAGAGTTTCCTAAAATTAACTAGATGGCACTCTGGCGCTGCGATCATCCAGCGACCATAGGAATGATGGGTAGTATACACATTTGCCTTGTCTTCGTTCTTGCGGGCGGCGAATCGTACTTGCGGCTTCATTTATTGCTGGTTACGGTTTTGTTAAAAAAAAAACCCTTTGGAACTTTGTGACCTGATTTAAAAAGGTAACTTTTAAAGAAATAAGGCAGTGAAGCACAACCGCTGAACATTTGTTGTTGTTTTTTTGTTTCGTGAGAAAACAGCTCCAAGCCACACGAACACACACGGAGCCAGAAGCAGGCCAGAAATACAAAAATTAGACAAATGTCTGTACTACCCATCATTCTCATGCTCGCTGAAGCGCCGTGCGTTGCAGCTCCCGTAGACACTAGCGCCAGAGTTCCCTTTAGTGTATATTGGGAAACTCTATGCATCGAGGCACGGTACACACGAGCGCCATCTGACATTTATCTTCGAAAACGAAGGAAGGGTTGCTTGCTTGCGGAGAAAGATGCGTTATAAGGTGTAGAACGCGAGGCGACGGGTAGGTGACACCATCATCTCATCTTAGCAAAGCGTTGGAAACACTCCCCGTTCCATGCAAGCGTTGCATGGTAAGGGCAGCGTGATAAGCGCTACGGTCCTTAAAATTACTTATGTATGCGTTTTCTAGTAAGAGATGGATACGCAGAATATATGCGTGTTGTTATGGTGCCCCAGACGTGCGCAATAATTGCTTTTTAATTGACAATTGCACAAGCATTAACGCTCAACCATTGGTGGTCGATGCGGATGGGGTGGGCCGTTTCAAGTACCCGATGCCGGTAAAAGTGGACAAACAGACAAATGTGCAGACATACAGACAGACTAACCAAAATTTTTGCGTCGAAGGTCCCCAAGAAAGACTATCGTCTTTAAAAAAAGCCGCCCGCGCTCGGCGCCCAGCTCGTCGCGATGAGGCAACCCGCACTTCTGCGCTCTCGCTTATCCATCGATCAGTGGGGAGAATCGTGTGCCTCGGTCTTTCACCGGAGTGATTGTGTTAGTTGCCTGGGCCACAAAGGTCAACTTCGCTCGCTCGGCAGGCCCAGTTTGCGAAAAGAGCGCGCTTTTCGAACACAGCGAAGTAACAAGTGGGACACTCGTTAGTTCGCACTCGTATATGTACCTGTGATTGCATTTCGTGCGTCGTTTTCGTTTTACAGCAAGTTAAGCGTCAAGTTGTCAACGCTGTTAGTTAGCTGTCGCCCTATCTATGTAGTTTTCGTGTATCATTTGTGCGTGAGCAGTGCGCTGCAGGTTTCTATCTGCTAGTCGTTATGAAAGTTACCTTTCAAGTTTTTGCAATCAAATTTATTGCTTCACCCTTGTGACCGAAACTGTGTCTGTTTGTGTTGTTTTTTTTTGCCGAGCGTATAGTACGACATTATTATTCCTCATTGAACACTATACGAATGCGCCGACACGAACTTCAGTTGTGGTCTCGCTCGATGCGGAATATACTTCCAACGAACAAGGTCCGCAGAAACACCTAAGCATCGTATAAGAAACCGCAAATTATCAGAGCAACGTATCTCACACGTGAGTTGTAGCTGCATGCCTTCGTCTTTAAATACGTTTAGAGTGTACTTACATTTTTTTACAGCGTGTGACTTCTTCCTAAAAATAAAAAAAATCTAAATCCGCACCACTTCTCTACAGTCTTCCGTTAACGGTCCAATCAAACCGCGACGGTATCAAAAGCCATAGTGCATTATGAGCAGTTCATCGTTGAGTAACTATGAATTCAGTGTTCCCGGTAACATTCCTCACGATAAGATGTTTTGACCACTCGTATCGGTACGCAACCACTCCCATGCTGCTCATCTTCTGCGTTCGATGCACACCCGTCCAGTGAAATCTACACTGACTGCGTTATTCTTTTCACATTGCATGCGTATATACACGCAGGCACGTTTGGACCCTATTCGACAAATGGTGGCATGTTTTTTTTCGTTTTGTGCTTGCACGATGCCAAGGACCAGTGGGCGGAGGATAGACGGTTCTCTCGGCATATCAATTTTTGCCATGGTGCCCCACGCGCCCACGGGTCGTAGTAAGATTGCTTGAAAATGGTCTATTATATTTTAATTACAACCTGTTGGACAGGCGTTTCCCATTTCACGCAACAGTATCTTCACGGCAGAGATCGCATTAAAGGGCCAGTAAACAACCCTAAGGTCTAAAAATTGTAAAGAGAAATATAGGCACTTTTACTTCGTGAACATGCTGCTGCAAGAATTTCGCGAATACGTGCTATAATAAGGAAGTTACAGGGGATAGAACATCGTTTTCAGGTAATTTCAAATTCTCGCGCGGCCTGCCACCACTCTCTATCAGAGGGAGGGGAAGGCGTAGTCCGTAGATTTAATTTACAGACTCTAGAAGAAAAGCTCCCCATAGGGCCCATGCATTGAAATCCATAACCGCACGGGTGCCGCCATGACGGAACGATACTCAGCTTTCGGGTGACGTTCACTCACAGTCGCCACTGCATGCTGAAATTACACCCGACATTTTTTTCGTTTTGTGGATCTCTCTTACATAGCAGTAAGGGACTGTCACATGAAGTGAAGTTTTTGGCGCATGGCAACAAAAAACACGGACACCGACTCCATGGGCGTAGCCAGAAGTTTTTTCGGGAGGGGTTCACACCGACCCCACAAGGGGGAGGGGGGGAGCACAGGCATCACTTTCATTGTGACGTCACTACCGATGGTAGTTTAAAGAGATTGTGTACATGGATATCAAGTCATGAGATTCCCCCTCTCTCCATGCGTATGGTTGTGAAGAGAGTAAGTAAAGGTACTGAAAGAATGATTGATTGATATTTGGGGTTTAACGCCCGAAAACCACCATATGATTATGAGAAACGCCATAGTGGAGGGCTCCGGAAATTTCAACCACTTGGGGTTCTTGAACGTGCACCTAAATCTGAGCACACGGGCTTACAGCATTTTTGCCTCCATGGAAAATGCAGCCGCCACAGCCGGAATTCGATCCGGCGGCCTGCCAATCAGTGCCAATCAGCAGCCTAGTACTTTAGCCACTAGAACACGGTGGCGGGGCAGTGCTGTAAGAAGTACTGTAAAATAGAGTAAACGACAGGTACAGTGAACATTTGGAGCAACGGCTTCTCATCAAACCATTGAGTGGTCTAGTCTTCAAAAACGCATTATTACGATGACCCACCTGATCGCAGAAGACATCGTTAATAATTAATCTTTGTTAAGCGTAGATGGCAAAGTCCTCATCGGGGTGAAGTGCGTTTCACAGGTCAAGGATGGTTCAGTTTACAACAAGGAGTAAGAAATATACGCAGCATGTTTTTGTAGATTCATAATTACATTTTCGTTTTGCTTACATCGCTGAGCAAATTTCTTACTGTCGATGTCTGGGACTGCATGCCTATGGCAATTATTTTTCTATTAATCTCTACATGTCAAGCAGCCCTGACGCAGTGGTAGCTTTTAGTCAACATTTTTTTTACTTTACTGCGAGCATCGAAGCACGCTTGCGATACGCAATAAGTATTTTTTTAAAGATATGCTGCACGTTGGCAACACGATTTTTCATACGTTATTTTTCGGGTAGACTCTCAGTTGCACTGTGACTTTTGATAGCAATGAAGTACGCAATCATAGAGGTTTCATCGTGCAATCTGCGAGAGAAAAGTAACCATTGATGAGAAATCTTCACTTGGTCTCAATAGAAAGTGCACGTGCGACCGGATTATGCCTACTCACACAAAATTACCTTGTTCGCTGCGTATATGTGATAAACGCCTAAATGCGCGCGAAAACCCGGAGTGTTTTCGTTCTTTTTTTGTAGCTTCTGTCACTCAGCTCTTTGAAACAATAGCGTTGCAGCAAAGTGTCTTCTGTTGTTTGCAAGCGTGCAGCCGACCTTTGCGTTTACGTCAACAGATTCAGAACTGTACAGAGTATTTCACCGCGCAGCATACGTGCATTCATGTTTCTAGCACTTACACCAGCGCGAACAAGAGCAGCCTCGAACCACACGAAATCTGCAGTGAGCGGTTTACCAGTGATGAAGGAATGAACTCAGGTGTTCATAATGCACCATAATGCATTTCTCAGAATACGGGAACTCCGACGACAGCTGCCAGCGCATGCAACACGAGTTTACTTACGATCTACTGTGCACCGTGGATGCCTGTTGGTTGTCTGTTTCAGGCATTCTGATGCGAGTCAATGAAATTTTACTACTGCCATCAACTCCTTCGCGTTCATTCACGTTTGTGATATTTCATCACAACGTGACAGAAACTATACCAGACTTCCATAGGGGCAATCACAAACGTGAGACGTCTCACGCACAGAGTAAGATACTGGGAGAGCGTGTATATCCGCGAATATTTACGCCAGGTGAGAAACGAGCGCAAGTGTTTAAAGAGGAACTAACCGGATGCTCCATTTTCTGGTTAACCTCCCTGCCTTTCCCTCATTTTATTCTCTCTCTCTCTCACCAGCCGACATGTATCGTCGCTGAAGTTCTTGTTTCTCGCATTCAGGGTCACTGACCGAACTTTGCTGAGCACGTTGCTTCCTAGCAATGCGAAGGCACCCTCTTGAAATACGCTGGCTACACATATTGCTGGGTAGTTGGTGTCCTGGGTTGATCAGCGCCCTTCTATGAGACTTATTGGTCGCGACGAAATGCCGTACGGTATAACGCTTGATTATTTCCCAAAAGGCGACGCTGCTCTCAGTGTACACTTGACAACTGGCGAGAATGAAGATGCCGCTCGTCACAGGCAAGCAGCTTCATTAAAGTGGCATGCCAGTGGCTACAATTGAAGAGCACTTAGGCTTTCAGTATTTTTTGGCCTTTTTTGGACAATTTATTAGACCAGTTTATTGAGCGCTTTAAAAGGCATCGGCAAACCTTGAAGATCCGTTTCTTCCCTTCTGCTACATAATATTTTCGAATCTGCCACTCTTCCCATTGCCGAGAGTTTCGCGGACGTGTACTCGAACATTATCTCAACTTTGGCATTGCCAAGAGAGTTAGCAATATGGGCTGCGAAATGGAAGTGATAGAAGCGAGAAACGCTGAGCATGTCTGCGATGCAAGCGGTTACCAATTTACCAGAGGTATTCTTCCAAAACGTGCACCTTCTTCTAAATATTCTGACAAATTTGCTGGTCAGCACAGCTAAAGCAGAACGCTCTTTTTCTTCACTGAGGCGCATAAAGTTATCCCTGAGATCTACAACAACAAACGGAAGATTGTGATGGATCGCTTTTTGAACATCCACCGTGAAATACAAGTCCGCGCCGAAGACATCCTCTCCGTTCTTTATTGGGAACGTCGACGGCTTAAGCTGAATGTGTGTGTAGTATCAACCATAAGCACCTGCTGAAAATAAAGGAAGAAAGTTAACTGAAAATATTCTATTATGAGAGAGGCCGTAGTTAGCTGCTCCGGAAATTTGGCCGCTTTGGTTCTCTAACATCCACCAAAATCAAAATGCACGGGCCTGAAGCATTTTCGGCTACATCCAAAATACGACCAGGATTAGATCCCGCTACCTGCGGGTTAGCAATAGCCACTGGATTACCCTGGCGGGTAGTAAAAAATATGGTTTTGGTAAAATTAGTATGCGGTGTATACTTTCCGTCTGGCTGTAAGAAAGCAAGTTCAACTGTATGAGACATACTGCTGAAAATCACTTTGGCAGCATGGTGGAGTTATTCCGTTCTCTCCCGTTGCCTATTCCTTTGTCGAGTGTTAGGTTCGTCACATAGCAAGGCGTGTGACGCGAGGAAGATGGAGACAGTGAGGAAAACAAACGGGAGTTATATTGGATGAACAAAAAAAAACTATTGCGCGTACAGTACTGTAAGTCGTACACGCGCGTGGTTCACACACAAAAGAAAAGAGTAACCAGTCTCACAGTCTGTGCCGTAGCCCGATGCCTTGAAGTGGGACCCGTTGCGTGCTCGGATGCAGTCGTCGCTTGGGTGCCAGGTCAGCATACCACTGTCTATATCACCAGATCTAGGCGTAGCCGCACACTGTCAGCGACGCCGGCTCGGTAGACGTGGTCAGCAGCTCCGGTCTTTCGAGGGCGCTCGCCGTACCGGAGATGTCCACAGGACCACTCACCGAGAACTCGTGCTGGCCACGCCGCCACACCGTGCCCCGAGGACGTCAATGGCTCGAGGACAGGAACCCGGCCTTTCGAACCTCGCGCGTAGTTGCGGGTTCGCCCTAGGCTCCCTTGCGTCGTCTTGCCGGCGTCCGAACGGCTTCGTTCTCCGCGAGCGTCTCTTCTTCTTTTTTCAATGGGCGCGCTGCAATGCCTCTTCATTCTTCTTATCTTCTAGGTGATGTGGCGCTGTCGTCTGCTGATGCTCGCGTTTTTTTAAGCTACTACATCACATCACCCCCCACTTAAGAAAGTTTTTCCGGTAGAAGAACTTGAGGGCACTGGGGACACGTTGGTTCGCTGTCGGAAACGCACACGTAAGCACCACTGCACATTATAGCAGTTCCGAGCCCCGCATACTCGGCACATTCGGTCACAAAAGTACACACCAGAAAAAAAAAGACACAAGTCACAGAACTAAAGCGTCATGATACTTGTATTGCGCTGTCAGGTTTACATCTAAAGCTTTTAATACCACTGAGCATCGATTCTTTATGCAGACGTTGCTCACAGAGTTGGCAAACGGACCACGTAATCTAAGCCCTTCCATAAAGATGAGGCTCCACCGTAACACGCAGCTGTTCACATGCTTGGCTGACGTGATATACACAAGCGGTTTGTGGTCCCTATGTAGAATGAGTGTGCGTCCGAATAAGAAGATATGAAGTTTCCGGACCGACCACGTAAAAGACAGGGCCGCTCGCTTCACTGTAGAGTAAGCAGCTTCGCATGGTTGCAGTATACGGCTTGCGCATGAGACTGGGAGCAGTATTCCTTTCGTTGGAATGGAACGCATGGTAGCTCGTCGCTTTCGGTGTCATCCGCCCGGCAAACAGCTGATGCTTCATGCGGTGGTGCAAGCGGCCATTCCTCATACTTCTTCAGTTGGTTTATATGGAATAGCGTGCTTCTGGTACCGAGGTCAATTAAATAGTCGACATCAATTCTCTTTTCAAGGACATTACATGGTCCCTTCCACGTCAGAACCAATTTGTTGGTATCCGATGGAAGCAGAAGTAGAACCTTGTCTCCAGGGGATAATTGACGTGGTCGGGTCTTTCGGTCACAATGCTTCTTCTGTATCATTTTCGCTTTCTGAAGCTCCTCTTTGGCTAATCGGCAGGTGTCTTCAAGACGATTCCGAAGTTCGACTACGTACCGATAGGATGTTTTCACATCATCATCAATATGATCATCGGCCCATATTTCTTTCAATATCGCCAGGGGACCTCTGACGTAACGGCCGTAGAGCAAGTCGAACGGGGAGAAGCCTAAGCTCGACTGGGGAACTTCGCGATAAGCGAAGAGTAAAGGCGCCAGGTACCGGTCCCATTTCTTCGAACACTCCCGACACATTCTTCTTATCATTTGTTTCAGGGTACCGTTGAACCTCTCTACAAGGCCATTAGCCATGGGATGATATGGGGTTGTTGGCAATTGTTTGAAGGAGAGAAGTCGGCTTAGCTCCTTCTTTAGGCGTGACGAGAATGACGTGCCTCTGTCACTGATTATCTCCCGTGGGACACCTACACGAGAAAACATCTCCAGAAGTGCCTCAGCGACTTTCTCCGTCTCAATGCTCGGCAGTGCTACAGCATCGGGATAACGCGTTGCCATGTCCACCATTGTCAGTACGTACTTGTTTCCGCCCTCTGACATCGGTGATAATGGACCCACAATATCAATGGCTACTCTCTTGAAAGGGGCGTCAATTATAGGAGTGTTGCCGAGAGGTACACGACCCACCAAATGCTTGGGAATAGTTCTTTGACATATATCACACGATTTAACAAATCGTGTGATGTCTGACTGAACCCCTGGCCAGTAGAACTCTTCGAGTACCCGGTCGGTAGTTCGTTTAATTCTCTGATGGCCCGAAAGGATGCCTTCGTGGGCCATTTTCATAACAAATTGTTGGAGGCACCTTGGTACCACAAGCTGATTCACCTGCCTCTTAGAGTGAAGGGTGTACTTGCGATAGAGGATACCATTCTTCGTGAAGAACAATATTTTAGCAAACCTGGTCTTTACCTCTTTGTTGACGGCTTCGAAGCATTTCCGCAGGCTGCTGTCTTCCTCCTGTTTGGTTTTGAAGTCCTGTGGGCTGATGTCTAAGGGGTTTATAACTGGAGCCGGAAGTAGATGTGGATTTCCTGCCTTTCGGGTTACTGCAGCAACTTTTGTCTTGCAACGTGTTTTCCTTGCAGCCGTTGTTGAAGTCTTTGCATACAAGGGTCCGTGTGCAGAACCGATTTTTTTGCGCCACAGTACTCTTCTGCAGTGTTCTGGGTGTAAAGACGGCTCTTCCAATCGTTATCAGGATTGTGAGCATCTCGAACGCCTTCCACATTTCCCAAGACAACATCATATAAAGGAGTATCCATACAAAGGGCTCGAGTTTTGCCAGTGAAGAACGGTAAAAAAATTTCCACGTGTGCTTCAGGCAGCTTCATCAAGCGTCCGCCCAGGAGGTAAATCGAGGAAATCTCTCCAGTCAGCTTGCTATCCGCCACAAGAGACCTTTTGACAATGATTGAATCGCATCCGGTATCTCTCAGTACTGTTGCGGGATATCCTTCGAGTACACCTTCGCCCGTGGGCATCAATTTTTCCTTCAGCTTGGCTGGGTGCGTTTCTGCGCACTCCGGACTATCAGGAACACAAATCGAAGCCTGCGACTCTAAATAATTATCTTGGCTCCATCTCTTTGTTGAAAATAGCATGAGGCCTTCTCAACGCTGTTGGCCCTTTTGGAGCAGTCAGCTATTTTATGCCCAGTGCGGCGGCATTTTCCACAAAAGGGTGGCTTTGTACCTGAACTCTTTGTGTTGGTCCAGCAATCAGCAGCTCTGTGACCGTTTTTGTTGTAAAGGAAACATTGCGGTCTCTCTTTGTCATCTTGCCGCTCAGACGTTCGAGTTTGACCTGGAGGCTTGCTCAGGATATCGCCTTTACATTTGCCAAGGTTAATCAACCCCTGAGCCTCCAAGTAGTGGTCTGTAGCCTCCGCAAGTTTTTCAAGGCTTTCACAGTTTCTTTCTTTAAGAAACACATCGAGTTTCTCATGGCATTGTGCGAGAAACTGCTCCGAGACAATTTTGTCTCGCAAAGCATCGTAGGTCCGGTCTGTCTTGGCCATTTTTTGCCAATGGTCAAAATAACCTAATAGACGCCCGGCAAACTGCGTGCCCGTTTCAGAATTATCTGGTTTGGCTGATCGAAATTTTGTCCGATAGCCTTCTTCTGTGAACCTAAAGCGTTGTAGTAGCGTTTTCTTCAACGTTACGTATTCCGTGGCATGTTCTGGTGCCATCCTACCAACTACACTCAAGGCCTCTCCGGTCAAGCAAAGGCTTAGTGATAGGGCCCATTTGTCTTTCGGCCAGTCTAGACTAGTAGCGACGCGCTCAAATCGCTGTATATATGCGTCCAGCTCATCGCGTTCCTCGTTAAAGGCTGGGATGAGTTTATGTGGACTTCGGTAGCTCTGCGTGGTGCCTATGGGCACACCCTTGGTAAACTGCCCAGTAGTTGTGCTACCTGCTGTCGCACCTAACTGATGCAACCTTAACTTGAGCTCAAGCACTTCCTTCTCTGCTTGTAATCTAGCGACTGCCTCTGCCTCGGCTTCTTTCGCGGCATTTCGTTCAGCAAGACGAGCATCACGTGCCTCTTTTTCGCGTGCGCGTTCTTGGTCCATCCATTCTTTTAGTGCTGAGCCGCTTAACCTCAATTCCTTTCCGATCGCCGTCAGCTTCTCTGCCTCAATCATCGACCGTCACACACACATATGCGATGTGATACTCTCCTTAAATGTAATAAGAGTAGTCCTGTCTCGCGGACGCCAGATATGTAGAGTGTTAGGTTCGTCACATAGCAAGGCGTGTGACGCGAGGAAGATGGAGACAGTGAGGAAAACAAACGGGAGTTATATTAGATGAACAAAAAAAACTATTGCGCGTACAGTACTGTAAGTCGTACACGCGCGTGGTTCACACACAAAAGAAAAGAGTAACCAGTCTCACAGTCTGTGCCGTAGCCCGATGCCTTGAAGTGGGACCCGTTGCGTGCTCGGATGCAGTCGTCGCTTGGGTGCCAGGTCAGCATACCACTGTCTATATCACCAGATCTAGGCGTAGCCGCACACTGTCAGCGACGCCGGCTCGGTAGACGTGGTCAGCAGCTCCGGTCTTTCGAGGGCGCTCGCCGTACCGGAGATGTCCACAGGACCACTCACCGAGAACTCGTGCTGGCCACGCCGCCACACCGTGCCCCGAGGACGTCAATGGCTCGAGGACAGGAACCCGGCCTTTCGAACCTCGCGCGTAGTTGCGGGTTCGCCCTAGGCTCCCTCGCGTCTTCTTGCCGGCGTCCGAACGGCTTCGTTCTCCGCGAGCGTCTCCTCTTCTTTTTTCAATGGGCGCGCTGCAATGCCTCTTCATTCTTCTTATCTTCTAGGTGATGTGGCGCTGTCGTCTGCTGATGCTCGCGTTTTTTTAAGCTACTACATCACATCCTTGCTTTTCGGGGGCACGTTTCATTTGAAGACGTGGTTCGCGGATACGAAAGGTGTGAACGGCAATGCAACAACCCAAGTTTTGTGAAAGAACTCTCGTGAAGATTGGGTAACATATGTGGCATAAAACAGGAAAAGTAATGGGCAGGATAACCGTCGTGTCAATTAAGAAAGATAATAAACAGTATTGCGCTGTGTTGAGCGCCTGTTTGCTGCGAGAAAAATTGCTTGCACAGAGTTTATTTACTTTCCACTTAAAAATTATGGTAACTATGTGTATTGCTCTTAAATTTACGTGATAATATGTCCGCTCATTTTTCTTCATTTTGTTAATTTTTTGTTGTGCGTTTTTTCGCAATTTGCAGAAATCGATCGATGTGCCCCTCGTGTCCTGTCAATGTGAAGAGACGAACAGATGAAGCGAATCAATACGAACATTTTTAAATTGTATATTTTTTCAGCTTTATGTTCCTTAATATAGCGCTGTTTGCCACAGTGCTGAACAATCAAGCTTGTGCTCACTACAGCTGCCCACATTGCATTTTTCATTACGCTGCTCTATGTCTATCACCACAACATTTTTATCTATCAGCCTAAGTTACATGATGACTACTTAAGCAGGCCTTTCTAAGGTTGTGATTGGCCTGCACGTTTGCCTGTGTTGCACCTTCGTCACTAGACAGCATTTCCGAGTGCCTTTAGCCGTTAGGGCATAGTAAATATATGTATAAATATATTTTACGCGCGCGTACAAGCCAAGTTAGGTGTATGAACAGAATATTTTCTCGCGCGCATGTGTGTGTGTGTGTGTGTACGAAGAGTCACGAAGAGTCACGAAGAGTCACACGTACGAAGAGTCACCCTGTAGTATTCTGTAACGTGGCTTATCAGGCCTTGGAACTGTGCCTGGCTTCTTCAATTAAAACGAATCTCTGCCAAGTGACAATTGTCATAACGGTCGACTACGGCGAGATCTGTTCCGGCGGGTACAAGTATCATCATCATAATCATCATTATCATCATCATTATCATCATCATCAGCCTGACTACGTCCACTGCCGGACAAAGGCCTCTCCCAAGTTCCGCCAGTTAACTCGGCCCTGTGCTTGCTGCTGCCAATTTATACCAGAAAACTTCTTAATCTCATCTGCCCACCTAGCCTTTTGTCTGCCCCTAACCCGCTTGCCTTCTCTGGGAGTCTAGTCAGTTACCCTTAATGACCAGCGGTTATCCTGTCTACGCGCTACATGCCCGGTCCCTGTCTATTTCCTCTTCTTGATTTCAACTAGGATATCTGTGATGATGTGGATTGTGTGGCCCGTGACGGGGCGAAGAGGGAACGGCAGTTCTGCTCTGCGGTACGCCTTGGAGGCGAAGACGAGGAAAAGGAAGCGCGAGCGGGGCCTGCGGCTCGGGCAGTTGGAGCGTGACACGGTTCGAAAGGCAGCTGCTGGTCGGCGGTTCGGGTCACGACATCGCTTAACCAGGCGTCCGGCAGCCTTGCGGACCTGGTGAGCTGGCTTCCTGCTTCGGGCTGCGTCACTCAACCAGGTGTCCGGCAGCCTTGCGGACCTGGTGAGCTGGCTTCCCGCTCTGTGGCCGGCACTGACACGGGGACCGGCAGCATAGTCTGTTCGTGGCCTGAGGTCCTGGGGCCCGAGTGGTGGCACGAGGTGGCCGCGGCTCATGTTGGCGATGGGCCATTAACCTCCACTGCAGTGGCCTGGTGATCTACCGGCCTGCAGCACCACCATCACCACCACCACCACCTCACCACGGTCAAGGCAACGTGACTGCACAAGGAACACCGGTGACGACCGACCTCGCCGCAGCGACAGCAGTCATAACGGCGAGTAGGACAGTTCGTGTGCCGAGGCGCGTAGGACGTTTGGCATGTAAGTAAGGAACGCTATAGTGTGTTGTGTGTGAATTGTAAGAGTAGGACAGTTCGTGTGCCGAGGCGCGTAGGACGTTTGGCATCTAAATAAGGAACGCTATAGTGTGTTGTGTGTGAATTGTAAGAGTTATCGGTTGTGTTAAAATCTGTGTTGTGTGTACAGAGTTGCCTGACTGCCGGTTGATTTATTCCGGATGCTGGGCCCACATTACACCATAACAAACTTGGCGAGCCTGCCAGGATCCCGCCAGTAACATCTCGAACGCGGAAATCGCCAGTCAGGTGTGTGCACGCAGCACAAGACGAGAGACATGGATCTCGATAAGTTAGCGGCTGTAGCAGCTCAGTTAGGCTTGTCTGGCGCGGAACTTCGCGAATGGATTGAGCGAGAGCAAGTTAGGCAGAGAGATGAGCGCGCAGCTGAGAGAGAAGAGGCCAAAGAAGCAGCCGAGAGACAACGGTTAGCGGATGAGAGGCAACGGTTAGCAGACGAGAGGCAGCTGCAAATCCTCCAACTTAAGCTCCAGCTTCAGGAAAGTGCTCAAAGTCAGCCATCTGCGGCGGCAGCACTCGCCCCATCGGCAAACCCGTCATGCCTGAATCCGCAGAACTTACTACCGCTATTTGACGAGCGACGCGATGACCTGCACGCGTATTTGCAGAGGTTTGAACGCGTGGCTACTGGGCAAGAATGGCCAAGAGAGAAATGGGGAGTAGCCGTAAGCATGTGCTTAACTGGTGAGGCACTCACTGTCATTGGTCGAATGACTGCTGACGAGGCCCTCGACTATGATAAAGTGAAAAAAGCCCTACTTCAGCGCTTCAGATTCACGGCACAAGGATATAAAGACAAATTTCGGAAAGCCTGGCCTGAAGATGGCGAAACAGGGAAACAACTAGCAGCAAGGATCTCGAGCTATTTTGATAACTGGATTGAGATGGCTGATGTGCCCGAAACATTTGAGGGTCTTCGTGACCATGTTATAGCCGAGCAATTCTTGCGTTGCTGTAATCCGAAGCTGGCCATCTTCCTGAAAGAGAGGGAATGCAAAACCCTTACATCCCTTTCAGAGTGACCCGACCGCTTTCTCGAAGCACAGGGAGTCAATAACATTTGTAAGATTGCAGATGATACAAAGGAGGCAAATAAACCCGGTGCTATGTCACAGTGCAAACAGCCGAGTTGCTTTCTGTATCACCGCAAAGGACATAGCGCTCCGGATTGTCGTGCGGTTCCGAAAGAGTCTGTGAAATGCAAAACATGTGTGTGGCTTGGCCACAAAGCCACCGATTGCAAGGATCAGAGCAAAGACAAGTCGGTGTCTTGTGCCATGATAGAACAGAAAAAACAGGATTACTTCCCTATGGCCAAGTCCTAAGATGAGACATGCGCTGCTGAATGCCTCAAGAAGTGCGAGAACCAACCTATGTTCTAAGTCGACAACATGCCAGTGGTCGAAGGACGGGTGATTGGACAACGCGCACGTGTCTTACGAGACACAGGGAGCAACACGACCATCGTGCGACGCGAGTTCGTGCCGGATCGATGTCTGACCGGGAAGACGGCAAGAGTTATGCTTTTGGATGGAAAGGCCAAGGAACTACCGGAAGCAAACATACAGATACACACGCCCTACTTCGTTGGTGATGTAAACGCTTTATGCATGACTAACTCTTTGTACGACCTCGTGCTCGGCAATATTCCAGGAGTAAAAGGACCACAGGAGCCAGATACTACCTGGGAGTACTCTGACACCCTGTTCCCTGAATCGACTGGTTCGAGCAAAATCCCGGCATGCTGGGAAAAGTCAACCTTGCTTTCTGCCGTCGTCCGGACGCAGGGGAAGACGGAGAGTATGATGAAGATTTCGCTAGTTGGTCCGCTAGAAGTGACCCGAGTGCAGCTAACTGAGAGCCAAAAAGACGACCCAAGTTTGAAGAGTTGCTTCAGCAAGATTGGGAAGGAGTTTCACTCCAATAAAGACACGACGTACCACTTTTCTGAAGAGGCTGGTCTACTGTATCGACATTACCGCCTTTCTACGGGGAGGACTTTTAAGCAAGCAGTCGTGCCAAAACACTTCGACAACACATTTTGAAGGTTGCACACGAGGGCATTATGGCTGGTCACCAAGGCGTGCGACGTACCACAGACCGTATCCTTGGGGATTTTTACTGGCCAGGTATGCATGAAGAAATCAGACGGTTTGTCAAGTCGTGCGACGTCTGCTAGAGGACAACGCCGAAAGGGAAAGTCGGAGTCGCTCCGTCGGGCAACATGCCTCTCATACGGACACCATTCCAAAGAGTCGCCATTGACCTGATCGGACCGTTATGTCCTCGATCAGATAAGGGAAACCGCTATGTGCTTACCCTCATTGACTTCGCTACTCGCTATCCTGACGCAGTAGCCCTACCCAGCATCGACGCTGCCAGTATTGCAGAAGCCCTCCTTGAAATATTTTCCCGATTAGGCCTGCCTCGAGAAGTGGTTACCGATCAAGGTAGAAGTTTCACGTCAGAACTCATGAAAGAAGTGGGCCGACTAATAACTGTAAAATTTTTTCGTACCACCCCATATCATGCCATGGCCAATGGATTGGTCGAAAAATTCAACGGTACGCTGAAGGCCATGCTCAAAAGGGTGTGTCAGGAGAAGCCGCGGTCATGGGATCGCTACATTGCTTCTCTTCGCTTATCGCGAAGTACCGCAAGCCAGCTTGGGCTTTTCACCATTTCAGTTAATCTACGGCAGACATGTGCGTGGACCTTTGAGTGTTTTAAGAGAGCTGTGTACAAACTAGAACATTGAGGATGAAGTGCGAACAACGTACACTTACCTTGTGGACCTTCGACTCGAACACACCTGTAACCTCGCTCATGAAGAGCTTAGTAAAGCACGTGAAAAGCAAAAGCTTTATTACGACCGTAAGACCCGCCACAGAAGGCTACGGCCCGGTGACAAGGTTTTAATTCTCCTTCCTACAGACACCAATAAGCTTCTCATGGAGTGGAAGGGCCCGTTTAAAGTTGCTGAAGCCAAGAATTATGTTGATTATGCAATTGACTTAGGGCAGAGCATCAAGTTCTTCCACGTGAATATGCTGAAGAAGTATGAGGAAAGAGAAATAACGTCTCCTCATCAGGTGGCTGCAGTGAATACTACAGGTACAACACCTGGGGAAGAGGCGAACAGTGAGAGCAACGACTCTGAGGATACCATTCCCTCTCTCAGTCTATGCCAAACACAAATGGCATCAGACGTCAACATATCGCCCAAACTGCAGACAGACCAACTTCAACAAGTTCGACAATTGTGCGAAGAGTTTGCAGACATATTTTCGGACCTTCCCGGCAAGACACAACTTGTCGAATGCTCTCTTGACCTCGTCATCGAAAAGCCGGTTCACGTGCCTCAGTACCCGATTCCTCTAGCGCTGCGTGAGAACGTCGAAAAAGAGGTACAGGAGATGCTTCGAATGGGCATAATCGAGAAATCAAAGTCGCCATATCATGCGCCGATTGTTGTCGTCAAGAAGCCCGACAACACCATACGGTTGTGCATTGATTTTAGGGAGCTGAACAAGACCTTGGTTTTCGACAGTGAGCCAATTCCGAGAATTGATGTTGTTCTAGCTCTTGTGGGGAAACAGAAATTTTTCTCGAAATTCGATTTCACGAAGGGCTATTGGCAAGTGCCCATGGCTCCAGACAGTCGTGAAAAGACGGCATTTTCAAGCATGTCGGGGCTCTAGCACTTCAAATACATGCCTTTTGGGATTAAGACTGCCCCAGCGATACTTGCACGCCTTATGAGGAGAGTTCTAGGCGATTTGCCGAATGTGCATCCTTATTTTGACGATGTGGTCATCGCTACTAGCACATGGCATGAACATATGGAAGCCTTACGACTTGTCTTCGAAAGAATCCGCAATGCAAACCTCACAATCAAACCGAGCAAGTGTGAGATCAGAGAGCGTACCATTACATTCCTCGGACATCGCATTGGCGAGGCGAAGGTAGAACCAATGCTGAAAACGCTGAACAAGATCCTAGCCGCCAAGCGCCCCACGACGAAGAAAGCTGTACAATCCTTTCTTGGTCTTACGGGCTATTACAGGCAGTTCATTCCGAACTACGCAGAGATTTCCAAGCGCTTGACTGACCTTACCAAGAAAGGCCAACATCACATCGTATCGTGGGGACCGACGCAAGAAAAAGCATTCACCGTGCTGAAAGACAAGCTCGCCGCAAGTCCCATACTGCAAACACCGGATCTTTCGAAGCCTTTCGTGCTCCGTACTGATGCCTCAAGCACAAGCATCAGCGCAGTGCTTCTGCAAAACAGTGGGGACGATATTTTACATCCGGTTGCTTATGCTAGTCGCAATCTGCTGCCTAGAGAGGCCCGCTATTCCACAATAGAGCGTGAATGCTTAGCGCTCGTGTGGGCTGTTCAGAAGTTTCACATTTACTTATGCGGTAAACCCTTCATTATTCAGTGTGACCATGCCACTCCGGTACTTGCAGTCAGCCAAACACGTCAATAATCGAGTGTTACGATGGAGCTTACTAATGCAAGAGTACAGCTTTACCGTAGAATACATAAAAGGCTCAGACAATGTAGGAGCGGACTACTAAGTCGCATCTGAATTGCTCTAATCTTTCTCCACTTGTGTATTTTTCATGTGTGTTTTTTTTCATTACGTGCTGTGTGGATCACAACCATTCGGATTCGTGTGAACTTGTTCCCTCTTTACAAACGCGCCTGCACTTTTGCCTACTCACCGCCTGGCGTGGAGTGGAATAGTTGCTCACAACTATCTTAAGTGGGGGGTGGTGTGATGATGTGGATTGTGTGGCCCGTGACAGGGCGAAGAGGGAACGGCAGTTCTGCTCTGCGGTACGCCTTGGAGGCGAAGACGAGGAAAAGGAAGCGCGAGCGGGGCGTGCGGCTCGGGCAGTTGGAGCGTGACACGGTTCGAACGGCAGCTGCTGGTCGGCGGTTCGGGTCGCGACATCGCTTAACCAGGCGTCCGGCAGCCTTGCGGACCTGGTGAGCTGGCTTCCTGCTTCGGGCTGCGTCACTCAACCTGGTGTCCGGCAGCCTTGCGGACCTGGTGAGCTGGCTTCCCGCTCTGTGGCCGGCGCTGACATGGGGACCGGCAACATAGTCTGTTCAAGGCCTGAGGTCCTGGGGCCCGAGTGGTGGCACGAGGTGGCCGCAGCTCATGTTGGCGACGGGCCATTAACCTGCACTGCAGTGGCCTGGTGATCTACCGGCCTGCAGCACCACCATCACCACCACCACCACCTCACCACGGTCCAGGCAGCGTGACTGCACAAGGAACACCGGTGACGACCGACCTCGCCGCTGCGACAGCAGTCATAACGGCGAGTAGGACAGTTTGTGTGCCGAGGCGCGTAGGACGTTTGGCATGTAAGTAAGGAACGCTATAGGGTGTTGTGTGTGAATTGTAAGAGTAGGACAGCTCGTGTGCCGAGGCGCGTAGGACGTTTGGCATGTAAATAAAGAACGCTATAGTGTGTTGTGTGTGAATTGTAAAAGTTATCGGTTGTGTTAAAGTCTGTGTTGTGTGTACAGAGTCGCCTGACTGCCGGTTGATTTATTCCGGATCCTGGGCCCACATTACACCATAACAATATCCTTAATCCCCGTTTGTTCCCTAATCCACTCTGCTCTCCTCTTGTCTCTTAACTTTACACCTACCATTTTTCTTTCCATTGCTCGCTGCGTCGTCCTCAATTTAAGCTGAACTCTCTTTGTAAGTCTCCAAGTTTCTGCTCTGCATCTAAGTACCGGCAAGATACAGCTGTTACACATCTTCCTCTTGAGGGATAGTGGCAATCTACTTGTCATAATTTGAGTGTGCTATTCAAATGTGCTCCACCCAATTCTTATTCTTCTAGTTACTTCTATCTCGTGGTTGGGCTCCATGGTTGTTACCTGCCCGAAGTAGACATACTCTTTTACAACTTGAACTGCACTATTACCTATCTCGAAGCGCTGCTCTTTTCCGAGGTTGTTGTACATTACTTTCGTTTTCTGCAGATTAACTTTAACACCCACCTTTCTGCTCTCCTTGCCTAACTCCGTAATCATGAGCTGCAATTCGTCCCCTGAGTTACTCAGTAATGCAATGTCATCGGCGAAGCGGAGGTTACTAAGGTACTCTCCCTTAACTCCTATTTCTAACTGTTCCCTCCTAGGCTTCAGAAAACCTCCTGTAAGTACGCCGTAAACAGCATTGGGGAGATTTTGTCCCCCTGCCTTACACCTTTCTTGATTAGTATTCGGTTGCTTTCTTTATGAAGCACTATGCTAGCAGTTGATCCCCTGTAGATTTCTTCCAGGATGTTTATATATGCTTCATCGACGCCCTGATTACGCAGTGTCTGCATGACTGCTGATATTTCTACTGAATCAAACGCCTTCTCGTAATCAATGAAGGCCATGTATAGTGGTTGACTATATTCTGAGCATTTCTCTATTACCTGATTGATACTATGAAAGTGATCGATTGTTGAGTAGCCTGTTCGAAATCCTGCTTGTTCCTTTGGTTGATTGAATTCAAATTTTTTCTTTACTCTGTTAGCAATTACCTTTGTAAATAGCTTGTATACTACAGACAGCAAGCTGATTGGCCGGTAATTATTCAAGTCCTTGTCATCTCGTTTCTTATGTATTAAGATGATGTTAGCATTTTCCCAAGACTCCGGTATTCTTTCCATCAGGAGACACCTTGTAAATAGGGTGGCTAGTTTTTCTAGCACAACCTGTCCTCCATCTTGCAGCAGATCTAATGTTACCTGATCCTCACCAGCAGCTTTGCCTCTTTGCATGCTATCCAAAGCTTTTCTGACTTCTTCTATCATTACTGGTAGGGTGTCATGTGGGTTACTGCTAGTTCTTATAGTATTAAGGTCGTTGTTGTCTCGGCTACTGTACAGATCTCTGTAAAACTCCTCCGCTATTTTAACCATCCTATCCATATTGGTAATTATTTTGCCTTCTTTGTCCCTTAGCGCATACATCCGACTTTTGCCTATCCCCAGTTTCCTCTTCACTGATTTGACGCTTCCTTCGGTTTTCAGAGTGTGTTCAGCTTTGTTCATGTTATACCTTCTTACATCGGATACCTTACGCCTATTAATCAACTTTGAAAGCTCTGCTAGTTCTATTGTGTCTGTTGTACTTGAGACTTTCATAATTTGACGCTTCTTATTGAGATTATTCGTTCCCTCAGAAAGCTTGCTAGTGTCCTGTCTAACTACCCTCCCTCCAACTTCCACTGTACAAGTATGACCACCATTTAAGCACTAGTCCCATCGCCGAGCCAACTTGAAAAAACTCGCGGCCGAAATTCCTGCCCAAAATCTCACAGAAACACCGCGACAAGTTTTTCCGTATGCAGACTATATTTGTTGTTAAAGCGGCCAGGATTGATATTGCGACAGTGGCAGTGCTTAGCTTCTAAATTATGTTAGTGCGAAGTGCAGAAAAACAACAACAAAAATAAGTTGGCTAAGTGGCAGGGAGGGGAGGGGGGTTGGACAAAAAAATTTTCGGCAAAATGTAGTGCGCGGTAACATTACAAAGAGGTGAAATAGACAAAGCCAACAATTAAATGGGCAACGAAAGGATGTATACATTCCTGAATTCATTCTTCGTTTTTTTTCGCGCCATATCGCTAAATATCATACGACACATGCTGGCCCATAGATAGAAATGGGTTCGCACGCCGTTCGTGACCAGAGAGCATCACCAACAGTCGCAATCTAGGGCCTTCTATTTCCATCCAAGATCAATCAAGTAGTCAGGACAGAAGTTCTAAGTGGTTCACGCACGCAAACATACGACAGAGAGAGCCAGTTCGACCACAATCATCTTCGCTAAGTGCATAGAAAGTAGGCACGGCTCTAAAAACGACCACTGCGAAAAAAAAAGTTGTCTCCATGCATTCGTACGAACGTGTAGTACATAACTTTCGAGGCATGCGCACGATGCAGTTAGCGGGCAACAGTTCACGGCGTTGTTCATAGAAAGGACTTCGCGAGAAACAAAACAAAAGCGATGAACAGTAGCTTCAAACACTCGCCGCCACTCGTAATCACCTCATCTTGCAAGACTGAACAGGCTTTAGAAGATAACGCGACGCGTAACGACAAGCGAAGGTGAAGTCCTCAAGAGCCAACATTGCAATTGATTGAGTGCTGGAAAAGATGGCGCAGAGAGCGTACTGTACCTTTTCGGCGTCTGCTAGCCCGAAACCTACCCAAAACCATCCAGAGAACTTCCACGACTAAATTGTCCTTAAAGCGTCTGGCGACCCTCGAGCACCCCGCAGGTCGCCAGAACCGTCCAACCCGAGAAAAACGATCGCCAACCGGAAGTTCGCCGCGGGGGGGTGGGGATGTAGCCGCCCGAGGAAAACGAGCGTGTTCTGGCTTGCTCTGGCAGTCCGTGGGTAGCCAGAAGTGAAAAGTCAAAGAGCCCCAGTGTGAGATGGTAGCTGCCTGTGATCTGTGTTGGTGGTGACAACCTCATTGAAAACTCCGGAAAAATCATGGCATGGGCTATACCTGGGCCTAGGCCGCCGCTAAGGAGGACCGGAGACCCTGAGTCGTCGCTGCTTCATCGGATTGCTGCCCAGTTGAACCTATAGAGGTTGGAGCTAGCGCGGCCGTCCACCGCGCCGCAACTTCATCCGAGTGTATGCGCCATAAAGGTTCTCAGTATGACGTGCGGATAATTGTTGTTGGACGTACTGCATTTTCTAGATAGCAATGCCAAGCTTGGCGTTGTCAATGGTTGAAGTGTCCTTGCTGCCGGGTTTCGCTTGTCGCGAAGGGCAAGGTAGATGATGAAATAATGCTTTTGAACCGTTCAGGTGTGACTCACCGGACGCACATGCATGAAACCCCACTGCATCTGCGAAGTGTTCTTACGATGGATGGCAAAGACTTTATTGTAGTATTCTTACGAAGCCTGTGATCTCCGAAGGCCAAAGCTACTGCATTTGCAGCTGTTTTGTTAAGTGCGAACACGTACGGCCATTCTCATCCGTTGCTACGTAAATGTTCCCGTGCTGTCGCAGGCCATGCATGTTATTCAGCAAGGCAGACAAGCTGTTTTGTAGTTAGATGAGCTAACGCCGTCGGCACTTGCCCTTGGGCATCGTTTATCAAGTGCTGATCGCCTAGAGCATTGCGGTGGCACGTCAGTATTTTGAATCGGCCTACCACGGTTACCTCGTCAGGTGGTGGTACGCTGAGCGACATAAAAAAGTTTCTTTTGTCTACGTTGCAATGCGCCTTTCTGTCGTCAAAACTTAGATAAACCGTGGAAATCAACAGTCCTGAGAACTGTGCCAAAAAATCAATGCAGCCAGCTGCATTTGAATTTTTTCGTGTCCTTTTGCATCTCGCCGATTAAGAGCAATATTTGGCAAAACAGTATATTTTAATAAATAAAGTCAATTCTGCGAAAGTCATCAAACACCCAAAATAGAAGGGCCTGTGGACAGGACAGCAAGTCAGGCTGACGCGAGGCCGATGAGGAGGAGCAAATATGTACATGTGCGAACAAAAAAAGAAAGAAAAGTAAATCAAAGACTGCAATGGGGCCTGAACCACCGACCTCACCCGTTCTTATTGCGCCGCTCTAGCCAAATACACCACAACCAACGTTTCTAGAAGATCACAGCTGCCGAGCACTTCGGAATGATTAACAAGCCGGTTTTGTATCGTTGTCATGCTGGACACTTACTAACATTTTTTTACTTTTACATTTGGACGTAGCTTCAACGGCTTCTGTCGTTGCGTGTAGCCGTACCACTAGACACTCCGACTATTCAAACAAAACGCCTAACCCAAAAAGTGCATGAGGTCACTTCCGTGCGGTGTGTGGTATCGGGGTTTCAGTTCCGGTTTTGGAGCCGGTTGGCAGGCCCCTGTTGTTCATATGTGTATTATTATTATTATTATTATTATTATTATTATTATTATTATTATTATTATTATTATTATTATTATTATTATTATTTGATGCTTCTGTATATAAAGGGGAGTACCTGCTTGGCTACCAGCTGCTGCGTACTCCTTGTCGGCCGGTGCTTCAGCGCCGTGCCCTGTGTTCTCCGTGCAGCGCGTCCGCCGCACGATACTACATTTTCGCGACGAGGATGGGATCCGCGTGGATCCGGCCAAGATGGGCATACGACAATTTGCTACTATAGTGCTACCATGTTCAGCACCCTGAATACAGCCCACTAATACTTCGGTTCTGCGGATCACCAGTTCGTGACCACCGAGACTGCCAGAGTCCGCAGACCTTTACACGTGGGCGGCTTTACCTTTATTTTGTCCGCAGCCGATTTGTCTCGGCAGCAGCATGTTCTCCACAATTCAACCACTTCCGTTCCTGCTAGGCCCGGGCGTGCCCGCGATTCCGTAGAAGACGTGGCGCCGCGTCTTGCAAGCGTACGTTGACGCGGCGGCCCCGGACGCTACGCCACACTCTAAAGAAAAAAACTCCCAAGCATTTCCCCGAGGGTGAACATGGTTAAGTGCGAAGGCATGGGGTGATGCTATCAGGGGGAGTAAAGTTAAAATCCATTGGCGACGCTGATATCGGTGTCAGTAACGCGCCTTATATCCAGATGGTAGCCTCCGGGACAACAATCGCACGACCCGCTCTCGGCGGGAGACTGAGGGAGAAGGCGGGCGCGCGCGAGAGAGGGGTGCTCGCGCAGCTGCAGCGAGCGAGGAGAGTGGAGGAGCGAGCGAAGGGGGAGGGGGACGCGCGCAGCGGCGTTAAAGATATAAGGCGCGTTACTGACACCGATATCAGCGTCGCGTCCGTGGCTTATTCGGTAGAGCGTCGCGCTGCGGCCCGCCAAGTCCTCTTTCTTTTAAAGATAGAGAGAAGACTGCGGACACCGCCGACGGCGGTGGATGGTTTGGGGTCGCTTATAAAGTATATTCACACTTAAAAAAAAAGGAGCGAGAATGGAGAAGCGGGATCTGTTTCTCCTTCGGCGCAGTGATTCCTCCCTTTCGAGCGTTTTACTCGTCGAGCCCTCTCGCGGTAATGACCAAAAGAGCAACGTTCCTCTTTTAATGTTCAAGTTTCTCCTCAATCACGGGGGTCCTGCCCACGTGCATTCGCACGCCGAGCCCAGCCGGTCGCGGCTAGTCACGAGCGATTACTTTTACCTAAGATTGATGCAAGCAATGCAGGAGTGACGCTATTTTTGTTTTATTGGTATAGAGTAAAAGCCTATCTTTTTTTTATCACCAGGCGCTCGCATGATGCTCCGCACACTTCCGTGTGTGTCTCGTGTTCTTTCATACTACCAATTTGTCACGAATACATGGAGCTCTGCTTCCCAAGCAGTCTTGCTTTATCGATTATCTTAGACTGTACACAAATAATGGATTTTTTCGGTGTCGACATACTTGGTAAGTATACGCATTTTTAGTTTCGCACGGCATTATTAGCACTCATGAATTCAACGAGGTGCATAAAAAAGCATCACACTTAATTTTCCAACATTCTAGGAAACCTGATACCACTGTACAATCCATGCGTGAAAGCACGATAATAGACAATTGATGGAGTTACGTGCCACTACCGCCAGATGGGTGTTCTTTGCATTCCCCCCCCCCCCCCATTCGAATACGGCCGTCGTGGCCGGTAGTCGAACCAACGTCTTCCAGCATAGTTACACGACAGCCAATGAGGCTATGCTACCACGGCAGGCCAAAGCACAAAGGCAAACTGGCTGCGAAATTTCACCGACCGTTCATTTGCCATACTGGGTTACAACCATCAGAAACGTTTTAAACATCATCATAACTACGCTTTTGTGAAAAGTAAACCAATGACCAAATTACCAAATCAATGACAAAATCAGTTAAACCAAATTCTCAATCGCATGCGTTTTCAATTGCCCATGCCAGCACTTAGAGGTAAGACGGAATTATGCACGCGTGCAGTATGCCTTTCTTCTCCATGATTCTCTTTTGTCGTGAGAAACCCAACACAAAATACACTTCTAAGTACAGCTGCTCACAGCAGGTAAGTACTAACACTCACTCACCTTTGTGAAAAGAGCATTCCAAATCCAGAGTAAGAGTAACAACCACAGTCACAGCGCTAACAACAAAATTGTGGCACGCAATATGACTGCAAGTTGACACGCGAGGCGAATCGCGAGAGGCACCTGAAGCAGAAAAGTATGTAGGCACAGCATGCTATAACGGTATATTAAAGTTTCGCACTGCTGCGCTAGTTCCTCCAATCAAGTAATCGAGCTTCCACGATGTCAACAGCCACTGCCATCGTTCACGAAAGAACACCATCGGGTGCGAGGTCATTTCTAATTTTTTTCGCTCGAACCGTGTTGTAACGTACGTATACACCACTAAGACGGTCGTTACCGCATAAAACATTGTCATTGAAGGGCTAGTGGTGTACTGCATCTATGGCTAATGGTCACACTTGTGGTAAGCTCATAAAAGAATATGAGCAAACGTTTACACGAAACAACTAAACGAAGTCGATGCGCCTACAGAACACCTACCACGACGAAGACAGAGAGAGAGAATAAAAGATTTATTTGTGACCGAGGAAGCAAAGTCGGTGAGTGGGTTCCTTATTCCGGGATCCCATTGGCACGGGCCGCTGTCCTCGCTCGTCTCACGAGGGCCTTTTGGGTCTTCGAATCCGAGCTGGACAGAGCTGCCTGCCTACAGTGTTGTGCTGTGCTCTGGGTTGTAGAGGTGGATTGTGTGGGCATTCCTATATCATGTGGTACAGAGTGACTGTTTTAGTGACGCAGAACCTGCACTGTGTTGTGTATGTGTCGGGATCTATCTTGGACAGCATGTATGGATTGGGGTTAGACAAGGTCTGCAGGCGACGCCACGTAGGCTGAGATTCTTTACTTAGCTTTGGCCCCGGGGGCGGAAGTTTCCTCCTATCGAGTCTTTGATGTTCTAGAATATCTGTCCATGTTAGGAGCGGGTCCATATGCATAGCCGAGGGTGGAAGCGATATGCCGGGGTCGGAGTTCCGGAAAAGTAATTCTCGGGCCGAGGCAAGGGTGAGCGCATTGCCTCTAACTCCGCAGTTACCGGGTATCCATATCAGTTGTTTCCATTCGACCTCTGAGCATGAGGACGAGAGTTGTGTAGGAAGTCTGCAGGCCAGGCCAGACAAAGTCTAACCTGCATGCTGCGCCTTCTCCGAGTAACAACGTGGAAGAATAGAAAAGGTGGGACAATGGCAAGTGCACGGCAAGCGTTTGCGTTCTCGGAGGCTTCAAGAAAAAAAATAACTGTGGTAGTGGTCGAGAGATGGCGCAGCATTCGGAATGCCGTTGGCATTTTATGCATGGCTTGCGGTAATCGTTTACGCGAAAATCTGATAAGCTCTAGTAGTTACTCCGCTCATCATTGTGCAACCGTTGATAATTTTCCGCTAGTCTAAGCATCAGATGCAACTTATTTACGTGTGCGCATGTTGTGGTATGAACACAAAACGTAAAAAAGTTGACCAAAACTTACTTGTAACTTGTGCCACTATGGTCAGTCGAAATTCATTCCTATATAAGCTTGTGCGCTTTCGTAGTAGGGTGTGAGTAAACACATATTTCAGATTAGCTTGACCTGTAGTCAAGAAGGCAATAAAGAAAAAAAGTAAACACGTCTAAGTGTGTGCCCCAGTGGAGAATTGTTGATTGTGGTCTTGTTGATTGAGTTCACTTTTTTGCGCACTATGTGTACTATGCGTCCTTCTGTGCATGTGTAGCTGTATGCATTGCGTCCGCATATTTTAAGCGTCCGGTGTCAGTGAGTAATCCATGAATGGGCTGAGTTGCGAACTATCCACAAAGGAGCCGTGATGGTGAGTATGACAACGTACGTCACCAAAGGCAACCTTTTTTTAATATCGTCCAGTCCCTCCAGATGGCGCCAGCTACCGCCTACTTCCCGGCAGTGACGCTCTCACACCTCCTGTCACCCATATAACGTTGAACGTCTATCTATCAAAACTGCACTACTGATATGGTGTCTAGAAATATACTGCCTAGTGGGCTGAGTGCGGGCTAGGAGATGGCCCCGCAGCTGATGACTGCCGGCAGCGCCCGCTCAGTGTGCTGCTGTGCGAGTGGGTGAATTTGCGTTCAATCCTTGCGCTCCGCAAGCGCTGCGAAGCGTGCAGGAGGCCAAGCCGCGCGAGGACAACTATTATTTTCCAGCATTTTTCAGTGTTTTTTTCACATAATACTTTATTATATAAGAGCTACTCGATTGCTTTCAAAGTACAGGCGCTTTGCAATGCCAAATGAAGATAATTTTCGGGCTTACATTTCGCCATCCGCTACTGCCCGCAAAAAGAAAAGAAAAGACGCAGATCCCACGTTACTTAAGAATTTATGCTATGCAAGGTGACTCTGTTGTAATTTTTTATTAAGTGAAACATTAATAAGTGGCGCTAAATATACGCAAGAAATTGGATAGTCAACACTGGAACCAGCATTGGCGTTTCACGAACATTTGGCTCTTGTTGCAAAGTATTTCGAAGACCCTAAGTTAAGGGGGTGATCGTGAGAGCACCCAGACGTAGGCGATACGATATATAGATAGATAGATAGATAGATAGGCAGACAGACAGACAGACGAACGGACGGACGGATGCACAGACAGACAAAGAGACAGACAGACAGACGGACGGACGGACGGATGGAGCGACAGACAGACGGATGGACAGACATACCGACAGAGGGACAGACAGACGGACATGCGGACGGATGGACGGATATATGAACAGACAGACAGACGGATGGATGGACAGACAGACAGACGAACAGACGGATGGACGCACGGATAGACAAATGGACAGACGGACGGACGGACAAACAGACAGACGGACGGAGAGACAGACGGACGGATGGACAGACAGATGGATGGACAGACAGACAGACAGACGGACGGACGGACGGACGGACGGACGAATGGACAGACAGACAGATGGACGGACAGATGAACGGGCGGACAGGCAGACAGATGGACAGACGGACGGATGGACAGACAGACAGACAGAAGGATGGACGGGTGGACAGATAGATAGACAGACAGATAGATAGATAGATAGATAGACAGATAGATAGAGAGATGGATAGATAGATAGATGCTCAAAGTGGTGGCAGTGCGCAAAGAAATTAATTTTAAAAACCATTGACAGTATAACCACCATAGTTATTTTTTAAAATGTGCTTTGTTCTTGAGAGCAAGAATTATCACAGAAGACCCTGAAACTTTCACCTTTTAGACTGCATTCCAATAGGATTCGAGTGAAAACAAAGAATGATAACATGCCAATAAATAATGTGACACTCGCTGCATATGATGCTCAAAACGTTGTTGGAAAAGAAGTCCGACGTTGACATGGGAGAAAAACTGTGTGAATAAAATTCCTAAGGGTATTTTCGATTTTTTAAGATAATTATTAATATTTGAAATTTTGCCTAAACGGCGATTCAATTCCCGACACCGTTCACCCTAATCCGAAAAGATAGTTTTGTGGAGTCACTCTAAGAGTGATTTTCTCACATGACAGCCTTCGGATTCAGTCTTCTGTCTGCCTTCTTGATTCTACTTTTTCATTCAGGAAACCGTGCTGGATCCGTTAGTGCGGGGAACAAGACACTTTTTCCTTGTTCAACCGATAACTTCTTTGACACAGCGGCACAGTACACGTAATTTCTTTGCTTTGACGCTTAGCTTTTAACATCTCAGGGTGTTGCAGTGTACATATGCCGCCGTCGAACTTCACAGTAAATTAGATGCCAGCTGTCACACACTGATTTTAAACGAAGCGAGGCTTTGGCAGCAACGGAACGAGAGGAATTTCGCGCGTCCGTGCACCCTCTCTACACGATGCGCCACTTGTGGCATCTCAGTGCAGTCATCACATGCGCGGCCACCCAATCTCTTACGGAATGCGTGCGCTCAGCACACTAGGCAGTATATTTCTAGACACTGTACTACTGAGTTGGAATGGCTTCGTTGTGATTTAGTCTACTGTTTGGAGGCACATCTCGTGACCTGCGGCCCCATAAACGCGTGGATAACGTCGCTACACTATGTGAATGTGCGAGAAATAAATATAGCAAGCCTAGCTTGCACTCTTCGGGTGAGGACTCTGCAGTATGCGTGTCTTTCAAAGTGAACGTCGCCTGGCTGGCCAAACGAAACCTACTTGCTTCATCGTTCTATTTCGCAATATTTTCATCACCACAGGTTTGTATGCTTGTTTTTATAATCATTTCGTTCGATATCAAGAGCAGCGGGACCATTTTTTGTAACTCTCAGTGCCGTGTACTCCTTATCAGTAGTGAATCAATGTATTTGCTAAGCCTACTCGCTTCGCTAACCTGGGGTCAACCATCTTGATTTTCATAGGGAGGAACATGTTTCTTTGTGACAACAGGAGCAACGTTCCTCTATTTAAAGACGAACATTAGGGACATCGCCGTTTCCCCCTAAATGACTCAATTTTTTTTAACAGCGCAGACGCAAAGAAAGCATTGCTGCTCAACGCGCTTGGAGTGAAGGAATTGCAAGCCTGCTACAAAGCTGCTGACGAGCAGACGCTACCTGAACACGTCCAGGCTTCAGGAGATGGTGCAACTTGCGACGCGTATTAGGAGGCCTTAGCCGTTATGGACGCATACTTCGCGCCACCTGAAGACGCTTTCTCGTACGGTCCCGATTCCGGCGGAGAGTTCAAGAAACGGACGAGACTCCCGTCCAATTCATTTTAGCGCTGCGGTGGTTGGCAAACAGCTGAAATTTCGGCACCGTAGCACAGATAATGATGCAGGACCAGATTTTGCACGGCCTGCGTGACCTGACCTGCTTAGGTCATTCGTTCAGATTGGGGATGCCTTCACAGTCCAGGCAGCGTTGGAATATGCCAGGGAAGAGTTGCGCGTCGACCGCGCGTTGCAGCAGCTGGCTGCTCTGTAGCCCGACTCGATCACGCAACGCGAGCATCAATGCCGCGGCGTTCGTCCTCCTCAACTCATACCGTTACAACGTTATGCTACCAACCCACCTGCGCCATCGGCCCCTCCGAGGTCTGCAGAAATTTCGCAAATGCTACGGGGCCATACATCGACTTCACCAACTACGACGATTCCTGCCCAGACTGAGAGCGTGTTCGCTTGTACTGCATCTGTCGGCATCTCAGCTGGCTGTGCTCCTGATGTTCCTGCTCCTGTCGTGTTTTCTGCGGTTGAGCCTACCCGGACTTCACCTGCTTGCGTTCCAGCTCACCAAACATCGGTTTTGCCTGCTGCTCCCGGCTTGCCTGCTGCTGACTCCTCCACTGCTGTGCGTCTTGCGGCTTGTGGTGGCCTCCGGGCTGCTATGTCTGTTCTTGATTTGCCAGAGGTGCATCCATCAAGCGTGCCGACCGAGATTAAGGAAAGAATGCGTGAGCTATAAACTTTAAAGCATCAACAAGTGGAATCTCATAATAAGAAAAAAAAAGATATCAGAAAATGTAGTAGTTTCATGTAACACGGCGGTTGCATGCACTTGCACAAATACGTTCCCAGGCGAAGCAGTCTGGTGATATATAGGAGACCTCAGGTGGGCGAGGTTCGCTGTTGCGTTCTGGAGAGCATAACCATGCATTCGACGTGGAAAATGATGACGATACAGCCTGGATAGTAGCGAGGAACGAACAAAGTTGGGAGTCCTTGCAGCGTTGGAAGGTCGGATGTCTCATCCGTAGGATTCTGAGTCGTAGTTGCGACAGAGGCTTTGCATCCAGAATGCGTGCTTCTTGACAGATTGTGACGGCGTGATGCCTAAAGTGCTGGTGGTGTGCAAGAAGTGCTTCCGCGTCTTTCTTGGCCTTTTCCGTGGTGTTGTCGTCTGTGTAACCGCAACTGCAGAGAGCGTCTGTGGTGAGGTTCCTTCATCCGGAAACGTCCTACTTCTTGAAATGGTCCTTCAATGAAAGGCCCTATATTACGATGTTGTTCAAGTCATGAGTGTGCTACCGTTGAAGTTTTCGTTCGTCTTCGTCTTCTCTTGGTTTGGCGATGGCGCTGTGAAAATCGTGGGTGGTGATCGTCGTTGAATGAGCAGATGCTGTCGGTGATCCCATCGCTATTTACGAGAGGGATTCAAGCATGATTTGGGTCAAGAAAAGCAGTAGATACTTTTTCGCATCATAAAAGTGCTACTTTAGCACTGTACACACTCCGAAGCAAATTAGCTGCGTACAAGGCATCCAAACGTCTTACCATACTCATATCTCTTGATTTTGTAGGAGCATTCGTTAGCGTTTGGCATCCTACAGTCTTCAGCTTTCTACGCAAGCCCAGGTGTCCACAAACCTTGTACTGCCTGGTCAAATCCTCTTTATCAAACCACACTGTAAGTTTTTCAACTAGCGTCACTAGAGACACTTCACAAACTATTGGTAGCCCGCAGGGATTCCCTATCAGTCCGCTACTATGGAAGTTAGTAATACACAGCTTACTCAGTCTTCCCGTGCCACGCGGCGTACACATGCAGGCGTACGCTGACGATACCATCATTGTCATCACAGATACGTTCAGACTCTGGTTACAAGCAAATGCTGAGCATGACCAGGCCTTAGTATCTGGGTGGGTGCGAGAAAAGTTACGGTATGCGCCGAGAAGTCCTCGTGTTCATTAACAACGGGCACATGATTACATCGAAACACCGCCCATCTATCTGCATGGGTGACGTTTTCTCAAACACAAGAAATAAATTAAGATTTGAGCCGTATTATTTGACCCCTCTTCAAATTTGCATGCCCACATTGATTACAACAAAGGAAAAGCTGAAGTTTCCACGTCCCGCCTCCTCGAATTTGTTAAATTGCACCGTTCACTAAACAGTACACTTAGACGACTCTCCCGTCAAGTGATACTGCCTTCTCTCACATATGCATCTCCAGTATGGTAGCCTATGTGCCCATCGAAATTCATTAGGGCGTGAGTTTTATCGGTTCAGCGAACCGGCTTAATTTGTTTAACAGGTGCATTTTACATCACACGTACGTCATCCCTAGAGATTCTCACCAACGCGCCTCTATTACCACTAAAGTTGAACATATTATCTGCAGAATTTTCCTTATTCATACTCCGGAACGTAACTTACTATGATGTAAAAACATTCAAACCGGCTGACATACTCTATCCATGCTGTCCGTGAGCTCATCACCCCAATGAAAAATATAAATTTAGTTTCACTAAACTCTCACCATGACATGAAACGGTTATATTCAAAACAAAAGCCATTCACGCTTACACCGACGGCTCATAGCGAGTGGCATACATTGCTTTGACAAAAGATAGAAAAATATAAATGTCAGAAAATTTCAGATCCGCAACACTTGAAGCGCATACAACAGGGAATTGCATTCCAAGAAGCACTCCATTTTGTTTCTACAAATAACTTCACGACGCCAGCCTACATTTACACAGACTGTCTGTCGCTTCTAATGATACTGCCAAGTTTCACTGATAACGACGGAAGAATTTGGAACATCAAGCTGCTTCTTAACCATAAAATATCGTCAGGCAAAACTATAAAACTGTATCATATACCTGGTAATATGGGAATTGGGGGAAATGAAATATCTGATGCAGCAGCTGCATCAGGAGGGAGGTCAGGCTTCGCGCGTTAAGTCAAAATATTGATTCGGTCAGTAAGGAATCAGTTTCATAAAATCTTGAATTCATACTGGCACACCCATTGGCAGACTGAGGGGCGTGGGACAACGCTATTGTATTGGATCACAAGTCCGCACAAAATTCCTCAATGATTTCCCCCTCCTAAAAGCCTAACACACTTATTGTCTGGTCATGAACACTTCGAGTATTATCTTCACCGATTTAATTTAACTGCATCGTACAGGTGTATGTTTGGTGCACCTTGCTTGAGCGAACAACACTACTTTAATGAATGCCCAAACACGCAGCACATTGTGAACCATTTACGTGTGCAGAACAGTGATAAAACACTACCCGCGCATTATTATAGGCCATTGACCAATAAAAAAATTTCATCCGTATCTACTTCAGTTGACGACTGTCATGCGCAGCTCTGTTTTTATGACATCCGCATGACACGCATTAGCTGCCATCAATTTATCAGAACGTCGCTTCATACTCCGAATTACCCCCCTTTACTATCGTAGTATATGATAACTTTAATGTGAATGCTCTGTATTATAGTCGCAGCCATGCCAACAAGTGTGAGGAAAAACCTCTGCGACTGATAACCATAGCATTACTGCTTCATTTGTACAGGAACCGTAGCATCCACAACTCTTACACGAGTAGCTATCTCTGTCTCTTTTTTTTTGAAAAGCTGGTCACTATTTCAAATGACCCCTTGTCTAAATTCGCAGCAGCAAACAGGCTGTTCAAGGTTTCCTGCTGCATCGCTGCTTGGAACGACAGCCCGGCGTGCCTGGCTACACTTTTCCTGGTGAAGCAATGGTCTCCGTCATCAGAGAGGCTAATGCTACCATCCTCGTCAACGTTTAGCCCATCCTCAAGACCACTGGCTCGCATCCCACTTCGTCCTTTTGTTTAAACTTTTCCGCATTTAACGACAACGCATTTTAAACACACACACACACACACACACACACACACACACACACACACACACACACACACACACACACACACACACACACACACACACACACACACACACACACACACACACACACACACACACACACACACACGCACACACACACACACACACACACACACACACGCACACACACACACACACACACACTCTCTCTCTCTCACACGCACGCACGCACACACACACGCATACACACACACACACGCACGCACGCACACGCACACACACACGCATACACCCCCACTCACACGCACGCACGCACACACGAACCCAAACACTGAATTAAGGGAATACACTGCTGCTGCATTTGACCTGCTCATTCCTGAGAAGATAATTGGTTCATTTAATGCACTTTCATGCCACACTCATTAGGGTTTACCCTTGTCATTGTTTTTGGAACTAATTGGCTTTCTAAAAAATGAACTTGAAAAATTTCCTCTCTTCATTTATTTTAAATTGGCTTGAGCCCGTTATACCTCCTGATGGTACGGGCTACCCTCTTATTCTTTTTAGTTATTTTCATATATAGGGGATGAAAAAGCACACATACTGCAAGTCAACAAAATGGCATAATTGATAAACGTAAGCAACTGGTTAATTCAAAATAAATTGACACTACATCCGGGAAAAACAAAGTATGTCGTCCTTCGATGTAGGAGAAACAACGTAGACATGTTAGTAATGCAACGTTTTTTGAACAACATTCTTATTCAGCAAGCACCTTCTTTTAAATATCTAGGTTTTATTGTTGACTTGCATCTTCACTGGGAAGAACAAATTCATAGCGTTTACAAAAAAGTGGCTTATAGGTGTTACACATTAATCAAAGCACGCGAATGCTTTCCCCCTTGTGCGCTAAAACGTTGTACTTTTCTTTTTGTCACTCTCATATAAGCTACAGTATAGAATCGTGGGGTGTAACATACGCGATGTACCTTGTACCACTTCTACGACTAGAAAAGAGAGCCCTAAACATAATAGGTGAAAACCATAAGAATGCAAATACCATATTTTAGGAGCAACGTATCCTATCAGTCTCGACACTTCGTGATTGTAAGGTTGCCCTTTCTGTTCACCAAATCATAGGCTCCAGCTTTCTCCTCTTCTATAGTCTATTCACCATGTCATCGCGAAACACTAGACACGCATCCAACGACAACTTTTTTTTACCGGCTAATTATACCTTATATTGGAAACGTTTACTAGAATTTCATGGAACAGAAATTTTGAACAAAATACCCTTAGAAGTGAAATTAGCACGCAACTATAAGCTCAGTGCAAAAATATTTTGTTTGCAGGATCAATACTCGTGAATAATTCATTTTTCTTTTTTATTTCGTGTTCGACGGTGTATTGAACCTTATACCGCTACATAAGTTGTAAGAATGTGGTTATGTACCTGCCTCATTACATGTCTGCTTCATCATTTGTTTCCCTGATTTTTTAGCGGTGTAAATATGTATATTAGTTCGTTTCAATAGGCTTCTATATGCATGTGTGAATATGCATATATGCGTATTCATATTTAAATATGTACATGTGTGTGTATAGGTGTGTGCATGTGAATCTATTTGCTCTGTGAATTTGTTCATACGTACTGTAGTATGCACTGAGCACTAGCCATTGTAGGCTGACGGTCCAGCTAGTTTGTAATAATTCCTCATGTTTTGTGAATAACATTGAAATTGAAAATGAAAAAAAAAGTATATTCGCCAAGAACATCAAGAAAGTTTTGCTTTTAACGTTTCTAGTTTGTGTACATCCCGCTTGTTTTAAGACAGATTGTTCCAAATCTTTTTAAGTAGACTGAAAAATTTAGTTTTGCTAAGAGACAGATGTCAGTGAATTGTTTTTTGGTGTTTCCATCGCAGCCTATGCATGCATCTCGTACGAAAAACTTTGGACAAGACTGTCATCAATGGTGGCTCGTGTAAAAGTTGGCTACTGAATGTACAGCAGCTGCGCGTGGCTTCTGTTTCCTAAGGAAAGGGAACTTCACTGAGCCACCTGGTTGCTGTATTCAATGAGTTCGCATGTTCAGGGTATCCAAAATTAGGCCTTTTGTTTTTCTTTGAAAAAGTCAGTGCTGTAAGTTGTGTGTGTAAAAGCCACCTTTGCAGATAGTCAAGTGTTCAGAGGAACACAATGTCCAAAAGTAATTATCACTGTCAACCATGCCATTGAATAGCATTCAATAATGAAGTTATTAGTGACTGCCGCAGGCGGCCATGCACGTATTAAAATTTGAGCCAGTCACATTCCTACATAGGTTCGAAGAATTCAGGCATGCCTGTGCTCAGATATCCCGCTGGAAAGTATAGTTGTGGCTTGTATCATTATGCATGTAGGACAGTGAGCACTAGCACAGAGCTACTACTCCCTGAGGTGCCACATATATTCTGACCATGGGTCGAAGTGATAGACAAGCATTATAATAGTTACCTTATTACTACCAGCTGGTAATAGCAAGCACTGACTGCTCGTCCCACCAGGGAGTATTATTTTGCTGATCCTCACTGCCTTGCATGCGTAATCAGGAAAAGCACAATTAAACTTATGAGGAGAATATCGCGGAGCATAGACATGCTTGAAGAATATTTCCAAGTGGGAGTGTGCCGAAACACGACCGCCACAACCTTTTCTATGCAAACATACACACTTATTGTAGGCACTAAACCTACATTATTCTGAGCTGATTGGGCAGCTGACGGCATTATTGTCTTACTTTGTGCCCCCCTGGACTTATAGCTTATCTACAAAGGCGGTTTTCTGCTCTTAAGGCAGAATTTTAATGCAAGCACAAAGCACGTCTCTGAATGTGTCAGTGCTGCTTCTTAAGGCTTTATGTCATGTTAAATTTTGGTGCAATGTGCAATTAATCACATAAAAATGAACTTTTTGCATTGCAATAAGGCTGTAGCAGATCAATGATTTTATTTTCATTGTAATAATGACTAAAATTTTTTAATATGTCTTTGTAACATTAGTTCATTGTCTCCTCGAATTTTATGCCATATGTGCAATCAAGTGATTTTCTACTGTCATACTTAATCATACCTAACTTTTTCAATGCCTAACCATGTGTGATATATTGCAGTGATTCCTCGCCATGTTTAACATTGTTAATAATAACCGACAGAAGGTATTCTGGAATAATGTCGCGTTTTTTACTTCACTGTGTCTTTTGTGCGCGTATTTTAGAATGGAATTCGAATTCGGGGTGTTGCCAAAAGCACAATTTGATTGTTAAAGATATATTTGTGGTGAAACCAATAAATTTTGACTACTCATAGTTCCAACTTACCTAAATTTAAGCACACTAGGTGAGAAAAAAAATCAATTGTTCAACTGCTGCTTTTTGGCTGTTACAAATTTTCTACCTCCATATATTTTCTACTGGGCCAGTTATGTGTCTGCTAAGCTAGCCTGCTAATTTTGTTGCACTGATGGAAGTATGCTCGAAGAAAACAGTTTGTGCTTTTTGTATGTGTGCAGGTTCCTGAACCAAATATCTGGCCTGCACCTCAATTGCTTTGTATATTTACAGTTGCTATAAAGCGTGCATGGTTAGGGACAAAGTGTGTAGTCAGTGTTTTAAATAATAAAGGTGTAGCACTCTGAATCGTGGTTCCGAAAACACAGCGTGGTTTAATAATGCATCTCCGCCAGTGTTCCAACTACTTCCTCTTTTTTCTTCAGCAGAATACCCACTACTAGCTTATGTCCCAAGTGTGTCGCGCCAGAAGAAGAAGAAAAGTATGCCACAGATAGGCTCCCCTGCACACAAGTGGTTGTGGGCACTTGAAGAAAAAAAAAAGATTAGACGGAGATTGTCAGAATGGGTGCCGGCTTTATCCTTTCAATGCTGACTGTGCCTTCATGCCCATTACGCAGGATTGTAAAATGATGTTCAGAACGCTTGATGACTGGGAAAGGACCGTCATAGCGAGGCTGAAGAGCACGGCGAGATGCATCGACACGAACAAAACATGTGAAGATGTCTTTAGGTTTGCCGGCAGAAAAACGTCGTTCTTAGTGTGAGCTGTAGTTGGTGATGGGCGCAAGTTTTGCATGAAGATCCGCAGACGCTGGACGAAAGAAGATGCATCCGAAACAGTCTGTGTAGTAACGGGGCTGACGAGGTCACCAGGCAAACGGAGTGTGCAGCCATAAACCATCTCGGCTACCGAGCAGGCAAGTTCTGGCCGAAGTGTTGAACGCAGGCCGAGAAGCATGATGGGGAGGTGTGATACCCAATCTTCGGCGTGAGGCTGTGAGGCGAGTGCTGCTTTTAGATGACGGTGGAGTTTCTCCACTAAGCCATTTGATGCTGGATGATACGCAGTTGTGCGAATACGCGCACAACCCTGTAGAGATGTGACAGAGGTGAAAAGCGCTGACTCAAACTGTCTGCCTCGATCAGTAGTCACCGTTGATGGCACACCGAAACGGCTAATCCAGGTAGCAAGAAAGGTACGAGCAACTGTTTCTTCCGTGATCTCAGGCATTTGAGCTGCTTCAGACCACCTAGTGTACCTGTCAATACACGTAAGCAAATACGTATTTCCCCGACATGGAGATAACGGCCCGACAATGTCCAAATGAATGGTGCCGAAACGTGCATCAGGGAGAGGGAATTTTTCCCATTGAGGCTTGATGTGCCGTTGCACCTTGATACGCTTACATGCTCTGCAAGTGCGAACCCAGTCACGAATGTTAGCGCGTATGAGTGGCCAGACATAGCATTCAGCTACCATATGTTGCGTAGCTCTTACGCCTGGATGGCAGATGGAGTGGAGGGTGTCAAAAACAGCACGACAAAGCTGTGAAGGAACATAGATACGAGTGCAGTTGTGTGAAACATCGCACCAGAGCGTAACGTCGTGGTCGGGAAGGTTGACTTGGTCCAGTCGGAGGGAAGTAGGGGATCGGAGTCTTGGAAGCTCATTGTCTAATGCCTGTGCCTCCGCAAGCGAGGACAATGAAAAGTCGGTGGTGCCTGTCGTGGCATTGATGGTAATACGACTGAGAGCGTCCGCCGCACTGTTAAATCTGCCTTTTACATAACATATGTCTGTGGTGAATTCGGCAATGAAAGCAAGGTGTCGAAGTTCTCTAGGAGTGTGCGTGGCACTGCAGGAACGTAAAGCTGAAACAAGGGGCTTGTGGTCGATAAGAATGGCAAATTGTCGCCCTTCAAGGAAGTACCTGAAATGCTTCACCGCAAGGTAGGCCGCGAGTAGCTCCCATCCGAAAGTACTATATCGGCGCTTAATGTCGCGTAACTTGCGGGAAAAGAAGGAAATTGGAGCCCATGCACCATTGACCCATTGATGAAGAGCGGCCCGAACTGCTTCTGAAGAAGCGTCCACCATGAGGCTAGTGGGAGCAGTTGGTGAAGGGTGGTGCAGGCGGGTGGCTTCGGCCAGCTTGATCTTAACGGCGGCAAAAGCTTGATCCGCCACCGTGTCCCAGGGAAGTGCGGCTGACTCGGCTTGCGAAGTCGAGAGTAGTGCTTCCAGATGCTGCAGCAGTGTAGAGCATGTAGGGATGAAGCGGCAATAAAAATTGACGAGTCTGAGAACATGTCGTAGATTGCGTATGGACGTGGCAGGTGGGTGTTCGAGAATAGCTTGAAACTTCTCAGGTAGAGGAGTGCTGCCATCTTCAGTGATATGATGTCCGAGAAATGCTATCTCCAAGACTCCAAACTGACATATTTCTACATTTATGACAAGGTCGTAATCACGCATTCGAGTGAAAAGCTGACGTAGATGTGCTTTGTGCATTTCAGCGTCCTTGCTGGCAACGAGAAGATTGTCGATATAGGCGAAACAAAACGGCAAGCCTCTTGTGACTTCATATATAAAACGCTGAAATGTCTGAGCTGCGTTTCTCAAACTGAAGGGCATTCGTAAATACTCATAGAGCCCAAATGGGGTAATTGTTGCAGCTTTAGGAATGTCAGAAGGCTCAACGGGGATCTGGTGATAAGCTTTCACAAGATCCATCTTCGAGTATACAGTTCTGCTGGTTAAAAAGGCAGTACAGTCCTGAATATTGTGTAACAAGTATCGATCTGGAACGGTGACTGCATTGAGAGCTCGATAATCACCATAGGGCCACCAGTCATTGTTCTTATTGGGAACCATGTGTAGCGCTGACGACCACGAGCTTGATGACGGACGAATGATTTGCAACTGTAACATATGCTCAAACTCGTTGCGAGCAGTTCGAAGTTTATCAGGGCCAAGTTGGCGAGGGCGGCAATGAACCGGTGGGCCTGTGGTAACGATGAAGTGGGTCAGAGTGTGCTTGGGGGTCTTATTCATGATAGACTGCGTTGTAATCTCCGGAAACTCGTTGAGCAGAGCTGTATATGGTGACGTGGGCGGTTTCACGAAAGTGGCGTTTAGGGCCGTAGCGCGTGACAGAAAACAATTGACCGATGAGCCGGTATAGCTATCCACCAGGCGACAGCAGTTCATTTCCACGAGCAGATGGAAATGTTTTAAGAAATCGGTGCCTAAGATTGCGTAGCGTACGTCTTCTATCTAAAATAACCACTGCAGTTTCCTCTTAAGATTGAGATCAAGGGTCAGAGACTTCTGTCCGTAAGTTGCGACGACCGAAGAATTGATCGCTTGTAAAAGAGTTGACGTCTCGCGAAGACGCCGGTCAGTTTTGGACGCTGGAATTATGCTGACTTCTGCTCCAGTGTCCACCAGCAAGCGCAGACCTGTCGTTCTGTCGGTGATGTGGAAAAGGCGGCTTGATGCTTGGCCTTGGTCGCCCGCCGCTGTTATTGACGATCGGCCGGAGCGTTTCCCATGCGCCATGAGCAAGATGGCACGCATCTGCGAGCCGCGGCACGAAAACGCCGTTGATAATAGCATGTGTTCTGCGGTGAAAAGCAGTGCTCGGGCTGGTGGAGGGGCCGTCGTGGAGCAGCCGACGTGTGGGATGGTCGATGTGGACGAGGCTGGTCATTTAAGTTGCGAATGCTCAGCAATTGCAGACGCAAGTTGGCGACTTCAGCTGCGAGATCTCTTACCGTTTCTCGAAGCGAATCTGCTTCGGAAATCGGAGAGGTGTGGGCAGCGTTTATGACTGCCGGAGCAATGTCCCTCATGTCATCGGCCATTTCTGCCAGCTCTGACAGTGGCTTATCCTGAGCTGGGACAAGAGTCATTCGCATGGTAGGTGGAAGACGCTGTAGAAACAACTCACGTAGTATGGATGTTTCCGAGCCGTCCGGCTGGTCCGCAAGCAGGTGCTGCAGGTGACGTAGAAACTGTGTGGGACGGTGGTCCCCGAGCTCTTCGTTGCACAGAAGTTGCTGAATGCACCGATGCTTAGGCGGAACGAGTCGGTGAAGAAGAGCCTTGACTGTCCTATATGGAGTGTCACCAGGCGGGCCCACGAGGATGTCGCGTATTTCGGCCATTGCCTGTGGCGGCAACGCTTCAACGAGGAGCTCATGCTTGCGAACTTCTGACGTGATGCGATGAATGCGGAACTTGTTCTCGACTTGAATGAACCATAAGGAAGGATCGGCAAGCCATAGCTGTGGTAGCGTCATGGTAGCAGTACCTCCAACAACACCCGAAGAGGGTACATGGCCGGGTGCAGTGGCAGCGGTACCAGGGCTGAAGCTGTCGAGATGCTCACGCTGCTCGATGGAAGTTCGCGTTCGTAGTCGTCCGGGTCACCATTAAATATAGCACTCTGAAACGCGGTTCCGAAAACACAGCGTGGTTTATTAATGCATCTCCGCCATTGTTCCAACTACTTCCTCTTTTTTCCTCAGCAGAATACCAACTACTACCTCAAGTCCCTAGTGTGTCGTGCCAGAAGAAGAAGAAAGGTATGCCACAAAGGTTACAACTATACAAGACTTGTTGAAATGTTTCATTTACTTTTCGATGTACAGTATGCTGCCTTCCAGGCAACACCAGAAACGAAAATGAGCTGACGTTTAAAAGCATGTATTATCTTCAAGCAAAACAGATTATTGTATTGATGGACAGCAGTAACTGATTCATGCTTTTAACAAATATGGCAGGAAATTTGCGGGTTAGAAAATTGCCAGCAATCAATATAATGCCAAATTGTGCTGCTGTACCTGCTTGCCACTTTCAGCGATGAACAGCCAAACGGACCGATTGCAAAACGCCGACATGATGCAACACATTAACCACGGGAAACGCTGAACAAGCTGGTTTGCATAAAAAATGTCTAGAAAACGTGCTTAAAGATCTAACTCAAATATCTAAGTTTTTTTAGAATTTTGGCAAGAAGTTCACTAGGCTTCTAGTAATAAAAGTTTAGTAAACGTTTACAAAGGTTCTTTAAAAAAACCTAGGAAGACGTTCTTTAGAACTCTTGCGAGAAGTATTCTGGCCGTAAAGTAACGTGGCGTTAGCACAGCTACAGAAGGTTTTCCAGCTGCTTACGTTTAAATAACATCTCAAAGAGGCTTCTTATATACCTTTGGACCATCCTTGTTAGACATTTACTAGAAGTTTTTTTTAACTTTACTTGTGCGTGTTTCGTGGGTTGCTTGATCGACAAACAATGTAGTATCCATCGTGAACTTACTTACAGCGCTACACCAGAAAAAATACAGGACAGGGAAGGAGTAGAACAGAAAGAAAAGACGGCGCTGACTCACAACTCTTGTGTATTGGAAAAAACGGGGTGAAAAGTATATATATATATATAGGTACTGGCAGCCTACATCACAACATGCGCAGAGTACGAGGTGCACCGAGGTAGCGTTATCACACTCATGGCAATAAACAAGCTTGGCCGAAATAACTCAATTCTTTTTCATGCAGTGTTACGGATGGTTCACTAACGCACTTGCTACCCCTAATCTTTATATGATATGCCTCAGCGATTTCTCTAGTTTGCTGGTTAGGATGCTTGAAGATGATGGTGGTTCTCTCTTCTTGAAGCATACTAACCAGCTAACTAGAGAAATCGCTGAAGCATATCATATAAAGATCAGGTGTAGAAAGTGCGTTAGTGAACCATCCGTCACACTGCATGAAAAAGAATTTAGTTTTTTAGGCCAAGCTTTTTATTGCCTTGAGTATGATAACGCTACCTCGGTACACCTCGTATTCTGCGCATGTTGTAATGTAGGCTGCCAGTACCTATATATATATATATATATATATATATATATATATATATATATATATATATATATATATATATATATATATATATATATATATATATATATATATATATATATATATATATATATATATATATATATATATATATATATATATATATATATATACTTTTGCCCCTGTTTTTTCCAATAAACAACAGTTGTGAGTCAGCGCCGTCTTTTCTTTCTGTTCTACTCCTTCCCTGTCCTGTATTTTTTCTGGTGTTGCGCTGTAAGCAAGTTCACGATGGATCCTAACCAACTGGCCCAACTTACCGTCTTACTAAAACAATGTAGTAAACTGGGGACCCGTAGCAATTTAGTCAACATCGTGGTGACTGCTCGATCGACAGACGTCGCAGGCTGCAATGCGCAGCCTTGCCACAATAGGTAAGCAGTCGTCTCTAATATTTGTAGTTGTACTATGTCTTTTCGGTCGCTATTCCATATGTAGTAGCCAGAAATGCCTGTGCATATAACATAGAGCATAATAACATAGAGCTATGCTGCCGGGATTTGAGAAGAATTTTGAATAGGCTTCCCATGTAGATAAGCACAAAAGTGCTGAATTGTTTGGCACCTGCTATAGCATCTTGAAAAGTTGTGTAACTTGCTCAGAGTCATCCTCTGATCACGCTGATTTGTTGGAATGGCGAAATTAAATCGTGTTTCGCGTTGGCCATTTGGGACTGAGAGAATAACACTTTGTAATTGTAATGACCCAAATACTTAAGTCGAAACATACATACACACGCTTTTGTGGAACTGAGCTGCGATTAGTTCCTATTAGAACAAAAAATAATTGCTTCAAGTGCATTAAGAGGTATTGCACAAGCCCCTTTGGTCTCCGTAGCACACGTATAAGGTGGTGAGGCCGAACTTGTAAAGTCAGTTTAATAAATTCCTATTTGCTTTTACCGCGTGCTTCTCCGCAGTGCACGTTCACGGCGGTGAATTCGAACGTGTGAATGCCAGAGTCATTACTGGGTGGTTCTCCGCAGCGCACGTGTATGGCGGTGAAACACAATCTGTGAATGCCAGTTTGGTCAATCTGTGCTTCTCTTTATCGTATGCTTCTCTGCAGCAATGATGCATGACAGTGAAGCCAAACCTGTTCATGCATTGCATCGTTAGCTTTATTTGCAGGTATAGAGATGAGTGCTTTAAGTTCAACTCAGCACATATTTTCCTCTACGTTTATCCAATGACAATTCTTTTAATTATGTGGATATATTTGTCATGAACTTGCCACCAAAATCCTAAGCTCTCTTATCATGGAAGAACATGTCATAGTTAGGAGCCTTGTACGCTCCGCTGTACCAGGGATTGAACACGTTGGCTGTTTCTCATGCTAATACATACTGGGCAACAAAAGAGCCATGGGACGAATTTGTAAGCAACTATTCAGTCGAGCTCACATTACCAAAACGAAGTGACGGATCATGCATTGTCGCACCACTGCAGACTAACACGTACACAAATTTACCAACACTCTGAAAGCTCCGCTGTAACTGAGACGAGTGCCTATAGAACTTAGCGGTGCAAACACTGACACATTTTATGTACGAGTGTCTTTCGTGTCCCTGTGAGGTGAACGCAGTACGGGGTATGCACTGCACCTCAATCCGCGAGGTGGTGAAAGCATCACCGGGCAGCGACTCCATTTTGGTGGTCTGGCCATTCATGAGTGCAGTAGTGGGCTAGGTTACGTTCTGCGTGCGCTCTGTTTTCATTAAATCCGTGCGTCATAAGAGAGGCGTCAAAGGCTTCTGCTGTGCCAGAAGCCGTCTTTAGACCACATACAGCAGTGTCTTGTGCGCGATGCGTATTTACTACGTGAGAAGTCTTGGAACGAGTTTATTTACGTTTGCGGAGAGGTGGTACGTGCCGTGGTTGCACGCCAGCCAGCAGCGACAGAAGGGAACTGTGCCGTATTTTGTTGTAACAGCCACTCGAAAAAGAAGCCCGAGGATCGAAACGTGGCCTCGGTAGGTCTCTTTTCTGCACCAAAGATGCTGAATTATGTCAGAAGACCGCACAAATATTAGCCTGACGAAGAATGTAGTGGTTTCACTCCATTAACCGCCAAGACATCTCTTCCCTTCCCCTGACCGAGTTTACCAGATTACCGGGACTAACACGACAAACGAAAAGCTAAACTTTCACGCCTGCACTAAACAGCTGCGATCATTCGGCTACACAAGAGCACGGTACGCAGCAGTTGTTGAGAACAAAGAGCCACTGCAACAATTGCTGTGATCATTTTTTTGCTATGACATCCCGCTACCTTTTTACAGTATCGACACAACGCTCACACATCACCATAAACACGATTACAAGTAGGCGAGGGAGGGTTGTTTACCTTTCCGGCTGCCACTATAATCAAGCTGTTGAAAACCTTTACATTCGGCTGCTGCACCAATCCGCTCGTAAAATAGTTGTGATCCTCCGTGGATTTGCAAGCTTTAGTTGCTCACGTGACCCAAAACTTGTCGCATGAACAAGGCAGTCCTCTTTATGGCAGTGCAGTCGACCCAAGGCAGGAGCTTACTATGTTGGAGTTCAGCGTCTTGAACTTCTGGGTCTATGCAGCTGCAAAGACGCACTTTTTCGGGGTAGCGCTATCGCGCAGGTTCATCTGACTCACGTGCCTATGCCCTTAAATCCATTGCAGTCCACAGGTGCACCAAAAAACAGAAACAAAACTGAGAGCTCCACAGTGTCACCGCAGCCACCGTAAGCGCATCGAACTACCGAGACCACAAATATAGCGGCATTCATAGAATGACGGTAGTGCACCTTTGGGATGACGTCAAGCGAATGCACCCTAGGCAGGCCAGCACAATTACAAATTGGTCGTGGGAAATGTATCTCTCTGAGAAGGCCTTGAAAAGCCTGGTGCTTGACTTGGAACTGGCCTAGTAAGCTGGTGGTCGGTGAAGCCCTAAGAGCCCCACCAACCTTAACTCTAAAAAAAAACTTCAGTTATAAAAATGTTCCATCTATTCCCTCTACTGCCCAACGTGTACGCAAGCTTGTTCAGACAACTCGCTTTGGCATCATCTGTGGCATCCCCTCCTGGTCCTTTTACGCCAAAACCTGCAAGAGACATTAGCAAGCTTTTGCTTCTCAAATATTGTTTACTTTCAGCTTGAATCTGATTCCTCAATATAATCTACTTGGTAAACCGCTTGAAGTAAACTGCTGTAATAAATCAAGAATATAGCATTTAACAAAACTACAACCAAGAAGCAAATTGAACGGCTACTGCAATAAAGGCTTTCACTATTAAAGTGGCAAGTTTCGCTTATAGGTACAATATTTTGGTGCACTACAGTGCGTTCTTATGTACTGAAACATGTCTTACAGTCAGGACCGTGCTTTTCGAGAGTCTGAGCGGTTTATCCGGCCGCCGTGTTTGGCAAAGGTACGCGGAGTGTGGTGCCCCATTAATAGCGCTCACAATCATATGGCAAGATGCGAAAGTACCCGAGTTCCAAAAACTCCATTGTTTCACTAATGCATCATAGTATGAATTGTAATCTTAATAATAAAACAAAGACAAGGAACTTACTAGACTTGTCAGTAAGGTTAAGAGCTGGGCTAGTTTGTGACTGATAATTATACCATATGGTGAATTAGCACACTTTTGACTTGGACAAAGAGAACAAGAATGTCGTGCTTTTTTGTGCCGTCCCTTTGTCTAAGTCAAAAGTGCGCTATTTCACTATATGGTATATTGGTTAGACTGCTCAGTCTTGTTGTTGAGCAAAATATCATGAAAATAATTTCGAATAGGATAAGAAACACACATTTGAATTCATATGAACGTTGAAAGTGCGTTTGAAAACATGTAAGCACTTTCGCTACATCATCATTCAGCAGGTTCCACCGCTAATTAAGCCACATATTGTGTATCAAGGTAACTACAAGCAATTATACCCTCCTTCTTGACAGTGCTTTGCCTCTCCAGCTTGTTAAACCGGCAGCCATTGCTGGAAACTGCAGGACACTCGGCGGGTCAGGCTCCATTGACTGCGCCGTCGGGCGAGAGAGATCAAACACAGAGTGGTTAATATCTGCTCCGCCATACTACCAGCAGTTCTTATTCAGTCGCCTTGAATGGCAACACTTTCCAAAAGCAGACGGACAAACAAAGAGTTTTTGAGAACAATTGGCGGGAACTCGTGCAATGTAGTTGTCACTTGAGAAGTGATGCTCCAGCTGCACAAGTATGGATCTTGCAGGTGTTAAGTGAATAGCGAGAGCCCTACACTCACTGCCGCTGAGCCGACGCAATTTGGAATTGTTACAGGTCACCACTTGCTTGATGTGTGGCACATAAGTCAGCTATGACAATCAGTCGTGTCAGAGAAAAGTAAATTTGGTGAAAAGCACTTTCAAGCACCCCCCCCCCCCCCGGTGAACATGGAGCACATTGGAAAACAAACACATGACGTTTGCCCCCAACTGGAGGTTCAGTAACTACTATTACAAGGAAACGATTTATTCGAGGACCAGCAGCAGTCAGCCTTATGTTGTTTAATAAACTACTGTACGCAATCTCCATAACCATTTTAATTTCGTATGTTTAGGCAGCAAACTTCCGTTAGTAAATTCACCGCTGTCTTCCTAGCACATATATTCCAAGATATCAGCTAATAGTCACGCAACGAATATGAAGCTGCACACTGTCATAATCACCTTGCATGCAGACTAAAGCAGCTTAGAAATATTCGCCTCGTTAGATTTTCCCAAACTCTCCTTACTTTAGTTACAATCAGACTATTAGCAGCGTGACAAATAAAGTAAGCGCCAATAGTGCCTACAAACCATTCAGGTAGCCGAGTTTCTTCAGATGACTTGGCGAGGGAGTTTTAATGGATCTTTTACAAACAAGTGTTAGCAAGTTTTATGCCTAAATAAATGTTTGTTTGAAATTCATCAAGTTTAATTGAAAATGCTCCACTGCAATGTATAAAAATTGCCAGCACCGTTAGTCGAGATATATATTTGGCACCAGTGATCTCTTCAAACCACCCACCAAAATTAAATAAATTAGTTCAAAAGCATGGTGGAGCAACATGTTTAAGTAAAATCTCCCTAATCCGAACTAAAAGAGTACTCTGAAATTGCTTGAGTTAGCGAGCAGGCACTAGATTGAACAGACATCGCGTCACACAGCGTGGTGAGAATCAAGAGAGGGCAACTCTGGACTCATCCCCGTTAATCAGAGGATAGTGGACATTTGTTGTAGGTCATTTCTTAAGTTATGCTCATGATCAAACAGTGAACAGAGTTTATTTATTAGTCAGGGATACACCACAAACAAGCAGAGACGCATTTGAGTGAGCATTGGCCTTTAGTGCAAAAATATACGAAGCTATTTGTGTTCCAAAACACATTTATTTACATGGCAGAGCTAATTCAATCAATATATTACGTCCTTTTTTCCTATTTTATTTAGAGCAATAGTGAAATTTGTGAAAAAAAAATATGGCTAAAGGCAAACATGGCTGGGCTAGGCCGTTCTGTCCATACCACAGTAGCAGCAGACAAACTACGTTTACAACCGTAAAATCAAACATGGAAATCAATTAGTAAACTTTTTCTACACAGATGAAAGTAATAAGGCATTTGAATGATCATTCTAGGCTGCTTTCTGCAAGCGTAGACGAAAGCCAGGGGGCTCCCAGTTTAAATTAACCATTGTTGATAACGACGTGTTCAAATAATTTAAAGTCCCCCCCCCCCCCTATTGAAATACATAAAGCCGTGGCAAGACCAGGGCGCCAGTTTTAATGAACCAAGTTTGAATGAATGAGATTTTACTGTACTATGTGCCAGGCCAAACATCTGTGACATAGCATGCTGGGAGAACTAGGGTGATGCGGCATCAGGCACAGTCCTCTGGTGAACTTTGTTTACAGGTGCAGGCTTGGTACTAGTTTCACAGTCTCCCTTTAAAGAAAAACTATTTGAATTGTTGTGAATTTCTTGCAATGTTTATATTAAAATACCACTGGATGGATGGATGGATGGATATGGCTGTACCCTTTAGATCGGGCGGTGGCTAGCGCCACCAAGCCGTAATACCTAATGAACAAAAACTATATTTATTTTTTTTCCTTAAAAAAGAGTTTGAGGATTCGTACTTTGCAGTGAAGTCTTTAATTTTCACTCGTGTGTTGACTTTAGCCACCAATCAGATAACCTCCTTCTAGTTAAGTCTACCCGCTTAAAGTTTATTTTGCCCTCCCGGTCCCTAAATCCCAGTGCTTTGAAAAACTTTGCGCCATCATCCTGAACTATAGGGTGAAGCCCTTTACAAACATTATCAAGTGTTCGGCAGTTTCTTCTTCCTCTCCACACGCACTGCATACTGTGTCTACCCCTTCGTATTTGGCCCGATATGTCTTGGTTCGCAGTACTCCCGTTCTGGCCTCAAACAGTAGAGAACTACCCCGAGTATTATCATAGATCCTTTCCTTGGCAATTTCCTGCTTAAAAGTTCGATAGATCTCTAGTGCGGACTTCTTAATCATGCCCATTCTCCACATGCCAGTCTCCGTTTCCTTCACTTTCTTCTTAACCGTTAGTTCTTGGTTTGGCCACCTGCTGTTTTCTGAGTATTTACCAGTCAACTTGCTGGTTCGCTTCCTCCATTTTACATGTACAAGTAGTACAGTACAAATGTACAGCTACTTGTACATTTTACATGTACAAGTAGCTGAAAACCTTCCTAGCCCAACGCTTTTCCCTCATTTCTCTCAATCGCTTCTCAAATTTTATCTTGCTGCTAGCTTCCCTGCCCTCAAATGATGTCCATCCCATATCACCTTGTACTCCCTGATTTGGTGTATTCCCGTGAGCTCCTAAAGCAAGCCTACCTATTCCACGTTGCTTAATTTCTAATCTTGCTTGAACTTCTAATCTCATGCACAAGACCGCATTGCCGAACGTAAGCCCAGGAACCATGACCCTTTTCCATATTCTTCTCACAACATCATACCTATTGTAATTCCACAGTGCCCTATTTTTAATGACTGCTGCATTCCTGTTACCTTTAGTCGTCACGTATATTTCGTGTTCCTTCAGATACTCTGTCCCATTGCTTATCCATACGGCCAGATATTTGTATTTATCTGTTATCTCTAGCGTGACCTCCTGTATTCTAAGCTCACTACCTTCGTTGTCATTGAAAATTATGACTGCTGATTTTTCCTTACTGAATCTAAAATCTAACCTATCTCCCTCATTACCGCAGATGTCCATCAATCTCTGCAAATCTTCCTCGTTGTTGGCCATTAGCACTATATCATCTGCGTACATTAATGCTGGTAGTGCCTGATCAATAAGTTTTTCTTGTTTGACTAAAGAGAGGTTGAAGCCCAGTTCACTTCCCTCTAATTTTGCCTCTAATCCTTGTATGTACATCATGAATAATAAGGGTGACAGGGGGCACCCCTGCCTAAGCCCCCGTTTTACCTCTGCAGGCTTGGATACCTGTTTTTCCCACTTTATAACTACCTTGTTACCTTTATAGATACCCTTTAAAAGATTAGTGACTACATGTTCCACGCCTAGTGTGTCCACTATTCCCCACAATTCCTCTTGAACCACGCTATCGTACGCCCCCTTGATATCTAAAAATGCTAGCCACAGGGGCCTGTGTTCCTTTTCTGCTATTTCGATGCACTGCGTCAGTGAGAACAGATTGTCTTCCAACCTCCTGTGTTTCCGAAACCCATTCTGCAGTTCCCCCAGCACCCCCTCATCTTCTATCCATGCCTGCAGTCTTTCCTTTATAATCTGCATCGCCAGCCTGTAGACCACTGATGTCACTGTTATAGGACGGTAGTTGTTTAAGTCAGCTTTGTCCCCCTTTCCTTTATAGATCATGCTCATCCTGCTAAGTTTCCATCCATCGGGAACTTCACCATCGATTATTATTTTGCTCATTGCCTCTCTCAAAGCCTGCTTAGACTTCGGAACTAATGTCTTAATCAGCATAATTGGAATGCCATCTGGGCCTGTTGATGTACTACTAGGAACCCTTTTCTCAGCCCTTTCCCACTCTTGTTGTGACAATGGAGCCATTACGCCACTTGATTCATCCTTGTCTATTGTGGTGCATAAAGCACTTCTGTGATGAAGTTTTTCTGTCACCCCCTTTCTTATATATTCAATAGCTTCGTCCCCTTCTAGCCTAGCACCTTGGGCTGAAGATATTAAACTCTGCTCTAGGCTCGTCTCATTTCTTAGGGAGTTTAGATGGTTCCAAAATTTCGCAGCTGCCTTTATATCTTTTTTATGTACTTCTGCCAGCCACTGAGCTCCCTTCCTTCTAATCTTTCCATTGATCAGAAGGGATGCATCCCTTCTACAGCTTAGAAAGGTTGACAATTTTCTTTCAACGTCATCTGTCGGTTCCCCCCGCTGCTTAGCATGTCTGTGTTCCCTAGAGGCTTCCTGACGTTTTGCTATGGCTCTCTTAACTTCCTCATCCCACCAACTTTTGGGTTTGTGTCTTCTTTTCCGGGGTGACTTGTCACGCGTCTTAGCAAACTCTAGCTCAAAGAGTCTAATTAGATTCGTGTATGTCCACACTGTCTTATTATCCTCCGTGATTACTTTCTCAATTTGTTTAGTGGCTATTTCAATTTGCCTTTCTGGATAAAAATTTTCCTGTAGTTGCTCATCTTGTCTCCTTCCCACTTTCACTGCTCTTCCAAAACTTAGCTTGATACGTTTGTGATCGCTACCCAGACTTCTGGAGCCACCTTCATCTATGTGCATTCCCCTGAGCTTATCATACATCCTATGTGACATCAGTGCATAATCTATTGTCGACTGAAGCCTTCCTACCTCCCATGTTATTTGCCCTTCACACTTCTCGGTACTGTTGGAAAAGATCAAATCAAGCCTTTCACACATATCCATGATCATTTTGCCTGTCGGGTCGGTATACCCAACTATATCTTCTATGTGCGCATTCATGTCTCCTAGTATAATTATCTCGCACTCTCTTCCTAACTCCTGAATGTCCTTTGATATACTCTCTACCAAAGTCTGGTTTTCCTCTCTGGCCTTTGCTCCCGTCCACAAGTACACGAAACCAAGGAGTGTCATTTGACCTGCCACTTTCCCTTTTAGCCATAAATGTTCGTTGCACTCCTGCTTGACCCTTTGCCAGTCTGTACTTTTATGAATGAATGCCCCAATACCACCCCCCTTTCTGCTGCCTTCTGTTCTATTACAATATTCCCACGCGTAGTCCGGATTGTTCGGAGGTTGTTCCATGTCCCTGAGATGTATTTTTACAAAACCGTATACCATCCGCCTCTCTTCCCTTAGCTGTTCTTCTATCTCTTCCCACTTCAGCCTGTTCCTACCACCCTGCATGTTAATATACCCTATGAATTGGCTCGGCGCTCGTGGCTACGTCTATTTATGCCCCGGACTCTACCTATCTTGGATATTGGTGCCACTTTGGAATCGTATGTTTCCATACCACCTGTCGAAGAGTCTTCCTGGTTGTTTTCCTCGTTAATAGCTATCCTGCACCCCGAAGGGCTCGCTTGCCCCCCAAAAAAGCTACTGCGCGTCCTGCAAGTCGCCAACCCACCTCATGACCTAGCCGCCCATCGAAGTGAATTCTGTCTCGTTGAAACCCCCCCCACCCCCCTATGTACCTCTCTGTTTATTTCCACCACCTCAAAGCCTTTCTCTCGGCTCATTCGCCATATCTCTTGGTTTGCGTTGACCACCGTTCTTTGCAGGTTGCTATCACGCACCGGTACCTCCGGTATCGTGCATATCACTACCTGTACCTTAGGAGAAGTGGCGCGCAGGTCATCGACGCCTTTCGCCAGTGTGGCTGCTAGTCCTGCTTCATCTCTTTTAGGACATCGTTTAAACCGCCTGAATTTATCACGAGGTTTCGTCTATCAGCTGTCGTTTTGAGCTTTGCGCTCGCTTGCCTCATGACTGCTTCCAGCTTGCGTCCTGGGAACGCCCCTACTGCAACCCTCTTGTCACCTCTTACCCTCTCTTTGATGGCTTCTGTGCATCGATTGAAATTCGAGTCCCCGGCGATTATCACAGGCTGTGACTTTTCAGCTGGAGCGTTCTGCACCTGGGGGCTACTTGCACTTGTGACGCCGGCTGCTTTGTTCCCTCCCTGCCCCACCACTACCTCGCTGAAGCTGGGCCTTGCGACAGTTGAACTGGCTAAACCTGTTTTTTTCCAAGCTTGCTTGCTTTTCCTTCTCCACCGTTCTGGTTGCCGGTTTCGTACTCTTCTCTCGGTAGGTCGCTTCTTTGTTCAGCTTCGCTAGCGCTTCCTCGGCGGACTTAAGTGTTTCTCCCATTGCCCTCGTTTTCTCTTGCTCTGTCGCCAACTCAGTCTCGAGCTTGGCGATTCTCCTCAGCAGTTCACTCTGGGCAACCATCATTTTCTCCATTTTTTCCTCGACCTCACATTGCCTACACTTCGCGTCAGCCTCTTCACCATCCGCTTCTACGCTTGGTTCTACTTTCAAACCCACTCCACTTCCTGAACAATTTACAGTCTTTTTAACCATGCCTTTCTGACACCAATTGTCCCTATACTCGAAAATTACTAAACTCGAGCCCTGCACTACGAGAAAAAATCACTAATTCGCCCAAAGCTTGAGTACGCGTCCGCTATATGGGATCCCGTGCAGCAAAATTTAATTAACGCGTTAGAATCTGTTCAGAACCGCTCAGTTCGGTTCATTTGTTCTAATTATTCCCGTACGTCTAGCATATCAGAAATGAAATCTAACCTTGACCTACCCAATTTAACTGTCCGGAGGAAACTGGCGCGACTGCATTGTTTTCATAAGATATTTTTTCACAATCCATCAATGAAGCGAGACCTCATTTCACAACCGTCATACCACTCATCGCGCATTGATCATCAGCATAAGGTTGCCATTCCGTTTTGCCGCACCAAATTCTTTTCAGCAGCCTTCTTACCGAAAACAGCCGCCGATTGGAACCACCTTCCTTCTTCCGTTGTAACAGTAACAGACCCTTTGTTATTCAAGACTGCAATTTCTCAGCAATGCTTGTAACTACACGCAGTTTCCCTTACCTATCTTTGTCTTGTATGTGCTTGAATTCTTATACATTTTTAGTTGACTTATGTTGCCTTCCCGATTTGCGCATCTGACACTTGTTCCTTTATTTTATCTTTTTTTTCTTGTGTGTTATAAATGTTGTACCCACCCCCTCTGTAATGCCCTACGGGCCCTGAGGGTATTCTAATAAATAAATAAATAAAAAGAAGTCTAAGCTCTACTACAAAAATTTGCGTGTTCAATGTACGCGCACCTCTCCCACGGGGTGGCAAATGAAAAAAAAACCAACTACAAAAAAATTCAAACACACACACCCGCACTAACTAATAACTACCTGGTGACTGGCCCCCGAAAAGCCGTACCATAAAATAAGTGCTACGAAGATTGCAACCGCTGCCTTATAATTACAAAGACCAGCTCAAAACATGCAAAAACACTTATCTGCGCAGTCGATCCGGAGCGCTCAAAAAACACGTCCATCCACCTTGACAGCCCGAACTGAATAAGCAGCCACTGGCATAAGTAGCCAGCGCCACCTAGAAATCAGCCCAAGAACAGAGCAACAGAGATGAATGACGATAGCCTTCGTCGTGGACCCTGCAGAATCTTCTGTCACTGATGCCTGCTGTACTCGTAAAGCAGGTGAATTATAACATTGGGCCTGAGCAGCAACTGAATTCATTGTACTGGTTGTCAAGGTGTTCATCGTAGTGGTTCTCAATTCATCGTACTGGTTCACAAGGTGTCAGTGGTTCAGGCACTTGTGCTTACTTTGAAACGATATTTAAATTCGCTAGACATTTTATTTCCCCGTAATAAATAGTATGAGATTCCTATGTGTAATATTAGAAGCTCAACATACAGTCTTATTAACTTTAAATAAAGAAAACAAAGAAAGTTTTCTCATTGTAATATTTATTGGCATTTCAGGAACAGCATGGCCAGATGAGTGAAATATGTGCCACTTCTGGATGAAAATTATGTATTCAAGTATGGTTGCGAAATGAAAAAAGGAAGATATTGGCGTTCTTCTTGCACCATCAGCTGTCCAATAGCTGCAAGCTGCAAAGATGAACTCACTGTCATGTAAACAGGGCCATGTGCATGCACTGATACAAGTTTGTTTGGCTGTGGTAGAGAGGACAAAAACATTTGAGTTCGCATGCACCAACAAGAGAAATGATGGCCAAAGATCAGCTCCACCAGTTTAAGCAGCTTCCTAGGAGCCTGCATGTCCGCATTCAGTCTGTTTTACTAGATCATAATTGGTTATTCGTTTGCTCTAGTTTTGCGTGAACTTACCTGCCAGGCAATCATAATGTAAACAGATTGTAATCCAAAAGATTGCACTATCAAAAAAGAAAGCATTAGGCGGGAAACTAGTGAGGGCAGGCAGGGCTCTAGCTTTTCTATGGTTACTTGGTAAAAAGATGGCCATGTTGGTGCCTTGAATGTGTACTTGTAATAGTTGCCCGAAAAGACTCTACAAGAACATTTAAAAAGGCCGACCTTCCAGCTTTCTCTGTGAGAGCCTGCAGCGGGCTCTATGGAGGCCTCGCGATTTTTCCTTGTAGTGTAGAAGAGCTCTTTTAGCGGAAAGTTCTGCAAAACGAATATGTGCTAAGCAGCTCTCAGCATAGCTTCACATGTAGTAAAGGTCGGAAAGAAAATCGAGAGTGAGAAGTGATTTTAGGAGGAGTAGAAAGCTTAAAGCATAGCACAGTGTATCATAGCATTAAGGACGAAATGTTACGGAGTCATCCTTTAATAAATGCGCCTAGTTGGTGTACTCAGTAGGACAGCGCCCACACACTCTTCATAAATTTGGCTATCAGTGCCTTATGAAAACATCACGCGGAAGTCCTGATAGTCATTTCTGTGAATACCTTCAATCGAAACAAGTTTTTACAGTAAAAATGTTCATCTTGGATAAAAAAAAAGCAAGAAGTTGTTTACAGGCACTATATGTTTACAGAATTTGTACACTATGTGCTCATTGCGCGTAATTGCTTCGAAAGAATACTATCACCGAACAACATTGTTTGTTTATTAAAATGCCAGCAATACCTGAGAAGTACGCTTTACACAGGTTTGTTTCAATTAAGGGATGGCGTGGTGCAGTATAAGTAAGCATCTATAACTGTTTACACATAGCTGTTTTTACATAGATATTGTTGAAGTTTGTGAAAATATAGTTTGGTTACAGTGCGAAAACGACAAAAATGGAAGACTGAAGGGACAAAAACAGGCACTCGTTTGTACCCTTTCTGTCTTCCTTCTTTGTCCTTTTTGCACTGTAACTATAACGCATTTGTACCAACTAGCCGAACTTACTATACTATTGAAATGAACTTTTTGAAAATAATTTCCCTAGATAATGTGAAGAAATTCCCGCTTTTTTGCACCTGCTTTAGGCAAGCTTCTTGTTTGGACATAAATACATACTGCTCCATAGAAAACATTGGGATGGGGTAAGCAACTTGAATGTGGAAGTGGATATCAATCTATAATTTTGGGGTTGATATGAAAGTAGGTAACTTATGAGCCAGCTTATGCTAGAAAGGCTCAGTAGTCAGCCAGCAGGCTTGGCACGCGTCTCATTGAGCGCCTTCTGCTTGGCACTGAACATCACCGCCCCACGTGGATGCTGAAATTGTCCTCACGGAAGCGTTGACGGCAACCACATGTTGTAGCCACAAGTCGACAAATAAGTTCGAGCCCACTCATGGCTTGACCTGAGCCTGAGTGAGCCAACTCATGGGCCGTTAGTCAAAAACTTCCTTTTGGGTTATGGTGTCCAGGCTCTCTACCGCCAATATCTCCAACAATCAGGGCTTTGTAATACGTCTTTTGGTCTTGCACGTTTACAAACGAGTTAACAGTGATTTGAACGTGTGACTCACAAGATATATATTTATCAAAAGCTCCCAGTGAAACAGTTTTCGGTGGGAGGTGATGGCACCTTTCCTTTAACTCATGTATCTTATCAATAAATATTGAGGTAGTGCATGAATGCTAGTGCGTAATGTGTGTGAATATACAAGGAGTCTTAAGCGGACATAATGCTGAAGCTGAGTTGATAGAACGATAGGCCGGCGACAGAAGGTGGAGCTCAGTTAAACTCGGCAATACTTTTCTCAACAAGAATCACTCGGAATCCTACTCACCTAGATATTACTCAGCCGGTCTGTCTGGGCAAGTTGACTTGAGTGAGTTGGCCAACTTACGATTGTAGCCAGTGTAAAGTTTCATAATCCAACCTTTACTCATACCCGTGCCACACAGCCTTTCTCCGAAAAAGAGATTCGCCCTCAGACACAAGACGGAGAGTGATCTTTAGTTTAGAAGTAGTCTTTTTTGGCAAAAGGGTTCGTTGTTCTGTTCCACGACCATAAAAAAACTAGCCGCAAAACCAGGGGGCACGCCCAGTTATGAACTATGGATAAATTTTATTATTCTGATGCCTAGGCTCACAAAAATATATATATAAGAGCGAGATATTCTTCTACATATATATATAGAAGAATACGTAATTTTGTTTTGCCTGGTTCTGTTTGTCAAAGCTATTCCCATACTTTTGGTATCATGTTAAAAAAAACGCGAAATAGAGATTCTTGGTGCCATGTGTCTATAAAAAATTGCCTCTTCATTAAAAAGCAGTTCTTCAAACTCTGCTAAAATTGCTTATGTAGGAGAGTTTTGTCTGCTCATGTAACATCTTTTCCACACCGATGTTGGCACCAGCTTTTCCAGTGCTAAGTTTTATGCTCACTACTGCAGTTGAAAACTATATGCACTGTGATCACACTGGTATTGAGGGGTAGTATTGAAATTTGGCTGTTAAATACTCATCAACAACTTATCATGATGTTGGGGCTCAGGTTATAGAGGCGGGGTCTGCACATTTGTGTTGTTTTGCAAGTTAGGCAGTTTTCGGCTGAGGGAAAATTCTAGACGCCTAAAACGAAACAAGACGAACAAAGAAGCACAGGGTGTGCTTCTTCGTTCTTGTGGTCTTTTAGGCATCAGGAATTTTTCCTATAGTGATGTACAAACTAGACTAGCAACATGTACTTTTAAGTTTTTGAATGATTTTAGTTTTGCTCGCTCGCGTCGTTACGGCCTATGGTAGTGCACACCTGGCTGTACAAAGGAACGACATAAGTGCCAAGTGTCGTCCCTTTGTGTGCGTTTTCGTTCTGTAACTTGCTGTGCACTGCCATATGACGTAATGACTTACCAACTAGCCCGCAAGTACGTCTTACGCATCGTTAACCCATTTTCAAAACTATATACAGGACAATGTGAATGGGACAAACATTTACATGGTTCATTCTAAGTTTCAGTGCTGCATATTTAGAGTATTTTTTCTTGGAGAAGTAAAAAGCGCGTTTGTAGCCACACACTGATCAACTACTTCTTAGACTCCATGTTTAGTTTGAAAAATAGGGAAGGAATTTTCGCAAATAAGGAAGAAATAAAAAAAATTCTTGCAAAGTGAGCATTAACAAAATAATACGCATGACGTCCCGCAACTGTTTGAGTCTCATAATAATTAAAGCAGAATATATTTCAGCAAAGCAAATGGGAAAAGTTTTAGTAAACTTGATACTATTTTTGGCATGGTTGCAGGCATGCGCTTCGTTTCTGTAGCTTCCACAATGCTCTCAAGAATAGTTGTTACTGAGTATAGATGTGTAACACAGTGGCTACAGTTAGCACCCAGAAAGAATTATGCTGCACCTTCAGAAGTGCTTGAAACTTTTTTTAAGCATTGTTGAGCTTGAAGACATAAGAGCACATCATCCCTTTGTGCGACTGCGGAACAGATATGTCCCACTTTTCCGTCTGCAGAAAAAGTTTTCTCCCACATCTACCATTGCAATGAGCGCATTGTTAAATCCCACATATCGTACCCAAGTCTTCGTAATCCTGAGAAAAATGCTTTTAACACGCTTTCGAAGGGTAGATGTAGTGTTGCAGAGACGATGGATTTCCGTCAGTTTTTTCATGATGGCTCCGAATTTTCCTTTTTCTGCTGACATAAGGGACACAATGACCCTCGTCTGCAGGAAACCTATAAAGAAAAATGCCAAATGTTTTCCTTTTTTCTGGTTTTTGAGAGAGGCGATGTTAGCTTCCAGTAATCGTGGGTTTTTGTAAAGTTGCGTAATAACTTGACTAATAAATGCATCAGAATCAAAACAATTCCCTGCAAAACTGTCCCATTTGTTCCAATAGTTTGTTAATATCATATACCTCTTGAAAAGTAGGCACATGTTCAGGGACATCTGTACTCGACAATTTCAATACCATAAGCAAAGACAGCCAAATGGACAAAAAAAGGGGTTGATGCATGCGGTGAAGTAACACTAAGCCTTAAAGGAACAGACCAGAGCACTTTAAGGCAATGCTAATAAGAGGCGCAACTGCAGGTGGTGTTCTGTTGAAATGACCACACAGTTTTCCTCTTCACAACTTCAGAAGTCATACTCTTTGCCACTTGCTTTGGCCTTTTTGTCCAAAAATGCCTGCTGACACAATCGCGAAATAGTGCCATCATGAGACCATGTTTTCCCACATTTTGAAAACACTCTTTTGAGTCACTAGGACATATTGTCACAATGCAGAAAACGCAGCAGTTAAATACAGGAAACTCACTTTAATTGTACCAGAACACTGGTAAACTGATCGGAAAAGAACCTCTTCCTCTTTCTCCCGCTGAGCGTGTTCTTCGTTGTTCTCTTGATGCTATACGATATGTGGGGTTTAACGTCCCAAAACCACGATATGATTATGAGAGATGCTGTAGTGGAGGGCTCCGGAAATTTGGACCACCTGGGGTTCTTTAACGTGCACCCAAATCTGAGCACACGGGCCTACAACATTTCCGCCTCCATCGGAAATGCAGCCGCTGCAGCCGGGATTCGAACCCGCGACCTGCGGGTCAGTGGCCGAGTACCTTAGCCACTAGACCACCGCGGCGGGGTTTCTGTTGATGCTGCATATTCAATGCGGCATTTGCCCCCCTCCAGTGAGCAGCGTCCCGATGCTTTTCTACAAAAGACGGTGTAGTATATATATGGTGTAAATCAGTCCGAAAAATAGGGCTTCATTCGCACAACGTGCACGATTTCTCTTTTTTGCTGGCGAGTTGTCGAGGGGCTGTCAGGAACGACCACGTAATTAACGTCGCTCAGGCGTTGTAAAACTGTGTAGGGGCCAAAATACTTCTTTAGCAATTTTTCAGACAGTCCCCGGCGGCGGATAGGACTCCATACCCAGACTTTGTCATCGGGCCGATAGACGACATGTTGGTGGCGCAGATTATAACGTCGGGCGTCGTAATTTCGCTTCTGGGTGATTCGGACGCGTGCAAGCTGCCTCGCTTCTTCTGCTCGTTGGTTAAAAGATGCAGCGTCCAAATCATTGTCATTGCAGTCGTGCAGTAACATGGCATCAAGCATCGTCGTCACTTCATGGCCATGAAGGAGACTGAACGGCGTTCTTCGTGTAGTTTCTTGCTGAGCTGTATTATAGGCGAACGTGATGTACGGTAGATTGTCGTCCCAGTTCTTAAGATCCACGTCAACGTACATACTCAACATGTCGGCAATAGTCTTGTTGAGGCGTTCTGTTAAGCCGTTAGTTTGTGGATGATAGGAAGTGGTTTTCCGATGGGCTGTTCCACTGAGCTCAAGCACTGTCTTGAGGAGCGCGGCCATAAAAGCGGCCCCTTGATCCGTTATTATGATTGTCGGAGCAGCTGCCTCAGGACGATATTTTCTACGAAGAATCACGTGGTTTCAACGGCGGTGCCACTTGACAAAGCCTTCGTTTCCGAGTAACGCGTAAGATAATCCGTGGCGACTATTACTTACTTGTTGCCAGCATGGGCAGTCGGATATGGTCCGAGGAGATCCATTCCAATTGGGGCAAAAGGTACCGTGGGCACTTGAATTGGTTGTAGTAGTCCAGCTGGTTTTAACGGTGGCGATTTTCATCGTTGGCAATTGAGGCACGTGCGCACGTATTGCTTTACAATAGCTGGAAGTCTTGGCCAGTAGTATTTCTGTTGAATTCTGGCCAATGTGCGTGTGTATCCGAGATGACCAGACGTTGGCTCGTCGTGGCAAGCACAAAGTATCTCCTCACGGAGTGACATCGGAACGACCACTAGGTGGGTACTTCCTCTGGGAGAAAAGTTCTTATAGAGAACACCACTACGTAAGCGGAATGATGGCAGGCTCCTTTCAAATCTTCAAGGAACGGTTGTTGTCCGGCCATTCAAAAATTCAATAAGGGGAAGCAACTCGCTGTCTTCTTTCTGCTTGCACGAAATCGTAGTAGTGTTGACGACTCCTACAAACGCCATGCTGTCATCTTCTGTGTCATCGTCGCGCTTTATCGGTGACCTTGATAAGCAATCGGCGTCGGCGTGCTGCCATCCGGACTTATACACGACCGTCATATCAAACTCTTGAAGGCGTAAGCTCCACCGTGCGAGCCGCGGGTCTTTCAAGTTGGTTAGCCAGCAGAGGGAATGATGGTCGCTTACTACGTGGAAGGAACGACCATAGAGGTATGGGCGCTACTTCATAACCACCCATACGACAGCAAGACACTCTTTTTCCGTTGTGGAGTATTTGGACTCGGCGCGAGAAAGCATCCTACTAGCGTATGCGATCACACGCTCGGCTGAGTCTTGCCACTGGACGAGTACAGCGCCTAAACCCACGTTGCTGGCACCTGTGTGGACCATGGTAGGAGCATCCTCATCAAAGTGAGCAAGCACAGGCGGAGTCTGCAGGCGTTGTCGGAGATCGTCAAATGCCACTTGTTGATCGTTGCCCCATGAGAACGAAATGTCTTTTCTTGTGAGTCGTGTTTACGGCGAGGCTATGTGGGAGAAATTGGCAATAAACCTTCGGTAGTATGCGCATACGCCAAGGAAACGCCTGACTGCTTTCTTGTACTTTGGCACCGGAAATTTTCTGACGGCCGCAATCTTATCGGGATCAGGTCAAACACCTTCGTAGCTCACCACATGGCCAAAAATTGGAGCTCCTTGAAACCGAAATGACACTTCTCTGGTTTCAGTGTCAGGCCGGCAGACCTTATTGCCCTGAATACCAATAGCAGCCTACTCAGGTGTTCCTCAAATGTTTTTGAAAAAGCAATGACGTCGTCCAGATAGACCAGACATGACTGCCACCTAAGGCATGACAGAACGGTATCCATCAGTGTCTGAAATGTTGCGGGGGCTGAGCACAATCCAAATGGCAAGACTTTAAATTCATAAAGCCCGTCAGGCGTTACAAAAGCCGTTTTTTCTCTATCTCGCTCGTCGACCTCAATTTGCCAATACCCACTTTTGTGGTCCATTGACGAAAAGTAGCGTGCATACCTCAGCCTGTCGAGTGAATCATCGATGCGCGGTAATGGGTATACGTCTTTGTCACACGGTTCAGCTTGCGGTAGTCGACACGAAATCGCAAGCTTCCGTCTTTCTTTTTAACCAGCACTACCGGCGATGCCCAAGGACTTCTTGACGGCTGAATGACGTCATCATCGAGCGTTTTCTTCACTTGTTCCTGGATCGCTTCACACTCTTTCGGTGCTACGCGGTATATATTCTGTCGTATTGGCCTTGCCGTCTCCTCCGTTATTATCCGGTGGTTTGTCAGTGGCGTTTAGCTGAGCCTCGAGGTCAATGAAAAACAGCAGTCTTTGAACTGATGAAGAAGATCTACTAGGCGCTATCTCTGCGCTGGTGACAAATCCCTGCTTACGTCAATAGATGGTGGGGCTGACGTGGCTTGCGGCTCGTCCTGTTGTACTACACAGCACTCGCGGATTTCGGTGATCTCGTCGAAGTAGGCAACTGTAGTGCCTTGTGTGATGTGTCGTCGCTCGTTGGTAAAATTCGTCAACAAAACCTTCGCTTCACCACACACAACATTGACGATACTTCTGGCAATTGCGACACCGCGAGAGAGTAGAAGCGTCAATACTTGTTCAGCGATTCCTTATCCAGTATTCTGCTCACTGCACGTGACTGAAACAAGGCGGCATGATAACGGAGGTACGGTCACATCGTCAATGACTCGCAGGGATTTTCAGTGTAGCGCTGCGCTTTGATCCGCTGAAAAGGTCAGTACACCGTGTATCGATGATGGCACCATAATCACGCAAGAAATCCATCCCCAAGATTGCTTGTTTGCAACACTTAGAAAGAATAACGAAAGTTGCAACGAAGGATGCATCCCCTATCTTCATTCTTGCGGTGCACTTTCCGGTAGGTGTGAGTAGCTGCCCTCCAGCTCCTCTAATCTGCGGTCCTGTCCATTTCATTCTAACTTTTCTGAGCGTGTCTGCCAGACTCTCACTCATTATTGAGAAGTCCGCGCCAGTGTCGACCAATGCCATGACGTCATGTTCATCAATCATAATTGCAACTTCGGCAGTAACAAGCCCATCTTTCGTCGATTCATTGAAAATGTGTCTCTCTTCACTCGGCAGTATTGGGGGATTTTCAGCACTTCGACGATTCGCAACCTTCCCCCCTAAGGTCACTGCTTTTAGTTTCCCCGGCGTGGACTAGATCTCCCTCTTGGAATGTCAGTGGTGCTCTGTCTAGAGGATGGAGAATAACGCCCAGGGTGAGCACGGCCGAAACGCAGGAGGAACATCCCGCGGGTTCATGACACTCGTGTCGACGTCAAGTGTTTCGTTGAAATGGCGCCGAGGAACAGTGGAAGGAAACCCTTGGTACCCTGCGACGCGATACGGGAAATACCGAACGATGCGGCCTGCTTCCCCACAATGAAAGCACAGGGGCCTATGGTCAGGGGTACGCCAGATGTCAGTTTTGCGAAGTGGTGGCCGCCTCAGCGTCGAAGTTTCTCCGTAGTACCAAGGCGCTGTCGGCGGATGTTGCTGGTGATACTGATGTGGTGTCGGCACGTTCGCTGGCTGTCGGCGGACTATGTCTGCATAGCTTCCCCTGGGAGTGCTCGTGTTCGGCTGAGGAAGCGAGAGCGCTTGCCTGACCTCCTGGCGTTCAACGTCCGTTACTGAGGCGATCGTGCAGTCATTCGGTTTGGCGACGAGCTTCTTGACGTCTTCTTGTACGATTTTTTGTATTAGTTGGCGCAAATAACCTTCGTCGGGTGTTGTTGGTGTGGTCGTGGCTGCCACGCTGATCGGTGCACTGTGGGTTGGGCGGTCATACTGGCGATAACGTAAATGCAGTGCGTGTTCGATGGAGGTCACCTCCTTGGAGAATTCATCTACACTTGTAGGCGGGTTTCGTACACACTGCTCGTACACACTGATTTCGTAAGAGCTGCTCCTTAACGCCCCGCATTAGGTGGCTAACCTTTTTTGCTTCGGCCATATTAGGATCTGCTCGACGAAATAGCCGCGCCATGTCCTCAACAAACATCGTAACGGATTCATTTGGTTTCTGAATCCGTGACTCGAGAAGACGCTGTGCGATTTCTCGTCTTTCAGTGCTCGCGAACGTGTCGAGGAACTTCTGCCGGAACTCGTCCCAAGACGACCACACGCGATTCGTGAACTACGTTCGGGCTCCGTCTTGAAGCGGAAAATAAACGTAGCCCAATTTCTGTGTGGTGTTCCACCCGTTAACATTCGCTGCATGTGTGATCGAATTCCTCGAGCCAGTCATGTGCATCCTCATATGCGTTTCCGTGGAAATCAACCGGAAGTCGAGGGTTCAAAACAGTTACCTGTGTCGTGCTTGGGCTGGACATGTTGGGGCCAGTGCTTATAGGCGCCGTCATGCTTTCTGGCACGGTCACGCTTTCCGGCAATGCCCCGAACTCCGGGCCGAGGCCTAACAGGCGGCGGCTGCTGTGGTGAACGGGGGTGTAAATGCGCGGAAGTCTTTCTGGACTAGATGCGGGGCTGTTGTCAGGCGTCCCGAACATGTACCCAGCACCTCCACCAGTGTCACAATGCAGAAACAGCAGCAGTTAAATACAGGAAACTCACTTTGTACCAGAACACTGGCAAACTGATCGGAAGGGAACCTCTTCTTCTTTCTCCCGCTGCGCGTGTTCTTCGTCGTTTCTCCTGATGCTGCATATTCAATGCGGCAATATATTGCCGCAGAGACTGCTTTCAATTAGGTTTCTACCAGAAGAACCAGCGAGCCGCTATTCAAGTCTGGAATGTAGCGCACCTGCGCACACTTTCTGCGACACCACAAGACAGGTTCCTCGTGCTCGGAATCGTGATTGTGGCCTGACCTGCTGGTTGACAAAAAGGGGTTCAAGAGAGGAAATTCGTGTGCAACGCTTTAGCGGACTCAGTTATTTCACCCATTTTTCCGGGCACAAATTCGCGCTTTAATAAAGCTATTCTTTGTGTTACCCTCTTGCAATCTGCGACAATTTATCCCACTTCGTTCATTTTCAGTATGCTAATGGCCTGATATTACTAATTTATTGATTTATTGATATGTGGGGTTAAACGTACCAAAACCACCATATTATTAATAGACGCCGTAGTGGAGGGCTCCAGAAATTTCGACCACTTGGTGTTCCTTAACGTGCACCCAAATCTGAGCACACAGGCCTACAACATTTCCGCCTCTTTCGGAAATGCAGCCGCAACAACCAGGATTTGATCACGCAACCTGGGGGGGGGGGGGCGCAGCCGAGTACCTTAGCCACCAGACCACCGCGGCGGGGCCCCGATTTTACTAAAATTTTTCATATTTAATAAAGCATACGAACGTCGTTCTGAAAGGCAGAGGGTACCACTCTCGGCCAAAATAGGCGGCAATGATAGTTTTCTTTTTACAATATAGAATATATCAATATACCACACCATGCCTGAACTATAGTAGAACCTATGTAGGGTTGAATTGTCAGGATGTAAGAGTAGACTAGTTGCTAGTGATATATTATGAAAATGTGTGGTGCACAAAAAAGACAATAGGAAAAACGTTGGGGCGATACGCTGTCCCACGCACCGTCCTGTTGTCTTTCTTAGTCCACGTCGTTGTCATGCGCCAAACGTTTTTCACATTTGAAGGGTTTAATATTTTAGTTTTTGTCTTTTTTTGTGAGTGCAAAATTGCTTTTTAACTGGTTTTTCATCACATCTAGAAATGAATCGGTTCTGAATCAATTTATTTCTGTTTTCTGGAAATTTAAATATACTATCTTGGGGAGTGACAGTGATGTCTTAGTATTTGTGAGGCGGCACCGCCCTTTTGGGTATTTATCAGTTTTTTTGCAGGCTCTCTATTTAAAGTATGAGGAGAAAGCAATACGCTCAGCATTTGTGTTACGCAAGGCCTCCGAGGACTGTGGGGAAGGGACAACCTGCAGAATATGTGCACTCAATTGGTGCTGTGATCTCTAGAGCAAAAAGTAAACCTTTGCTGAAGTGTGAGAAAATGAAGCAGCAAACAGCTCCAAGACATGATCTATACAAGTCACGTTTAGAGGAGCTGCAAATAACAAAAGAAAAAGAAAAGAAAAAAGTGTATCCTCAGTGTTATTGTACTTTTATTACGCTATAGCAGTATATATCTGAATAAACCATCTAAAACTTGGTGAATCGGTGGCACTGCAGAAAGCTGATGAATGCTTGTCAAACTGTGCAAATACAAAAAGAAGCATATGATCTTACCACACGCATGACCGCTCTTTTTTTCATTTGTTCCTAGAAAGCACGTGTTACAGGTAAGCAGAGTTAGGAACTGACGTCTCAGGACGTAGCAGATGTTCAACATGAAAAATTTTTTTGCTTCACACAAGTCACTCTACTTAAACTTTGCTCAATTAGTTTTCTGTGTATGCTCTTCCGTACAAGTGCAAGCATGAAATTTCCATTTGACTGCGTCACCGAAGTACCTGAACATAAATCGTTTATTTAATTATACTCTCAATGCAAGTAGTGTACAGAGAAAAGTGGTTAATATATCTACGTTATAAAATGTTATGCAAGACCACTTGAAAAGATTAATAGTCTGGCTTGTTGGCAACTGAGTGGAGAAGGTGGTTCTATAGGTGAGTTGTGAACTCGCAAAGGCTTATGGCATGCACGCGGTCTGCACTAGTTTCCGGTTTAAAGGCTCTCCGTCCGTCTGCTGCGTCTCTCCTTGGGTATCAGTGGGCTCTCTTTCTTCATAGCAACCCAACGTGCATGCTGTGAATTTTTAGCGCACGTTAGCATTGCCGCGTCTACGACTGACCACGAAAGGGAAGCATGTGCTGTCATTGCGAAATAATATTTCTATTTCAAGTGGCAAACAACGGTATATACCTCTATAACGATTCTGCGTTTCTTCGGAATATTACTTGATGTGGCCTTGGTTGTCAAGTTTTTCATCTATTTTACAGTTACATATTAACGCAGGTCGCCCACTAACGTGCTTACCTTTACGTGTTTTTATCTGTAAGGGCACTCAGCTGCTTTTGCATTCGTATTTTCACCGCAGATCGTATCAATGTTCAATGTGTGAAAGGGGTATCCTATATTACTGAAACTGTGCGTTAAGTGGCAGCAGTCAGGCAAACTGTTTATTATGACTTCGACTATAATGCAATGCTGACAAAGCTTGAAAATGCAAAATATGTTGGCGGTGACTTTGATCGCGATAGTAGTTATGTAGATACTCTCGGCTGGATTTTGCTGCCGGCGTCGGCGTCACTCACCGTATATGTATACCGTATATGTTTATTTATGAAAACGCAATAAAAATCCAGAAAACCACTTCGGTGAGAGGAATCGAACTTGGAACCTCCACGTCGTGAGTGCGAGGCGTTAACCACTCATTTTTTCAATGAAGTCGAGCTCATTTGGCGTTTACCTATTTCAACGCGTTGGTGAACAGGCTGGCCGATGCGACATTCCTTCCATAGTCAGACACCGTGCTCGTTATGTGTTGTGACCTGTACTGTTCAATGTGCACCGGATAAGGTATGGATAAATGGACTACTAAGAAAGAAACGCTTGGAAGAACACTTGAAATTACCAGCAACATAATGTATAGCTGTTGTATAGACAGAATAGTATTTTCTTGTCTACATAGCGTTACCGACATCATTTTCTCCCACTGGTGCGAGGTCGTCGCCGCCAGAATCACTGAAGGATTGCATATACATCGCTGCAGTTGATGTCATTCACAATTGCTGTGTCCATGGATTCCGCGGCGTCACTGCTAGCCTGATGTCCTGCGGCTGTTGGCTGCTGTGTCACGCTAGTTCTGGTATGAGGGTCAGAGTTGGCTGAACGTTGCACAGTGGCCATGCGTTTTAGTGTAAATACTATATGCTTGTCATAGCTGCGTATATAGTGATCGTGCTGATCAAAAACTACACATTCAAATGCCTCTCGTGTTTCAGTCTTGACGCCTCAGTTTCTCTTTTGTCATGCCAAAATGTCGGCACCACGTAGTAAACCTGCCACGGATCTTTGCTGGGAGTGTCTGTAAATACCAAATGTGTCAGACAAACGAAACCATCCGTGCAGGATTTGGGACAGATATCACGCTAAGCATCGAAAGGCTATACCACTCACAGTGGCTGTCCCCTTATTACTACGAAACGCACTTCAATTTTCAATCGTCATTCAAGAGAAATCTGAACATCTTTTCAAACTCGAGCAACCGAAGCTGCACAAGCAACCATGATTGCGCGAGCCATTAGATTGCAACAATAAAGAGAAAAGACGCGTACAGCCCAAAAAAATGGCAGAATATCCACGGAGTGAATGATGGAGAGTGGAGCGAAGAATTCGTCCGTCCATTCGTTCTTGCTTCCGTCCGTCCATGCGTCCGTCAGTGTGACCGTCCATGCGTCCATCAGCCCGTCCATGCGTGCGTCTGTTCGTGCGTCCGTCCCTGCGTTCGTCCATTCAGCCGCCCCTGCGCCCGTTCATGCGTCCATCCATGCATCTGTCTATGTGTCCGTTCGTCCATCTATTCTACACTCCAAGTACCACCATCTCGCATCTTTTCATCATATATTCCCCATATAGAAGCACCGCCATCTAGCGGACATTCCAAGGACTAAACGAGAGGTGGCACACGCACACTTTCTTACGGCTTGCGCTTCGGGTCCACTTCCCACCTTTAACAACCTCGAGTTCATGGTATATTCACTCTATTCATGGCACTGCGGCCGAACGCTCGCTAAATCTTTCGAAAACCAAGGAGGTTACGCCCAGCGAGTATGACGTAGCAAACTTTTTCAGTCAGCTAGTGCTCAATGTACATGCCAATGGCTGCTAATGGGAAATGAGAGGCGGAGAATTTGACTTTTACTTTCTTACGGCTTGCCCTTCGTATCTACTTCCCGTTTTTAACCACCTCGACTTCATTCATGGTATATACAAGTTCATTGTATTCATGGCACTGCGGCTCAACGCTCGCTAAACCTTTCAAAAGCTAAGGAGGTTACACTCAGCGAGTATAACGTAGCAACCCTTTCTTGTCAGATAGTGCTCAATGTACATGCCAATGGCTGCTAATGGTGATCGCAGCCTGAGCGTTAACTAAAAGCCGAATGCTCCTGTCTCTCATTCCTCATTAGCAGCCATTGACATGTACATTGAGCACTATTTTTTAGGGGCGAAGCTCCTTAGGGCGTGGGCTGTGCGTCCCCTGTAGCCTGTATGTAGCCACCTCTAGTTTAGTTCTGGCAGTGTTCACTAGATGGCGGTACCGTCCCCTGTATGTAGCCACCTCTAGTTTAGTTCTTGCAGTGTTCACTAGATGGCGGTACCGTCTCCTGTATGTAGCCACCTCTTGTTTAGTTCTTGTAGTGTTTACTAGATGGTGGTATTGTAGCTGATGATGAAAAGATGCAAGATGTTATAAACTAGAAAGCGGTACTTGTAGTTGATGAAAGGCGCGAGATCTTATAAAATAGGAATGATGTCACATATGGCGCGTGTCATTGGTTGAAGGCAATCGTTCGATTTAGTGCGGCGACGTACGCTAGGGGGAGCGTTGTAATAAAATCCGTTCGCTGTTGGCGCGCGCTCGGAGTCGCGGGATGGATAAGGCTGCACAGCGGAGAGAGCGCAAGGCGGCAGCAGCGCGCGCTCGCAGACAGAATCCCGATGTGCGAGCGCGCGAGGCAAGGGACATCGCAAGCCATCCATCGTCTAAGAACAAATAAAAGTTGATTTGTGTATATACACACACAGCGTTTCTCACGTCTTTACATGATGATCGACTAGGCGAAATACACGGAAGATTCACAGTTTACCGATGAATCCCTCCGGAGCTTCGCCCATTCATCATCATTCACCCGTGAATATGCCGTAATTTTTATTGTTCAACAACGCACAGAAGAAGTCTCTCACCGGCACCACATTGAAGGTCAAAATGTTATACTTGTTACATACTACGGGGGACGAACGGGTGCCGCTATAAGGAGCTTCGCCCCTGAAACGCGGCCAGCGAAATAGGGCGCCAAGGATATCTGCAACCGGAAGGCGATACAGCCGGCGCCTTCCATGAGCCTTTGTGGGTTTACGCCTCACCTATTAAGACGCTCTCTTCAGCACGAATCAATTAAAGAAAAGATCTGTGTAGCAACTTGGTCCTTCAACATTGATGTTGCCATCTATTTGCATTAAGGTGTAACAAGTAGTGTGACACCCTGTTTTTGGTCATGTACGCTTCATTGAAGAAATACAGCTGGTCAAACATCATGCCTTTATTGCATACCAAAGTAACAGGACAGCCACCTGGCGGCCCGTGGACAACATAGGGTCAAATTACTGAGTGGCTCACATCTTGGTCGTCGTAGCGGCTTATGAACGCTTCGGGTGGCGAGAGAGATAACCGATAGCACAGCGCACGCAAAACAGTACGCGGCGTGATCCCACTTCACCATTGATATACCACATTCCCCGCACTTATTCACTCACTGCTAGCATATGCACACACTGGGAACTCGGAACGATCAGGCTGTCGAAGTAGTCTTTTCAGGTATCGGCAATAATCACTGATGCTTGCGCCGTGAGGTTGTGTCGATACTTGCACTGTTTCAATGGCACTTGCTGGCACATTTGTTTCTGATGCCGGCTGTTGCTGCGTTGTTTACATGTGCATGTCCATGCTGGGAAACACAGTTAGGGCTGAGCTGTCTCGTACAATCTAGTTACGATGTCACACCCACTCGTATACTCTACGCTGCGTCACGACACTAAGTCTGTACGACACTGGTCCCGTGCGGGCTAGCACTGATGCTTGCAGCCACTTTGGTTCCGCACAAAAATTACGCACTCCTACTTCATCACATTCGCTGAACACTGCCTCGGAGCGGCTGCCTCGATGCCAGGCCTGCTGGAACTGCCAACGTGCGACGTTCTCCTCAATGAATGGTCTGACCAGGTCCAACCTGGTACCGAGTCTCCTCCCCACGAGCAGCATGGCAGTAGCTTCTCCTGTTGTAGCGTTGATGATGATGATGATAATGATGATGATGACGAGTGGTTTTTAATGGCGCAAGGGCCACTTGATCGCCAAAGAGCGCCATTTCAAAAGACTAGAGATATAAACAATGGTATGATGCGTGGCTGTAAAGGGGCCTTACAAGTCCTCGCGCTAACGCGGGTAAAAACATGAAACTAAGAAAATCATGGCAGTGGTGTGAGATATATGCAGTGAAAGTGGATGGCAAACTGTCATGATAATAAAACCATGATAGAGATGTAGTCACCGCAGCCACGACCATGGTACAGAGGTCGTGCTACAGATCACATCGAAATATGTGGTGAAAGCTATGAGCAAATTTTAAAAATGGGAAAGTGATTGCAGTTTGAAAAGCGGATTCCTACCGATGAGCATCTCAGGGTGCAGTGGATACAAACTGTTCCCTGTCCAATTTCCAGTGGGGCGGAGGATATCGCCTTCTTGTTTCTTTGAAATGCTACAGAATGTCCCTGTAAGTGCAGGCTACTGCCTCGATGCTCCGGGCCATCGATCTCTCTCGGCTAGTGTATCCTCGGGATATGAGATTGGCCTGAACGTTCCGGGCAATGCCCTCATGCACTGGGGCTCATATTGCCACTTGGCCGCTAGTTACAGCGAGCGCAAGCCATGGCTGCCCGCGAGAACGGAAGACGATGTTCTGGGGCAGCGCATGCTCTGGCTAGTTGTTGATTATTGAGGCAGCCATCTTGCCAGTTTTCGGTGCGTCTCCCTGCCGGCTCAGTTCTTCCTAGTTGAAGGCCTTTTGTAGCACGTGACAACTAGTGGAGCAGCTGGGTAACCCCCAGCCGATGTTTCGAACGCCTCCAGGTAGCCCTGTACCTGCAGTGACAACACCTGTTCACCGCTCAAGCCGAATGCTCCGAGGGCTACCTCCTGGGCATAGACCTCTTCCCGAGATTACGTCTGTCACACCCCCGAACGCTACGGAAGGCGCTGCAGCTTCCAAGGCACAAGAAAGCGCTGCAGCCACGCATCATACGCTGTGGAAGCCACGTGTGCCGAAGGTGTTCCCCGGTTCCGTCTTGGAGGATGTCGAAGACTGGCTGGCTCAGTTCGAACGGGTTTCGGATTACAATGATTGGACCGACTTCGACAAAATAAGAAACGTGTATTTCAGCTTGGAGGACGGCGCTCCTACTTGGTACAAAAACCGTGAGCCTTTTCCCTAATGAAGCGTCTCTTGTCGATACTTGCTGGCAAGTTGGGCCAATCCCGATCACCATGAACGAGCCGAGCTAGCGATTCAGTCGCGCCTCCAAATGCCAAATTAAAGTGTCATGATGTACGTCGAGGACATGACGAGCCTCTTTCGTTGAGCCGACCCCGACATGGCAGAAGAAGGTTCGTCCTTTAATGCGAGAAGTGAAGGAGCAGCTTTTCGCTGGCCTCGTTCGCTGTCCCCCAAAGACCGTGTCGGACTTTTCGACCAAAGCCACAACCATGGAGCAAGTGCTGCAGCAGCGCTTTACTGTGTACGACCGGCAAGTGAGTGCCGCTTCGTCAATAGGTCAGATCGGAGGTGCGGCAAGCAACATCAACATCGAGTCTCTCTGCGGCCTCATTCAATTGGTGGTGCGTGACGAACTACAAAAGATTCAGTGCCAGTCGCAACCTACCGCAGGGTCTATTTGCAGCCTTATCATAAACGAAGTACGACAGGCTCTCCAAGTGCCGCCTTCCAGCTATTCCCGCATGTCCCGATGAAGCCATATCGTGCATCATACGCAGAATCTGTAAGCCAGTATATTCATGCTTCACCGCGTTTCGTTAATGCTATGCCTCAGGATGCACTTCCTTCGCTGCAGCCAGTTCAGCACTTAGAAAAACGACAGCCGCTTCCTAGAAAATCCGACGTATGGCGCACACCGGAGAGACGACCACTGTGTTATCACTGTGGGGAAGCTGGTTATGTGCATCGGGAATGTCCCTATCGTCGCCTCGGACTACAGAGTTTTACCGTCGACGCACCACGGCCGAGATTTGGCGAAAGACCGAGAGCTATTGATTATTACTTCTCACAGCAGCGCATGCCACTACGACGGCAGTCGCAGTCCCCATCCCCAGCGCGATCTTCTCCAAATTTTCGAAGCCTCCCAAAAGCGGCGCCAGTGCGCTGGCCAAGCCCTAAGCGGGAAAACTAACGACAGCTACCTTCGGGAGCGAGGCCGCTGACACTCGACGCAAGCAAGGCCTCCCACCGACGTAAGCACGGACACGGAGCGATTCCCAGACGACAGCGACGAAAGCCAGAAGCAGATTTCCTTCTTTGGATTTACATGTGTTAGTCGACGGCCACCAGGACGTTAGCGCATTATTGGACACGGGTGCTGACTACTTGATCATAAGCGGGAAACTAGCAGCGCACATAAAGAAAATTGTTACGCCTTGGTACGAAGCACAAATTCGTACTGCCGGCTGGCACGCAGTCACCCCATTAGGCTTGTGCATTAGGCTAGTGAGCATTCGGGGACGTACGTTTCTCGCCTGCTGCCTCGTACTTCGTGACTGTTCCCGAGACGTAATCCTGGGAGTCGACTTTTTGCGGGAGCATGGCGCTATTACCGATCTTTGAGAGCGTACCATGACGTTTTTGACAGCTGGAGCCTGCGACAAATCTGACGACATCCGTGACAGCACTCTTCGTGTTTCCACCGACAATGTCACGTTGCCTCCGCGTTCAAGCGCCCTAGTTGATGTGGTGTTTGATAAGTTACGGGATGGTGAGGTTGTCGCTGAAGGCAACTTGACGCTTTTGTTCGCGCTAGGTGTCTGCGCTGCACGCAGCCTGGTCACGCTTTATGACAGACACTCTGCCCTACTTGTGACTAATTTCAGTAACGAGTACCGGCACCTGTTTAGTGACACCACCATCGCTTTCGCCTACCCCATTGCAGACGTTTGTGAATGCTTTGCATCTACATCAGCCGACGACGGGCTTCGACCGACACCGAGCGGCGTGACTTCACTACTTGCAAAAGTTGATGTCAGTTCGACCCTCTCGGAACAACAACAGACCGAGCTACGTGAACTGCTATATCAATTTAAAGAGTGCTTCGCGTCCACCTCGAAGGTTCGTCAGACATCGATCGCAAAACACCGAATAATTACGTATACGGTCCCCTCACCCATAAAAGGACACTGTTACCACGTTTCGGCAAAGGAACATGACGTGATGAATGCTCAAGTCGAAGAAATGTTGCAGGATGACGTTATCCAACCTTCTAAAAGCGCCTGGTCATCTCCGGTCATGATCGTGAAGAAAAAAGATGTATCACTGCGCTTCTGCGTGGGCTACAGGAAAATCAGCAGCGTGACTAAAGAAGACGCCTATTCGCTGCTCCGCATCGACGATTCCCTCGATAGACTGTGGCGGGCCAAGTATTTTTCATCAATAGACTTGAAAAGGGGCTACTGGCAGATCGAAGTTGATGAACGAGATCGTGAAAAAAACGCCTTCATTACACCGGATGGCCTAATGAATTCAAAGTGCTTCCCTTCGGCCTCTGTTCTGCACCTGTGACATTCCAGAGAATGATGGACACTGTTTTTACCGGTCTAAAGTGGCACATGTGCCTAGTTTATCTGGATGATGTCGTCGTGTTTTCTGCCACCTTTGAGGAGCACCTGAAGCGTCTGCAGAATGTGCTGGAAGCGCTCCGCTCGGCTAACCAGACACTGAAGCCAGAAAATTGCCACTTCGGTTGCAAGGAACTGAAGTTCTCGGTCATGCTGTCAGTGCGGATGGTATTCGACCAGACCCTGGCAAAAGTACCACCGTGGCCTCGTTTCCTGTTCCACGTAATAAGAAGGCAGTACGTCGCTTCCTAGGGCTCTGCGCGTACTATCGCCGCTTTATAGCCAATTTTTCTAGGATTGCTGAACCGCTCACTCGACTCACTCGTGAAGATGTTCCATTCATCTGGGAGGAAGAACAGGACGCAGCCTTCTCTGAGCTACGGGAGCGTTTGCAGACGCCACCAGTCCTCGCTCATTTTGACCAAGAAGCTGATACTGAAATTTATACTGACGCCAGCAACGTGGGTCTTGGTGCTGTCCTCGTACAACAACAAGAGGGCACAGAGCGACTGATAGCGTGCACTAGCCGCACTCTTTCCCGCGCCGAAGTTAACTACTCCACGTCAGAGAAAGAGTGCCTCGCTGTTGTATAGGCCGCGATGAAATTTACGCCTTACCTTTACGGACGCCACTTCAAGGTAATGATCGACCATCAGTCTTTGTGCTGGTTTGCCAACCTACAGGACCCGTGTGGGCGACTGGGGCGATGGAGTCTTCGTCTGCAGGAATATGATTTCGCGATCGCTTACAAATCGGGCCGCAAGCACGAAGATGCTGATTCATTATCCCGTGCACCTGTCGAAGTCTGTGGCCACGACACCGAGGATGACGGTGGTTTCCTTGGGGTCCTTACTACAACAGATCTGATTACACGACAGCACGCGGACGATGAAATTCGCGCAGTTATTTCATACCTCGATGTTTTTCTCGAAGGCTGTCGTCATTTTGTGTGTGAAATGGAGTCCTGTATAAGGAAAACTCCAACGGCAATGAGAGAACCTTTTTCTAGTTTTGCCAACTGACATGCGTGACGACATTCTTCTTGGCTGCCACGATGAGCCTACATCTGGTCACTTAGGTTTCTCTCGAACTCTCGCTCTAATTTGACAAGCATACTACTGGCCTAAGCTTTCTGCATCCGTTAAGCGATACGTGAAAAGCTGCCGGGAATGTCAACGCCGCAAATCCCCGCCACTAAGCCCGCGGGGCTTCTTCAACCAAAAAACCAGCCAGAGCGCCAACAGATCAAATAGGAATGAATTTACTGGGACCCTTTCCGCTATCATCTGCCGGCAACAAGTGGATCGTAGTAGCCACCGACCATTTGACGAAGTACGCCGAAACAAAGGCACTACAATGCTCTATGGCTTCCGACGTCGCCCAATTCTTTATGCACCAGATCGTACTTCGACATGGCACCCCGTCGTGCGTAATCACAGACAGAAGAACAGCATTCACGGCGCAGCTCATTCATGACGTATTCAAGTTCAGCTACACGAGCCATCGCAAGGCCACGGCATATCATCCGCAGAGCAATGGCTTGACACAGCGACTCAACAAGGCCATCGCTGACATGTTATCTATGTACGTAGATGTCCAGCATAAGATCTGGGACCAGGTGCTACCGTACGTCAAATTCGCGTACAATATTGCCATCCAGGAAACTACGTGATTCACGCCTTTCCGTCTTGTCTATGGACGTGAGGTCCAGACCATGCTAAATGCGATGCTTCCACACAATTGCGATGCTTCGATCACTCCTGATGCTGTGCAGCTTACGCAGTGCGCCGAAGAAGCACGCCAGTTAGCACGCCTACACATTCCGCACCAGCAGAGTACAGACGCATGCCGCTACAATGCTCACCTTCGACAAGTTGAATACCACCCAGGCGATCAAGTTTGGGTGTGGACTCCAGTCCGATGCCAGGGATTGTCAGAAAAATTGCTCAGTCGCTACTTCGGACCATACAAAGTGTTGCGACACGTGAGCGACGTGAACTACGAGGTAGTCCCTGACGACGCTTTCTCGCCATGGCGGCGAAGGCACTCCTCGGAGATTGTGCACGTAGTGCGACTGCAGCCGTACTTCACGCTGTAGTGCGATTGCGCATAAACTTATCGCTGTTTTTGTGTATGCGCGTATTTTCTGTTGGTTCGCCCCGACTGTGCCTTTGTACTTTCCCAGCATCAGAGCGATGCCTTTTTTTCAGAGGGGGAATAATGCAACTTGGCCGCTAGTTACGGCGAGCCCAAGCCATGGCTGCCCGCGAGAATGGAAGACGGTGTTCTGGGGCAGCGTGTGCTCTGGCTAGTTGTTGATGATTATTGAGGCAGCGATCTTGCCAGTTTTCAGTGCGTCTCCCCGCCGGCTCAGTTCTTCCCAGTTGAAGACCTCTTGTAGCACGTGACAATATTATTTAGTGTATTTGATTGCTAATACCGCCGGTGTTTAAGATTCCGGCGGCTTTCAGGCCTACCTTACTATTTGTGCATCCCCGGCAGGCGTCCTGAAAGTCCCTGATTATTATAAGTGATTGCATTGATCTGTTGCCTTCGGCGACCGCAAGAGCAACGGCGGCCTCGTCGGCATCTAATACGGTGCAATTCTTCAGTGATGCACCAACCTTCCTTTTAATTGAGCGTCGATCGTAGTCCCCACAGCGTCTTTCCCGTTCATGTATGTAGCAGCATCAACACAGACGACGTTTTTTTTCTGTTCTGATAGGTATTGGTAAGGCTCTGCGCCCGGGCCCTGCGCCCGCCCTGGTGATCCGTAGGGTGCATGCGCTTAGGAATAAGAGTGAACTTGGATGTAGATCTGATCTCATCCGGTATGCTAATTGCTGGAGGAGGGCTCGTCCTGTCGTAGTACGCTCTAGTGTAGTCTTCTGAGAGGCAAGCTGCGCCTCCCTGTGTTCGTCGTAGGTATTTGTTATGCTGAGGTCTGTTAACTTTGTGGTTGCTGTGCTTTTTGGCAGACTTAAGGCTATCTTGTAAGCCTTCCTTAGGATTGCTTCCAGTTGCTCCTTTTCTCTTTGGTTTAAACGCTGGTAGGAGAGGCTGTAGGTGGTTCTACTCACCACGTGCTCTTACAAGCCTGAGGGTATCATATTCCTTGAGGTCGTTTCTTCTGTTGGTTATGCACGTGATCACTCTCGTTATCTGGGCCGCCGACTCAGACAGCAGTCTGATTGTGTGGTCCAGCCTCTGGTTAGATTGAATCCGCATTCCCAGAAGCCTTAATGTCTGTACTTCCGGTATGCGGACCCCTGCCAGCGTCACTGTCAGGTCGACCTTATAGTTCTTTCTGGGCCTGCACACACTAAGTATTTCTGACTTTTCAGGTGAACATGACAGTCCTCTTGCGTTTGCGCACTCTTGCACACAGTTAGCAGCCACCTGTATTCTCTCTTCTTTGAGTCGCAGCGAGCCCTCCGTCATCCATGTGGTGATGTCATCGGCGTACATTGCACGCCAGATGCCATCTGCAGCATTCAGTTTCTCTGCCAGGCCGACCATTGCAATGTTGAACAGAAGAGGTGAGATCCCGGACCCTTGCGGCTTGCCCTTGTTTGGCGGCCTGAACGTGTCTGATTCACGCCGCCCATCCCTATGGTCGCAGTCCTCTCAGTGAGGAAGGCCTTCACGTAGCCGTGGAAGCTTTTCGCGCAATTCAAGTTGGTTATTGCCGATAGTATGACGTTATGACAGACGTTGTTAAAGGCACCTTTGCGGCCAAGAGCCAGTAATTCATGTTCTGTATACTTAGGGACATTGCTGAGAACTTCTCTTGGATGGGCGGTAAGACATCTTGCGTTGATAGCTTTGGACGGAACCCAAACACCGTGTGAGGCATAAGGTCGTCATCTTCCAGGTAGTTTTGCAGCCTGATCGTGCATATTCCTTCATGCAGTTTCCCTAAGCACGAAGTGAAATAGGTCGTAGGTTCTCTAAGCTCGACTTTTTACCTGGCTTTAGGGTGGTGATCATCTGCGCGTGTCGCCACTCCATTGGAACGGTCTCCGCTTCCCAATGCTTGTTCAAGAATTCCGTGATAGATTTGATATGTTCCAGCCTCGGCTTTATTATTATTGCATTGCCGATCTCGTCTGCTCCGGGTGCTGTGTTCATGACGGCCATTCTGTCTGCCACGTACACCTCTTCTTGCGTAATGGGGTCGTAGAGTTTTTCGTTTTCGGCACCTCCATAGGAGCCCGTGTAGGCATCGATGTTCACAGACCAAATGTATCGTTCCCTGATCTTACCTAGTAGCTCCACATCATTACCTCGGAAGTTGTGGGAAATTTTGTGTAGCGTCTTGTTGTTTCCTGTTTTGGACTTGACTTGATCGATCATGGTTCTCAGTAGCGCCCAAGTTTTGGCAGTCTCTAGCGAGTCATAGAATTTGTTCCAATTTAGCTATGAGAGCTCTTGCGCGTATTGCTCTGCTTCGGCCGTTAACGCAGCAATTTTTCGTTTCAGTTTTTTGTTGCTTTTCTCTCTCGTCTATCTCTTCGTGATGCTTCTAAGAGCTACCCACAGGCGTAGAAGATAATTGTCAATTTCAGGAGTGGTGCCCATCCTTTCCATGGCCTTTTTGCCCTTTCGTACGCCTGGCGGATCTTTTTACTTCATTCCGCAATCCCTCTAATTGCTTTCACTTGGCAGTCTTGTATAAAGGCATTTCGGTTTGTTATTTTCGCTCGGCCGAGTTTTCTTCGCACTTTTGCGGTGGCGACTGATATCCAAAGAATAAAGTGGTCGCTGCCAAGGTTATCTTCAGTGTATTCCCAATATACGTCGAGGGTGTTTTTTTTACAAATGTGAGGTCTGGGCACGTATCTCAGCTGACAGTTTTCCACATTCTGGTCGGCTTTGTGAAGTCTGTAACCAATTCGAGGCCTGCGTGTGCTGACACTTGAGGAGAATTCTTCCCTCTGCTTGTTTCTTTTACATATCCCCTGGCCTTGTGTAGCGCGTTGAAGTTTCCTTATACCACCAAGCCGTTTTTCCTGGCTAACTTACGAGCTGCTTTTATTAGTGGCTTGAAATCAGGGTCCCTTTGCCTAGGTGGGCTGTACACGTTCCGAATGGACATGCTCCTCTTACCTCTCTTGTGCGGTATTATCTTGGTCAACACGTGCTCGATGTCAGTGTCTAGTGTCGGATGTTGGATTGCCGTTATCGCTTTGTATACCAGGGTGGTCGCTTTTCCCTTTGTCTGGCTCAAGAAGCCGTCATACCCTGTTAGGCTGTGAGAGTAACCAGTCTCCTGCAGTGCTACGATATCGGGCCTGACAAGGGTCGTCTGCATATATTGCCGAAGGGTGCTTTGCTTCTTGCAGAATCCGCGGCAGTTCCACTGCCAAATTTCTAGTCTTTCTGTTTTTTTCCTTAGTGGTTCTGACCATAATGCATGACCGGACTCACTGTCGCTTTCGGGTGGGAACGAAGGCCTATTGTATGCCTTTTTTTCTATTTTGTCAATGTGGAGTTTCTTTCTGAGAGCACTCTTCACCTCAGAATGTTGGATTTGAAATTGCTGAAGCTGCTGTGTCAGCTGCGACTGTGTTTGTTCTTGTTGCAACTGCATCTGCAGCTGCAGTTGCTGTTGGTCCAACGACGGCTGTGCTGTTTGTGCGCTTTCCATGGAAGCGGTCTGGTCGACCCTCGGAGCGGTCGCCGGTGACACGTGCATGTTGTTTCCAGAGTTGCCCTTCCCTGCTGTGGCGCACATTTCATCTTGGCCACCCGCGTCAATATCTCTGTCTTTGATAAATTTCATTAAATTATCTACCTTGCGGGTGGGTTCGTTGCATTAGGCGTGCGTAACTTCGAGCTCCCGCCGAATGCTTGCGCATTCGTTACATTTGTATATGGCTTGTGTTGTGTGTGTGTTCACCGGAGCTTTGGTATTTTCACTGACCAGCTTACCTCTTTTATTTTCTTGTTTTTTTTTCTTATCTTAGTTTGGGTTTAGGTTCCTTTCGTCCTGCTGCTTCCTCATTGTCGACGTTGAACGGGACCAACTGCGGCTTGCGGAGGTGTACCCCTCAGAGCTGAACCATTGCTGCCATCCTTGCGGCTACGACGGGTAGTCCTCCCGCCGTCTTTTACTTGGTTGTGATTGGGTGGGCGTCTTGCCTTCTTCAGGCGGTCTTTTCACTCCTGAGCACCAGCGAGATGCACTTCACACCATAGCATGCACTTGGGCACACAGTATGCCCCGTTTCAGGGTTGCACAGTCCGCACTGTCGGCACACACGCAGTTCTGGTGTCGGACAAACGTCCGAATGGTGACCCAGATTGAGGCAAATGTAGCAGACCTGCCTTATGGTTCGGAAGAAGTGACAGAGCTCCTCACCTCCGTAGTAGTTCACGAACCCCGGTACCTTGTTTCCATCGAAAGTGATCACTGCTGTCTTGGAATTTCCAGCATTCTGGCTTGTAAGATCTTGACCCCATGCGTGTGGACTCGAAGATGCGCCATGAGCTCCTCAGGTGGTGTGCCCGCGTCGATGCCATGAAAGACTCCACGAGCGACCCCGTCCGGAGTCGCTACGTATGCGTTCACCTCGTACGACTTGCTGCCAAGGGTCAGCTTAGTGATTCTTTGTATGAGATTAGCAGCTTCCTCCTGGGGTGTGCTGGCAATAATGATCTTCGAGCCGTTTCGAATTCTTACAAGAAGGTTTTCATTCTTGCATGCTTCGCTATTTCCACACGCAGCGGTGGTAGCTCGCGCCACTTGATGATTGGTGAAATCTCGCATGATCAGTCCTTCTTTGGCCTGGTGTCGTTCTTCGACACCAGGTTGTTCTTAGTAAGCGGAGGCAATTTTCGACGGTAGGGCCGCTTTGTTTCCTCTTTGTTTTCTACAGCATTCCTTCCTACGTTGGAAGTGACATCGTGTTGATTGTTTCGCTGTTCTCCGGAAACTTCTGCAGTCCCCGTCGTTGTGGTTGCGTTTCCTCACTCCAGCTTCTTTTGATTTCGCTTGCTCGGGGCAAGCTCCCAGTTCGAGTTTGACACATCATGCGTCTTTGGCCGGTTGGTAGTCCCGCGGCCTGTATTTTCTGCATGTTCGTGCGAATCCATTTCAGAAGTGTCACTCGTGGTGGGCGAACTGACTTGACAGCAACTTATCGCAGCCGAAACACCTACTTGTTCCATAACGGTTCGTTTCCCTTGCCGAGCCTAACCTTGCCTAGGCTTAGCACACCTGTGTATTCCCTGTCGTGGGATCCATAGCGCGCTATAGGCTTAGCTCGGCCACCCCCGCTTCAACATTTCAAAGACTGATAAATGTCGCAAAAAATAGCACTCACAGTCTCGAGGACTACATTTATGGATGCCGCTCGTTGATGTCTCTTCGTTTGTGTCAGCCTAGTGGTGCAGTGATGATTTTGTCTCCGGGTAAAATGGTCTTTGCTAGTGGAGGCCAAGTAAAGCACCCCCCCCCCCCACTCAACACTGTTCCTCACCAAGCAGAAGGCGCAGGACATTTGCAGGCTTTTAAAGAGAAAATTGTTCAGCGCGGCCCAGCAGAATTTTTTTGAAAACACACTAGATACATTGGGATGGAGCTTTCTATGCATGGCGTAATCAGCACTGCTGATATTTTCTAGAAACAAAGAGCTGATCTGTAAAAAAAGCAATACGTAAGTTAGAAAGTTGATAAATGTAACATATGTTCAAAAGCTTTGAAAAAGTCTGTACTATATGCAGTGGTTGTAGTGCCATCAGAAAGATAATCTTGGCATAACAAAACATCATCAGTTAATCAAAATATTATTATGACAATATACACAGTACTTGCAGGGCGGCAAAAGCTACGCCTTCGTTGTAGTGAACTGCGAATGAAATTCACAAAACCCTGTAAGTATTTAGGGCCGATTCATTTCTCGTAAACAGGATTTTTTGGCGTAAATTTAAGTTCCTGTTGGACAACCGGAAGATTCGTGTTTTTGTGTAATTTATAGTCCAATGAGTGGCACTCTATGAATGCAAGAAAATATAACAGGTATACGTTACTAATATTACATTTAGGTGACGACAGAATATACAATGAAAATTCTGAAAGAATGCATTACACTCAGAATAGCATGGCTCGCTAAAGTTGCGTACTTATTGACTAACAAAAACTTTCAAACGGGGCTAACATCTGAAAGGACAACTATCTCAGTATCTATAAATGAAATCTCTGAAATCTATAAATGAAATCTATAAATGAAATCGCTGAAGCTAAAGTTGCATCATAACTTTTTTCATTAACGGATTTCCACTAAAGTATACTCAAAATTACCAAGTATCTTTATTGCGTCAAAGCTTCACGTAAAAAAAAAGAAATACACGCGTGGCGGAATTTGGAACGCAGATGATCCCATGACTTTCTCGCATTCGGTACCAGCCTTCATATCTATTTTACCTTTAAAGTATGACCGCACACAAGTTTATAATTTCGAAAAATTGAAGCACTAGTGTCAACCCTAAATCGCATGGCGCGTTGGTGAATTGCACTCGTCGACAGCGACAGGCGCTACCACCAGGAAAGAACAAGCAATGGCCGCGCACCGCGCGTCAGCATTTACAATCAGCGGCTGGGTGACCGGGCCGGGCAGTTTCATTTAATTTGAAGTTTTCTCTGAAGACAGTGTATCGCTCAACTAAAAAAAATACGCCGAATCAAATCGGTGCTCGAACATTGTACAGAAGAATGTTTCGATAATATCCGGTTTATACTTGTAACATGAGAAAACTATCCCATGTGCCATATCGCCGTGGGGTGCCAGGACTACAGCTAGGACTACGCAGCACCCGCTTTTTAACACGTGCGCCGTTTTTGCCGCCGAAAACCCGACCACAATTCACATATGACACTGAGAAAACTAGGACGGATACAGCTACTGCTGATATTTACTCAGATTCTATTTCAACTTGAATAAAAAGCTCGTCACTGCACGGCCGTCACCTCCACGACATCCACCCGACTTGCGAACAAGGTGAAGACGGCGCACAGTCATACACGCAATGGAAGGTGAAGGCGAGCATAAATGATGCATGCGTGTAAACTGGCTTAAAGCAAGATGAATCTAAATGATTAGCAGTATTCTGTATGATTTTTTGTACTACCACATAGGCGCTGCACAGCTGTTGCAGTTTGTGGGCTTCTGAAAATTGCCTGTCTGGATGCAGAGGTGAACTACTTTTCTTTAGTGCAGTAGGGCTGTGCAGAGGCCAAACTGCGCGCACGCGGTAAAAAGTGAGCAATTTCAATGCCACACTGTGCTATCGCTGGTACACTTTGGTTCTTCTGATGAAAAAAAAAACAGGTACTCCAGTGCAAACTAAAATAATCACTGTAAAAAATGACCACCCGTGGCTATTTGGTAGCTGTTCGTCTGACTTCACGACAAACTGCAGCAAATAAACGGACACATACGCTATAACCACTTCACTTTCTTACCGCTTGTACGCGTTCACGTACCACGACTTTCCGTCGAATACACAAAAGTAAGTATGCTTGATGACCAGGCAAATTCTGTGAGCAATTTCCAGCAACCTTTGTATGTGTCAGGAAAGCCATTGGCCTCCATGAATATATCAGATATTTTCCAAAACATTACTTTTGTTCTAAATATGGAGAAGGGCCAACAAATATTACAATCATCACCATCATCATAATCATCATCATCAGCCTGACTACGTCCACTGCCGGACAAAGGCCTCTCCCATGTTCCGCCAGTTAACTCGGTCCTGTGCTTGCTCCTGCCAATTTATACCCGCAAACTTCTTAATCTCATCCGCCCACCTAACCTTTTGTCTCCCCCTAACTCTCTTGCCTTCTCTTGGAATTCAGTTAGTGACCCTTAATGACCAGCGGTTGTCCTGTATACGCGCTGCATGCCCGGCCCATGTCAATTTCCTCTTCTTGATTTCAATTATTATATCCTTAACCTCCGTATGTTCCCTAATCCACTATGATATATTCTTGTTTCTAAAGGTTACACCTACCATTTCTCTTTCTATTGCTCACTGCGTCGTCCTCAATTTAAGCTGAACCCTCTTTGTAAGTCTCCAGGTTTCTGCTCCGTAGCTAAGTACCGGCAAGATACAGCTGTTATATACCTTCCTCTTGAGGGATAGTGGCAATCTACCTGTCATAATTTCAGAATGCTTGTCAAATGTGCTCTACACCATTCTTATTCTTCTAGTTACTTCAATCTCGTGGTTCGGCTCCGTGGCTATTACCTGCTTTAAGTAGACATAGTCTTTACAACTTGAAGTGCACTATTACCTATCTCGAAGCGCTGCTCTTTTCCGAGGTTGTTGTACATTACTTTCGTTGTCTGCAGATTCATTTTAAGACCCACCTTTCTGCTCTCCTTGTCTAACTCTGTAATCATGAGTTGCATTTCGTTTCCTGAGTTACTCAGCAATGCTATGTCATCGGCAAAGGGCAGGTTACTAAGGTACTCTCTATTAACTTTTATCCCTAACTGTTCCCATTCTAGGCCTTTGAAAAGTTCTTGGAAGCAGGCGGTAAATAGCATTAGGGAGATTGTATCCCACTGCCTTACACCTTTCTTGATTGGTATTCTGTTGCTTTCTTTATGAAGCATTATGGTAGTAGTTGATCCTTTGTAGACTTCTTCCAGGATGTTTATATATCTTCATCGACGCCCTAATTCCGCAGTGTCTGCATGACTGCTGATATTTCTACTGAATCAAATGCCTTCTATGAAGGCTATGTGTAGTGGTTGGTTATATTCTGAGCATTTTTCTATTACCTGATTGATAGTATGAATGTTGTCAATTGTTGACTAGCCTGTTCGAAATCCTGCTTGTTCCTTTGATTTATTGAATTCTAATGTTTTCTTAACTCTGCTAGCAATTACCTTTGTGAATAGCTTGTATACTACGGAGAGCAAGCTGATCGGCCTGTAATTCTTTAAGTCCTTGTCATCTCCTTTCTTATGTATTAAGATAATGTTACAATTCTTTCAAGTCTCTTGTACTCTTCCCGTAAGGAGACACCTCGTAAACAGGGTGGCTAGTTTTTCTAACAAAATCTGTCCTCCATCTTTCAGCAGATCTGATGTTACCTGATCCTCACCAGCAGCTTTGCCTCTTTGCATGCTCTCCAAGGCTTTTCTGAATTATTTTATCATTACTGGTGTGGTGTCATCTGGGTTACTGCTAGATATTATAGTATTAAGGTCGTGGTTGTCCTGACTGCTGTACAGATCTCTGTAAAACTCCTCCGTTATTTTAACTATCATATTGGTAGTTATTTTGCCTTCTTTGTTCCTTGGTGCATACATCAAATTTTTCCCTATCCCAAGTTTCCTCTTCACTGCTTTGATGCGTCCTTTGTTTTTCAGAGCGTGTTCAATTCTCTTCATGTTATACCTTCTTACATTGGATATCTTAGGCTTAATAATCAACAGATATATTTTGTCTGTTGTATTTGAGACTTTCATGCTTTGAAGCTTGTTAATGAGATTTTTCATTTACCGGGGAAGCTTGCCAGTGTCCTGTCTAGCTACCCTGCCTCCAACTTCCACTGCACACTTCCTAACGATACTCGTCAAATTATCATTCATTGCATCTACGCTAAGGCTGGTTTCCTCAATAAGAGCCGAGTACCTGTTCTGAAGCGAGACTCTGAATTCCCGTACTTTCCCTCTCAGTGCCAGTTCATTGATTGGCGTCTTGCGTATCAGTTTCTGTCGTTCCTTCTTCAAGTCGAGGTGAATTCGAGACCGTACCATTCTGTGGTCACCACATCGTACCTTGCCAACCACTTCCTCATCCTGCACGATGCCTGGGTGTGCACTCAATTTAAAGTCTATTTCGTTCTTATTTTCGCCATTAGGGCTCCTCCATGTCCACTCACATTTTTTTGTTTTTGGTAGAAGGTATTCAAAATCCGTAATTTATTGCGTTCTGCAAATTCTACTAGTAGCTCTCCTCTGGCATTTCTAGTACTGATGCCATAATCTTATACTGCCTGTACTCCAGCATGCTTGTTCCTTACCTTTGCAATAAAGTTTTCCATTTGTATAGTATACTGTGATTTTACCTTACTGATTGCCGATTCCACGTCTTCATAAAAGCTTTCAACTGAAGCGTCATCATGGCTGGATGTAGGCGCGTATGCCTGTATCACCTTCATCTTGTATCTCTTATTGAGTTTATATACGATACCTACCACCCTTTCATTAATACTATAGTATTCTTCTATGTTGCCAGCTATGTTTCTGTGAATTAGGAACCCCACTCACAGTTCTCTTCTGTCAGCCATGCCCCTATAGCAAAGGACGTGCCCATTCTGTAGCACCGTATAGGCCTCATCTGTCCTCCTAACCTCATTGAGCCCTATTAGATCCCATTTAACACCCTCTAGCTCCTCGAATAGGACAGCTCGACTTGCCTCAATAGATATTGTTCTAGCAATAAACGTTGCCAAGTTCAGGTTCTAATGGCGGCCTGTCCGGACCCAGAGATTATTAGCACCCTGTGCTGCGTTGCAGATCTGACCACCGCCGTGGTCAGTTGCTTCGCAGCTGCCGGAGACTGAGGGCCATGAGTTAATTGAAGTATGCATGTGGGAGGTAGTGGCCAGATATTGCACCAGGGTGGCCAATTCTTCTCTTGTGAGACCCTCCCCCCCCCTCCCCCCCCGTTATCTCGAGTCCGTGGTGTCGCTACACACCAAACGCCTGCTTACGCAGACGCCCCTGCAGGTAAAAGCATAGAAGAAATGAAATCATGACCATGTCGTGAAAAGTGTGTAGTGTCAATAGATGACGAGAGTTTGTGACAATAAATAACCATGGTGGACATGTATGGCATTAGCACAAGTGCCTCGTTTATTCACCCACTAGCATCCAAGGGTCGTGAGGCATGTGCTTTGTTGAGGGTAGCCATCGCAGTGGAGACCTCTCTGGAGAGGTCGTGCTCCAGGATGCCTGGGTATTAGATATGAAAGGTACGAACTTCTTTCAAAAGAGCCAACAACGATTTATGTGTGAAAAGTGGTTCCCTACCGACAAACATTGCAGGATGAAGTGGTATCTCTTATAGGTAGGGTAATAGAAAGTGTTGATAGGCTTGTCCAGAATTCTTTCACACTCGGTTCCTACGAGGTGCATGCATAGGCTGCGATGGAAACACTGAAAAAACAATTTAGTGACTTGAGTGTTTTAGCAAAACTGAATTTGTCAGTCCATTTAAAATGATTTGGAACAATGCGTCTTAAAACAAGTAGGATGTGCACAAACTAGACATGTTACAAACGAAACTTTGTTGATGCTCTGGGAGAACACAGTCGTAACCTTATGAAAGAAATGCGATTTCCACATTGCAGATGTGTTAAAACGATGCTTGAATTGCGCTCATGCATAGTGCATTGACAGAAATTCAATTATACCGCAACACATACATGATGGTATGCCCTTTCATGAAGTAGCCATTGCAGGTAGCCAATAATAATAAATATGATTTGGATTTCAGCCTAAACGCACCGGGACGATTGTACCTATAATGTTGGAAATCGGTGTCACTAAATTCGTATTGTGTGTTGCGAAATTATGGTCGTCAGTTTCAATGATTCTGGTTGGCTAAAAAGGCAGTACCCCTCACTTAAGCATCATAGGCTCTCCAATAAAAAAAGAGAAAGTGGAAATACTAACACATACGAGGCACCCACCTTGAACCACACATCATTCCAATAAAGCAAGCAAGCTTCTGCAACAATCTCCGGGAACCAGAATCTTAAAAGCTATTGACCGCGATTTAGCAATAAGATTTCATGAAATTGATTTCCGGATTTGTATAATTCCTTCACTGCCAATAGCTTCAAAACTTGTTGTCTCCATTTATTATTCTCAAAAAAATACGTTGTGTGATTTTACATTCTAACAGAAATACGTGTATGACTTTTGCAAGCTTACCGTGATTTATAACATTATCGCGAGGATCGAGTGATAAAATATTCATTATGCACATACCAGTGATCTCGTTAACATCTGTAGTGCATGCCTAGAGAGTCTACTTTATACAATATACTGTTAAGCTTGTCATTATTAAGAAAATATCATTGGAGGTGGTGTTCTAAACCATTCCTAATCTTCGTATACGTAAAATTGTTTAGCAAAGTTTCAACACCAAGGTTGGGCACGGTGCATAGAATATTTAATAAACGAAAACAAAATCTAAACATAGTGGCAACAAGCAGAATAATATTGATGGGGATCGAACGCGCGGACTAATGACCGAGTTAGTGCTCGCACGGTAAGGCACAGCAATTCGGCCACACTTAGCCGTGAAATATCGGTTCGAAAATACAGTTGAAGGTGAACGAATGGCTTAAAATGTACGGATTCCGGCCGCATCAAGTGGTCTATGTTGCTGCTATATGCCGTAAGTTTGGATTTTGAAATGAGCTGCATGAAACATAAGCGCAACCTTTACGAGCTATACCTAAGACAATGCAAAACGCTGCACATGAACACGCTTCAACTCTAGTATCACGGTAGGTTATAAAGACGCAAGCTGGCGCGGATGCATACACCGGCATACATTCAGCCACCCGCAAGGAAAAACATCTCTGATAGTAGTCGTAACGTATAACGATACTGTAGCTGTATAAAATGGAACGTACAGCTGATGAAACTACCTTGAACACGTTCACTTCAATAGCGCGCAATATGACCAGGCTTACACGCCTTAGGGATGATCAACGCCTACAGCTAACAAACGCCTTAGAACTATTAAACAAAAATAGCGGTCACTCGCGAGCAAGGTCCCTCTCGAACACCACGGTGGACAGAGGCGGCCGCTGCCACAACTCTGCTCAACTCACTTTTTTGCACAGTCTATTTATCCAAACAGCATGTTGTAGTCGGCTGGGTGCGAGGGCACCGCAAAATACAAGGCAGTGTTTTGGTGGAGCAGCTAGCTGGATCCGCCAACAAAGCCGCTACCAATGCATCGATAGCGATTCCTGCACTTGACTTAAAAATAAAACCCTTTCTAAAACAAAAGCTCAGGGGTTATTGGCAGAGCACGTGGGACACACACACAGGTAATATACTGCGTATTATCAAGCTGCAACTTGGTCATTGGCCACCAGTATCAAAATCAGGCCACACAAAAGTAGTACATACAAGGCTAAGAACAGGACATACACACACTACACATTCATTTCTTCTGTCTGGTGGCGATCCACTTTTGTGTGACAGATGTGGAAAAGCACTCACTGTACTTCACATTTTAATCCAGTGTAAACAATTGGACACGCTGAGAAGACAACACTTTCTAATACACTTTCTAAATAATGGAAACGCACACTTAAAAAAGATTTGAGGTTTTTGCTACCATCTCGCCCATATTTTGCTTGTAGCCCATGCCCTTTTCTGTAACGCTGTCCGGGCATTGGCTAATGAATACGGAAGCCGATAGGAACCCAAGCTCTTTCCAGTCATCGGTCATCGGCCACTGCTAGTAGGGTAGCTGTTCCATTTGCTGCTTGCTTGCAGTTTTGGTTAAGTTGAATCACATGCTAAATTTTTAATTTATTATAACAGTTTATTTAAACAGATTTACTGAGTAGATTATATCGAAGAATCAGATTTAAGCTGAAAGTGAGCAAAACTTGAAGAGCAAAAATATGCTAGTGTCTCTTGCAGTGTTTGGCGTAAAAGGACCAGGAGGAGATGCCCCAGATGTTAACACAACGAGTTTTCTAAACAAGCTTCCGTATACATGAGGCTGTAGGGAAAATAGAGGGAACATTTATGTGACTGAAGTGTTTTTCAAACCAAAGGTTGGTGGGGCTCTTACGACTTCAATGACTACCTGCTTACTGGGCCAGCTCCAAGTCAAGCACTGGGCTCTTCAAGGCCTTCTCAGAGTGATACATTTCTCACAACCGACGTGGTGTTGTGTTGGCTTGTATTGAGTTCAACTTATAGGGACAGGAAGGACACTCGTACATATGTGTCAGTGTTCGCACAGCTAAGCTCTAGGGGCGCTCGTCTCAGTATACTGCGGAATGTAGTTTTGAGTGTGTTTTAATTTGGGATGTGTTAGTCTGCAGTTGTGCCACAATGCGTGATCTGTCTGTGGGCTTTGGGTTGTCAGCTTGAATGAATAGTTGCTTACAAATTCGTCCCATGGCCTTTCTCTCGCCCAGTATTTGTTAGCATGATGAACAGCTGACATGTTCATTCCCTGGTACAGCAGTGTGTTGAAGGGATGTTTGATGACATGTTCTTCCATATTATGAGAGCTTAGGATTTTGGTGGAAAGTCCATGACAAATACGTCCACATAATTAAAAAAGTTGAAGTCGTTAGATATAGATAATGGAAAATACGTGATGATTCGTACTTGGAACACTTATCTCTATGCCTGAAAATAAAGCAAACGTTGCAATGCATGAATAAATTTGGCTTCACTGCCATGTTCGTGCAATGTGGAGAATGATTCGGTAAAGACAAGCACAAATTGACCAAACTGGCATTCACAAGTTGTGCTTCACCTTTATACACTTTCACTGCGAAGAAGCACACAATAAAGACACTAGCATTCACACGTTCGGCTTCACCGTCGTGTTTGTGCGCATTGGAAAAGCAGGCTGTTGAGGTCATCACAATTACGCTAGTGTTGTTCTCCCAATGAGAAATGGGCCACGCGAAAAACAATATAATTTCGTCATTCCAGCATATCAGCACAATGAGAGGATGACTGGGTGCAAGTAACACAACTTTTCAGGAAGCTATTGCGGCTGCCAAAAAAGTCCACACTACTAGAAAAGCCTCTGGGAAAGCGTTTTCCAATCCCGGCAGCATAGCCCTATATCATCACGCTGTCTGATGTAGACAGGTATTTCTGACTATTACATACGGAATAGCATCAAACAGGGCAGATTACAACTACAAATAATAGAGACGTCGTCGTTTTGTTCTCGCGCTATAACTATCTTCATGCCATACCAACTAGCCCAAGCTGCCACACTTCTAGGCTACGGGGCACCGGTTCATGTACCACGTTAGCCACACGAAAGCTGCACGACTTTCAGAGCCAAATCACGGCCAAACGTTCAAACTCGCTCGAGCAAGGTGCTAGCTTGAAAATGAGGCCAGAGAAAAGAACACCTCACCGGCCCGAAGTGGAAGGTGTTCTTTGACCGGCCGGCGAAGCAATGGTTCAAAAAGCTCCGCTACGATGTAACGGCGCCACCAACGAAGGTCGCTAGACTGAAAAATCTCCAGAAAACTTCTTTCAGGGTAAGATTCTGAGCAGTAAATAGACGCTCGCCGTTCACCGTCCGTTTTGAGTGGCTACGGCTCCCTACCAGCTGCGGCCGATGACCGATGATTGGAAACAGCTTGGATTCCCATCGGCTTCCGCTATCACTAGCCAATGCCCGGACAGCGTGACAGAAAAGCGCATGGCCTACAAGCAAAATATGGGCGAGGTGGTAGCGAAAGCCTCAAATCTTTTTTTTAAAAGTGCGCGTTTCTCTTGGTTGTTTGCCCCTGTCAAAAATTAGAACGAAGCAAAAGTTTTGGAAAATATCTGTGATATTTAACATGGAGGCCAAGGGCTTTCCTGACACATATTTTGCTTTCTGGCCAATGCTCACAGAATTCGCCTGATAATCAAGTCTACTTTCTTTAGTGTATTATATAGTATTCGACGGAAATCTGTGGCACGCGAGCAGGTGCAAGCGGTAAAAAAGCAAATCGGTTAGAGCGGATGTGTCCGTTTCTTGGGTCACTTTGTCGTGAAGTCAGATGAACAGCTACCGAAAAGCCACGGACGCTCATTTTTTTACGGTAAATAATTCAGTTCGCACTGGCTTCTCTATGGAGTACCTCTTTATTTTTTTCCCTTTCGTCAGAAGGACAAGAAGTGTACCAGCAAATGCACAATGTGGCGTTTAAATTGCCCACTTTTTACCGCGCGCACGCAGTTTGGCCCGTGCACAGCCCTACTGGGCTAGAAAAATAGCTCATTAAAGCTTCCAGATAGGCGATTCTCAAAAAACCACAAACTGCAACGGCTGTTAAGCGCTTACGTAGTAGCTTAAAATGCATCACAAATATTGCACTTTATTTAGATTTAAACCAGTATTCACGCATGGGCCGTGTATGCTCGCTTCCACCTTTCACCGTGTGTATAACAGCGCGCCGTCTACGCGCCAGTACGCGCCTTGTCCGCAAGCTGTATGGGTGCCGCGGCCATCACGGCTGTGCAGTGATAAACTTTTTATTTAACTTCAAATAGGAGGTGAGTAAATATCAGCGGTGCCTGTATTTCGCCTTGTTCCCTTAGTGCCATATGCGAATTAGCCGTCAGGTTTGGCAGCGGAAATGGCGATGTATCAAGAAGCGGAATTTTTCGATATGGTTGATTGGGCGAGTGCGCTCTCATTTTGTAAACAATCATTAAGAAGCGGGCGCAGCACAAGGAGTGCTTGTGTAGTCCTAACTCGTCTCGGCGAGATTGCACACGACCTGCACTGTTGCACTAGGCGTAGTTTGCTCATGTTACAAGCAAAAAGCGGACATATTCGAAACATTCTTCGGTACAGCGTCCGAGCACCGATTCAATGCGGCGTATTGTTTTAGGAGCGATACACTGCTTTAGAGAAAAACTTGCATTTACGGTCCGAAGGACAGCCGCCGGTTGTGTACGCTGACGAGCGGTGCGCGGTCAATTCCTGTTCGCTTCCGGCGGGAGTGCCCGTCGCTGACGACGAGTGCATCTCACTAAAGCGCCATGCAATATAGGGCCGACGCCAGTGCTTTAATAATTAATTAGAAATAATTAACTTGCCCGTGCGTTCATACTTCGAAGCTCAAATAGATATGAAGGCTGGTGCCGAATGCGAGAAAGTCACGAGATCATCTACTTTCCAAATTTAGCAACGCGTGTATTTTTTTACGTAAAGCTTTCGACCATAAGGTACTCAGGTATTGTTGAGTCTACTTTAGCGGAATTACACATTTGAAAAAAAAAATGTTATCACGTAATTTTTGCTTCAGCGATTTCGGGATTTCATTTATTGATATTGAGACAATTGTCATTTTAGATGTTGGCGCAGTTTGAAAGTTGTGGTTGGTTAATAAATACGCAACAACTGCAAGCCATGCGATTGTGAATGTGATGAATTAAATCAGAATTTTCAATGTAAATTCGTCCTAATTGATCTATCGATTCATTTTCATTTAATTTTCATTCATACATTACTTTTGAACAAAATCTGTATTTTTAGTAACGTATATGTGCTCAATTTTCTTGCATGGAGTGAGTTCCACTCGTCAGACTATTTCTAAATTACACAAAAATCACGATTCTTCCAGTTGTTCAACAGGAACTTTATGAAATTTATGCCAAAAAGTTCTATTTACAAGTAATTGGCCTTAAATACTTACTGGAATTTGTTAATTTTATTCACAATTTTCTACAACGAAGGCATAGTTTTTGCAAGCCCTACAAGTATTGCGTAGAATGTGCAATGAATACTTTGGTGAATTGATGCTGTTTTGTTAAGGCAAAATTATCTTTCTGTTGGCACCACAACCGCTGCATATAGTACAGACTTCTTCAAAGCATTTGAACATGTGTAACATTTATCAACTTTCTAACTTATGTCGACGTTTTTTTACAGATCAGCTATTGGTTTCTAGAAAATGTCAGCAGTGCTGCATACGCTGTGCATAGAAAGCTCCATGCCATTGCATCTAGTGTGGTTTCAAGGAAGTACTGCTAGGCAGCAGAGAACAATTTTTCATTTAAAAGCTTGCAATTGTGCTGCTGCTCTTGCCTGGTGAGCATCAACAGAAATTAAAGAAATTGCTTTCTTGCTTTGGTTTTTATTGGCAGCATCCTCATGACTTTTTGTTATGTAGACTTCTGCATGCTGAGACATTTTCGTTGCCATTCTCCAGAAATTTATTCACAAGGACCAGAATATGGCATATACTGTATCACTGATGCTTCTTTGGAAACTGGACCTACGAATACAATTTTTCGCAGCTTATATATGCTGCCTCCCTGAATAAAGCCAACTTCTGCCATTTGGAACAAAAATGAGCATCGAAGCAGTTTCACCGCCACCGTATGTTCCCTTCAACATTGTATAATCTTATTTTCTGTTTTATCAGCTTGCCGATTTGTGGAAGCTGAGCACCAGAGATCATAACCGACTATATCGTTTAACAGTCAAATGCAGAATCGAGTGACAGGACTGCCAAGAGCATTGAAATAAAATGAAGCATTGACAACAGGAGCTACGCGACAAAAAACTCTTTTCTAAATAAAAGTGCATTTACTACCTCAGTTACGTTTATACATTTTGAAGGTGCGTGCATACAAAAAAAGAAGGACAGTAAACAATGATTATGTGCTAATTCTGCTTTCATAATGCTATCACAAAAAGTTACCTATTTTCATTAGGGAGAATATATGTTCTGGAAAATGATGTGAGTATAGATGAAATAAAAAAAAATGTTTTCTTTCATTTCTTTCGCTTGATGGCGTTCTCGCGTGATTTTGCACGCAGCTTCAGTAATAATAATGCATCATGCAGTCCAACAACTCTTTTCTTCCTGTCTGTGCAGGTGCTATCATCCTTGCAATCATGTATAACCAATTATCTTCCTAACAGATGTTCCTGCTGTGCGTTGCTGAAAATTGGCGAAAGTGATTGCCTAAGATACGGCTTATTCGAGAAGATGACCTCATGATGTTTTTTCTCTTGTTTTACAGCTGACTCACCCCGTTGCACAAAACTTATGGAGCTGTTTTGGACGTAACAAAAGGATGGCTAGTGTTTGCTTCATCAGATCAAGAAGGTGCATCTATGCAAAGAAAGCGTGCCACTACAATAGATCACTCCAAGAGAACCCCAAGCAACACTTCGGAATCACAAGAGTTCTAGAAAGGATAGAAAAATGGCACATTGCCTTCTCTATATTGTGTTAAATAAATCTAATGCACCAGAAATATTTGCCTTATTACTTCTCGTGGGAGGCATGAAAAAATATAAAAAAATCTAGCCGGGTATCAAATTGAAGCCAAGTCAAAAACTAAATCAAATTCCTGAAATTGCATTGACCAAATTGTTTGCCTCTTATGCGAAGAACATGCTTGGCTGTTGCATGGTATTCCAACTCAGTGCCAACTATGGACAAAGGTGTTTCGAATGACTTTCCAAGCACGGCCTTGATTTGCTTGGGCAATGGAAGGCTTGTCACACTACCAAGCACATATTTCCTTTGGCCTCTAATAGCTTTCCAACCATGGAAAGCTCGGCCACTGATGACTTACCATGCTTTCCCCAAGCAAATTTTGCTGGTAGGACTACAGCAGCCTCATGGAGGAAGGAAAAATGCAGGAGGGAGCATGACGTCACGCACCCAGCTTTGGAAAGCCAACCTGTTTTGAAGCCATCACAGTCGGCCCTTTTGCCGTGAGATCCCACAAGAAACGAGACTTGCCAAGATGTTTTTGTTTGGTTCTCGGTAGCGTTTAGTGGGAGAGTGGCAGTTTGGCCGCTTAAAGGAGCGCCCAGCTGATCCGCACGCGGCTTGGTGTCCCCGCCTGCAATTCAGTTCATGGTCTAGTTTTAAAGACGATAGTCTTTCTTGGGGACCTTCGACACAAAAATTTAGGTCTGTCTGTCTATCTGTCTATCTGTAGATTTGTCTGTTTGTCCCTTTTTCACCACATCGGGTACTTGAAATGGCCGATCCCATCCGCAGCACCCACCAATTTAGCTCAACATTCAGCATTCATACTTGTGCAATTGTCAATTAAAAAGGAATTATTGCGCATGTCTGGGGCACCATAACAACACGTATATATTTTGCACGTGCCGCTTTTACTAAAAAGCATACATAAGTAATTTTAAGGACCGTAGCGCTTATCACGCTGCGCTGACCATGCAACGCTTGCATGAAAAGACGAGTGTTTCCGACGCTCTGCTAAAACGAGATGGTGGCGGCTCCTACCCATCGTCTTGCGTTCTACACCTTATCACCTCTGAGACGGGCGCACACACCCATCTCAGAGCCACGCGCTTTGTTTAAAAAAAATGCCATATGGCGCTCATATCTCACGTGTGACGTGACTTGAGGCGCTCGTTCACCCCCGCTGCATGCCCGAGGTACTGTAACGCAGAGCCTCAAGAATACCATTCACCGACTTTCTTGCGCAGAACATCAAATAAACGTTTTGTTCACTTTCTCTACACACAAGACCATCGTCTTTCGACGAGATTTGCAGATTAACATGCAGACACGGGGCCAATTTTTTCTCAGTGCTTGTTCCGCTTCGTTCGCTCCGTGCAAGCGAGAAATTCGGGTGAGCCGTTAAGGGTTCTCGAACCAACGTAAGACATGCACTTACGTCAGATTAGCAAGAGCATTGTGAGCATAGGACGCATGTGTTCCTCACACTTTTGGGACAATTATTTTCATTAAGCATCCTTCCCGGGAGTTGATAATCACCCGGCAGAATTTTGCGTGCGGAATTCGGCCGGCAGGTTTTGTCATTAGGTCGCATGGCTAATGCCGACTTCGTGTAGCAAAACGCGCTTTGCCGGCACGGGCTGCCGTTGTAGTTTTTTTTCGCGAGTAGCGGTCAAATGAGTGCCAGCAATTTACACCGGTGCAGTTATTTGCCGATAGTTTTATTCATTTACGGCGTAACTGGTACACATTAGCACAACCACCACCGAAAGCGCAATGCCGTGACGACACAAGGCGATCTTACCGGCTTTTTGTTTCCACGAGCGGCCGGCCGCAGTTTCCGCGGGGACAAATATTTGCCGGTGTTGTTTATTTATTTATTTATTTAAGTACCCTAAGGGCCCAGGGGGGGGGGGGGGGAATGGGTTGAAAGCCGACACAACGTACAATATTGTAAAGAGAAAGAATCAACACAACAAAAGTGACATTACAATATCATAAAGGCAGCAAAAGTACATAATTGCAAAGTACAGCGTGAAACATATAAATAAAGTGTAAAAGTGAAAGAAAATCTCGTATTTGGAAGGCAGGAACACAAATTTACAGCCTAGAAAAGATGAGCATGATGAAGACAAGTTACAGGGTACTTTGAATAGCTAGAAAAGCGAGGAGTGCGGTTTGAAAAGAAGAGGTGTCTGTTTGGTCTACTAGGCTACTAGGTAAAGAATTCCATTTATTGATTGCCAGAACAAGGGGTGAGTTCTGATATTTGTTTGTTCGGGCAAAAATTGGACAAACTTTGTGAGCGTGGTCAGCGCGTGCGGACGTATAGGGTGCCGGGAGTATAAATTTGCGAGCGAATGGTGTTGGATGATGGTACAGGGTGTGAAAAAAAGTTAATCTTGACAACTGCCTGCGTTGGGTGAGAGGGGGGAGATTAAGTTCGTCCTTCAAGGCAGATACACTCTGGTATCTTAAGTACGATGACAGAATGAAGCGCGCAGCCTTGTTCTGTACGGATTCAAGCATGTTAGTCAGACACATCTGATGTGGATGCCAGATGATTTGCGCGTATTCTAGTGAAGAGCGGATAATAGCATTATACGCGTAAAGTCGGGTCTGTGAAGTTATTCATGCTATACACAGCTTTGAAACCATCATGTGACTACTACGAACCAGTAGTAGTAATTCGCTTTTGCGAATTAGTACTACTGGTTCGTAAAAAAATACGTAAAAATACGTAAAATACGTAAATACGTAAAATACGTAAAAAAGTGCCGACAGAGCGTGTTTTGCACACGAAGCCGCAGAAACAACCATACCTGCAAGAAGGCAAAACCATGCAGTAATGCTTTCGCTCTTCAACTTTTCGCAATAATCTTGCGCCACATTCCGTGAGATGCGTCTACATAAGATCATTGACAACAAAAACTTTTTTAGCTTCGAAGGAACACTTCCATTCGACGCCAAAGTCCAGAAACGTGTGCACAGCGTTCACGGTAGTGCTTCTGAGCTACGATCGATGAAGCACTCTTCAAACCAAAACGGAACCGAATTATAACCTACCATGAGCGCTATCGTTCTCGTGGTGGGTTGACTTGGTGGGCTTCATTCACGTTGCGCAACGCTCCCTCCTGTATTTTTCCTGCCTCCATGGGTAGCGTACTTCAGCGGCTAAAATATGGCCTCAACTCAGCTAGCACACTAGGATTGGCCCAGATTGGCCTTCAGCCATACTTTCTTAATATACACTAGAGGTACAGTCAAAGCGTATAGGCGCTAGTTTCTAAGGGAGCTGCAACGCACGGCGCTTTCAGCGAGCATGGGAATGATGGGTAGTGTACAGATTTGTCTATTCTTCCTGGCCGGCTTCTGGCTCCGTGTGTGTTGGTGTGGCGTGGAGCTGTTTTCTCACGAAACAAAAACCAACATGAGTTCAGCGGTTGCGCTTCACCACCTTACTGTTTTAGGCTTGCCATTTCGAATTGAATCACAAAGTTCAAAAGGGTTCAATTTTGCCTTTAAAACAAAACCGTAATCAGCAATAAACGAAGCCGCAAGTACGATTCACCGCCCTAAAATACGAAGACGAGGCAAATGTGGGTACTACTACGGTTCCTAGAACATACTTTTTCTAGAGACCATAGTACTACCCATCATTCCCATGGTCACTGAATGATCGCAGTGCTGGAGTCCCCTATGATTAATTAGAGAAAATTGTATGCCTTCAACAACACGTACTTCTATATGTTTCTGCGAGATGGGGCAACACGCTTCACGTTCGTTGCGTACGTGGGTACTACGGCGTACTGAAAGCCCATTCGTAGCAAACGACACCACGTAACACAAGACGCTTGCGTGATGCCTAGGTATGCACCAGTCCGAAGTATACTAAAACTCTCTATTGTAATTCGAACGCAACGAACGTCTAAGGCTTGTCAGCGCTTTCCCGACCAGGAGACATCGGCAGTATTTTGACGTGTTCGGCAAACTCCTGGGCCACGCCTATAGTTCACTAAAGCCATGCCCCAGGCAGAGGCCACGATGAGCAAGCAGTGATGACGTCGACAATTTTAATGTTGTCATCGCGGTGCCCACGTGTGGTAGGGTCTGGCGGCAACGCCTGGCTGCCTAGCAACAGCTTAATTTGCTTTCTTTTGCTTGGTTCCTTCAGCGCGTTCTTGTGTATCGTGCGTGTTCATTATGCCACTTTGAATGTCGGTGATTTGTCGTGTATTGTTAAGCGTGAATGCGATTGTTTGAAGCTATGGTAATCGCGGAGAAGAAACATGCACGCAGCGTTCGTATTTCTTATCACACAGCATGGCCCAAGCGTGCGTCTGCGGCTGCCTCTTCGCTGCTCGGTCCAGAGTCACTTTCAGAACCACTGCTCAGAAGAGGTTCCAATAGAAAATAATTCCCCACACCGCGAATCAACACAATTCGATATTTCTCAGTGTTTTCATCGTCACTCGTGGGCGCTAATGACGGTGGCTACGACAACTGGGGTGGTGAAGACATGCCTGTACAAGTGTGCGCCGAGCAGACGAAATGTCAGCTGAAGGTCGCGTAACCATTTCGTGTGGCCATGTGATCAGATGCGGTGGGAACACTGGAGGTGACCACATGGCAGCGGTGAAAATTGGCGGGCTTTGCACGCGTTTTAAAGTAGGCTCAGTACTCATCATACTGATCAATATCACACATATTAATTCGTCTCTCTAATGCGTTATTAGTACCGAATGGTTACTAGTGCATCGATAACAACGCATTCACTAAAAAAAACGCAGCATGCTTCAAGTTCATGTCACTGCTCCTTTAGAAGAAAGGTGTCAACCGACAGTCCCAACATTGCCCAGGCCACTGTTTAGTAACAGTAGGCCAAAGAAAAAAGTTTCTGTGGCACGCGAGACTTTACCTTAGCCGGCCATTATCTAAACTAAAAAGACTGCCACCGAAACACAGTAAATGCCATTCTTTTAAGAAAACAAACACGACACCACTTGCATAGCGCAGTGAACCCTGGAAGTTTCTCTGCTACGTTCTCTCTTCTCCCATTTTTTTTTCATCTCCTCTCTGTTTTGCTGTTCTTACTCTTCATATTTCCGCAAAAAATAATATAAATGTGAGAGCGAACAACATGTACCCTCAGTCCTGACGACACACACACACACACACACACACACACACACACACACACACACACACACACACACACACACACACACACACACACACACACACACACACACACACACACACACACATATATATATATATATATATATATATATATATATATATATATATATGTATATATACATACAAAGAAGCGTAATTCACACACAACGACCGTTTCAGCACAGTTAAGTCCGACGTTTCGTCTGGGCGAAGGCCGGTCTTACAGCCGAAACGTTTGTTGTATGTGAATTACGTTCCTTTCTACACTATCAGAGCCAGTGCGATACTTCTTATAGCCCATATATATATATATATATATATATATATATATATATATATATATATATATATATATATATATATATATATATATATATATGAGATCGAGCCGACAATAATGCCAAAGAATGTATAGTGGAAGTTTTTAGAACCAATAAGATGAGTAAATAAGTAAATAAGAAGAAAGAAAAGTGGATGAACAAATAGCTTGCCGTGAGCACCCTATACATTCCTTGGCATTATTGTCTGTTAGATCTCATTATTATTGTGACAAAACACGAAAAAAACCAGCCCCTAGGTATATGCTTCTTTTACATATATATATATATATATATATATATATATATATATATATATATATATATATATATATATATATATATATATATATATATATATATATATATATATATATATTTGTGACATTAAGCCATCGATCATTCTATGCAAAGGAGATGTACATTTACCACGGCGCACAACACTGGTGTTTTCATTAGTGGTCAGGGTGACCACATGTACTGCACCACTACAGCCAATCATCAGAGAGTCCGCTGACCCTAACGAGGTGGCCCAGCATGGCGCCGTGCTTTTCACTCTGGCTCGTGGCCATGGTTCCTGCAAAAATAAATCAGATAAATTTCTGTAATCTACCATACCAGTTAAGCGTTAAATTTTTGTAGGGTTGTACGTGGGCCTCCACATCTCCCGGGGAATACCAGCAGCACCACATCAAGCAGAAAAAACCAACACAAAAAAAGTAGCAGGAAGGATGCTGGACTGACCTTATTTCGATTATTAGAAAACAAGAACCCTTATGAGCATGCTCCCAGACAGAAAAGCTCTCATCACTACATGCTAAGGTCATTGTCAGAAGACGGAGCTTTTTGTTACACAGAAACACAGATGGTGTGCTCATACATCAGGACCAAGTGTGTACATCATAATGACTTCAATAATTTCGAGCTGCTTCTGAGTATCAGCCCTTCCAATCATTAAAGCATTGCTCAATAGAGGGTCGCAACCACACGCCTTGCAATGAATCTGTAGATTTCCACCCGTGCGCGTAGAATTAAATAGGTGTGCTAGAGACTCCTATCATTGATATACTTTCCCAATTACCATATATTTTCTTTATACAGGTCAAAGGAACTCTGTAAGCAATGCGCGTCTCACTCCTGCTGAATCTGTTGGCATGCACAATTTTGCACTTAGATGTACTAACCTCATGCTTCAGAATGTGTTTAGATATGTTATCCAAAATGCAGGACGCAGCGAAAACAAGCTTCACTGCGTTTTTTGCCGCCAACTGTGTGTTGGGCCATGTATGTATGGCATAAGAACCACCTGCTTTCGCTCTTCAGACTACGTTGTCTGTAAAGCTGTTTATTTTTCTTGTGCAGGGATTCCTCCACGGTCTCAATTGTAACCTCAGAGTAACCTGCATTCAACAGCCTCTCAAGCTGCTGATGAAAACTGCTCAGCATTTGATGCGTGTAATTCTTTTCCAGTGCATGCACTGGAAAAGCAAAGCTTCTCAGTAGCTCTCTTCACAAGCCCCATTTGCGTCTGAGGAATATTACGGGAAAAGTGTCTTTTTAGTTATGTAGGCCTTCATACATCCAGCAGATATAATGTTGGACAAAAAAGTGAGTGATTAATCTAAAACCTGAAGGAATCATCAAGTGGCTCCTCATGAGTAAAAAGCAGATGAAGGAAGCAGGAATCAACCACCTGCACTTTCTCCCGAACAGCACTGGTGAGACAGTCATTTGGTCTAATATTTAGAAGACTAAGAACGTCACCGGCGTGTCTGAAGATATACACACATATTTACTCACTGTACACACAGGACTGTGCTAGATAAAGTTCACATAAAATGAATGCAACCAAAATACCCACTGTACACACTGGTTTGCTGCAAAAACAATGTACCGTCAAAACCAACAAATGTAGCCTGAAGATAGAACATTCAAAGTTTCATGAAGCTGTCTGCAAAAGGGCAATCTCCCCATCGCATACCTTAAGTTCGTCAATTGCCAAAAACAGTTCTTGATGTCGAACGAAGCTCATCTATGCCAACTGACATAAAGGAGCTTTATTTCTTTTGCTTAATCTGGTGCTGCTGGTATTCCGACCAATATTATGTACCAACTTGCCCAAGAGGCCATCCTGAATTGCCCCTACATCTTTGACCTCCTCAGCACAAGTTTCCGCAACTTCGTAACTAATTCGTGATATTGTTGGATGACATGATTGTGGTGGTGAAGAAGATGGCAGGGACTATTCAAAGACCGAGCGCTTCAATGGGTGCACTTGTGCGCAGGAAGGAAAGACGTCGCAAACGTATATTGGCAATCGCAGCTGCCGGCATGCAATATTTTCGTCAGTGGCAAGGTGCATCGGCATTTATACACGTCACATAGTAGTTGCTGCAGCGTTTATTCGAAAATAGAACTGTACTGTTCGTGTTGCACACTCAAGGTTATCAGAACAGTGTGAAACAGTAGAGAATGCTGAACATTTGCGCGGTGCGTGCAAGGCAGTGGTTACACGTGTGAAGACTTGTTGTCATGAAAATGAAACAAAAACTCCAGATAGCTTCGACCTGCACTCTTAAAGGACCCGTAAAGCTCGTCGAATATATTTTAAAATCATTTCAATTAAACTCGCGTTGTGTGCAGAATGCCGCCGCGATTCTGCACGTGGCAGCGCTACGAGCCGTCGGCGCGGCACAAATTCCAAGAAACAATCCCTCCTCCTTTCAGGCTTCCGCGTGACGCACCGTGCCACATCTTAGGCGCTCCGAGCCAACTATGCTAAAGATGCGAGTGTCTATTTGTCGTACAGAATTTTACCTAGGAAGAGGGTTTTCTGGGGATTTTTCGATCTAGGGATTTTCGATGGGGGCGCCATGACGTCACAGTAGAGCTATGTGGAACGCCGCTTCTCCGGTCCAGAAAACCGGGTGAGGCCTGCCACTGGCCTGATTCTCATGCTCAAGGGCCGCAGAAGTTAGACGTCTTTTTTTTCATGCAACCACAATCACCATTCCCAAGCTAGCGCCCTAATTGAACGTTCAGGAAGTACCATTCATAGTGCTTTGTTTCCACAAGTCGTACAACTTCGTGTAGACAACGCAGTACACGAACAGGTGCCTCGTAACCATTTCGTCAACGTCATGGTGACTTCGCTTGCTCGATCGACAGACAATGTAGTAAACCGGTGCTCTTTAGCGATTTCATGAACATCATGGGGACTGCTCGATCGACAGACGTCGCAGGCTGCAATGCGCTGCTTTGCAACAACAGGTAAGCAGTCGTCTCAATTATTTGTAGCGGAGCTTTCCTCTGTCGGTCGCTATCCCATACGTAATAGCGAAAAATACCTGTACAGTACATATCAGACAGCGTGACAATAAACAGCTATGCTGGCGGGTTTCGAGAAGACTTTCGCAGAGGCTTCCAATATAGATAATCATAAAAGTGCTCAATTCTTTGGCACCTGTTAGAGCATCCTGAAAAGTTGTGTAACTTGCTCAGAGTCATCCAATTATTACGCTAACATGCTGGAATGGCAGAATAAAATTGTGTTTCGCGTTGGACATTTCAGATTAAGACAGTAACACTGGTGTAACTGTAATGACCCCAAATGCTTACGTAGAAACATGCATTCGCCCGCTTATGTGGAACTGAACTGCGATTAGTTCTTATCGAAAAAAAAAAAAACATTTCCTCGAGCGTGTTAAGAGGTATTGCACGAACACCTTTGGTCTCCGTAGCACACGTACAAGGCGGTGAGGCCGGACTTGTGAATGTCAGTTCAACAAATTGGTATTCGTTTTTTTACCGCGTGCTTCTCCGCAGTGCATAAACACGGAGGTGAAGCCAAACGTTTAAGTGCCAGTGTTTTTTCTGTGCTTCTTCGCAGCGCACGTGCATGGCAGCATAGCTGCACTTGATCATGCATTGCATTGTTTCCATTATTTGCAAGCACAGAGATGAGCCTTCCAAGTTCAAATCAGCACGTATTTTCCTTTTCGTTTATCCAATGACTTATTTTTTTATTTATGTGCACGTATTTGTCAAGCAATTGCCACCAAAATTCCAAGCTCTGATATTATGGAAAGACATGTCATCATTTGGTGACTTCTGCATACTGCTGCACCAGGGAATGAACATGTCAGCTGCTTATCATGCTGATACATACTGGGCGACAGAACGGCCATGGGATGAGTTTGCAAGCAACTATTTAGTCGAGCTGACATCCCAAAGCCCAGAGACGGGTCATGCATTGTGGCACCACTGCAGACTAACACGTACCCAAATTTAACAACACACTCCAAGCTACATTCCGCAGTATACTGAGACAAGCGCCCCTGGAGCTTAGCGGTACGAACTCTAACTCATATGTGCGAGTATTTTAGGAGCGAAGCTCCTTAAGTCGTGGGCTGTGCGACCCCTGTATGTAGCCACCTCTCGTTCAGTTCTAAGTATTACGCTAGCCACCGCCTGATCTAAAGGGTACAGCCATATCCATCCGTCCATCCATCCATCCATCCGTCCGTCCGTCCATCCATCCATCCATCCATCCATCCATCCATCCATCCATCCATCCATCCATCCATCCATCCATCCATCCATCCATCCATCCGTCCGTCCGTCCGTCCGTCCGTCCGTCCGTCCATCCGTCCATCCGTCCATCCATCCGTCCATCCGTCCGTCCGTCCGTCCGTCCGTCCATCCATCCGTCCGTCCGTCCGTCCGTCCATCCGTCCGTCCGTCCGTCCAAAAGATGCAAGATGTTATAAACTAGACGGCGGTACGTGTAGTTGATTATGAAAGATGCGAGGTGTTATAAAATAGGAATGATGCCACATATGGCGCGTGTCATCGTTCGATATAGTGCGGCGACGTACGCTAGGGGGAGCGTTGCAATAAAATCGAGTGGGCAAAATGTACGGAGGATTCATGGTTTACCAGGTTTACCTCCGGAGCTTCGCCCACTCATCATCATTCACTTCGTGGATATGGCGGCATTTTTTTTTTCATGTCCCTGTGAGGGGAACGCAATACGGGGTATGCACTGCACCTCGATCCGCGAGGTGGTGAAAGTATCGCCGAACAGCGACGCCACTTTGGCGATCTGGCCATTTTCGAGCGCAGTACTGGTCTAGGCTACATTCTGTGTGCGCTCTGTCTTCACTAAGTCCGCGCGTCATAAGAGAAGTGTCAAAGGTCTCTACTGTGCAAGCCGTCCTATTTAGTTTACACACAAGAGTGTTTTGTGCACGGTGTGTATTTCTTACGTGGAAAGTCTTCAAACAAGTTTATTTGCGTGTGTGAAGAGCTGGTACGTGCCATGGTTGCACGCGAGCCAGCAGCGACAGTGGTGAACTTTGCCGTAATTGGTTGTAACAGCCACGCCAAAATGAAGCCAGGTGATAAGAATATTGCCTCGGTTCGGTAGGCTTCTTTTTTGCACAAAAGGGTCAGAATCATGCCAAAAGACCACAGAGGTAACAGCATGACGAAGGATGTAGTGGTTTCACCGCATGAACCACCGAGACATCCTGCCTTCCCCTAACCGTGTTTACCAGATTCACCGGGGCTCGAACAACAAAAGAAACGTGATTGGAAATGAACGGAAAGTCTGCTTACCTTTCCGACAACAGCGATCGTGTTGTACGGCAAAACTCTCACGCCTGCACTAAAAAGCTGCGATCACTCGGCTACACAAGATCTGGAGAACACTAAGCTCTATAAACGTCCCCTCTTGTCTTGCTACAGCCCAACAAGCAAGCTTGTTGGGACAACTCCCTTTGCTAACATCTGTGGCATCCCCTCCTGGTCCGTTAAAGCTGAAGCCTGCAAGAGACACTAGCAAGCTGTTGCTTCTCAAGTCTTGTTTCCTTTCAGCTTGAATCTGCTTCTTCAATATAATCTACTCGGTAAACCACTTGAAGTAAACTGCTGTGCTAAATTAAGAATATAGTATCTTAGCCAACATAGCAAAACTGCAACCAAAAAGCAAATGGAACACTGTGCAGCGAGAATTCCGTGAGGGAACCTCGGTACTCATTCCTGCTAATTAGATGGCAGTGCACATTCGTGGCAGGTCATGTTCATGCTCTAATAGTGAAAAGAATTTATTTATTAGTCAGGGACACTCCACAAACAAGCAGAAACGCATTCACGTGAGCAGTTACCCTTAGTGCCAAAATATATGAAGCTATTTGTGTTCTAAAACACATTTATTTACATGGCAGAGTTATTTCAAGCAAGATTTAAAGTTTTACTTCTTAGTTTATTTAGAACAATATTGAAACTTGTCAAAAAACATGGCTAAAGGCAAATATTGCTGAACTGCGCAGTTCCACTTACGCAGCAGTAGCAGCAGACAGACTGCATTTACAACCTTAACATCATACATGAAAATCAATTACTGCACTTGTTTTACACAGATGAAGTACTGAGTAATTTGGATGATCATCCTAGGCCGATTCATAAAAATTAAGACGAAAGCGAGGGGGCTCCCAGTTTGAAGTAACCATTGTTGATGTCGACGTGTTAAAAGTATTTGTAGTTTTCCCTCATTGAAGTCATAAAGCTGTGCCAAGATTAGGATGTCAGTTTTAATTAAAGCGGCCCAGCAACACGTTTTGAGCATAGTCAGATAACGTTGCACATTAGTAGTAAAGGCTCCCGAGAACCTGTGAGCCAAATATTATAGCACAGCACACGGCCTGCAATTCACAATAATTGGCCAAAGTCAGCTAAAGAGGGCTTTCTTTTCTTTCGGCAAATGGTGGAGGAAGCTCAAAAATTGCTCGTAGAAGGCCATCTGCCAGCCTTTGACCGACTTGAACATGGCGCATTCAGACGTTACAGGGATCGACGTGGGAGGCCGCGACTTTTCCACGCACGCAAGCACGATCAAACTAAATAGTTGTGTATTCGAATAAAAAAAATGCTCAAGGTCACCAGCCACACGTGGTGTATTTTTTGCCCCTGCGATAACCCCTGCTAAGCTTCCAGGACTTTCGTCGGGACAAGAAAAGAAAGTATGTGATCACAGCGTGCGACAAACCTTTGCAACTCCACTCGTACTCGACGGATTCTTAAAACTTTTGCGGCGTTGAATTTGTGACGCAATAAGCTATTTTACTGAACCCACTCTATGGTGAGTTGAAAAATTGTTTCAGGGCCCCTTTAAAGTTTGAATGAATGAGGCTTTATTGTACTTTGTGCCATGCCTTTGTCACGGACGGCCATTTTTGGCGACCCCGCATCACGGCAATTAACAGGCGCCGTACTCCCCAACTGACCATGGGAACGGCGGGCGCATGAAAGAGAGCCGAGAAGTGCAGAATGGGGTGCTCTTCTTCGAACGTCACCGCCGACGTTTGATCTTTTTGTAACTGCGGTGGCGTCTGCAAGGTCGTGGAAGGCCGCGATGCACCCCGAACAAGGATTAGACTACGGGACGCACCGGATGAGAGCCAAACAGTCTGACCATTTCCCACGGGGGAAACCGTGGGAAAACCTCTGGTGGCCAAGTCGTATGACAACATCCCAACAGGCTGTCACTCTCGCTGGTTGAGGGCCCTCTCCCAATTAAAAAGGGGTGGGGTCAATATATTTTTGGGGCGGAGTTTCCATCAATTAAACGCGCATGACTGGACCCACGTAGAGGTCTCTTGTCCCCATGGAAGAGAGCGATGAGACACGAGGGGGATTTAAGCGAAGGATTTTGCCCTGCTAGGCAGACTAGTCGCTGACCAACATGGTGTAGAAACAGATCAACAAGCATCTCTTCTAGAAGTTTTTAGTGTGGTTCTGTATCAGCTGGCCATCTAAACTTAGCCATCCGTCTAGTTGTGACGCGATATTAACGTCTGCAACGTAGACATCGGGACTTCGCCTCGAGTTAGCTCAACCTGCCCGAAGTCACCTGCAAGCACTAGCCTTCCGGAGCCACCAGCGTTGCAACACCGCCGACATCGCAGTCGAGCCAGAACTCTCTTTGACTTCTCGCATCCGATCGTCGGGGATGCAACGCTGCTGGTCATCACACGTATGCCTTCACCTGTTTTTATATCTTCGAACTTTCTCCTCCATAGTTCTATTGTTGTTAGTTTGTGTAGTTTGTAATAGTTCTCTCTCGTAAGCTGATTTATTGTTTTTTATATATTTTTTGTGGCATCATGTGTTGCTGTATTTTGTTAGTTGTATTGAAGTGTTGTACTAGATCTCGTGTGCTGCAATATCACTAGAGTAAAGTTCGTTTTGTTTTTTCACGTCTCTGATCTCTTAACTGTCTCTGCTTGCGTACGGAACGAACTAACCTGCTGTCATTCTTGTCGCCGACTTCACGCTGGCGACGCTAGAGTGGCAGCTTGTAACAAAACTGGCGTCCGCAACGTGGACGTTCCGTACAAGAGTAAGACAGTGAGGGGTGAACGAGAACCGTGCGGACAGCGTGGTGATAGAGCCGCACAGTTGAAGCGGTTGCATCCTGCATATGATTGCGCTGTTTTTATAGTGGCATTATAGTGACAGTTGCAGTATGGAGTGTATGGATTTTGATAAGTGGATCACGCACGATAAACAGTTAGGCCTCGAGGGCGCCGAACTGAGACAATGGGTTAAGGAGCAGCAGGAACAGGCGAAGGCGTTAGCCAGAAAAGAGCGGGCACTGGCCCGGGAAGAAAAGGAGAGAGAGCGCGAAGAAAGGGAGAAAGAATGAGCAAGGGAAGCCGCAAGGGAAGCGAAAGAACAGGAAGTGCAGTTACTGCAATTAAAGATTCGCCTCAATGAGAGTAACAGGGTGAGCCGATCCAGCAGTGAGCACGGCGATGCCTGGGGGAGCCGAGTTTGAGGATACACACAGATAGACTGCTTGTCACCTTTGACGAAGAAAGGGACGACTTAGATGCGTTTATACGCCAGTTTGAGAGCATCGCAAGAGGGCAAAAGTGGCCCGAAAGCCAATGGGCGACGGCACTTTCAACATGTCTTACAGGAGAGGCGCTAAGTGTTTATGGCAGGCTACCACCTACAGATGCAGCGGACTACACCAAGGTTAAAACCGCCTTCCTGAAGCGTTTGCGCTTCACGGCGGATGGGTTCCGAGCCAAGTTTAATAAGGAGAGGCCAGTAGGGGGTGAAACAGCAACACAGTACGCGGCTCGCTTAAGACATTACTTCGATAGATGGGTTGAGCTGTCCAAAACCGAGACAGAATTCGAGTCCGTCCGGGCATTGTTGATTAGAGAGAGGTTTTTGCATGAATGTGGTCGGAACCTGGCATTATATTTGAAAGAAAGGAGGGCGGAATCCCTGGGAGACATGGTTGAGCTGGCAGACCAGTTTTTGGAAGCTCGAGGTGGAGCAAGCCTAGCGAAAACAAAGAAATATAGTCCCATAATGGACGAGAAGGGGAAGTACGAGAAAGGAGGCAACAGCCACGCACCACTACCATGGTGCTATATTTGCAATCAAGAGAATCACCCGCCGCACTTGTGTCGCAACAGACCTGCCGCTAATGCAGCCATCGTCTGCTTCAAGTGTGGGAAAAAAGGACATAGGGCAAACAACTGCCGGTCAGGAGCAAATAACTCACTCCAGGCGTCCTGCCTCTACGCACCAAGGGAAACGCGTGAGGATCCCATATGCGACGGGTATATCGAGTTTAGGAATGGCGAAAAAGTCCCCGTCGTCAACGCCGTAAGGGTGACACCACCGAAAAATCTGGCCGAGAACCTACCAGTGGCCACAGGGACCCTCCTAGGCACAGACATATCAGTGTTGCAGGATACGGGGTGCAACACAGTAATCGTGCGGACGAAGTTGGGGAAGGAAGACGAGCTGACAGGTACAAGCAGACTCGTCTTCTTCGTTGACGGAACAGCGAGGATGCTGCCCGAAGCACGGATTGAGGTTGACACCCCCTACTTTACTGGCAATCTGACAACATTATGCCTGCAAGATGCACTGTATGATCTCATTCTGGGCGATATCGGTGGCGTAAGACCTCCTAATGATCCCAGAAAGGAGACTGAAAAACCTGTCTCGACAATGGAGTTAAGGGAATAGCCTGTAGCAGCAGCTATCACCCGTTCCCAAGCACATACACAGCTGGAAAAATTTGACAAGCTTCGTACGCCTGGGACCACGGCGGGATTGCCGGGAGATAAGTATGTCTGCGAGCAGAGGGGAGATGCGACACTCAAACAGTGTTTTGAGAAAATCGGCAGGAAGCAAACATGCCGAAATGAGAAGGGAAGCGTCGAGTATAAACAAGAACAGGCGCTGCTGTACCGACAGTACACAGAGGCCAACGGACGACTTATACACCAATTAGTCGTTCTGCACTGCCACCGAGAAGCTGTTCTTAAAACAGCACACGATGGTATTATGGCAGGACACTTGGGCACGCAGAAAACCAAGGACCGGATCTCGGAGGAGTTCTTTTGGCCAGGCATCACAGCTGACGTAAAAAGGTTCGTCGCCTCATGTGACATTTGTCAGCGCACTGTACCAAAGGGCCGTGTACCACATGTTCCACTGGGGAGGGCACCCATAATCGACACCCCGTTCAAGCGAGTGGCGATCGATATAGTGGGACCGATTCACCCGCCCTCAAAGCATGGAAACCGATACATTTTGACTTTAATGGATTATGCCACCCGATATCCAGACGCAGTGGCGCTCCCGAGTATCGAAACTGAACGAGTGGCCGAAGCCCTGGTCGAGATGTTTTCCCGATTTGGCGTCCCCCGCGAGGTACTGAGCGACCGTGGCATTAACTTCACATTGGACCTGATGAAGGAAGTAGCGCGGCTCCTTTCCTTGCTCCAGCTCCACACCACCCCATATCACCCCATGGCGAATAGTTTGGCGGAAAAATTCAACGGCACCTTGAAATTAAAGTTGAAGCGCATGTGCGCCGAAAAACCGAGAGATTGGGGCACCTACCTGGCACCTCTCCTCTTTGCCTATAGGGAGGTTCCGCAGGCCAGTATGGGGTTTTCACCCTTCGAGCTTCTCTACGGCCACCATGTGAGGGGACCCTTGGTGACACTGAAGGAGCTGTGGACGAACGCCGACTTGACTGAAGAAGCTAATACGACGTACCAGTAAGTCTTCGACCTTCGGAACCGTTTGGAGGAAACGTGCCGCCTGGCACACGAGGAGTTGGAAAAAGCCGGAGCACGGTACACGAAGCTGTACAATCGAAAGGCGAAGAAGCGGAGTTTCAACCCCGGAGACAAGGTACTGATTTTACTTCCCACCGACACGAACGAGCTGCTGCTGCAATGGAAGGGCCCTTTTGAAGTCCGGGAAAAGAAAGGTGAAGCTGACTACGTCATAGACACGGCTGGCGGCAGAAAAATCTTCCACGCCAACTTACTGAAAAGATACGAGGAGAGGGTCAGCCCCTCCACCAGGGTGTGCAACATGACATTTGGTGTTGTGGAATCGAGCGAGGACGAGAATATTCCAACCCCTGACTGGCTGAAAGTAGAAGGGGAAGAAGCCGTGAAGCTCTCCGACAAACTGGATGCTCAGCAGATCGGAGGGCTGCAAAGAATTGTCTAGGAACACGCTCGTATTTTCTCGGATGTCCCGGGAAAAACTGACTAGGTCCACTGCAACCTCGAACTCACTACGAGTAACCCCGTCCACGTGAAACAATACCCTCTTCCCTTTGCAACGCGGGAAGGTGTAGAGAAAGAGGTGAGGGAGACGGAGAAGCTTCGCATCATTGAGAAATCTGAGTCACCTTATAATTCGCCATTCATTTTGGTAAAGAAACCCGACGGTACAAATCGACTGTGTATCGATTTTCGACGCCTGAACAACGTTCTGGTGGCCGACTCCGAACCTATGAAAAGAACTGACGCGGTGTTTGCTACAGTGGGAAGGAACAAGTATTTCTCGAAGCTCGACTTCGTGAAGGGCTATTGGCAGATCCCGCTGACCGAAGCGTCCAAAGCGAAGACGGCCTTCTCGACGACATCGGGGCTACATCAGTTCCGCTTCATGCCATTCGGCATCAAGACAGCGCCTGCTCTATTTGCTAAGTTGATATGGAAGGTTGCGGAAGGTATACCCGATGTGGACCATTACTACGATCATGTACTGGTAGCCACTGAGACATGGGAAGAGCACCTGAGGTCTCTGGGACTGCTTTTTGAGCGCATACAGAGGGCTAGGCTTACAGTGCGCCCCAGTAAATGCGAACTTGGTGTGGAAGAAATCGACTTCTTGGGACACCGAGTTGGCAGGGGCAGATTGCAACTACTGGGGAAAACACTCGACAAGATCTAAGCTGCACCACGTCCTTCAACCAAGCGACAAGTGCGCGCCTTCCTCGGTTTGACCTGGTACTATTGGAATTTATCCCGAATTACGCAGAAGTCAGCGCTCCCCTAACAGATTTAACCCGGAAGGGTGAAGCTAACTCGGCGAAATGGACAGCAGCCCACGAGGATGCTTTTCGAAGTCTCAAACAACATGTCTCTACGGAGCCGATACTACGGCTATCAAATTTGCACCAACCATTCGTACTTCGAACGGACTCATCGGACACAAGTCTCGGAGCCGTGCTCATGCAGGCCCACGAAGGCAAGCTCCACCCCACAGCTTATGTCAGCCAAAAGCTGCTTCCACGGGAGGCTTCCTATAGTACCATCGAACGCGAATGTCTCGCGTTGGTATGGGGAATTCAGAAATTCTCCATGTACCTATATGGAGTACAATTTTGTGTCCAGACAGACCACCAGCCTCTGAGTTATATCCAACAGGCAAAACAGCTGAACGCTCGAGTACTTCGATGGAGTTTACTACTCCAAGAGTACCAGTTCATCATTACGCATATTAAGGGCAGCGAAAACGTGGGAGCCGATTACTTGAGCCGGATATAGTTCTTGAGGTGTGGGGAGCATGTTATTTTTTTCCCTTTCGTCGTTGGTTTTCTGTTTGTATGCGCATATTTCTTTGTACAAGAAGTGTATTTGGAGTTATTTTCCTTTTGCTTGGTGCATTGGTTGTTTTTACATGTTGTAATGCACATTGAAGGATTTCACTACAGTAGAGGAGTGCACCTGTTCCGTTTTGTTTCGTAGTATACATTCGTGCATTGTATTTTGTATTTATGGCTGCCGTACACGGCTATTTCTTTTTCTTGTTTGCATGGCGCATTGATATTGTTGCGTGTAACTGAAGCTCGTACTCTGACAATTGTTTTTCTCCTTTTGTTGTTACTTTGATGCACGCTGCCTATTTATGTTGTGTATGAGAGGGACAGTCCTCATGTCTCCCTTGTGGGGGGTGTTTAGTTCCTTGTTGTCGAAAAATTCTCCTCCGTGTGAAGCAAATGTTATGAATAACATTTTGAAAGTAGGGGGCAATGTAGCGGATGGCCATCTTTGGCGACCCCGCGTCACGGCAATTAACGGGCGCCGTACTCCCCCACTGACCGTGGGAACGGCGGGCGCATTAAATAGAGCCGAGAAGTGCAGAATGGGTGCTCTTCTTCGAGCGTCGCCACCGACGTATGATCCTTTTGTAACTGCGGCGGCGTCTGCAATGTCGTGGAAGGCCGCGATGTACCCCGAACAAGGATTAAACTACGGGACGCACCGGCTGAGAGCCAAACAGTCTGACCGTTTCCCACGGGGAAAACCGTGGGAAAGCCTCTGGAGGCCAAGTCGTATGACAACATCCCAACAGGCTGTCACTCTCGCTAGTTGAGGGCCCTCTCCCAATTAAAAAGGGGTGGGGTCAATATATTTTTGGGGCGGAGTTTCCATCAATTAAACGCACATGATTGGACCCATGTAGAGGTCTCTTGTCCCCAAGGAAGAGAGCGAGGAGACACGAGGGGGATTAAAGCGCAGGATTTTGCCCTGCTAGGCAGACTAGTCGCTAACCAACATGGTGTAGAAACAGATCAACAAGCATCTCTTCTAGAAGTTTTTAGTGTGGCTCTGTATCGGCTGGCCACCTAAACTTAGCCATCCGTCTAGTTGTGATGCGATATTAACGTCTGCAACGTAGACATCGGGACTTCGCCTCGAGTTAGCTCAACCTGCCAGAAGTCACCCGCAAGCACTAGCCTCTCGGAGCCACCAGCGTTGCAACACCGCCGACATCACAGTCGTGCCAGAACTCTCTTCGACTTCTCGCATCCGATCGTCGGGGACGCAACGCTGCCGGTCATCACACGTATGCCTTCACCTGTTTATATCTTTGAACTTTCTCCTCCGTAGTTCTATTGTTGTTAGATTGTGTAGTTTGTAAGTTTTCTCTCGTAAACTGATTTATTGTTTTTTATATATTTTTAGTTGTATCAAGTGTTGATGTATTTTGTTAGTTGTAGTGAAGTGTTGTACTAGATCCCGTGTGCTGCAATATCACTAGAGTAAAGTTTGTTTTGTTTTCGCACTTCTCTGATCTCTTCACTGTCTCTGCTTGCGTACGGAACGAACTAACCTGCTGTCATTCCCGTCGCCGACTTCGTGCTGGCGACGCTAGAGTGGCAGGTTGTAACAGCCATATTTCAGTGACATAGAGAGCATACAGGAAGAACCGAAACAAAAAGCATGCTAGGTGAACTGAAATGATGTGGGTGGTGCGGCATCAGGCACAGTCTCCCGCCAAAGCTTGTTTACAGATGCCAGATGGGCACCTATTTCACAATATTCCTCATGAAATAAAGCTATTTGAATGTTTGTGCATTTCTTGCAATGTTTAAATACCACTGGCGTAAGCAGCCATCACCAACTAGAAAACAGCCCTAGAACACAGTAAGAAAAGTGAATGACGATAGCCTTCGTCGTGGAAACTGCAAATTTGTCTGTCATTGATGTCTGATATACTCGCAGAGCAGGTGAATTGTAACAATGGGCTTGAGCAGCCACTAAATTCATTGTACTGGTAATGAGTTCCCGAGGTGTCATGACCCGATAGAGGCACTTGTGCTTACTTTGTAACCATATTTACGTGTGTTTGAGATTACAATAACCAGTAATAAATGGTTTGTATAACAAGCTCAACATACTGTCTCAATATCTTTTAATAGGAAAACCAATGCAAATTTTCAGATTGTAATTTTATTGTCATTTCAGGATCAATATGGCCAGATGACTAAAGTGCGTGCCACATCTGAATGGAAATAGAATGTTCAAAAATTTATTGCGAAATGTAAAAGGCAGATATTGGCATTCTCTTTGACCCGTCAGCTGTCCAACATCTGCAAGGTGTAAAAGTGAACACAATGTCATGTAAACAGGGCCGTGTGCATGCACTGAAAGAAGTTCATTCGGCTGTTGCAGAAAGGACCAAAAACATTTTGATTCGCATTCTCAAACAACAGAAATGAAGGCCAAAGGTCAGCTCCACCAATTTAAGCAAGTTTTTAAGAGGCTGCATATGAGCATTCAGTCTGTTTTACTCGATCATATTTACTTATTTCTTTGTTCTATTTTTGTGAGCATTTACCTGCCATGTAGTCATAATCTGAGCAGATTGCACTACTTTGGTTTTCTAGCACTATCAAAGTAGGAAGAACCAGGCGAGTAACTAGTGAGGGCAGGGCTATAGCTGGTCCACGTTTCTCTACACAAAAATTGACAAATAGCCTAGTTGGAACCTTGTATGTGTACTTGTATTAGTAGCCCCAAAAGACTCTACAATAACCTTTCAAAAGGCTACCCTTCGCTGTGATAGTCTGCTGCATGTTCCACGGAGGCCTCTTCAATTTGGTTACAGCTGAGCGGAGCTTTTTTTGGCGGAAAGTTCTGCAAAGTGGATATGTGCCAAGCAGCTCTCAGCGTAGCTTCGCATAAAGTAAGGTTGAGAAAGGGAAGCAAGGGTGAGGAAGACCTTGGGAGCAATTGAGATCATAAAGCATAGCATAGTCTACCGTACTATAGGGGCGAGAAGTTATGGAGTAACCCCCCCCCCCCCTAATGGATGCATCTCGCTTGCTTACTTGGCGGGACAGTGCCCGAACACTCTTCATAAATTTACCATTTGCAGAAATCTGCAAGGCGGCTTTCCTGCAAGGTTGTTTTCTAGCCAAAAGGAAAAAAAAGCTCTCGTGCCCAGACTGCTTGTCTTAGTTACATACGCAAGAAATGACCTTTCCCCCCCACAATTACTGAGAGTGGGGTAAGGCAACACAATGACTGAGAAAAGCAGTCTGAAAAGGAGACCTTTCGATTGGAAAACATCTTTGCAGAAAAGCCAGCTTGGAGATTTACGCAAACGGTCAATTTGGCTATCAGTGCTTTACAAAAATATCACGTGGAGGCCCTGATGGTAATTTCTACGAATACTTTCTAAAGAAAGGAGTTCTTACTTACAAAATAATAATCTTGAATACAAAAAAGCAAAGTTGTTTACAGGCATTATCTGTTTATAGAAATAGTACAGAGAGTGCACATTGCGCATAATTGCTGCTAGAAAATACTATCCCCCAAGAAGTTTCTTTCAGAAAATGTCAGAATTCCCTGAAAATTACACTCTTACAGGTTCGCCTCAGTTAAGGAACGGCGTGGCGTAGCATAAGTAAGCATCTATAACTGTGTACACGCATAACTGATTTTGCATAGATATTATCGAAGCATTTTAAAAATACATTTTTGTTAAAGTGCGAAAACGTTGAAGACGGAAGACAGAATGGACACAAACGAGTGGTGTAGGTGTCCTTTATATAGGTGTCCCCCAGCACTCGTTTGTAAAATTTCTGTTTTTTGTCTTTGTCATTTTCGCGATGTAATTGAAAATGCATTCGTACCAACTAGCTAAACTTTCAATACTTTTGCAATATATTTTTGACCATAATTTTCCTTAAGAATTAGAAATAAATGGCACCTCCTTGCCTCCGCTTTCGGCAAGATTCTCTTTTAAATGGGAATACATGCGGCTCCATTGAAAGCAATTAAGGTTGAGATGGGGGCAAGCAACTTGAATTTGGGAGTGAATATGAATCTATAATTTTCAGGAAGATATGAAAGTGTACACCATGGGCCAGCTTATGCTAGTGTAAAGAGGTTTATTGGGCGAATGAAACGGGCAGTTGGAATATTCGAGATAGCGACCGGACGAGGAAGATGGAGGAGCTCGAGCACCGATCTCGTGGTGCCTTACTCTGCGATGATGCTTGCTGTTGCCTTTTGTTGTCATCATTCCTTCATTATAATTGCCCCCGTCGAGAAAGATCAAGCCATCCTGGCGATCTAACAGGTGGAAACGAGCGGGTCGAAGTACGGCTTCAAGTGGTCCACGTGAACAATATCGTGTCCACGCCTGCGATGGTCACCGAGTGGCGTAAGCGGTTCAATGTCGTAATTGACGGGCGATGTGCGCTCTACCACGCGGTATGGACCATGGTAATTTGAAAGTAGCTTGGTAGACAAACCAGGTGCACACGGTGGTACATACAGCGGTACATACAGTACAGTGCTACATACAAGGGTTCCAGGGGCGAACTTTGCGGCAGGAGGGTGGTCGTCATCGCGGGCTTTTTTCTGGCGTTGCTGGTCAGCCGCAGTAAACTGCTTCGCGAGTTGGCGGCATTCTTCGGCGTGACGGGCGGCTTCAGATACGGTCGTGCATTCAGATACATCTGGTGCGCATGGCAGCAAAGTGTCAATTTTGTGCGATGGTTGACGTCTGTATAGAAGGTAGAATGGGGAAAAGCCGGTGGTGACTTGAGTAGCGGTGTTGTACACGTAGGTCGCAAAGGGAAGAACCAGGTCCTAGTTCGTTTGGTCAAATGCCACATGCGTCGCGAGCATGTCACCCAGGGTCCGATTAAACCACTCAGTCAGGCCATTCGTCTGAGGGTGGTAAGCAGTACGCATCCGGTGTACAATATGGAACTGTCGGAGAAGTGCAGGATTACGTCGGATAGAAACACACGGCCCCGGTCACTGAGGAGCTCGCGAGGAGGGCCGTGACGCAACACAAACCAATGGAGGATGAAAGATGCGACGTCCTGAGCGGTCACCGTAGGAAGAGCAGCGGTTTCGGCATACCGTGTCAGGTGATCTACAGCAACTGTAGCCCACCGGTTACCTGCTGTGGTCAATGGCAGTGGTTTATAAAGGTCGGTTCCGACGCGATCGAATGAGCGGTCAGGGCACGCAAGCAGCTGTAGTGGAGCTGCTCTTGCATTCGGTGGCTGTTTTCGCCACTGACACTCGTGGCAGCCGCCAATAAACTGTCGAACAAAAGTAAACATCCCACGCCAGTAGTACTGCTTCCTTAGACGTTCGTAGGTCTTGAAGACACCGGCGTGAGTGCATTGCGGGTTGGAGTGAAATGATGCACAAATTGTAGAGCGCAGCTTTCGGGGAATAACGAGCAGCCACTTCCTGCCGTCTGGTGAGTAATTGCGCCGGCACAAGAGGCCACCTCGAATGGTGAAGTGCGAAGCCTGGTATCACATTGCTCGAGTGGTGGGAAGTGTCGGTACCCCAGATAAGACGTCCAGAAGTGAAGTTATTCATGGATCGTCACGCTGTGCAGAGGTCATTGTGTCGATGTCAAGAGCGGACAGCGCGTGTTCTATAGAAGATATAGAGACAGCCTCAGTGGACAGTGGTGATCGCGAGAGCGCATCAGCATCGGCTTGTAGGCGGCCGGAACGGTACACGACGCGGATGTCATACTCTTGAAGTCGCAGAGCCCAACGAGCAAAGCGACCTGATGGATCTTTCAGCGACGACAACCAACATAAGGCACGATGATATGTAACTACAGCAAAGGTGCGGCCATAAAGTATGGGCGAAATTTCACAATCGCCAAAAGTATGGCTAAGCAGTATTTTTCGGTAATACTGTAGTTTACCTCAGCTTTGTTGAGCGTTCTGCTGGCGTAGGTGACGACATACTCAGGGGATCCAGGCTTGGGTTGAGCGAGAACTGCACCGAGACTGACACCGTTGGCGTCTGTATGGATTTCAGTTGCAGCCGTGGATCATAGTGGCGCAATATAGGCGGTGATGTCAGGAGACGGCGAAGAGTGGTAAATGCATGATCACATTCGTAAGACCATGATGAGATGTCGTTGGCACTGCTTAAAAGTTGTGTCAAAGGGGCAATTATGGAGGCAAAGTTGCGCACAAACCGACGAAAGTAGGATCACAATCCTACGAAGCTGCGTAACTGTTTTACAGTCGTCGGTTTGGGGAATTCAGCGACTGCGCGTAGTTTAGCCGGGTCGGGAAGAACGCCATCCTTTGATAAGACGTGACCGAGAATAGTGAGCGTCCGAGCAGTGAAGTGGCATTTCTTGAGATTCAGTTGGAGCTGCGCCTTCTTCAGACACGTGAGGACATGTTTCAGGCATACAAGATGTATGGCGAAATCGGGTGCAAAGACGACGATAACGTCGAGGTAGCAGAGGCATATGTTCCATTTCAAACCCCGCTGAACCGAGTCCATCATGCGCTCGAATGTGGCCGGCGCATTGCAGAGGCCGAAGGGCATGACATAGAACTCATATAGCCCGTCCGGTGTCACGAAGGCTGTTTTTGGACGATCACCATCAGCTGAGGGCACCTGCAAATACCCCGTGTTTCAGAAGGACCAGAGAGACCGCAGAACCGATACGTCTTCGGTTTATTGTTGACAGAACAGGAAAATAAAAAAAAACATGTAGAGCGTGCCCCTGGCTACTTCTTCTTCCTCGCCTCCGAGCTCCATCTTCAATCTGTTTTCTACATCTTCCCGCCGGCCAGATTCAACCGAAGCAACATTCGAGCGAATACAACAGTTGAATCGGCCTCTTGACTAATTTTCCTTCAGGTGTACGAAGCAAGCATTTTCTCACTAGTCCATCCTTGCCTGGGAAAATCTTTTCGACCTTGCAGAGTTTTCAGCTTGCAGAGTTTCGACCTTGCAGTTCTTTTTCGCGCTTCTCCAAGCAGAAGTACATCTCCTTCTTGTACATTTGCGTGACGCTCTGTTTTTCTGCTGGCACACTTAAGCTCCCTCAGGTACTCCTTTTTCCATCTGGTCCACCATGTTATCATAGCCTGTTTTCTTGCACTCCAGTAATTCAGCAAACTGTATTCTCCGAGTCTGTTTTCTTCCTGCTTGTTCATTGCTTGCCTGCCTCCTATAACGTCCGCCGGTGTGATGGGTTTTGGCTCGTTAGGATCGTCATACACATAAGTGAGAGGCCGGTTCTTAAGTACTCCTTCTGCTTCAACAACCACAGTCCGTAGTTCTTCTTCATCCAAAAGTCGAGCACCTATAGTTTTTGCCATGGATGTCTTAAAGCTTCTGATCAGTCTTTCATAAAATCCTCCCCACCATGGATCTAACTCTACAATAAACTTCCATTTTATTTTCAGGTTACTGGCATACTGTTGAACCCTTTAATCTTCCATCATCTTCAATATCTTGTTAATCTCTTTCTCAGATTTCTTGAACGCTCTTGCATTATCACTGTAAATAGTTGTACACAATCCTCTTCTAGCTACGAATCTTCAGAATGCTTGTATAAAGGCTTCTGATGACATCCTCTTGACCAACTCCAGTTGTATGGCTCTTGTTACTGCACACGTAAATATCACAATGTAAAACTTTGCAACTTTTTCGCCTTTCTACTCTCGAGCATTTCTAGCAAAGTCTATAGCAAAGTCTATACCAACAGGTCTAGCAAAGTCTATACCAACAGTGTCGAATGGCCTCGTATCCTGTCAGCTGGTAGTGGTGGAATCTCTTGTGCCATTGGTCTAGAATTGAATCTCCTACGTGTGATGCATTTCTTTATCACATATTTCACCATCTGCCGGGCACGCAGAATCCAAAACTTCGTTCTTAGATGTATCAATGTTGCCGCAACGCCACTGTGCATTGTTGCTTGATGCGCGTTCAGAACTAGGAGTTCTGAAAAGTGACTTTCTCTTGGTAAAATAATAGGATGCTTCTCATCAAAGCTCAAATCACTCCACTGAAGCCTCCCTTTTACTCTCAGGACACCTTGATCATCTTCGAAGATGTTCGTGCCGTACAGATTCATGTTGTCATATATTCGTGTCACTGCATTTTATAGCGTTTTCTGCTCCTGCTTTACCAGCACAAACTCTGCCTTGTCCAATTCTTCTCCTGTCAGCGAACCTGTTTTCCTTTCTTTTCGTCGGTTTCCTATATAACGCATCACCCACGCGGTAACTCGTAACGCTTTCTTGTATGATCCAAATCTGCTCACATCAATTATCTTTTCTTCACCCGTGGTGGTAGCTAAGCTTGCCATGGTCTTTTCTTCGTCTTTGTTGTCATGACTGTCCGATTCTTGCGTGATGTCATAATCAGGCCTTTGTTTTTCATTCTTGATCCACGTGGGGCCTTTCCATCATAATTCACTGTCCAGCAAACGTTTCATCTTCATCCCCCTCGTCATCAAATCCGCAGGATTTTTATCGCTTTTAACATAACCCCATTGACTCTCATTGGACTTGCTCTTAATTTCTGCTGCGCGGTTGCGAACAAACAGATCTTTCGTCTTATTTGACTTTATCCAGCATAACACAATTTGAGAGTCAGTCCAGAATTTCACACTCCTCAGTTTTCTGATGAAATTCTCAGTTATATGACTGGCCAATCTGACTGATATTGTGGCTGCCAACAACTCCAATCTTGCTAGTGTAATCTTTTTAATTGGAGCGACTCCACCCTTTTGCAATGATTAAATTGGCTTCATTGCTTCCATCGGAGTATTCTGTTACAATGTATGCTGCTGCTCCATACGCCATTGGACTCGCATCGGAGAACACGTGTAGAGTCGATGCTTTCACTTCAGCTTGCCTGTTGTCATAGCATCTGTTAACGGTGAAGTCATCTAAGTGCTGAAGCTCCTCCGACCAGTCCTTCCAAGCTGATCTATGCTGGCTTGGTAACGGGTCATCCCATTTCAGTTTATCCATCCAAATTTTTTCCAGCAATATTTTTGCTCTGACTGAAAATGGTGTCAAAAAACCCAAAGGGTCATATAGCTTTGCCGTGTCCTGCAAAACCTGTCTTTTTGTGAGTTGTCTCATGTCCTTGTCTTTTCGCCATGTAGTGTCGGGAAAGCTCAACACGTCGTCTACAAAATTCCATTTCAGTCCCAAAATCTTGATTTGTCCCTCTTTTCTTATCCCTCGATCCAGATCCTCTCCTTCTTCATCAAAGAGTTTTCTTCGCTCGGCGTCATTTGAAATTCATTTTCTTAAATTCATTCCCGCATAGCAAAAAATATCTCATGCTTCTTTGTATATCTTTGTTGATGTCGAGTATTTGTCGGCTCCTAGTAAAACGTCATCGACGTAGATTCCTTTCCGGAATTGCGCCACAACTGCAGGATATTTTTCTTCGAATTTATCCAAATGTCGATGAATCGTGGCCGCTAGAAGGAAGCTACTTGGTGTAGTTCTGAAAGTAACCCTCGTCATCCTCCATGTTTTTATCTTCGGGGTTGGCATATCTTCGCTGGGTATTCTTTCCCACCACATGAATCGCAGTGCGTCTCGGTCATTTTCATGTATCCTTATCTGCAAGAATGCTTTTTCCACGTCGGCTGACATAGCGTTCTTGTGATGTAGAAAGTTCATCAGCAAGCTTGTGATGTCAGGGTTTAGGTTCGGCCCCTTTTCCAAGTTGTCATTCAAGGATTCACCTGGATTCTGGCTTGACGATGCGTCAAAGACGATCCGTGTTTTCGTCGTTGTTCGGTCCTTCTTAATTACTGCTTGATGCGGCATGTAGTATACAAATTTGTTCTGTATATCTGATCCAGCATCTTCTTCGACGTTTCATGCTATTTCTTGCTCAAAGTACTCTCGAATAGCTTTGTCATAGGCTAGGAGTTCATCTTTATCCTTGCATAATTTTTTGGTCACCTGGATAAGCCTCTTCCCTGCAATGGTGTTGTTGTCGTCCAATGTCACGTTTTCCTTCCATGGTAGCCGCACTTGGTATCTTCCTGCCTTTAACTTCATTGTTTGTCTGACGTAGTCTAGCACATGTTCATCACTCATCTTTGTGGCTGGTTCCTCCTTAATGCCCATGTTTTCCAAGTCCCAGAATCGCTGCAGTTCATCCACAGTCGTGTCCGACTTGGCACTGACCTTGAGTACCATAACCGTGGATGATTTCATCGGCGCACAGTGAAGTCCTACAGGACCTTGGACCATTCATTCCAATATTGTTTCTATTGCCATTACTTTTGGATGAATCTCGCAAATGCGACCAGTGACTACAATCCAGTAATAATATGCTCCAATTAATATAGAAGTTTCCATATTTTTTTGTTCTTTGTCCTTCTTCTCGTTGTCATCAGCCAAACAAATTCCCATCGATCTTGCTCTTTCATGTATTGTCAACGGTGGCGATGGTAGCACGTCACAGGATATAACTTCTATCTCCAGTGCCTCAATCGTGACTGGCTCCGATGTGGGATCCTTCCTCACGCTGACCTCGACGACTTTCATGTCTAGTTCCATCTCTCCTCCTCCGAATGATCCTACAGTAATCCTTTCGCATCTTTTTACCTTGCACGCTAGTTTTCTTGCCAATCTTTTGAGGATGAATGTCCTCTGGCTCCCGTTTTCCAGCAGAATCCGTGCGTAGCACCCGCTGTCTTCTCCCTCCGTCCACGAAAAGGCTGTCTGCAGTAGTATGCACTTGTGTTCATCAGACTGCTGTGCGTGCATGTTGCAGGACTTGCTGGTGTCTAACCGGTCAGGTTGCGCGCTTTTACGCACTTGCTCAACATCACCGCTTTGCTGCTGTGCTGACTTTCCTGCAGGCGTACGTGGTCGACACATGGATGTCGCGTGCCTTCCCTTGCATGTTTTGCAGCGTACGTTAGCGCGGCATATCTTCGCCGTGTGGTGAGGTCTGGTGCATCTGAAGCACCTTCGTTCCCGTTGCAAGGCTTCTTTCTTCTGTTGCATACTAATGCTTCTTCTGCAATCTTCCGTGTAGTGTCCAGGCTTCTCACAAAAGATGCATTTTTTCATCGAGGTGCTTTGAAGCGCAGATGTTCTAGTCCTCCTCATACTGTGCGGTGACTGGGTAGCGTCGTATTTTTCCTCTCGAGTTTCTTCTCTGCTGCGTATATATATGTTTAAAAACTCCATAATTTCTTTCAAACTGCTCGTGCTGTCTCTTGACGCTGAGTCCGATTCCGTAGTTGCTGGTCTGTTGTCACCTTTCTTTAACTCCTTCATCTTCATCTGAATCCTCATATCCACCGGTAGCGCAGATTTTACAACAGGAGCTATCACTGTGGCGTAACTACCCATTTCCACTCCTAATGACTGCAATGCTCGTGTGTTCACTTGCAACTTTTAGAAGAGTTTCTTCAACCCATCTACATCTTAAGGACTGTTCACTGCTTCCAAATTTGCAAGCTCTTTTACGTAGTTCTCTTTTAAATTATCTTCTCGTCCGAAGGTTTCTTTCAAAAGAGCGACTGCATGCTCATAATTCTGATAAGAAAACTGCAAACCTTCTATGAGGGACGCAGCCTCCCCGCTCAGAGACGCCAGAAGGTTATTAAATTTTTGATTCTTCGGCATGTTCGCTCTGTTATGCACCGTTGTCTCGAACTGATGCCAAAACATTGGCCATGTTTTTTTTCCCATCAAACTAGATCATCTCAAGACGTGGCAACTTAACAAGCTCTTGCGTCTCCGAGATTTCGTTAGTACCTTGCACTGAACTCGCCTGTTCTGTCACTATTCTCGTAGTCAATTGCGTCGCTTCTTCTAACTCGCCTAATCGCTTCTCTATTTTTGTCGTTGCAGCGACGATCTTCATCTCATAATGCAAAACTCTTTGAAATTCTGCCTCCGCGCTGTCTTCTTCAATGAACGGTTCTATCTGTTCGTTAACTTGTCTTAGCGTCTGTGACACGCTGTTCATCTGGTTCAGAAGCGTCATAAGTTGCGCTCGATTGGCGTCTTCTTCTATCTTCTTATCGATTTCACTCGTAAGCGTCGTCACATTTGCTCGAAGCGTCTTCCGCTTCTTCGATAGGACCTCTTTATTCATGCCTAAAACGTGTTGAAAGAGCTCTTGCCTTTTTATGTGCGTCTCCAACAGTCCTCGGTCGTGGTCCTTCTCTCGACGGTTCGTCCTTAAGCCAGACGCCACTGCTTCGTTCTTCAACCTGTTGTTGCGAATGGGGTTGAAGTCTATGCGTCTGTCTTCAGATCCTCCTGGTCACGGCACCATGTTTCAGAAGGACCAGAGAGACCGCAGAACCGATACGTCTTCGGTTTATTGTTGACAGAACAGGAAAATAAAAAAAATATGCAGAGCGTGCCCTTGGCTACTTCTTCTTCCTCGCCTTCGAGCACCATCTTGAATCTGTTTTCTACACCCCGAACGCAAGTCTAACGACGAAAGAAAACACGGCACCTTGTAAGCAATCAAAGGCGTCATCAACCCTGGGCAAAGGGTATACGTCTTTGCGAGTGATCTTATTTAAGCGCCTGTAATTAGCGCAGAAGCAAATTGTTCCATCCTTCTTCTTAACAAGAACGACAGGTGACGCCCATGGACTTTGGGAAGGTCGGATAACGTCGCGCTTGAGCATATTGTCAACCTGTTCAGTGATAACATGACGTTCCGTGGCGGAAACACGGTATGGTCACTGTCATACTGGCGCGTTGAAACCTGTGTAGATGCAGTGAAAAAACTGGGAGTTCGGCCAAGGGTAGGTTGAGCAACGTCAAAGGATTCACGAAACTGGTAGAGCAGCTGAAGGTGCTCAGAGCGTTCAGATGGCGATAGTCCGTCAGCAATCGATGAATCAAAAAGCTTGGAAGGTGGTATATTAGAAGGGTTGATGGCACTGATGGCGTCGTAGCCACCGGGACAATCTGGCGGCACGGTAAAAATTTGTTCTTTATCAATGGCATGCACGTGTCCAAGAGATTCACCTTGAAACAGCTCGACGGGATACGGAAGGGGATTGATGAGGCAAAGAGCACTGTTTCCTTCAGAAATAGAGAGGGTTGAATAAGGCAGAAGAAGTGATCTTCGGCTAAGGAAGAGGCTTGATGGTTCAAAGAATGCAGCTTCGTTCCTAATGCCGTCACAGAACACGGGGAGCAACGCAGCTGCTGTTGGAGGAATTTCAGTGCCTTCTTTGACGACGAGTTTGTGTACGGCGGGCTGAATGTGGCGGGGGGTGGTGTGGCTGCTGCCGCTTTAGTGCCTCAGCGTAAGTAAGAGGCACGGTGACGGGGGGCTGCTGCAAGGACACTGACATAGCCTGAGAAATCTGCTCCTGGACCACATGTCGGAGCATGGGAGCCAATGGTGGTGGGTGTCGCAGTTGCTGTTGGTACGAGAGCTCCTGGCGTTGAGCAAAAGGCAGCAGAGAAAGCTGCCGAGCCACTTCCTCTCGCACGAAGTCTTCCATTTGTGCGAGAAGGTTTGTCTGGTCAATCATAACGTCCAGTGTGGTCACTGGTTGGATTATCTGTAATGAGCATCGCGTCTGAGCTCATTGCCTGCTCGATTCATCATAGCTTTGGCACAAAGTTACTACTTCTGCCACAGTGCTAGGAGACGTCGCGAGAAGCATCTGGACAACGTCATCGTCGACGCCCTTCATAATGTGCTGTATCTCCGCACTTCGCTCATGGAAGCATCGACGCGCCGGCAGAGATCGATCACATTTTCTATATATGATGTGAAAGTTTCACCTGGCTCCTGTTCCCGTGTGCGCAGACGCTGTTCAGCGCGTAGCTTCCATAAGGCAGGACGACCAAAAACGGCACATATCGCCTCCTTGAATGCGCACCAATTCACGAACTCGGTTTCGTGGTTCGTATGCCACAGCTTGGCCACGTCGGTGAGATAAAAATTGACAGTGCCTAACTTAGCAGCGTCATCCCACCTGTTGGGTCCACTGACTTTCTCGTACGACGACAGCCAGTCCTCGATGTCTTGGTCTTCAGTGCCGGCAAAGATCGGCGGGTCTCGCTGATGAACCGGGCCGGGGCAAGTAGTGGCCGCGAGAGGTATTGTCTGTTGAGCCGCGTCAACTTGCATGGTCGACAGCAGGGTGCGGGATCGAAGTTCCAGGTTGTAGGCGATGTGGTTACCCAGCACGATCCACCAAATGTAAAGAGGTTTATTGGCTGAACCAAACGGGCAGGTGGAAGATTCGAGATAGCGACAGGACGAGGAAGATGGAGGAGCTCGAGCGCCGATCTCGTGGTGCCTTACTCTGCGATGATGCTTGCTGTTCCCTTTTGTTGTCATCATTCCTTCATTATACCAGAAAGGCATCAGTAGTCAGCCAGCAGGCTCTGACAAGCGTCTCATTGAGCACTTTCTGCTACGCATAGAACATCGCAGTTCCATGTGGATGCGAAAATCGTCTTCACGGAAGCATTGACTGCAACCACTTGTAGCCACTAATTGACGAAAAACTTCGAGCTCACTCAGACTCGCGACTTGACCTGAGCCTGAGAGAGCCAACTCATAAGTTCGTTAGTGTAAAACGAGCTTTTTGACTATGGTGTCAATGCTGTTCACCGCAAATATCTCTTGTAATCGAGGCTTTGCGATGTGCCTTTTTGTCTTGCTCGTTTACATAAGTCAACAGTGATTTAAATATGCGACTTACGAGATATAATTTTACCAAGAGCTCCCAGTGAAACAGTTTGCGGTGGGAGGTCATGGCACCTTTTCTTTACCTCATGTCTCTGATCAATAAATATTGAGGTGGTGCATGAATGCTAGTGCAAAATATGTGTGCATATATTTGGATTTTAAACAGACATAATGCTGAAGTTCATTTGATAGAATCACAAGCCGGTGATAAAAGGTGGAGCTCACTCGTGGCATCTTCAGCTGGCAGCACCGTTGGCGTTTTCTGTGCACTCATGCGTTGCCGTACGTTAAGCTGGGCACTGCGCCTGTGGTGCCACAAGTTCGGCTGGGCCAGCCATGACACTAGTGCGCGCCACCACGAAGGTCGACGATGGAGTGTGGTGCATCAGTCTGACAACATGGTGACATACCGTTTCAGGCGTGATTTACAAATAGGCGCTGCCACACAGAACACAGCTGGACGGGACGAAAAAAAACATGCATGGGCTTACATCGTCCGACAATACTCGCACAAGCTACTTTTGCTGCCAGGATTTCAAGGCGATGAGAAAATTACTGTAACCCTCTACGAGTTGGTACAGAACTGATTCAGCACAACCGCGTGGAGAACCGATGCGCACCCACTGGACATGTAGGGTCTCGCAAGCATCTCCCAAATACGGTTTTCCGTTGTTTGATATTTTATTCTTAGTACAAAAGCATGCTGGAAATTGTCGTATGCTGAATAGCATCTCTTGCAGCAAGGCGCTGCAGCCGTCTCATCGGTTTCTAGTTCAGACTGTCACGGTGGATGGACGTGTTTTTTGAGCGCTCCTGATCAACTGCACAGACAAGTGGTTTTGCATGTTTTGAGATGGCCTTTATAATTATTAAGGGAGCAGTTAAAATCTTTGTAGCACTTATTACATTGTGCGGCCTTTTCAGGGGTTAGACACCAGGCATTTATTAGTTCGTACGCGCGTGTGTGTATGTGTGTTTGTTTCTATGTGTTTTTTGTCTCTTGCCGCCCTGTGGGAGAGGTGCACGTACATGGAACATGCAAATTTTTGTAGTGGAGCTTAGACTTTCTCTTTTTCATGGGACAGGGATTGTGTTTTTTAATTATCGTGTGAGACGATTCATGACGACAATTGGTGTCAAAAAGACGTGGTCAAAAAGACCGTAAAGTGTTCAGGATGTGGGGTGGGTTTGAAAATCGGCCCAAGTGCTAAAGTGAATCAAGAGAAGGCTGACGCCAAGTGTAGGCAATGTGAGAGAAAAAATGGAGAAAATAATGGTTGCCCAGAGTGAACTGCTCATGAGAATCACCGAGCTGGAGACTGTGTTGGCGACAGGGCAAGAGAAAACGAGGGCTATGGGAGAAAGACTGAAGTCCGCCAAGGAAGCACTAGCGAAGGTGAACAAAGGAGCCGCTGACAGGGAGAACAGTAGGGCACCGGCAACCAGAATGGCGGAGAAGAAAGACGAAGTAAGTTTGGAAAAAAACAGGTTCAGCTGGTACAATGGTCGCAAGACCCAGCTTCAGCGACGTAGTGGTGGGGCTGGGAGGGGACAAAGCAGCCAGCGTCACAGGTGCAAGTAACCCCAAGGTGCAGAAACCTCAGCTGAAAAGTCACAGAATGTGATAATCGCCGGGGACTCCAATTTAAATTGATGCGCAGAAGCAATCAAAGAGAGGGTAAGAGGTGACAAGAGGATTGCAGTAGCGACGTTCTCAGGACGCAAGCTGGAAGCAGTCATGAGGCAAGCGAGCGCAAAACTCAAAACTACAGCAGATAGACGAAACCTCGTGATAGTTTCTTTCAGGGGGTTTAAAAGATGTCTTAAATGAAGATACAGCAGGACGAGCAACCACACTGGCGAAAGGCGTCGATGACATGCGAGCGAATTCTCCTAAGGTACAGGTAGTTATATGCACGACACCGGAGGTACCGGTGTGTGACGGCAACCTGCAAAGAGCGGTTGTCAACGCAAACCAACAGATATGGTGGATGAGTCGAGACAAAGGCTTTGAGGTGGTGGAAATAAAAATAGAGGTACGTAGGTGGGTGTTTTTCAACAAGACAGAATTCACTTCGATGGTCGGCTAGGTCATGAGTTGGGTTGACGACTTGCAGGACGCGCAGTAGCTTTTTTGGGGGGCAAGCGAGCCCTTCGGGGTGCAGGACAGCTAGTAACGAGGAAAACAACCAGGGAGACTCTTTGACAGGTGGTATGAACAGATACGATTCCAAAGTGGCACCAGTATCTAAGATATGTAGAGTCCGGAGCAGAAATAGATGTAGCCATGAGGGCCGAGCCAATTCAAACACAGGGTATATTAACATGCAGGGTGGCAGGAACAGGCTGAAGTGTGAAGAGGTAGAAGAACAGCTAAGAGAGGAGAAGCCGACGGTATGCGGTTTTGTAAAAACACATCTTAGGGACATGGAACAACCTCCTAACAATCCGCACTACGCGTGGGAATATTGTTATAGAACAGAAGGCATTAGAACGAGGGGTGGTATTGGGGCATTTATTCATAAAAGTACGGAGTGGCCAAGGGTCAAGCAAGAGTGCAAGGAACATTTATGGCTAAAAGAGAGAGTGGCAGGGCAAATGACTACATGGTCTGGCGTACTTGTGGACGGGAGAAAAGGCCAGAGAGGAAAATCAGGCAATGGTAGAGTGTATATCAAAGGACATTAATGAATTCGGAGAAACGTGCGAGATAAATATACTTCTAGTTATGAATGCCCACATAGAAGATATAGATGGGTATACCGACCCAACAGGCAAAGTAATCATAGATATGTGTGAAAGGCATAATTTGATCATTTGCAACAGTACTGAGAAGTGTTAAGGGCATATAACATGGGAGGTAGGAAGGCTGCAGTCGACGATAGATTACGCACTGATGTTCCATAGGATGTATAATGGGCTCAGGGGAATGCACATAGATGAATTGTTCTCAAGAATTTTGCGTAGCGATCACAAACGTATCAAGCTAAGTTTTGAAAGAGCAGTAAAAGTGAGAAGGAGACAAGGTTAGCAACTACAAGAAAATTTTTATTCAGAAAGGCAAATAGAAATAGCAACTAAAGAAATTGAGAAAGTAAATACTGAGGATTATAAAACAGTGTGGAAATACACGAATATAATTAGACTGTTTGAGCTAGATCTTGCTAAGGCACGTGACAAGTCACCCCAGAAACGAAGACACAAACCCAAGAGTTGGTGCGATGAGGAAGTTAAGAGAGCTATAGCAAAACATCAGGAAGCCTCTAGGGAACACAGACATGCTAAGCAGCGGGGTGAACCGACAGATGATACTGAAAGAAAATGGGAAATCTTTCTAAGCTGTAGAAGGGAAGCATCTCTTCTGATTAATGAAAAGATTCAAAGAAAAGGGGCTCAGTGGCTGAAAGAAGTACATAAGAAGGATAGAAAGACAGCTGCGAAGTTTCGAATCCATCTAAACTCCATAAGAAATGAGACGAGCCTAGAGCAGAGGTTCACAACTACTGCTCAAGGTGCTAGGCTAGAAGAGGACGAAGCTATTGAATATATAAGAACAAGAGTGACAGAAAAATTAAGACAAAGAAGTGCCTTATGCACCACAATAGACAAGGATGAATCAAGTGGCGTAATGGCTCCATTTTCACAACGAAATTGGGAAAGGGCTGAGAAGAGGGTTCCTAGGAGTACATCAACAGGCCCAGATGGCATTACGATTATGCTGATGAAGAAATTGGGCTCGAAGTCTATGCAGACTTTCAGAGAGGCAGTGAGCAAAATAATAATCGATGGTGAAGTCCCCGATGGATGCAAAGTTAGCAAGATGAGCATGATCTATGAAGCAAAGGGGGGGCAAAGGTGACATAAACAACTACCATCCTATACCAGTGACATCAGTGGTCTACAGGCTGTCGATGCAGGTTATAAAGGAAATACTGCAGGCATAGATAGAGGATGAGAGGATGCTGGGGGAACTACAGAATGGGTTTCGGAAACACAGGAGGTTGGAAGACAATCTGTTTTAGCTGACCCAGAGCATCAAAACAGCAGAAACGAAACACAGGCCCCTGTGGCTATCATTTTTGGATATCAAGGTAGCGTACGATAGCGTGGTTAAACAGGACTTGTTGGGAATACTGGACACACTAAGTGGGGAGGATGGAGTCACTAAACTCTGAAAAGATATCTATAAAAGTAACAAAATAATTATAAAGTGGGAAAAACAGGTAACCAAGCGCACAGAGATAAAATAGCGTCTTAGACAGGAGTGTCTCCTGTCAGCCTTGTTATTCATGATTTACCTACAAGGATTAGAGACCAAATCAGAGGGGAGTGTACTTGGCGTCAACCTCTCTTTCATCGAACAAGGAAAACTCATTGAAAAGGCACTACCAGCATTATGTACGCAGAGAATATAGTGCTAATGGCCGGCAACAATTAAGGTTCGCAGGGATTGATAGACACCTGTAGTAACGAGGTAGATAGGTTAGATTTTAGATTAAGTAAAGAAAAACCAGCAGTCATAATTTTTAATAATAGTGAAAGTAGTCAGCTTAGAATATAGGAGGTCACGCTATAGATGACAGATAAATACAATTATCTGGGTGTATGAATAAGCAATGGGACCGAATACCCAAGGGAACACGAAATATACGTGATGACTGAAGGTAGCAGGAATGAAGCAGTGATGAAAAACAGGCATTGTGGAATTACAATAGGTATGATGTTGTGAGAGGAATATGAAAAGGGGTCGTGGTTCCTGGTCGAACGTTTGGCAAAAATGGAGGAAGCGAACCAGAACATTGACTTGTAAATACTTAGAAAACGGCAAGGGGCCAAACCAAAAGAGTTATCGGTTAGGAAGAAGGTGAAGAAAGCTTAGACCGATATGTGGAGAATTGGCAAGATTAAGAAGTCCGCACTTGAGATCTATCAAACTTTTAAGCAGGAAATTGCAAAGGACAGGATCTATGATAATACTAAAGGTAGTTCTCTACTGTTTGAGGCCAGGACGGCAGTATTGCGAACCAAGGCATATCGGGCCAAATACGAAGGGGTAGGCACGGTATGCAGTGCATATGGAGAGGAGGAAGAAACTGCCGAATACTTGATATTGTTCTGTGAAGGCCTTCACCCTATAGATCAGGATGATGGCATAGACTTTCTCAAACCACTGGCGTTTAGAGACAGGTTGGGCAAAATAGACTTTAGGCGGGTAGAGTTAACTAGAAGGAAGTTATCTGATCGGTGGCTAAAGTCAAGGCACGAGTGAAAATAAACTTGACTGCAAAGTCCTTAACCTCACTATTTAAGGAAAAAAAAAACAAATCAAATTTTTGGTTCACGAAGTATTAGAGCTTGGTAGCGTTAGCCACCGCCCGATCTAAAGGGTACAGCCATATCAATCCATCCATCTATCGAGTTATGTGGCTCACACGTTCATCTGACCTGTTGCGGACGTGAAACTCGGGTGGTGCTTAACGTAACTTCCCTTCCTTTGTCAAGGTGCCAGGGCACCTCAGCCCTTAAAAGGCTTACTTGGATTTATGCTCACCTATAGTATACTCAGTCGGTCTGTCTGGACAAGTTGACTCTTGAGTCAGTTTGTCAACTCACGGTTGTAGCCAGTGTAAAGTTGTATAATCCAACCTTCACTCATACCCGTGCCAGATAGACTTCCTCTGAAAAAGAGATTCACCCTCAGACGCAAGACTGAGAGCGATCTCTTTTTTTAAAACAAGGCGTTCTTTCTCGACCGTAAAAGAGTAGCTGCAAAACCAGTTGGTACCACTAGTTAGGAACGTAACTTATAGAGGAATTAGTAAATATTTATTCTGTTACTAGGCCTATAAAAATTTCATATGTCGTAGAAGGCGTAAAAAACCCTTTGAAGGCTTTCCTTGTGAACTCTCCAAGCATGTCGAATGCACCGGGTATATTACATGAAGATGCAGATCACATCACATGCATGGTCTAAAGAAACGTGGCACTGTGCCGGTAACCAAAGAGACCTGGATCCAAAGGGACTAACAGGTACAATTGTTGAAGAGGGAACAGACTTTAGAGGCTGAGATACGTAATTTTGTCTTGCCTGGTTCTCTTTGTCAAAGCTATTCCCATGCTTTTGATAGCATGTTTGGAAAAAGAAACACTAAATAGAGGTTCTTGGTGCCGTGCGCCTACGAAACAATGCCCCTTCTTTAAAAAGTCTTTCTTTAAACTCTGTAAAGGTTGCTTATGTAAGAGAGTTTTGTGCGCTCATGCAACTTCTTTTCCACACCAATGGTGGCACCATCTTTTCCAGTGGTACGTTTCGTGCTCACCATTGCAGTTAAAAATTATATACACTGCGATCACACCGGTATTGAGGGGTAATATCAAAATTTGGCTGTTGTATACTCAGCTTCATCTTATCTTGAGGTTGGAGCATAGGCTATGGAGGGGGGGCTTCTGCGCATTTGTGTTTTCATTTATTTATACAGAGTTTCTGCAATGCCCTAGCAGCATTACTGCAGAGGGGTATACATACGAAGTCGTATATGGTTGCTAATATTTTTTCAATAGTACACTTCAACAATCTGGAAAATTATAACAACGTATAACAGTTACAGCATGCAATCAAAACTATGACACGTGGCAAACAGGTTCAAATAGCTAATAGCTCTGCAAATTGAAAGATAAGTGCAGTTTAACGTCCCGAAACCACCATATGAATATGAGAGACGCCGTAGTGGAGGGCTCCTAAAGTTTCGATCACCTAGGAATCTTTACGTGCACCTAAATCTGAGCACACGGGCTTACAGCATTTGCCTCCGTCGAAAACGCAGTTGCCGCAGCCGGCAATCAATCCTGGACCTGCGGGTCAGCAGCTGAGTGTCTTGGCCACTAGACCACTGCGGCGGGGCATGTTGCTTTACAAGTTAGGCTGTTTTCAGATGAGGAACAATTCTAGACAGCTAAAATACCACAAGCGAAACAAACAAGCACAGGGTGCGCTTCTTCATTCTCGCGGTGTTTTAGGGATCTAGAATTTCCCCTTTAATGATGTACCAACTAGACTACCAACAAGTACTTCTAAGTTTTCGGATAATTTTGGTTTTTAATAGCTCACATCGTGAAAGCCTATGGTAGCGCATACCGGGTTACAGAAGAAACATGCACACAAAGGAACGACACATAGGGTGTCTACCAACCTGGAAAAGTCAGGGAATCGAGACTCTCCTGGAAAAGTCATAGAAAAGTCAGGGAACTTCTGGAAAACCTGGCCAAGTCCTAAAAATCGACAGCAGTTCTGTGCGACCATAACAAAAATAAGCATTACCATTGGTCAAACCTTAGAAAGTATCTCTCTCAGCTGCAACTACAGTGAGCTGCTAGAATGTGTGTGAAAAAAAGAAAAGCCACCCTCATCTTCCGACGGGGGAACTCGATTAAATGCGTCGCATAGTGGGGGGGGGGGGTATCTCGTGAATGTTGTGCAATTGGGTATGGTTGGGACTCACCGGGTAGCGCTTATCTCGGGTAGGTGTGCACGTCGAGGCAGGTAACGGTAACCGTAGGTCACGCTCATCAACGGTACGTGCCCACTCACTAATGAGTCCTTACACGATGCGCAAACCATGTATGACTTGGACAGCTCCAGCAGTTGCTCGCCGTCATCTTTGTCGCTGTTAACGTTGATTTGACGACGCTGCCCTTCAAGTCGACGTTGCCAAACGTGCTTCAAAGAAACCAAAGCACGTTGGTCTGCTTCGTTTTGTTCGTGAGGCTCCCGACCAGCGTAAGGTTATTGTCGAAGTGCAGTCGGTGGCACACCTTACAGCTGTGTCTGAAACTGTGGTCTTTGAAATCGCGTCTGAAACGAGCGGCCGGCTGCGCGAACTGCTTGGCTCGCTTCGCCCCTTTCGCAGCACGCTCGCGTTCCCTAGCAGCTTCCGGAGCCGCCTCTTATTGACGACGTTCGCACGCGGCTGCTCGCTCACGTACCACATATGGGCTTAAAGCCGAGCTTTAAGACCAGAGATCTGAAAGCTTGCTGCTCACGTTTCGCCGCTGCTTCTCGTGCACAAAGTTCGGAATCCGCAACTCAGAGTTGCCGTTTCGCAGCTGCTTCTCGTGCATGAAGTTCGGAATTCGCCGCTTGGCATTGCCGTTTTGCAGCTGCTTCTTGTTCTCCGAATGAAGGATGTGCAGCTCGCTTGAACCGCTTGCATTCAGCGTCATATGCTCGTCTCTTCGCAGCCTTGTCTTCTGCGTTGCTTGCTATTGTTGACGCTGAAGACGGGGAGGGTGGGTAACGTTGTCTTGAACAAGTGGTGGGACGTTGATGTTGGGTTGTGCCCCAGTACTGGTTGAAAGTACTGTTGCTATCTGTTGCTTCCATCGCATCTACTCGAGTCAAGCAAAACGTGAAGTCAAACGAAAGAGGGGGGTGAAAGGGGAGAGAGGGAGGGGACATGAGTCGAGCATGTGCAGTAGGGGTGTGAACGCCGACGATGAGTTACATGGTGCGACTAAGAAATGCTCCGCATTAAAAAAAAAGGTAGTGCATACCTCTTGCTTCTGAGGGTAAACGCGAAAGAATACACTGACCCATAGTAAACAAAGTTTACTGACGTTTCAGTAACCGATATGGGAGGGAACCATGTTCACAATAAAAGCCAGAAGAAATGCGCCGCGTATTTAAATACGCTTAGATACGTGACGTAGCAGCGATAGTACATTGTCAGAAGCATCTCATCACTCCTGCCCAGCGTATGTATAGCCGTCTGCATCTGGATTTGAGGTGCAGGTATGATGCAAGCTTTTTTTTAAACGTGGAGCATATTATAGTCGAACCTACTCGTAAATCCGGCGACGGCGGCGGCGGTGTCTACACCCTTACTGCGCATGCATCGCGTCTCGGGCCAACTGTCGCTCCCCCCCCCCCCCCCTTTCGCCTCGCAAGGCCATCACAGCCAGCGCCTGCCAGCACAACTGTTCACTGACCACTCCGTATATGTAGGCACTGGATCGGGCATTCGAAATTCAGTGAAGGCCATCTTTACTCGTCTTTTACTTGACGCTTTGCTTGACTCGAGTAGATGCGATAGAAGCAACAGTACCTTCTACCAGTAGTAGGGCACAACCAGTGTCCCCGCGCTCGTTGAAGACAACGCTTCTCTTTGATTCAATAAATATGGATAATAAAGATGAAATGACAATTAAGCATTCCCAAACTTTGCCTAATTACGCAACAATCACGCGATACCCCTCACCCCCTTTTCATGACGCATTTACTAGAGTCCCCCACCCTCGTGGGAAGATGCAAGGTTTTTCTTTGTCCAGAACACACGAGTTTTACAAATATATTTGGTGGTATGTGGATTCCGCGTATTCAGAGAGGGCAGTCGAGGCCACACGCCGTTTCGTGGGGTCATGCGTGTGTCGTTAAACTTTTTTTCTTGAAATCACCAGTTTCACCAATGTACTGGTTGTCACAATTGTGGCAGCTTAGTGCATAAACAAGACTAAAAAAAGTTCTGCTCGGCAACTTGTCCTTCACATTGGAAGAACTTTAGCTTCCATGTTGGTACACCAGCTCTTTGATGTCTGTTGCTTCTACATATCAAACAGCATATCTGGCTTTTGAGCCACAACTTTACTCAAGTCTGTCTACGCCGCAATTCTGCTTGGCTTGAAGGCCGCCTGGATTGTGTGGGCTAGAGTGCCATCAGCAGAAGCATGCCGGGCTACCCTTGTCTTTATTATTAATAGTAATAATATTTTATTATTGTTGTTATTGTTATTATTAATCGTGATGCAACAGCGACCTTCCTCAGCTACACACTTATTGCTCGCGTTTCAAGAATAACATTTGTGTAACTTCAGCTAAAGTTTTAATTTTGGTTTTCTGAAATAGATTGTGTAAATAAATCTGTAATTATTTTTCAGCGTCAGGTACACAGCAGAGTACATAAATAGAGCGAACATGCCGACATTCGTGATTCTTCTGTGGAATCAAGGAAGCTGTTGCACCTCGTCAGATTCATTCTTGCAACCACATATTCAAACGTCGGCACTAGAGCACTGTACGGACCGATTTATCTGGCCCGGGCCTGGCCTGGCCCGAAAACTCCATGCGGAGGCCTACCCAAGCCAGGCCCGGGGTTTTGAATGCAGCCTGTAACCGGCCCGGGTACGGGCCTGGGGTTTTTATATATGGCGCGTACCCAGCTCAAGTCCGAAAAGTTCGGGCCCGGCCCGTTTTTGCCAAATATGCATTCAGCATAAACGAAGCACTGTCCAATCTTCGGTTATTAAGTAAATACCTGCCGCACACAAGATAACTACTAAAAAGTGCTTTGAGAATTTCTTTCAGGGCCACAACTTTACCAGTTTCTGTGTGTATTTCTGGTTAATTACACCTGTAGTGCTTCTGGGAAATAATTTTAAAACAATGACAAATGAAATTGGATTCATAACTGGCCTTTTCATCTACTCACTGCTAACCGCGCTACGTTATTTTTGCAACTTAGAAGTGTGGAAGTTCGGGATAGTGGGTATGACATGACGAGAGTTATAGCGCGAGAACAGAACGACGATAAAAAGACAAGAACGACATGAGCGCTCATGTAATTCTTGTCTCTTTGTCGTCGTTTTGTTCTCATGCTATAAATATCGTTATCTTTGCGTTTCAAAGAAAGACTGCAAAGTAAAATACCCTCAGAAAGTGGAAAAAGTGTCATACATTTATACTCCGACTCTATATAAAGTGCATATAAGCTGTGGCTATTGAGTTCAGGTAGCAAGTGTTCTGCGAATTCTGTTGAATGAAACAGAATGAAAAAAAAAAAAAATGTCGCCTGCATCTTCCAAGAGGGAGAACTCAAGTAAATGCATCGCAGAGCGACAGGGGGCGGTGTCACGTGAATGTTGAATAATTGTGTATGGCTTGGGAATGCTTAAGCGTTCATCATCATCACCATCCTGACTACTCCCACTGCTGGGCTAAGGTCTCTCCCATGATCCGCCAATCAACCAGGTCTTGCGCTTTCTGCTGCCACGTAATACCTGTGAACATTTCATTAACTTTCTGTCTCCCCTTCGTGCGTTTGCTTGCTCTGAGAATGCAGTCAGTTACCCTTAATGTTCAGCGGTAATCCTGCTTACTTGCTACATGTCCGGCCCACGTCCATTTGCCCTTCTTATTTCGTCTTTATTATTCTATATAGAATAAAAGAGGATTTTGGCCTTCAACGTCAAGCGAAAGCCAAGATGTACTTGACTGATATCCGAACGCGTGATCCAGAGGGCAAGCAGTCGTTTTTTTACTAGCAGACGCTGCCTGCATAGGTGTTGCGAGGCGAGACAGGGTGAGAGACAGAGAGAGAACATTTATTCACGCATCCGGCGTGCGGGAAGTCACCGGCCACGCAGGGCGCGGGTATTCCCTATCTGAGGACTATGGCTAATAGTCCTATAGTCCCAGGCCCTAGACCTTGAGGACGTTGTGCTCCGGCTAGGTGTTGGATACTCGGGCTCCTCCGCTCCCATTGTCCGGGGCGTCGGCTCCCTTTCTCCTCTGCTTTGCCAGGGCCTCCTTAAGCCGCTGGAGGGGAGGGGGGGGGGCGCGGCGAGCGCGTGGAGCGAGCGTTCACGCTTCACATCAGCTCCGTAAGCAATGCTAATTTTCGGTAGACCATTGACCCCTACAAGACTAATTTTGGTACGTGAGTGATCAACTCGGTGAGTGGACCACGTCAATACCAAATTTGGGCCATTTCACCAAATTTTGGGAGTTTTAGAGTGAATCCATGTGCGAAGCGGGCGAGGCCCCGCTATGCATAACACGGCTACCTTCGCTCCGACCATGTGCTCAGTCGGCCCGGCACTCGGGGCGGCCTTGAAGGACTCCCCAGAGCTCGCCGGGCTTCGGAACGACGAGAACGACCAACGCTACGAAGAATTCCAAGCCATGGACACCTCGGCCGCGGATATAAGTGCGGATTCTGCTCGCAAGAGGCGGCATGGTCCGCTAGATCTAACCAGCGCGAAGAAAAAAGCCGCCAAACAACCGACCGGATCGCGACTCGATGCCAGCGGGGACTGCTCGACGACGATCGGCGACGGTTTCTCGACCGCCACCGGCATCGGACAGTGTGTTACCGCGGTGAACAGTGACTGTGACCTGCCGAACTCGGGTGCGGGTTGGACTCTAGTGGCCTCTCGACGCGAGAAGAAACGGCAAAAAACGGAAAGCCCATCGCAGCGGGATACCCAAACCGCAGGTGAGCCGAGCAAGTCTCTCTCGGCTTCGAACGCTAAGTTGAAGGAAGAGCGTAGGCGCGAACAGAAAGTGCAGTACGTTGCCAAAGTGAACGCTAATATGGCAAAGTCAGCCCGCATGCCTACTTTCACCAAGAAAGGCGAGCACCGCGTGGTTGTTAGGCCTCGCGGGGCACTCGTAGTGAGTGCCACCAAAATGTCCACGCTGCGCGCAGCCATCATAACAGCGGCTAACATTAAGATCGAAGAAGCGGATGACGATTCGTTTGCCCTGAACGCCGCCCAGAACATTATAGTACGGGTCCTGGACGGCCCCGGACGGCCCCGGACGGCCCCGGACGCCAGCCAGCGTATTCGTTTTTCACGGGGATCAACCGGAAGCTCCACCCACTGGCCCGGGATCGCTCGGCGCATGTTCGTTTTTCGCTTGCCTGGCGGCCCGCGGACAGCTCTGGACCGCCCGCGGAATTTTGTTCGGGCTGCAGCAGACGACGTTTATTACGTCACGACAGCCACTTTCAAGCGGCCGCGGGAACTCAGCTGTGTGCGTGTGAGTGTTTTAGTGCGCCGATTTTTTGCAGCTGCGCGTGCTAAATGGCCGAACAAGTATGTGTTTGGGAGGATGGCGAGACCGTCGTGCTTTCAGCCAACATCTATGGAACACCTAGGCTCGATGGAGTGCTGTACGTTAACAGTAAGTGTCCACGTAAAGTGGCAGTAGTAGCTGATATTCTTCGTCGCCTAACGTTACCCTATATCAATGCCGCATTTGTTTCCGCTCGTAGGCGACGAAGGCAGCGAGGTGCTGCCCAGTGAGGTGACGCCCCAACTTGCTTAACCCTGCGAGTTGAGCGAATGTGACCTGTGGCCTTGACCAAAAGTTCTGAGATTCCTTGAAGAATACAAGACCTTCAAAAACAACCCCCAAAACCGGCTGAAATCGAATCGGCAAATGTTTGAAAGTATCGCCACAGTACTGAACAGGCACTTTCCGGGTCGTGCCATCACGGGGAGCCAAGTTGAAAACAAGTGGCGGACCCTTAAACGAAGCTACCTGGGTAAGCGTGGAAAAACAGCACCTCTGGGCTTGGGCGCGTCACCTGCGAGTACGAGTCGTGAGTTTCTTTTGTGAATCTGTGCAGTACATCTTTCTGTTTTGCACTAAGTTTAACATACACGCGTGTGCGTCTTATACGGTGGTAAATTAATGCATAATTTCGCAACACAAGTTTCCTTCACAATGCACCAAATCGTACGCGCTTTGCAAACATGATTTGTACAATGTTAATTGAGAAAATAGCGCGAACAAAGGACAGGTTAGGAAAATAGTGGACGTTTCCTCGCGTCTTTTTTTTCAGATATTCGATTATAACGAATAATTGAAATGAGCAATGGAGTGTTCAGTGGCAAAATTAACGAGCACTCACACACACACAGAACCATTGAAGAAATGTCCACATGGAATTAGAGCGAATGGGTGTTTATTAAGCACATGCGTTCATAATAATTTTGGTCACACCTAGCAAGGACCAGTTACGATAGAAAGAGATAAATACAGGTACATGTGCATGGCAACCTTGTTTGATGATTGAGGGGGGGGGGGGGACAGATTTTCAATCGAATTCGTGAATGAAGTCGCTGTACACGTACCTCCATAAACTTGGCCATGATAAACATGACAGATCACAAGGGAATGCCACTCTCAAAGGAGCTGTGACACGCAGGTTTCACACTAGCAGGGCAAAGCGGGCACCAATAGGGAAGAATGAGCAAAGGTGTGGTAATGGCTTTTACTGCAGTATCGTATTTACTCAATTGTAACACGAGGGGTTACTTCATTGAGTTCATGGAAAAAGCCTAAGTGTTTCATGCGTGATTTTGTACTACATTGCAATGCGACGGCCTGCTTTAAGTAAAGAAAAACCTTGAAAATGATACTATTACAATAAAGTAAATACGGTAATCTGCAGGTGTCAGGTAATTTACAAACATAAGTGTTCGGTGTGCTTATTCTAAAGTGTTTGTTCTCGTACAAAGTAAACCGTAAAGTATCTACCGCCAACTTGCAGAAACATGGCATGCCGATACTGCAATGTCTCTTTTACTAAATAACTAACGATCACATTGGTGCTGCATGTATGCAGTGAGCTTGCAGACATCCTGGAAAAGTCACACGTGGCCAATCCGCCGCTGCTGCTTCGGCCAGGGGCTGAACGAAGGCATAATGAGTAAGTACGTTTGTCTACATATACCGATTTTATTTTTAGCTTTTGGCACACGCACACGAACAATGCAACACATACACATGGAGGCAGTGTGTTCATTCTTTGTGTTCATTGTTTCTGTAAAAATTTTACCATTATCGTGTGCTTAGTGTTCTCGAATGTGAGTTGCCAGATACAATTAAGTGCACCCTTTTCCTGCAGTAACTTTTCTTTTTTAAATGCAAGGCCAGAAAAATTGCAACTATGTTGCTTTATCACTTCACTGGCAGGCAGCTCACACAAGCCGTAAGCTTTATTCTTGGTGATGTTGCAACTTGCAAGGAACCTCAACGATTGATGTCATGCTCATGTTGTGTGCTCCTGTTTGTCATTTTCCACTGAAGAACTTTGCATTGTCTATATGCCAAACCAGCTAAAGTAAACTTCCGCATTGTTTTGGTAGTCTCGTGAGACATGAGCGCATGCATTTTTTCCATATCAATGGCACCGTGCTTTCACGCCATGCAAAGGCACTAGCTTGGTAGAGAAGTTGCATGCACACCTCTCATCTGTGTTTATTCACCGGCAGCAATGCCACTTTGTGTTCATCTTGTGTAATGCATACTCTCCTGCCAGAGATCAACCGTCTGGGAGCACAGGCAGAGAAAGTGTCGTGCAGCAGGCTTCCGACAGCCCACATGTCAGAGATGACACGGCCAGCCAGGAACACCACGCAACACACCACCTGATACCACCAACACCAACACCCGCCACCTCGTCAGCTACGACCACAAAAAAATTGCAGCATATCCACGGGGTGGATGATGGCGAGTGGGGTGAAGCATCCGTACGTGTATTCGTTCTTGCTTCCGTCCGTCCATGCGTCCATCCATGCGTCCCATGGACTAACAGAAGGACCCATGGACTAACAGAAGGCTTCCGTCCGTCCATGCGTCCATCCATGCGTCCACCCATGCGTCCATCCGCCCGTCCGTGCGTGCGTCTGTACGTGCGTCCGTCCATGCGCTCGTCCATGCATCCACCCTGCGTCCGCCCATGCTTCCATCCGTTCGTGCAGCCATCCGTGCATCCGTCCATGCATCTGTTTGTGTGTCCATTCGTCCATCTAGTCAACACTCCAAGTACAACAATCTCGCATCTTTTCATTATATATTCCGCATATAGAAGCACCGCCATCCAGCAGACATTCCAAGGACTAAACGAGAGGTGGCACACGCACACTTTCTTACGGCTTGCGCTTCGTGTCTACTTCCCACCTTTAACCACCTCGAGTTCATGGTATATACTAGTTCACTGTATTCATGGCACTGCGGCCCAACGATTGCTAAAACCTTTCTGAAACAAAGGAGGTTACGTCCAGCAAGTATAACGTAGCAACCTTTTCTTATCAGATACTGCTTAATGCACATGCCAATGGCTGCTAATGGGGAATGAGAAATAGAAGAATTTGGTTTTTAGTTAACGGAAACGCTGCGATTTTTTTATTGTTCAACAAAGCACAGGAGAAATCTCCCAACGGCACCCCCTTGGAGGTCAAAGCGTAAGATATGTTACGTACTACGAGGGACGAACGGGTGCCGCTTTAAGGAGCTTCACCCCTAAAAAACGTCGCCAAACACCCAACCAAACACTCATGACAGGCCTTCTGAAATATCTGCACGAATCAAAAGCAAATCGAGAGAGGGCATGCGGAACGCCTTGCTGCCTATAAGCAAGCTGAGGCGGAAAGAGCCAGGTTAATGAAAGATCGAACCGCTGCTCTTGACAGGCCAGCCACTGCCCTATCACAGCAAGGGCCTCCTGGAAGCCACAGTGATTAGGCCCTACACTTGCTATGGTTCATTGTAGTGTAAATTTGAATGTTCTTTGTTGGGATACATTCATTTAATGAAGTTCAAATAAATGTGTTGTGTTTTCAAATGTATTTTAATTGTTTATTTCATTTTTTTGTTTAGAACGGTTGTTTACATTCATACACATGTCTTTACGTTTGCCTATTTCGCAAAAAACTCCATTCAAAGTGTTTTGCAATTAGAGCCAGTTGTTATATTTAGTGTACAGTGATTCTTTATATATGTGTTTGTTTCTTTTTTTGCTGTTATGTCTTATGTGACAAAAGAGCAGTGATGTCACAAGTGATAGGTACAGTCGTTCAAAGATTTAAATGTTTATTATGCGTGGCAACTACTTTTTTGTCTGTGAGCGACTTACTGTGGAACAAAGCTATGAAAAATTGCTTGAAAGACATGTGCTTTGTGCGCATCCACTTGTCCTCACCTTTTTTGAAAATTAATTCAGTCGTATGGCAAATATACACAGAAAAAACTACAAGTCATGCACGATAGCCGAAGATTAGGCCTACTGTAGAGGTAGTGAAGTGTATATTCATAAGTTCAGTTCCATTAACAGTGGCGAAGTGCACAGATATTGTGTGTAAGTGCTGTCGTTATAGGGCTCGTGATATCTGAATTTTTCGTAGTGTGATGTGGCAGAGCAAGGCTTTCACAAGCAATATTCACATATGATTTATGAATATGCAGTCAAATCCTTTTATAGGAGACACTGATGTAACAGACAACTGCGTGTGACACTGGTGTGCCTATGTCATTATAGAGGTTGACAAGAAAATGTGAAGGTGGTACCATGCTCATAAGAGACATCTCATATAAGAGACAAGAATTTTTTCCTGGTGTAAGTCTCTTATAAAAGTGGTGAAGTGTACAATGTACACTATTGCGTGTTATAGCTTGAGACAAATTTTTTCCTGGTGTACGTCTCTTATAAAGGGGTTGAGCTATACGTGGGGGTGCAAGATAAAAAATAGATATTTCGGAGTTTCTACCTGAATGTGCTCTTCGGCATTCCCATAATGGTTAGTGCATCGATAGTCCTGCGTTTTTCCCCGCTAAAAGCCAGCTGTCATGTCCAGGAAATCAACCTTCATCTTTGAGCTCCCATTGCAACACCTTGATGGCTGAGCTACCAACCAGTTGCTGCCACCTTAATTGGTAAATATGCACTCATAATCATTTTGACTGGTTGTTTTCATTGAAATGGTGCCACTTTTATTGAGAACGGGTTTTTGTTTTTTATGCATTTAAGTAGATCTTTGTTACAAGGTTGATGTGAGTGTGATACACCTTTGATCCTTCATTTCTGCTACATTGGGATTAAAAAATAGAAAGGAAACGTTTGATCAAGGAAGCTGAAATACTTATTACTGTTATTTGGTCCATTACTAGCTATGTTGAGTGCAAAAAATTTTAGCCGCGCAATAATTTGCAGGTTAGAACATTGCTGTGTGGAGCTTATTTTATCCTTTTCCGTTGCCATGCTTTCTCCTTCGATTAACATCGAGCCTCATGACTTATAACACCATGCGTACCTGTGTGAACTTATTCTTTCACAACATCAACTTTTAGCTGATTTTCTATTTTTCTCAGCACAGTACAACTCAACATCCAAAGTCCTCTTGGTTGTGAGCCCTCTCATGTTCCGGTAGTGTACAGTGTACCTCACATGCATGCATATCTTTGGGGAGAATTTGTTGTATTTTTGCTTTACTGTTACTATATGTGATGTTACTATTCAGCTTTACTGTAACAGTAAGGGGACACTACAGTCAACTATTAAGTCGAAGTTGATTGTTGGAATGGCGGCGCAGAAACCTCGTAGTGTCACTTTTGTGCCAAGGGAGGGCCTATTAAAAAAAAATCACGTTTTAAGGCTCTGCATCGGGTTGGCGAACTCCAAATTACCCGTCTCAAGAAGCGGACTGATCGGACCGTCTCACGTCACTATTGCCATCCACAACGTTGCCAGGCTTTACTGTGCTAGTAGCAGCAGACCGAAAGCAGCGAGAGCCACAGCAGAAACAACAACCATTGATCAATTTCCCGCCATTGGCTTCGGGATCGCAGGTGCTTTTGTTTCAACTGCGCCCCACTAGATGACACCTTATAACCACATAAAAATTGAATTTTCGAACCACTCGTGCCATTCCCCATAGTAACGTCCGGTGGTTCTTTTTTCCATGACTCAAGCAGAAACGAAAAAAGCAGCGTTTTATTGCATCTCTTAATGCCCTGAACGTTCTTTATTTAGTGCAGTTACTTTAATTAGTGATTACTTGTACGGGGTTCGTCTAATGTCATCGGGATCATTTTGAAAAGGTCCTACTGCGGCGCTTGTGTTCTTGTGCATTTACCTTAATTTCTCGGTAAGTAGGGCACAGTTGTTGATAATATTGTCGTTTTGGATGTTGTCGAACATTGAGCTTTCACTCTGACCTAAATTGCTGTGTGGCTTTAGTGTCCCTTTAAAAGCTACTTGCACCAACGGCAACGCATCTGTGCATTCCTCATCAAAAACGCCTGTGAACTGATTGTCATGCAATGTGTGCAAAGCGCTGTGCCTCTAAATGTTAAATTTAAGAACATTAGCATTGCTTTATTTATTCTTCTAGGCTTAAACATCCATTCGTAACTACTGCTGTGCAGAAGCACTTTTCAAGTGCATCAATTAGTGGAGCTTGATTTAAATGAACATGCCATATCAATGTCACAAAATACTTGAGGTATATCCCAAAGGGAAACCTGACATTTAATTCAAGCTGTTGCATTTTTTTAGCATGCACCTAGGTAAAGATAACCAGCTGTTCTAGCAATTTGCGCCCTCTAAATATACTGTACGAAATTAGTAATTTAACCTAGATCTTTACGCTTAGTAGTGTAATACCTTAACCAGCATGTCAACTTGTGAAATTTTTATTGTTCATCTGTGGCAGTTATGATATACCTTTCGCCAAAAAGTATGCATGCCCTTTCACATTGTAAGCTTCTTTAGTAGTAAATGCAGTGGTTGTAGAGCGTGCATGTGCATGTATGCCAGCTTCTGAGATCTACTATAGCTTTCAGATGAGAGATCAGCACTGCTCCACACAACTGCACATTTAATCTAGTCTAAAAAAAGCTTTGTGCTCGTTGCCTTGCATGATAAGTCGACCACTTGCAATGTCAGTTGCTGTACTGGTGTGCTTGGACTAACAGACCTGACACATCAGTGAAATGTTTGTGTTGTTTGCAAGTTGCCCAATGAGCACAATAAATATTTGTTGCTTCGAACTGCACCGGTGACTCTTGAATTACATTTGCAGAAATATTTATAACAATAAGTAATGACCACTGTAATCTTTATTGCAATAAGACTGAGCTGAGACTGTTTGCACATATTCATATAAAAAAACTGGGGGTACAAACAAGAAAAAAGCGGTGTTTTAACTTTCCTCTTGCGTTAATGTTTACAAACCCAATATAAATAAAAATCGTGTTACTTGTATGTACTAGGACGAACTTGTCATCATTATAGATAAACCCATGACTGCAAGGGCATTTGCATGAACTCAGACGCTGAGTAGCTCTGTGTTTCCCAACAATGTTGCCCATTGTATTTTAACATTATTGTATTCAGCTTGCCATACAAATTTGCTGCCTTGAATGCTGAGCTTAAAAAGCACTCTTAAATTTTTTTAACAGTTTATCACATCCACTTTGTCAACATACCATCATAGTGCTAGCTATTTTGGTGGTTCATCGTATGCCAAACTACACACATTGTATTTAATTTTCACGGTGAGTGAAAGTTGCATGGAACAACACCGCACGTATTTACACACACGTGGTGACCCAACCACCTTTGGCTGATGTGGGGAAAAATATCACATTTATTTATAACCAAATTTCACTCCTTAAGAAGCATTGCTTACGTGGGTCATAAACAACCCAAGGGGCAAGATGAACCATAATATATTCGCAGTGGTTAGCATCTGTAGCATGCAACCAGCACAATCAAAGCGTGCTGCTTTTAGGCAGGATAATGTGTCCAAAAAAAGTTCCCGCTAAACAACAATATAAAGAATCAAATGCAGTGCTCAGTAGAGCAACTTACATGGAATTAATGTTGCATGTACGTAGACTATTACAGCAATACATGTCATGACTATGTGAAAAATTGAACAAAAATATCGTCTTATTTTGCAATACTGAACCAAGCTGCTGTAAGTTCAAACCTGTCACAAAAAAAAATCTTGAAACCTGAATAATAGTCAGCATCATGTGTGGTCCGTAGTACACTGCCTAACTTATTGGAATTAACATAGCAATGGCATTGCTGCAGGTCGCATTTGAATCAACGTAAGCCAGGTTGAATATTGAACTGTAAAGTGCGTTCAGCAATCATGCAGGCAGCCTTTAGGCCACTTGCAGCAAACATACAATGCAATATACTCTATAGTGTCAGTGCACATATGCAGTAAACAATAATGCTCCATACTCAAAGGGTGTGGCTGGAAGCCATACTCATGAAAGGTAACATTTACTGAAAAAATGCCTTCTCATCCATAAACATACACTTTCTCGAAGATGTAAACACATGTTTTTAGACCCTACGCCCATAACAGAGTCACGTAATCACCTGCTTCAGAGCGTCGTTATAAAATAATTGAAAATTGACCAGAAACTCCTAAGAAGTCTTATTACAATAACTAAGGCAAACCATACTCCTATCAAGAGTGAGCCGAAGACACTATGAGTGTACACAGAACGGGACATTAAATTCTACGCAGCAATGTCATGTGTTAGCAATCGGTGTTCGAGTATTGTAGTCGTTAAATGCAGTTCCTTGGAGCCCAGGAAATCTGCAAATGTCATTGTCAGAAAAAAAAGTTGAATTTTTTTAGTCATAATATGTCTCATAATTGGACCCCTTTCAAGTTCTTGATATTTGGCTACAATTTCGCATTGCGGTGCAGCTCGTTTATGTATCGCTTTTTCTATAAAATGGCTGTGAAGTACTTGTTGAATTTTCCTACATCATATAAACACGGGCCCGATCCCATTTGAAGAGGAAACATAGCTAGAAAAAGCTTGAATGAGGGCAGTTTTATTTACAAGCTGCTCAGGCGAGGGGTGCCTCATCACTTCCACCAGTCCACAGGGATCCCCAAAATATGCAAGTAATGTAAATCGTTTCTTCTGTCCTGAAAATATTCATGGCTGAAAAACTCTGCTCTAGTAGAGTACATTTGAAGACATAACTGCTCCCCCCCCCCCCCCGCAAAACACGTCCTCTTCAAAGCGTACCAATAACAGTAAATAAAGTAATGTTAATAAGCCGACACATACTTCAATGACTCACATAGAAAGAGTTAAAAGGATGTTCACTAAAGGCAGCAAAACTAACACAGAGCATAAAATCACAGTGAGACACTCTGGGGCAGATGGTCCCGCAGCCTTGCTGCCAACGTAGATTTGTGGTCAACATCAACTGGCTCACTGGAGAATATGCCAAGGTCGCTGTTTGCAATGTCACTATCTTCAAAAACATCGGCATGTCTAGGGGCAAGGTTGTGCAGCACACAGGCTGTCATCACAATTTCCACAGCCTGCGGAATGCTGTTAACATCGATCTTGTCCAATCACCGAAAACGTCCCTTCAGCAGGCCAAATGCTATTTCAATAAGAACGCGTTGCTTGGAGTGCACGTGGGTAAACTTGCTCATCCATGGCTGCCAGCTGCTTGTGACGTGGCAATAAGGTGGCAGCAGCCACGGGAGCAGAGGGTACGCAGCATCCCCCAAAAGATATCCACTTGCAAATGTACATGGATGTTACTTCGGAGTGCCAATTATAATGAGTTATTACAAACATATAAAGTATGTACTCTTAACATTAGTCTCTTGCTTACACTCCAGAACAGGGGTTGTTTAGCTACCCTAGCGCAACAAGAATCAATCAAGGTCACTGCCAGCCAAACAAACCTGTAGAAATTGCGATCTTATTCGATTAAATATTACTTATTCGCTCACCGTCGGATCTCGACGCTGCCTCTTCGAATAGAAAACTCTCCTCCAACACCTTGGCGTCGTGTGCTTTGTCTGGGAAGCCAACGAATACGTCAGGGAACACCATGTCGGCATCACAAACAGCCTGGAGGATGATGGAGTGGAACTTCTTCCTGTTGTAGTAGTCCTCCTCGCATGCTGTGGGTCTTGTGATGCGAACATGGCATCCATCAATGGCACCGATGACATCTGGCAGGCCAGCCTCGACGCCTTCACAACGACCAAGCGCGCGAAACGCACGCTTATTTCGTGCAGCCTCCTCGTCGTTAGGCCAGCGTATTTCTCTTTCGCTTATGGACAGCAGAAAGTCCAAAACGCGGCGTATCGTGACGTGCACCGTCGACTCGCTGACACCAAACTTGTCGTCTATGGCATTCATGGACCACTGCGTGCCCAGGTACGTCAGGGCAATCAGCATAGTCTTCGATGCTGTTATTTTCGGTCTTCCGTGCCCACCGCGAGGATAGTATGACGAAGACTCGAAGTCGGCCGTGATCACTTCACTGGTGCACCTCTGTAAACGGAACAGCCTTCGGAACTCTTCGTCACTGTAGCTGTCCACCACGCTTTCTACATACAGCCGCACCCGGTGTCGGTCTTCCTTGATGATTTGTGCGACAAGCACGGCAGCAACGGCGAGATCTGAAGTCTCCCCCTGTTCTTCCTCCGACTGCAGATCCGACATTTCGCCGTCATCTTCATCTGAAACCAGCACGTCTGCGACAAGCTTAGCGAGCGCGGCAAAATTTGCTTTCGCGGCAGCCATTTTTGCAGCAATCGGTGGCGTCGCTGGCGATACGGCGAGCGCTTGGTCACCGGAAGCCCTGATTTCGAGGCCCGGGATCACTAGAATCACGTGACAAATGACGCCGATCACGTCGTTTCCTGTCAGCGACCGTAATATCACGGTGGAGGAACGCACGTATGAAACGTTTGCGTATAAGAGCACCCTAGACAACACCTCGCGGGGTGTATTAAGTGGAGTGGGCAGAGAGGAACCCAAAGAACAGATCACTCGGTTCCTAGTGAACAAGCATAACCCCACCATTGTGGCCACACACCGGCTCGGAAATTCTGAGTCGGTGGTAATTCTATTTGAAGGAAACAAAGTACCGCGCTACGTAAAGTATGGGGGCTTTGTCACGAAGTGTATGCTGTACAGGCAGCACCGTGGGGTCTGCACTACATGCGGCCAAATAGGGCACAGGAAAAATGTGTGCCCAAGTCCGAACGCTAGGGTATGCTTCGCTTGCGGTAGAAACAACCCAGGAGAAGACCAAGCAAAATACTGCAAATCAAGATGCAAGTTCTACGGCGGCTCCCACGTCACGTGTGCGGGCAGAACAAATTTGAAACGCCGCTACAAATCAAGCTGCGGCAGAGGGTAAAACAGAACACCGAAACTATAGCCAAGATGAGACCCACCGAGATGGCGCCCGCGAAAGCGCCCGGGGAGGCTGCGCTTTCTAGAAGATACGACTTCCCGGAGCTGGGAGCCAGCGGCACATGTCACGAACGGAACGGCGGGGCGAGCCGCGATAGGAGCAGAGCGGAACCGGAAAAAGTGAAGTGGGCGGACGTCACCTCCGGAAGCCCGGAACAAGCGCGTTCGCCAAGACCGGCGCCACAGGTGCAAGCGCACCTGAGCCTGACAAACAAGTCTGACGTCAATCGCGTGGCGATGACGCAAAAGAGCGGGGCCCCGAGCAGAGCAGCAGCTGCAACGCTGAAGGAGCCTGTCAAGATGCCGAGCGGCGGTGGCTGCAGCGAACAATGCAAGAAAGAGACGTGGGAGTTGAAAGCTACCATTAAGAAAATGGAGAAGGCGATGGAGGAACTCCAGACGGCGATGGCGGCGACGCAGCTCACCATCGAACAACAACGAGGCGTCATCGACCAACAACGAGACGCCATTAGAAGGCTTCAAGAGGGGGGATCAAGGAACGAAGCCAACGACAACAAGATGGCGACAGACGCCGATGAGGAAGACAACGGAACCCCAATGAACATCGCGGGCAACGCCTTTGTCAACACTACAACCCCTTAGACCTACCAATTCACCGCCAAAGCGAAGGCTCCGACGAGGGCATCTATGGTTGCGGTGGCAAGAGGGTAGGAAGAACAACCCGAAGAGGAACTAGAAAGCGAAAGCAACGAGAAAGAAGATGATAGCGCCTCGGTCATCTCGGTGGCATCTACAAACAATGGAGACAGGATCAAACCTCTCGGCTGTGGGAGCTTCAGGGAGAAGATCGGTCGGAACGCAAGAGCTATAAAAAATGGGGCAAGAGCTTTGAGGGCCTCGAGCAGAGGATCCTCACGAAATGCACCCAAGTCATCCAACAACAACTTGCGCAAAAGACTCAGCTCCAAATCGAGCAAGCGCTAGAGAGGGCCCTGAGCCCCGAGAAGCTGCAGCTTCTCGGGGCTCAATCAATATTGCCAAACACAAAAGGCTCTCCCTCATAATGGACAGCAACAATAAGATCAAGATCTGGCACTGGAACGCCAACGGAATCCGGTGCCGAAAAACAATCCTGCAACAGTACTTGAGATTGTTGGAACCGACGGCTCGCCCAGACGTGATAGCGGTCCAAGAAACCCACACCGAAGACACGTCGACGCTGCCAGGGTATCGGACACACGCCTGCCCCCCGTCCGCTCGCACATGCGGGAAGGGTGCGGTGCAGGGCGTGTGCACGTTCATCCGGAAAGGCATCGCCCACGTGAAACACCAACACTTCCTGGGCAGCAGGGACACCGCCAACGAGCTGTGCGTCACCAAGCTAGCGATTAGCGGCAAAGGACGACGAGCCCGGGGCGGAAAAAAGAAGAGGACATCGACCACCATCTTCATCGCTAACATCTATAGCAATCCAAGACAGGGTGAGGGGAGTGACAGTTTTGCGGGTGTCTTCTTGGGCCGGCACATGACGCGAGCCGCAGCCGTCGCCAAAGAGAGATATCGTGTGACTAAGAAATGCTCGACATGTAAAACGTGCTTCAACTTCTTCTGGCAGGAGAACACCAGGCTAGGTAGGGGGTTAAATTAACCCTACTTAGGTTAAAGAAAAAAAAAACGTATGTAGGGTTAAATTGACAAGATGTAAGAACAGACTTGTTGGCGGTGATACAATATGAAAACATGTGGCCATACAAAAAAGACAATGAGAAAGATGACTGAAAGATATGCTGTCCTGCAAATCGCCCTGTTGTTTTTTCAGATCACGTCTTTGTCATGCAGCACGTGTTTTTTTCAATGAAAAGTTAAACTTTTTTAGTTCTTTGCAAATGAAAAGTTGCTTCTTAATTGGTTTTTCATCACTTCTAGAAATAAATCGGTTCCCAATCACTTTATATCTGTCGTCTTGAATTTTAAATGTACTGTCTTCGGGGGTGCGAGTGATGCCTTCTTATTTGTAAGGTGGCACCGCCCTTTTGGGTATTTATCACTCTGTGTGTGTGTTTTTTTTTTGCAGGCTGTCTATGTAAAGCGTGACGAGAAAGCGATGCGCTTAGCATTCACAATGTGTATGTTACGCAAGGCCTTCACGGAATTTGGCCAAAGGACGATCTGCGGAAACTCTGCACTCACTCGGCGCTGTGATCTTCCAAACAAAGTTTACCTTTGCTGAATATCCAAGTGTGAGAAACTGATGCAGCAGACAGCTCCAAAACATGATATATGGAAGTCGCGTTTAGATAAGCTGCAAATAACAAAAGAAAAAAAGAAAAGAAAGTGTATCCTCAGTATTTATGCACTTTTATTACACTATAGCAGTATATATCTGAATAAACCATCTAAAACTTGGTGAATCGGTGGTGCTGCAGAAAGCAAATGAATGCTTGTCAAACTGTGCAAATACAAAAACAAGCATATGATCTTACCATACGCATGATCGCTGCTTCTTTCCTTTCCCCCCAAAAAGCACGTGGTACAGCTAAGCGTACTTAGGAATTGACAACGTAGGACGTAGCAGATGTTCAACATGAAAAACTTTCTTTCTTGAAACAAGTCACTTTAATTGAACTTTGCTGAATAAATTTTCTTCGTATGCCCCTCCAAACAAGTGCAAGCATGAAATTTTAATTTGACTGCATCACCGAAGTGCCTAAACATAAATAGTTTATTTATATTATACTCTCAATGCCAAACATTCTACAGAGGAGAGTGGTCAATACAATTATGTTATATCATGTTATGCAAGACCACTTGAAAAGAATAATAGTCTTACTTGTTGGCAACTGAGTGGAGAAGGTGCTTCTATAGGTGAGGTGTAAACTCGCAAAGGCTTATGGGATGCATGCGGTCTGCACTGGTTTCCGGTTTAATGGCTCTCCGTCCGTCCGCTGCGTCTCTCCTTGGGTATCAGTGGGCTCTCTTTCTTTATAGCAACCTAACGTGTATGCTGTGAATTTCTAGAGACCGTTAGCATAGCCGCACCTACGACTGACCACGAAAAGAAAGCATGTGCTGTCGTGATATATTTTCCAGTGGCAAACAACAGACTGTACATGCTATCACGATTCTGCGTTTCTTCGTAATAATAAGTGGCGTGGACTTTGCTGTCACGTCTTTGAACTATTTCACACTTTTAAATGAATGTAGGGTGTCAACGTGCTTATTTTTACGTGTTTTCTTTTTTGAGGGTGCTCAGCTGCTTTTGCATTCGTAGTTGCATCGCAGCTCGTATCAATGTTCATCATGTGAAAATGGTATCCTTTATTATTTAAACTACGCGTTCAACGGCAACGGCCTGGAAAACTGTTAAATCGTTCGTTCGTTATGACCTCGACTATGACACAGCCCTGACAAAGCTTTAAAAACCTAAATATGTGGGCGACAACTTTTTTTTTTTAGGAAAGTCGCGCTTATTTGGCGTTTCCGAATTGCATCGGGTGGGTAAACAAGCTGGCCTAGAGGACACTCACCTCATAGTCAGGCGCTGTGCATGTTATGCGTAGTTACCTGTTCTGTTCGATTTGCAGTTGATGATGTATGAATAAACTCAGTACTAAAAGAAATGCTTGGAAAAACACTTTAAATCCCCAGCAACATATTGCATAGTCATTATATAAGTAGAATAGTATTTTCTCGTCTACATAACGTTATACTGACATAATTTTCTCCTATTGGTGCGAGGTTGTCGCCATCAGAACCACTGACTGATTGCATATACATCGCTGCAGTTGATGTCGTTGACAAATGCTGTGTCCATGGATTCCGCAGCGTCACCGCTGGCCTGATGTCGCGCGGCTGCTGTGTCACGTATTTTCCGGTATCAGGGTCAGAGCTGGCTGCACGTTACGTGGCGGCCGCACATTTTAGCGTGAAGACCATATGCTTGTAGTAGATGCATATATAGTGATCGTGGTTGTGATGAAAAACTACACATTCTAATGCCTTTTGTGCTTCCGTCTTGATGCTTCAGTTCCTCTTTTGTCATACCAAAATGTCGACGACACGTAGTCAACCTACCGTGAATTTTTGCTGGGAGCGCCTGTGCGTAAATACCAAATGTGTCATACAAACAAAACTATCCATGCGGAATTTGGGACAAATATGACCCACCTGACGTTAGGCATCCAAAGGCTATAGCACTCACCATGGCTGCCCTTATTACCACAAAACCCACTTCCATAATTTATCTTTATTTCGAGGGAATCTAAACGTCTTTTTTTCTTTGGCGCTTGAACTCGAGTAACCGATAGCTGCACAATCAACCATGATTGCGAGAGTGATTAGCCTGCAACCAAAACTAAAGAAAAGACGTGTCTACAGCTCCAAAAACACGGCCAGCAAAACAGGGCACCGCGGTATCTTGAACCGGAAGCCGATGCAGACGGCGCCTCGCATGAGCCTTTGCAGGTTTATGCCTCACTTATTCAGATGCTCTCTTCAGCATGAATAAATTGAAGGAAAGGTTCATGTGGCAGCTTGGCACTTTGACTTTGGTGTCCATCTATTCGCATTCAGGTGTGGCAAGTAGTGTGGCATCTCACTTACACACTTTTTTTTTACGTTTACGCTCCTTATTCTTTAAAACTACTTAGTCATCGACCTACATGCTTCTTTGGCATAATTACTAGCAACTGAAGAAATTGTCACAATGGGTGCAGACTTGCTGTTTTGCTTTCACTAAAATGCATACCTCAACAGAAAGGCGCACGCCAGTGAAGTGGATAAAAAGCACCATTCCTTTTCTAGCAACCAGCAGCAGATCAGAACAATCTATGCAGTATTAAAGAAAAAAGGGTATTTTAAGAACTTGTTTTTCTTTGTTAGATACAATATTACAGAGCACAGGAAGGAATGGCAAGGAAAGTCTAGGAGATGTTATTTGTAGCAGTCATCGGTTGCAGCAAGTTGTCTTTCTGCCCTCTTCACACTTGTATGATAATTGCAACAAATAACATCCCCTTGAATGTTATTTGGCATTAGCGTCTATTCTAATTAGTTCGAGTAGCATTGTATTGGTGGCTTTTTTTAATCAACCTAGGTTATACCCATTATGGCAACAATAAACCGCTTGGGAAGACAGCAAAAAATTTTCTGGCAATGATACTGAAAGAGGTCGAATATTGCACTGAAATTTTGCCCACAATTTTTCGGTCCAAGAAACTGATTGGTTTCTATATAGTTTCATTGTGAATAAACAAGCACGCCACCGTATTTTCTACTTGTGTAGTTGCGCATGCGTGCGCGCTAATTTATGAACGTGCAAGATAAAGAAAATCCAACCTGCGCCTGTTATTTGCACCACCGCGTTCATGTCTGCTCGAGAGGCTGCGTCTGCTGTCCGTCTCAACAGTGCAACTTTGCTAAGAGTGGCGAAAACAGGAGCTCGCTTGCTTATGGGTTACTGTACTGGCTGAGGCCAGCTCAGTGATGACAGCAGCCGAAGGGAAGCTGCAGTGGCGAAAGTCTCATAGCTTCGTGTGGTGCAGAAAACAAGCCAACAAGGCAGTTCATGCATGCAACTTCATCTTAAGACAACGAAAAGACGGAAGAAGCTGGCCAACACGAGCGCTGTCTTTCATGTGTTTAGTCTTTGCACTATTTCAAAATCAGCCCAAACCAACTACCCCAACTTCCGTTATTGCTGCAGTTTGTGCAATCACAGGCCGATATTCTTTCTGGGCAAAAAATACAAAAAGAAAAAAAGCAAAGGCAGTGGGGCACCCTGTACGGGAACGCATGCGATATCGTTTTAAATATGCAGTCAGACATTTGCAGTAGTTTGCAGGAACCCATCGAGATGTGGAGACATGCGTCGAAGAAAAAAAAATATGTCGTCTGGCTTTCTGAAGTCCGTGTTTGTCCAGCTCACATTCTTCCGCATTGAAGCCGCGGGTCTTGGTCACTAATGCAACATTAAAGTAGCCAAGCGCCATTCATAAAATTCAAAGACTGTGGTAGCCATGAAAGCAAGAGCTATTCGCCTTGAAACGTTGACGACGGAAGTGTGTGCATGATGCAGTGGCGTTTTGCTGACCTTCTGACGGCCAGTAGGCAAAGCGTCGTGCATCAAATATTGACACTCGATGTTCCGAATGGTGCTAAATGTGATGGCCACGTATTTATCCACATAGATCTCACAAATTCACGTGAAGCAGCACTCAAGCTTGGACTTTGAGCACATGCCTTGAAGCCAAAAAGGTGAACAGGAAGTCGCCTTGACACCTGCTTCAGGAAGCAGGTGGTGTTTTGCGCAGTTGAGAACCAAAACCGAAATTGCAATTTTATGCGCAAAATCTTTGATTGACCTGTTATTCGCATGTGCCAGTCATAAATGCACGAAACAAACTTTTTTTACCTGAAAAATTATTATTACAGCGTAAATACTCCTAGGCTATTTGGATGAGCTAAAGGTTTGGAAGGCAGAAAATGTTAGTCTCAAAACTTTTCATCCCTGCTGAAATGTCATAACATTTTGATCTGTAGAAACTGGCCGTAGATGAATATATTAATAATTAAATAATTAAAAAGATTGTTTGAATATGTGATGCCATGCTGGCTGTTGAGCAGTGAGGATTCGGCGCGAAGTTCAAAGGTTTGCTCTTGAACCCTTTTTTTATTTTCATTATTAACTTGTGACTGCAAAAACAATTAAAAGGCTTCGTTCCAATAATTTTCCCTCTTGTGAACCATTATCTGCTCTATACAGTTTCCTTACACATAAATGTTTAAGCCACTTCTCATCTCGTGGTCAACTTATCACTTGACACAGTGCTTCAATATAGTTCCAGATTGAAACTAGGGACCATGGGAAGTGATATATTAACTTTTCGTGTCACTCTGACGCACGAGCACCCTTACTGTGAGCTATATGTAAAGCGCATTCGGTGTAAATAAAGTGTTTTCCTTCTGGCACCTTTTGGCAGTCCGAGTGTCTCCATCTCTCTTATTCATACACGTCTTGTCGGATGCCTTCATCTAGTTGACGCCAGAACCGTGCACCTGCTTGAAAGCATATGTTGGCTTGATGCATTATTTGAAACAAAAATAAATAACAGAATGATTGTAAGACTTCACGTATTGTTCCTGAGAGGTCTCTTTAGACCACATGACAGAATGCTGCATTTGCAGTTAATGAGTTGAGAAACTTGCGCATTGTTGAAATTTGCTATACTTCTTTATTGCCTCATCCATAAGAAGGAGTCTTATTTGCACTGCAGAAACATCCCAGCATAAAGGACCAAAGTCATCTCTTATCTTCCAACTGAGCTGCTGTGATGCACTTGCAAAAAATAAATTTATAACAAGGTATTAATATAACATTCTCTGAAACTGCAACACGCAAAAATAGGACTTAGCAGAAAGCTCAAAAAAGACATCTTTACTTCAAGGTGATGCAGGCATAATAGCGAACGTGCAGCTTCCTTAAGCTATGAAATTTCGGCCAGAGTGACTTCTACTCACTCCTACCTCCTTACCTTGTATAAAAGAATCTCACAACAGAGAGGCACACAAACTTTATTACATAAGATTTTCATTTATTTATTTATTTATTTATTTATTATACCCTGAGGGTTTTCACATTACAGAGGGGAGGGGCACGTTACATATAAAAAATGGGAAACAACACTTGATAAACATATACCAGAACGAAATTTCAATAATTGGCAGAATAATTCAGAGCTACGTTATATTTTTTTATTTATTCATACTCTCAGCCCAAGGGCCAAGACAGAAGTTCGGGATACATATCTGGCACGTACAAAGAACATATGAAGAAACAAGTTTCACACTGCACGCTCAAGGCGCATAATACACAGAAATAACAAAAACAAAAACGCAAAACTGTATCAGAATACATCCCGCATAGGTCACGGAAAAAAGAAACAAGTTCGAATACATCCTGTACACGTCACCAAAAAGAGAAAAAAGATTTGAAGTGATATAGTACACATTGAACGTATTGATATATAGTACATTGAAAATATTTGACCGACAAGCAATTTGGTTACAAATATTCTGACAAAGCCTTTTCGAACCTTTGTAAATCGCAATGTTCGACTATGTAGTGAGGTAATTGATTCCAGTCATCAATTCTCCGAACCAAAAACGAATACTTGAATAAATCTGTTCTGTAGCTAAGTGGTGTGATATGTTTCGAGTGTTTTGTTCTGGATGTGGTAAATGGCTGTAGTGCGGTGTGTTCCTTTAGGTGAACTTTGTAGTCTCCATTGAGTATCTGGAAAAAGAATATCAGTCGATTATGTTGCATTTGTCGTTTCACCGTCATTAAACCGGCTCTGTCTCTAAGCTCACTAATAGACTGAGTTCTGGAATAGAAGTTGAAAATGAACCGCAAGGCTTTGTTTTGTATACGCTCACATTTTAGTGCACTGTTTTGGTGTATGGTTCCCATAGATGACATGCGTAGGTCAGTACTGGAAGAATAGTCAATAGTCATTTTATACGCCATTGTTTTAGCTTCCGGGGTGGCATCGTGAAGTTTTCGTCGTAACGACCAAAGTTTACGCATGGCTTTATTGCAAATACTGTCAACATGCATGGACCAGTTCAAATCATGTGTAAGATAAACACCTAGATACTTAACATTCTTTACTTCAGTCAGCACTGTGCCTTTGTTGCTGTAAGAAAAGGATTACGGATCTTTTTTACGTGTCATGCGCATGAAGAGAGTTTTTGATGCATTCAGTTCCAATTGCCATTCGTCGCACCAAAGACTAATTTTTTGTAAATGGTTATCAAGCTCCAGCTGATTGTCAGTGGAGCTTATCTTCGCATACACAATGGTGTCATCTGCATAATGTTTTGTAGCTATTGGCTGAGAAAAATCGGCACCCATGTCACTGATATAGATAGAGAAAAGTACAGGGCATATTACTGACCCTTGTGGCACGCCTGATCTGACTGGTTTATTGGTGCTGGAGACATTATTTAATTCAACAAATTGTTGTCTATTTGACAAATATGCCTCTATCCATTTTAATAGCTGACTGTCACCAGTCAAACAAGACAACTTTTTAAGCTACTTTCTGTGAGATATTTCATCAAATTCTCTTCGGAAATCAATAAATATGATGTCTACTTGACCTTTTCTATCTAAACACTGACCATTTTCATGCGTAACCTCAGTAAGAATTGAAATTATGGAATACCCTTTGCGAAAACCACGCTGATTATTACCTAAAATACCATTTCCTTCTACAAACTTCATTAGGTGAGTAGTCAAAATGTGCTCCAGAGTTTTACAACAAGTACTTGTCAAGGAAATTGGTCGAAAATTCGTGACGTCATATTTGGAACCCTGTTTATGGATCGGTATTATCTTGGCACGCCTCCAATCTATCGGAACGTCACCGGATGGAAGTGACAGATAAAATGAACACCATTTGGCATAACGCCTTAAAAAGGCGTTGAGAATTTGATCAGGTTCAGGGCATTTTTTCACATCTACTTTAAGTAGGAAACCCAGAATGCCTTCTTGGGTTATAATTAGCTCAGGTAGACATTGCTCATTAGAAATTCGCACTTGAGGAGTTGAACCATCGTCCCTAATGAAAACCGATTCATAATATTCATTAAATTGGCAAGCCATCTTATAATTATCCGTGATAGTAACATTATCGTTCTTAAACAATTGGATGCCAAGTTTTGGTCCTGAAAGGTACCTCCAAAATTTTCCCGGTGATGTTTTAATGAAATTGGTAAGTTTCATTCATGTAGCTGTGTTTCGCTTAAATAATTTCCATTTTGAGTTCTTGAGAAAGGAAACTGACGTAATGACGTGCTTTTGTTGACAATGGTCTGTTAGCCCTCGTACTTTTCAAGAGTCGTTTTTTCTGAATTATTTTTCGCGTAATCCATGGGTTTCTTCTGTTAAATTTCTTGGTGCGTCTTGGAAAGAATAGTTCTATTGCTTTCAAAACAAACAATGCATTGAAACATGTTCAATGCATCATTTACTGATGTAGTATTCAAAAAGATCTATTGAGTGAAATTATCATATCCCTGCTCTAAATAATCTATTGCTCCAGTATCATCTGCTTTAGAAAAATTGAGAACTGTCGTAGTTTAATTCTTTTTTACCCGAGTGCGCGTGGTATCTATATGCGTGGTCACCATTTTGTGATCAGATATCCCTTCTAATACTTCACATTGATATTTGGATTGCACGGCAGATCTGCTCAAGAAGACCAAGTCGAGCAGTGATTCTCCTGATTCGTGGATTCGCGTAGGTGTAGTTACAATTTGTGTTAGGTCAAGGGAGAAAGCCACATCCAAAAGAACTCGTGACTCAGCTTGTTCATTTTGACCTTCCTGATAATTGACCCAGTCGATATGCGGCAAATTGAAGTCTCCAGCCAGTATGATCTTGTGATTAGAATGGCTAAACTTATCAGTTAAGAAATTATTAAGAAGTATCATATATTCTTCAGAGGTGCCAGGTGGGCGATACACAGCGATGACTACAAAATACTGCCCATTCATTTGTATCGTGCACGCAACGCACTGTAATTCCGGTGGGGTGAAAATTTCAGTGCTATGAATTGAAGTTTTGTGAATAATGGCAACACCCCCTCCCCTGGATTCTCGGTCTTTGCGACAGGCAGTATAATTGGGAAGCAGGAACTGTGTATTTTTAACTGATTTGCTCAACCAGGTTTCTGTCATGATTACAAGGTACGGTTCATGTTCAAAGAGCGCAGCCTCAAAGAGTGATGACTTATTACAGATACTACGTGCATTAACATTCATAACTGTTAACTTGTCAGGAAAAATTTCCACAGCCGTCCAAGCTGGTGTCTTTCTCGTAATAGCGAGCGTTTCGGCACTCTTTACGCGAATCAGTGGAATCGTCCCAGTAATACGTCTTGCCATCTACGTAGAGCTTATCGTAAGCAAGGTGCACCCGCTTTCCACTCAACTTCTCGTCTTTAGCGCTTTCCCAAAGGCACTTTCTGCTGTGAAGCACGCGTTTTGAAAAGTCACCACTGATTGAGACGTGCAAACCCTTTAGCTTGTAACAGTTACGCATAATTTTCTGCTTTTCCTTGAAGTCGTATAGTCGGAAAATGACAGGTCGCGCTTTTGTCTGTCTTTTCCATATGCGGTGCATACGCTCCACGCTTTTAGGTGATAAACTGATGACAGAAAAAAATTTTCTGTCATTGGACAGAAAAATATATAAACTATGTCTACAAAGACAACGTAGCAGTAGTGATAATGCAGATAGTACATGTTCAAACACTAAGCAAAGAACAACAAACAATGCAAAAACAAAAAAACCAAGAGGACATGACACAGAAACACGCACAATAAATATATACACATATATACATACATAACACAAAGCAGAAATCAAGTAGTGCCAAACATGTTTTGTAAAAAAAACCTTAAAACGTGATGTGTCGGTGATTGCGGTAGCTGATAGTGGGAGTAGATTCCTTTGAGATGTAGTTCTTGGAATGAAAGCGTGCAAATGGGTTGTCGTTCTGCGTTGAGGAACATGAACTTTTTGTGGACGATCGATTCTGGGTGATATGAATGAGGGGGGTTTTACGAAATGTTCGCGAAAGCGATTGTTATGATAATAAAGCTTATGAAAGTGACTTAGCCGGGCTATTTTACGCCGAATGGCGAGTTCAAGAAGCTTGAGCTGATATTTCATGAGTGTAACACTGGCCGTGCGGTTATAATTGATCAAGATAAAGCGAACTGAACGATTCTTAACTGCTTCGAATTCATGTGTTAGTGTAGTGCCACCAGGATCCCAGATGAATGATGCGTATTGAAGCGATGGACGAATGTAGGTACTGTAAAGAAGCTTCTTAAGGGATGAAGGTGCCATGTAGAAGTTTCTGCGAAAATACCTGAGTTTACGGTTAGCTTTGGCAATGATGTACTTTAGATGATGGTTCCATGTCAGGTTATTTGAAATATGAACACCTCGATATTTGTAAGATGAAAGAGCCTCAATTAGGTATTGTTAAGATGATTGATTGATTGATATGTGGGGTTTAACGTCCCAAAACCACTATATGATTATGAGAGACGCCGTAGTGGAGGGCTCCGGAAATTTAGACCACCTGGGGTTCTTTAACGTGCACCCAAATCTGAGCACACGGGCCTACAACATTTCCGCCTCCATCGGAAATGCAGCCGCCGCAGCCGGGATTCGAACCCGCGCCCTGCGGGTCAGCAGCCGATTGTTAAGATGATACTGTGGACAAACAAGTGAAGTGCGGCACACACGCATTGCTTTGCATTTAGAAATGTTCAGGTCCGTGTTCGATTATTGGCTTCAGGTAAATATGCTATTTAGATCCGCCTGAAGCGAGGTAACATTGTCTTCGTTACTTATTTTTTGATAAATTACGCAATCAGCAGCGAATAGGCATACCTTTGATGAGATGTTAGTTGGCAAGTCATTTATGAAAATTAAGAACAGGAAGGGTCCCAACACAGAGCCTTGAAAGACGCCCGAGAGCCCCGGTTGGACGAGGGAGCAAACATTGTTAGCAGAAACAAATTGTTTTTGGTTAGAAAGAAAGGCTCGAATCCAGTTAAGCACGTTAGGATCTAGATTTAAATGTCTGATTTCTAATCTAATGTCTGATCTAATTTAAATCTTTGATTTGTGAACTGGCCCTATCTTACCAACCAGCCAGTCTTCCGGAAGGCTAGAGTGCTGCAAAAACGGTGAAAAAATGCATGACAGGATAATAGAGCAGTATTCAACGGTGTTTTTCAAGAATTCAGAATTGATTCTATATACTCCACAGAATGACGAGGGTTTAAGTTTTTTAATGACCGCACGAATACCTTCGGAGGTAACGAAAATAGCTTCCATGGGTAGGTAATGGGGTGAAGGCAAAGTGATTTGGTTGTTGGTGGTCACCTGGCGTGAGAACGCTTTTATGAATGTGTCTTTTAGTAGAGATGCGCATTTTACTTCAGGCAAGGGATGCCCATCAGCCGTCAGCAAGGCTATAGCGCGATTCTCGCTGCCACGCACGAAACTCTAAAGATGTCTAGAGTTATTTTTCAGCATAGTTGGTAGAGTTTCACTGAAAAAGGAAAACTTTGCATGTTTTAGTGCAAATAAATAAGTTGAAGCAACAGATTTGTAAGTTGACTAACGCTGATCAGACGGGAATTTGGTAGCAGCCCGACAAAAACCTTCTTTTTTACGGTTAGAAGGATGGTTAACGTATCTGTTGTACCATGGAGCACCCGTATTACACAACACCTTTTGATGGGGATATATTTAACTGTTAGCTCGGATACTTTATCCTTGAATAGGTCCCAGTTGCTCTGCACCGATTTTTCGGTGTAGTTAGGTAAGAACTTATCTAAAAAAGTGCCCAAATCAATGTTTATTGAGTCGAAGTCAGCCTTTTTGTAATCGCGTATTGTTTTAAGCTGTTTACGCCTGCGTGAGAATAGTAGTAAGATATGCGCTTGAATAATTTTGTGGTCACTGATACCAGAACATTGGTTACAGAAGATACAATATCTGGTTCTGATGTGAAAATAAGGTCGAGAATAGATGATGTAGTATTCGTAACGCGCATTACTATGGCACCATAATAATGGCATTACTATGAATGTCCTTTAGTTGCCAACTGCATCACTCAGGAGAAAATTGATAATAAGCTCACACACTACATTAAAAAAAGCTGACTAGTAAATGCAGACCAATAATTTAAAAATAAAAAGCGCTGTAAAACTGTTCTTTGTTACATTCAGCTGACATGACATTGGAAGTTCTTTGGAGATGCCGATGTTATGTTTAACTCTCATACGCTCTTTACAGATGTAGGAGCGTATTAGAGTTGAAGCTGTTTGTTTTACCACTTATGTACTCGAAAGACACGATTATGTACACTTCATAACATAAATGGTGAGACTCAAACACTTTGGTGATGGTCTGGGTCTGTGAACGTACTTGTGAAACAAAATCATAGTTTTGGTGCACTACAGTACAAAAAGACACAATGAACAGAAAACGAATGACGAGAACAAGCGCTGAACTTTCAATATAGTATATTGGGAACCAGCATGTATATTGATACCGTCCTGAGAAGACTGAGGACCTCACTGTAAGGCAAAATTGCCCGAAAAAGGAGCAACGGCGCCCAATGGGCGCGCGCGATGAATGAATAGACCGTTGAGGAGCAACCACGGAGGGAAGCGTGCCGCGTGCAAACCACTTAGTCTCCAAACACGCTCCAAAGGAATGAACCACCCGGGAAATGCGAGCAGTGCGCAAAGCATTGCCAAGGTCACTAGTCGTCCTCCTCTTCCCCTGGCTGAGTCTTTCCCTGTATTTTACGGGAGAGTTCGCGCTGCGTCGTGCACGGAGTGCTCCGTCACGGCCGCCTGGATTTGACGATCTAGGAATTATGACATGGCGCTTGTGTGTACGCTTGGATCCCCGTGCGCTGCTTCTTTTACGTTTCGCCACACCCAAGAAGTCTAAAGCAGGTCTCGACACACCATCATGCCATGCTGTATATCTCTGGCTTCAAGATAGGCACGTCCAACACACGGCAGCAAAAGTTGGGAAGGTCAACATGGCGGCCGAGAAGACAGCAGACCTATCGAATACATTAGTTAAGTCTGACTTAGGGCAAAAACCAGCGCTGGATTCTTTCGGAAGTAGGTGATCATTCTTTATTCTACTTGTTGCGCGTGCGATATGGGTCGCGCTTGCTGGTATCGGGCTCGGTAATGTTGTATATCGCACACACTAAATCCACCGCGAAGGTCACCTTGGGCGTCTGCAGTTCGCCTGTGCTTTGCGACTGCCTGGAAATTGGCTGCCATTGCCGTCGGATTCCCGTGCGCTCGCTCAACGGGTGCTCGCCTGTCTTCGGCGCCGTGATGAGTTCCGGGCTCTAGATATTGGGCTGAAACCTCGTCGCTGTGTTGGGAGTTGTCGAAAACACGTAGCGGGTTCTCGTAACGAGCTTGGTTGTAGTGTGTCACACGCTCTAAGTGCACCATCACGGGCTGGTGGGGCTTTCACAAGCGTCGGAACTCACTGAAAATTGGTCGTCATTACTGTTGGCGTCCCCGTCAGTCGGTCGCAAGCAGCTCGGCGCTGTCCGTTGGCCGCGGCGGCGGACTCGAGTTTGCGCGCTGCACTCGCACTCGCTCGAGTTGTGGAAAAGGGCAGCATTACCGTAGATTTTTTCGGCGTTAGCTCCATACCAGCTCGGCGCTGTTCGTGGCGGTGGCCAAGCGTACGCTCGCTCTCCTGTTCGAAGTTCACTGACGGCAGACACTCCGCATGCAGCGCCGTGTTTGGCTCGCATTCGCTTGCTCGAGCTGAACGCGTCGCTGGCTTAGAACTCGCCGACTTTTTGGCGGCACGATGGTTCGTGGAGTTGTGGTTGCGGCCGCCGCTCCTAAGCTATTGCGTACGTGGATCGAAATGAGTCTTTCACGATGTGTGACATCACGGTGAAATGCCATATCTCACATATGTTTTTATTTCACCTTGCACATATTTCTGATATGCATTCGTATTCATCCTCTGTCACGTGTCACTCACTATTTTACATACTTATTGTGCAGCCGAGGGCGCACACCGTGCTGAAGGCTGTGTGTGCTGGCGTCCACGATGCCTGCCATCCATACCTTTCTTCAGAGCAGCTTCAGAAGGACTGTACGAAATGTGAAGGTAAAGTTATTTGTGTCATATTTTACAGGCATGTTTTCATATCAATTTGCACGTACTTGTCATGAGCGCGCATCTTCATCGTCTGTCACGAGTGTCTAACTACTTTTTAGAATCTTATTGTACGTACAGTCGTGGGAACACAACAGGCAGAAGGCTGTAAGTGCTGGCGTCTGCAAAGCCTCTCATCTATCACTTCCGTCGGAGGAGCTCCACAAGAAGTGAACAAGATGTGACAACGAGACTGTACTTGTACACTTCACCATGTATTCACCTAAAAGAATGGAGAAACTTTATGTGTATGTAGAAAAATAAAACATTTCGATGTCCCGCTTTTCTCTTTCGTTGTTGCCATAACTGCGAAAGCAGTTACACATAGGGGGCTAACTACTTTTTCGCGTGTTCTTTTCTGCGCTATTTTTCGCTCACTGCGCAGACAAACAGGCGAAAAAGTATTATTCCTGGCAGAAAATAACTAGAGAAAACAATGTTTGAACTGAGGATAAAAAAGTTCATCCGATTGGAGTACTTGAGTAGATCAACCGTTCGTCCGGTGAGGGGCAACTGTAAGGACTAACGGTTGCCCGGTAAGGTGTATATGTGAGAATTGACAGTTGCCCTAAAAAGGGCAAGTGTGAGGACTGAATGTTAGTCCTTTTTGGTGAATTGTGGGACTAACGTTTACTCAGTAAAGTGTAAATGTGAGGACTAAGTGTTAGTCCCTTGAGCTAGTCTGTAAGGACTAACTGTTAGACCCAGTGCGTTAGGAATAATGGTTGTGGCAGCCCCATCATTCCCCAAAAGAACGAACCACACATACTTTTAACACGCTTTTGCCTTAGAGAGCTGGTGTACCCCAAGCACGTAAGACACAATGCATTGTGCACATCATCGGTGAAGCAATTTTTCCAGCCGGCCAAACCTGTGTTCTTTCCCTTGGAGCGAAGTTTGCAGTGACATTCAAGGAGTCGAGGCCAGCACAGCTTTCTTTTGTATGTAAGGTTTCGCATGAAGCGCCTCTCGATTTAAGCGCATGTTGTGTTTCAGGAGGTGCGAACCTCCTTAACAGCTGCAAGAACCTAAAACCCAACCTACCCGTAGGACGAGTGGCTTCTATGTGACCACTCCATCCACAATCTCCTTGTCGATAAGAGAGGTGGTTTCATGATTCTACTGAGCAAAAATATTCTTAAATCAACGTCGAGAGAAGCGATTTCTACAGTCAATTCTCACTCCGATGTTTCATTTAGTAAACAGAAGTCTAATGCAAAAAGTGTGAGAAGCTTAACCTTTCTGATCTAGTGGAGCAGATCGATAAGAGCAAGAACAATTTTTCAAATAGCTTTGTAGTGCGAAAATTCACAAGGTCGACACGCCTTTTTGGACAATTGTATATGAATCTGAATCAGCGTAATATCAAGCTTTTAGTGATAGATGACCTTTCTATTGAGACTAAATCTAACCAGGCTTTAGAGGTCTTTGACACTTTCACTGACATGCACTGTCAGGATTTATCGATTGATATCGAAGACCTTTTTTATTCCTCACATCATAACCTAATTTTTGAGTTTGTTGAGCATTCTATTTACAAACACCGTTCCGTTGCTTTCCAAAACTCTGCGGGTATTTCCGCTGGTGTTTTCTTAGAATGTTTCAGCTTTTATTAGCCGTCTATCTACGTAATGTTTGAAGGGATCCCACACCTGCAGAAGCAAGGCGTATGCACCCTTCTTGCATCGCTCGGTTATTAGAGATCTAGTTCTTGCTCACGTCAATCGTCAGATCAACGCCTTGCTCACCAATGAAAACATTCTTAGCATATTCTGATATGTTGACAATTACCTAATTGTTTTAAGTTGTGATCTGTACGCCTTTGAAATACAAAGCAAAATACTGCTTGATGTGTTTCTTGGTGTAATCAGCTCATTAGGCCTAACCCATGATCTCCCAGTAAATGGCCAAATGAAATTCTAGATATTCAATTTCATTGTACATGTGTTAGCGTCTGCTGGTGCTATGAGCCATGTACTAACAAACCACTACTACCTTTCAAGTCCTCCCACTGTAAGCTCGTTGAACGAGCTATTGCCACGTTCTTCTTCAAGAGTGGTCAGGGTAAATCTTGCCCACAGTGTACTTCTGAAGCATTTGAGCGTCACGCTACAAGGCTGTTAGGTGCTGGGCATCTCAAGCCACTTCACATTTTAGTTGCAGACAGTCTGCCCAGGAAGGTGCGCCACCACTCACAAAATTGTGAAGCCGTCGCACAGCACTGGCAGAAGGTAGCATTGATACCTTATATGCACAAGTTGTCACCCAACTTAAAAAAGGTGGTCTAGTGGTAAACGTGAAACTCGTATTTTCAGCACCAAACAGGCTCTCTAAGCTCTGCAGATTGACCAACCTGGAGGCAACGATGAAACAGGTCTGTGGCAAAAAGCACAGGACGTCTTTTGCTGATTGTGCAGAAGGGGTAGAGTATGAAATTCTTTTAAAGTGAGGTAAAGAGTACGATGGCCAAATCGGACGTAGCATAAAGGATAGGCTAAGAGAGCATGCAAAGAATGTCAAGAAGGCGCATGATTGAAAATATTTTGAAGGTTACCTAGCTAGCTATTCTATAACCTGCCAGAATTGCTCTCCCAATCAGCGTTCGTCATTTGTGTTCTGTCTATTGTTTGTTTTCTAAACTGTAGTGCACCAGATCAATGTACTGACTAGCCCAACTAGCGGCTTTGATAATGAAAGGCAGTAGCTGTCACATTGCTTATTGGTTGAAGTTTTGTAACATAATTATATTACTGTATTCTTATTGGGAGATGATATAGACTCTAACCAAATGTTTTGAAGAAACCCGACGTTTCGGAACCGACTTGGTTTCTTCCTCAGGGGGGACTGCGCGGCCCACGTCGCAGCAGCGTCTTCAAAGCACTTGAGGGGTGGCTGATGACCCCCCCTTTCTCTCTCATTTTGCCGTGGAGCGTAGTCCGGACCTTTTGGATCGGAGTTCCACTTCAAGCATCGAAAATTCCAGGTTTGTCACCAATCTTTCACCTCGTCCACTATCTGATCGGGAAACTTCTGTCCTGCAAAGGACATGGCAATAACATGTCAATGATGCCCCGTCTACCGAGACTTGTCGTGGCTGTAGAGGAAGCCGTTCAAAGCGTGAGGCCGGGCGCCAGGAGGAAATGAGGCTGAAATCAATTGAGATCCTTTCAAAATTATCGTTACAAAAGAAAAATAATCTGACCACGGAGGAGAACCAGGCACTCCGGGAACTTTGATGGAACCAAAGCATTGTCATCATGCCCGCCGACAAGGGCAATTCGACAGTGGTGTTGGACAGCGGGGCCTACTATCGGAAGGTTTCAGGTCTTTTGGAAAGGGACGCATACACGCTGCTAGTAAATGACCCAACAAAGAAAACCCAGACATAGCTAAACAAGCTACTCGTGGAAATTCTCAAGCCTTAACCGGATCTCAGAACACTTTTAGCTGCGACTAATCTGCCGCAACGCATCCGCACCGAGTTTTTATGGACTACTAAAAATTCACAAGCCTGACGTCCCCCTCCGACCGATTGTAGACATCACTTTTTCCCCATGCCGAGCCTTTTCAAATTTTAAAAACCTCATTCGAGCCACCACCCGCCGTGCAGAGCAACACAGTATACGGAAACCTCAATCAACCTTAATTGGCAGCCCCCCGTAACGCGTACCGGTTCCATGCGTTCACGAAACCAGCGACATATGGGCGCCGATCTTCAAGAAGGAAGAGGTTTGCATCACGCACGTGCCTTCGTGTAGGCTAGGCCACCTCCTCCCCCGCCCGAAAGACCGGCCAACAATGGACAGGAGCCCCGGTGTCGTCTACGAAATTCCGGCGTGGGCGGTCCGCAATTGATAACGTTATAAATCTGGTCTCATCTGTTCAGCATCAAAAAAATGGCAGCATATCCATGGAGTGAATAATGAATGAGTGGGGCAAAGCATCCGTCCGTCCATTCGTTCTTGCTTCCATTCGCTCATGCATCCATCTGTGTGACCGTCCGTGCGTCCATTCGCCCGTCCGTGCGTGCGTCTGTTCGTGCGTCCGAACGTCCATCTGTGCGTACGTCCCTGCGTTCTTCCATGCATCTGCCTCTGCGTCCGTCTATGCGTCCATCCGTCGGTGCAGCCATCTGTGAGTCCGTCCATGCATCTGTCTGTGTGTCTGTTCGTTCATCTATTCAACACTCCAAGTACCACCATGTCGCATCTTTTCATCATATTGTGACGTCTTTAGTAATCATTTTATCCACTTCATTTTGAATTACTTGGCGTTCCTTGTGAGATACGCGATATGGACGCCGCCGTATAGGACTGGCATCACCAGTGTTGATCCGGTGAGTCACTGCAGTTGTTTGGCTGAGAGGACGGTGGTCAAAGTCGAAAACGTCTCTATATGATGTTAGCAGACTACGGAGGCTGGCAGCTTGCACTGCAGTGAGGTCGGGAGCAATCATCTTGTTTATGTCATCTGCAGGCAGAGTGTAATTGCGGCCAAGACAGGGGGATGTAGTATCGGTGTCCAAACCAGTAACGTTGCAGCTGTCAAGTGGAGATAGGGTGGCCAAAGACATGTCTTGCGGAATAACTTGAGTCAAGAGACTCACGTTGAGTAGTGGTATAACCACTGTATTATTAGCGACGGCGACAACAGTGTGAGCAAGGGCGATGTCTCGGGCCATCAGTACGTCGACTATAGGAGTGACGAGGTAGTCACCGTCGGGCACATGACGTGAGCACGACAAAGTGACATATGTAGCAGCTTGCGGAGGCAAGCGAACGTGGTGACGAGAGCATAAACGGGGAGAATAGTCTGCTGGAAAATCGGCAAACTGCGGCAGTTCAAGCTGAAGAGCACCAGTGGCACAATCAATGAGCGCAGAATGCCGTGACAGGAAGTCCAAACCAAGTATTAGGTCATGAGGACACATTTCAATGACGGCAAACTGAAATAATGTAGGATGACCGGCAATGGACACACGGGCCGTGCACATTCCTTGAACATTAGGGGTCCTCCCATCAGCGACACGAAGTTTGTGGGAAGCGGCAGGCGTGAGCACTTTATGTAGGCGTCGGCGAAGGTTGGCGCTCATTACTGAAATGTGCGCTCCAGTATCTATAAGGGCAGAAATAGGCGCACCGTCAACGGCAACGTCTAACAAATTTTGTCTCGTCGGAAGTGTCAAGAGAGGATTTGTGGAGGGAGTCGAAAATGCAGCGTCACCTCCGGGCGCTGCACCGTTTAGTTTTCCGGGTAGGCAGGAGCGGGGTTGAATGGGGACGACGGCCTGCGAGTCTGCGGTGAGCGAGACGACTGGCGACGTCCTGGAGGCGAACGCGACTGATGACCATGCGGTGACGGAGATCGGCTGTTGAACCTTCTGTAGTTGTTTTGCGGAGAAGGCTGCGTGGCAGACGCGAAGCGGGTGCTGTCCTGTCGGTAGTGAGGTTGAGATGAAGTCCGAGGTGGCGAGGACCAGCGGTAATTGCAGTAACGGACGACATGACCGATACGGTGGCAATGAAAACAAATTGGTCGATTGTCGACGGTTCTCCACGCAGCAGGGTCGCGAGATCGGGCCGTAAACTGCTGCTCGTGATAGGACGAGGGTGGACGCCATGAAGCTCGCTGCGGGCTGGGCAAAGCGCACACCGAGGGAATACATATGCTGGCGAGTTCTTGGAGGATGATGGCTTGAACCATGTTAGCAGTGAGTGGGGTGGTGTCACTTGCAGCGGTGTGAGCCGGAGCAGAGGCAATGGCTTCAAGTTCGCGCCGTACAATTCGGGTCACTTGATCCGATGAATCTAGAGGTGGTGGCTGTGTTCTTGCACGGTCTTCGCAAGATGATGTTGCAGCCGTATTCGGAAGGCGGGTAAACACGCTGTGAATCCGCCGGCTTTTCGCTTGCTCAAAGCGCCGACATTCTTTTATAATGGCGTCCACTGTAGAAACATTTTTGCAGATGAGGAGGTTGAATGCGTCATCCGCAATCCCCTTAAGAATATGCCCGACCTTGTCAGCCTCCGGCATCTCGGCATTGGCTTTGCGACACAACGACAACACATCTTCTATATAGGAGACGTAAGACTCGGTCGAGGTCTGCGCCCGAGACGCGAGCATTTTGTTCGCGGCCATTTTTCTTCCAATCGGCTTTCCGAACAGGTCCAGCATTTTCTCCCTGCACACTGCCCAACTCCCAAGTTCTGTTTCATGGTTCTCATACCACGATTTGGCGGTTTCCCTAAGATAGAATAACAGGTTTGCCAGCATAAGAGTTGGGCCCCATCGGTATCGAGTACTCACACGTTCATACTCTGCCAGCCAATCTTCAACGTCAACTTCATCTTGATCGCCGGAACCGCTGAACGTGCCAGGATGCCGCGGGGGTTCGAGCACGAAGGTGGTGGTCGCAGAAGGAGATGTAGTAACCACATCATCTCCTGCCGCAGGAACACCAGGAGCAGATGCAGACGCCGTACTCGCCGTCATCGTTGTGGAATGACCCTTCAAACGTCGGCCGCTGCGAAGTTCCGTTGCGAGGCGGTTACCCAGCACCTCCACCAAATGTGACGGGGCGAGGTCTTGGCTTACAGGACAGCGTCACCGAGAATCGGCAGCCGAACAAGATGTCTGAGTTGGCTCTCGCGCAAACGCCTAACGCACAGGCGTCTACTTCATCTTCGCTAAGTGCCACGCTTGCTCCTGTCGATGATGCACCGTAACAATATATTCCGCATATGCACCACCGTCCAGCGGACATTTCAAGGACTAAGCGAGAGGTGGCACACGCACACTTTCTTACGGCTTGCGCTTTGAGTCTACTTCCCACCTTTAACCCTTCGAGTTCATGGTATATACTACTTCACTGTAATCATGACACTGCGGCCCAACGCTCGCTAAACCTTTCTAAAACCAAGGAGGTTATGCTCAGCGAGTATAACGTAGCAACCCTTTCTTGTCAGATAGTGCTCAATGTACATGCCAATGGCTGCTAAGAGGGAATGAGAGACAGGAGAATTCGGCTTTCAGTTAACGCGCACGCTGCGAATTTTTCATTGTTCAACAACGCACAGAAGAAATCTCTCACTGGCACCACCTTGGAGGTTAAAATGTAACACTGGTTACACTACGACTACTACTACGACTACGAGGGACGAACAGGTGCTGCTATAAGGAGCTTCGCCCCTAAAAAGACTGAAACGTCTACCTGCGGCGTTGTTCTCGGACGTGAAAGGTGCTTACGATAACGTATCACATGAAGCCATTCTGGATGTAATGGAAAATTTTGGATTAGGGGGTCAGGTTTAGCAATGGGTTTATAGCTATTTGAAAGGCAGAGCTTTCTTTGTACGGACGGAGAATGGCACAACAACGCATCATTGCATCCGTCGTGGTGGGCCTCAAGGTGGTGTTCTTAGCCCTACACTTTTCAATCTAGTGCTCCTCGGCCTGGTTGACGCACTTCCAGAATCTGTCCATCTATCAATATATGCAGATGACATCTGCATCTGGGCGTCAGGCGTGACACGCCTTCATTTGCGTGCCCGGCTTCAGAGAGTGGCTACACTAGCGACAAAGTATCTGGAAGAACGGGGACTAGAGCTGTCATCAGAGAAGTGCTCGCTTATAGCATACACGCATACGGCGATGAGCGCATATGTTATTAAAATTAATGGACAGACGATCAACTACGTGAATACCCACCGATTCCTCGAAGTCATAGTTGATCTCAACCTCTACTGGAGCCCTCACATCGCCTACATGAAAACTAAGCTCACCATGATCACCCACGTGCTGAGGTTTCCTGCTGGAAAAACTTGGGTGCATTCGTACGAGTGATGCTGCAACTCTACACTGTTATGTTCCTCGGTTATATGCGATACAGCTTACCCGTGCTTTGCGGGATCCGAAGAACAAACTTGCGCGTTCTCTAGTAGATCCAAGCCCAAGCACTGAGAATATGCCTTGGTCTCCCGAGATGCGTGTCTATGGCTGCGACAGTCATCATTGCGCGTGATTATCCAGTCAACGAATACATCCGCGTAGACGCTTTGAGAATGCACATAAGACAATTCGCTCGGCTTCCATCTCATCACGTCGCCTCACTTCGAACTATTAGGCCCCACTCAGCGCTCAGCGCAACTGTAGCTCAGCATTGCGCAGTGCTTCTATAGCACTTCACGCATGCAGCATGGCCACCGCTACCATTATGGTGCCTACACCCACTCAAAGGCCTTCTTACAATTCCTGGCATCCAAAATAAGAAAACGTCGTGTCATCTAGCCCTAAAACAGGCCACATTACTCTTCCTGCAAGAGAAGCACAACGAACGACTTCACATTTACAGGGATGGCTCATTGTCTTCATTAAGCTCAGCAGAGGCAGTGGTTATTCCCGCGAAGCACATAACAATTGAATTCATGACATTGCATTTGATGTCATTGACAGCTGCAGAACTCGCCACCATACGTGCAGCTCTGGAGTTTATAGTGAAAGAACCTTTGGGAAATTGGTCTATCTTCTCAGACTCGAAGGCAGCTCTTCAATGTCTTATGTCACCCTTTTGCCATGGACCTAATGAACAGTTAGTAGATGAAATAAAGCTTCTTCATCACCAAGGAATCGAGAAACAGCACAGCATAGTGCATCAGTGGATACCAGGTCATCGCGGTATGTATGGCAATGACCGCGCAGATGAGGCCACTAGATCTGCACATGACGATACCCAATACACAGACATCCCGTTCTCAAAAACCGACGCAGCTAGAAGAGTTAATTCGCTAGCACGTGACCGCACACTGGTACAGTGGAACTCAACAGACTTCACAAACGCGAGCCTGCACAACATCGATCCCGATCTGCAGCTTCGTCTTCCCTCAAGGATATCTCGAGCTGAGGAGACTCTTCTATGCCGCCTGTGGCTTGGAGTGGCCTTCATGAGCGCAATCTTTTATCTCATTGGAATGGCCAGCTCTACTACATGCACTTACTGCAGCTGCGAAGAAACCATCGCGCAGCTTCTGTGTGAATGCACCCATTTCAACGCGCAAACACAAGAACTGACTGCAGCTCTGGATGGACTGGATGATCGGCCTGTGTCGGAATAAAGGATTCTTGGTCATTGTCCGAAACCATCCTAAGCCCAGAAGGCTTTGAAAGCTTTGCTGCGCTTTTGCGGACAACTGGCCTCAGAGACAGACTGTAGTGTCTTATACTCTTTCATATTGCCGTTCCTCTGTCGCATTTTTTGTATTTTTTCTCTCTCTTCACAACATTTCTATTTGACATCTTTTATTCTCCTCACACCTCTCCCCAGCACAGGGTAGCCAGCCGGTCTAACAACTAACTAACCTCCCTATCTTTCCGCTTAAAATTTCTTCCTTCATCCCTCCCTCCCTTCCTTCCGTCTTTCCTTTCTCCCTCCCTCCCTCCCTCCCTCTCTCCCTCCCTCTCTTCCTTCCTTCTTTCCTTCCTTCCGTCGTTCCTTCCTTCCTTCCTTCCTTCCTTCCGTCGTTCCTTCCTTCCTTCCTTCCTTTCTTCCTTCCTTCCTTCCTTCCTTCCTTCCTTCCTTCCTTCCTTCCTTTCTTTCTTTCTTTCTTTCTTTCTTTCTTTCTTTCTTCCTTCCTTCCTTCCTTCCTTCCTTCCTTCCTTCCTTCCTTCCTTTCTTCCTTCCTTCCTTCCTTCCTTTCTTTCTTCATTTCTTCCTTCCTTCCGTGCGCCGAGTGCCCCGCGTCGTATATCGGCGAGATGAAAAACCTACTGGAATGACTGAAGCAACACGCCAACGATGTGCGGAAGTTCTACAAAGAGTGTGCGCAGTCGCTGAACATGCTGAGACATTGGACCATTAGATAAATTTCTAAGCGACGGCCATCCTCGAAAGTGAGCCGAACTGGAGGAGAAGGTTGTCACTCGAGTCGTGGCATATACAGAGAACAGCTCATAACATCAACCGCTATCTCGGAACCCTTCTCCCAGTGTACACACACGGACTGCGCTCCACGGCAAAACGAGAGAGAGAGAGAGGTCATTAGCCACCCCTCGAGTACTTTGAAGACGCTGCTGCTACGTAGCCTACACAGTCACCCCTGAGGAAGGAACGAAGTCAGTTCCGAAACGACGGGTTTCTTCCAAACTTTTGGTTGGAGTCTAGATCATTTCCCAGTTTGATACCCAACCAGACAGGTTTCTGTCAAATTTTTACGTTCATGTATTCTTAATTTCTTACAGCAGTTTACTTCAAGTGGTTTACCGAGTAGATTAAATAGAGGAATCAGATTTAGGCTGAAAGTAAGCCAAACTTGAGAAGCAAAAGCTTGCTAGTGTCTCTTCCAAGCTTAAGCGTAAATGGACCAGGAAGGGATGCCACAGATGTTAACTGAACAAGCTTGCATACCTTGAGCTGTACTAAGAATAGAGCGAACATTTATATAACTGAAGTGTTTTCAGAGCTACGCTTTGCAAGATCCGTGGCCTTGGGGATGTCTGCTCGACTGAATAGTTGGTTACAAATTCATCAGATGGCCCTTCTATCGCCCAGTATGTATTAGCACGAGAAACAGCCCACATGTTCACTTCATGGTACAGCAGTGTGTAGGAGGCACCAAATGATGAAATGTTCTTCCATATTATGAGAGCTTAGGATTTTTGTGGGAAATCCATGGCAAATACGTCCACATAATTAAAAGAAATCAAGTTGTTGAATAAAAGTAAAGAAAATTAGGTACTGATTTGAACTTGAAACGCTCGTCTCTATGCCTGCAAATACGACAAATGATGCAATGCAAGATCAAGTTCGGCTTCAGTTCCATACACGTGCACTGCGAAGAAGAACACAACAAAGATACTGGCATTTTTATGTTCGGCTTCACCGCTATGTACGTGCACTACAAAGAAGCTTGCATTTAGGGTCAATATTTGCCATTCCAGCATATCAGTTGAATGAGAGGATGACTCGGTACAAGTTACACAACTTTTCAGGAAGTTATTACAGGTGCCAAAAAATTCAGCACTACATATGGGAAGCATCTGGGAAAGTGTTCTCGAATCCCGGCAGCATAGACCTATATTATCACACTATCTGATGTTGACAGGTATATTTCACTATTGCATGCGGGATAGCAGTAAACAGGGCAGAGTACAACAACAAATAATCGAGACGACTGCTCACCTGTTTTGGCAGCGCACTTCAGACTGCGACGTCTTCCGATCGAGCAAGCACGATGTAAACAAAATCAACACGGGGCACCGGTTCGTGCACCACGTTAGCCACAAGAAAGCTGCATAATTCACAGAGCCAAATCACAGCCAAGCAATCAAACTCACTTGAGCAAGGCACTAGCTTGAGAATCAGGCCAGCGAACACCTCACTGGCCAGCGAAGCGGCGTTTCAGAAACTCCGCTCCGAAGTAACAGTGCCACCATAAAAAACCCTAGGTCAAAAAATCCCCAGAAAACATGTTCTTAAGTAAAATTCTGTACGATAGTTAGACGCTCGCGCTAAAGATGCCGCCGAGCAAAAGCCTACGACTTCCGGTCAGTCTGCAAGCAACTGCCCACGCTGCTTGTTGTTCATCGTGTTGCCTGCATGCGTGTAACACGTTCGGGGAGTGGCGTGTCCTCGTAAGGGTAAATCGCGTTGGCGATTCTTTAAAAGCATGTGCGCAACGCAGGTTCCATACCGGCCTGATTACGGCAGTCACAGTTCGCCAACAAGCCAGCAACTGACGGAGTCGACGGTTGGAGTTACGGCAACCGGACGTAGACGGTGTTTTAGCAAAGCGTCGGCAATGACGTGTGCCACGCGAGATTAGCAGGGGCACTCGACGAGAGGGCAAAGCAGTGGTCTTTAGAAAAACCTATGCATGCCGTTTTTGGTACAAAAAATACATACAGAATATTTAGGTGTTGTTATTGTGTCTCCATTAGGCACAAAAATTGCTCTATATTCGACAATATCACAAGTATGAACCCTGAAACTTAAGCAATATTGGTGGGTGCAGCAGACTGGATTCAATTTTGGCCGTTTCCGGTATCGTTTTGGCGGACAAACAGACAAGTCCACCGACAGATAGACAGATCAGGGAGACCAAAATTTTTGCGTCGAAGGTCCCCAAGGAAGACTGTCATATTTAAAAAATGCAGCTATATGAGTGAGAAAAACATTCGATTGCTACAAAACAGGTAGAACCACACAGCCCGATGATGATCCACCACGCCGTGGTGGCCCTAGTGGCTAAGGTACTCGGCTGCTAACCCGCAGGTCGCGGGATTGAATACCGGCTGCAGCGGCTGCATTTCCGATGAAGCCGGAAATGTTGTAGGCCCGTGTGCTCAGATTTGGGTGCACATTAAAGAACCCCAGGTGGTCTAAATTTCCGGAGCCCTCCACTACGGCGTCGCTCATAATCACATGGGGATTTTGGAACGTTAAAACCCACATATCAATAAAATCATCATCGGACACGCGAAAGAGCATCACCACCAGGACCCTTGTCCAGCGCGCCTTTAATGCGAACAGTTTGAGTGTTGCGTTCGCCTTTCATTCAACTGTGGACTCCTCCCACTGCGACTGCCTCAGCCTCTTACGGAAGGATGCGACTGGGCATTCATTGTCACCTATCATTTTGGAGAGGCAACATGTGATTGCGGTTTACATTGCATTTGTAACCAAACAGAAAGCTTTGCCGGGGTAAGTGCTCTCAACCCAGGAATCAATGCAAAAGCCCTCTAAGTGACTCAAACGCAAACTGTGCCTCCTAGCTCCACGACAGATTGTTCGGAATCCTTTTGAGACATACTCGAACTGATGTTTCTGATACGTGACTCTCCACTAAATACCTCTCAAAACGCCCCCCCCCCCCCCTCTGCATTGGTAACACGCCATACCCAAACACTAAATAAAAAAACGAAAAACAAGTCACTAACATCATTTCTTACTCAGTGATCAAGAAAGCTGCCTCAAGCCTAAAATAATAAAAAAACAACCCAGACCAAAATTACCTTCAACAAATCTGGTAGTTCAATTCTCCAAAGAACTCATGGCTCCATTTCACACTTGAGTTGCACACGTGATAGTATTGTGATGACTTCTTCTTATGAACGGGGAATAAGCAAGACGTAGAACCCACTCGTTTCACCGCCGAACCCCAATGCTAGCCGCTTTTTTTTAATGCGCTTTCACGTTTTCTTTTCTGAGAAGTTGTCACCGCAAGAGCTGTCGTGCGCTAACAATTCGTCTCGACGCAAGTTTGGTTCCACTGACTGGCGTGACTGCTTTCTGTTTAACTCTTCCCTGTCAGTTACAGTGACGTGCGGCCACTTTTTCACCGGACGATATACATCGGCAAGGGAGTCATCGCGCCCCGCCGCGGTGGTCTAGTGGCTAAGGTACTCGGCTACTGACCCGCCGGTCGCGGGTTCAAATCCCGGCTGCGGCGGCTGCATTTCCGATGGAGGCGGAAATGTTGTAGGCCCGTGTGCTCAGATTTGGGCGCACGTTAAAGAACCCCAGGTGGTCGAAATTTCCGGAGCCCTCCACTACGGCGTCTCTCATAATCATATGGTGGTTTTGGGACGTTAAACCCCACATATCAATCAATCATCAAGGGAGTCATCGCGTTCCTAGTGCCCATAGAGATAATTTTCGCCAAACGGACCACGCCGATCGCGGTGCATATTAGGACATTGCGCAGCCAAACAGCCGCTTTTTAACTGCGCCTGCTCAAAAAGTGACGCGGACTTAGTCGATTGTGGCTCTCTTGTTCGGCCATCCTGTTTCTCCAGTGTGCGCTGCATGGCGTTAGCGCTAGAGCTTGAACCTCGAGTCACTAGCTCTGGCTCCCTCATCGGTGAATACAACTTCTGTCTAATCTCCTGTCTTACACAGTTCACCTTCGCATCCCACTTCTTTAGATAATCCAGTAGCTTTTGCCGATGATAATGAAGACATCCATAATTTTTCGGTGTAAGCAAAACGGATACACTCGCAGGCAACTGATGGACCACAGCGCATCGCAATTTGACCGGCTGAGCAACGATATCTGACGACGTTGAAAGACAAAGAGGTACATACAGTAGACGCATGGTAACACTATGTCCAAAAGCGTCGATTAGTTTTATTGTGCCACTACTCTGACCCGGAATCTCCACGGACACTTAATTTTCTCGTACCACCGTGACATCTGCACCTGAGTCTACGTGAGTGAAAGAGGGATTCTTTCCTCCGAGAATATCAATCCGCGGATCCCTCATCAGTAAGTTTTGCCCATCATGAGAGTGTAGCGATGGTGTGGCTGTGCTCTCAAAAACACCAAAAAATTATGAAAAAAAAAGAATATTAACAAGTTCTTACTTTTACAGAAAAGGGCAATGAGAGTGGTAGCAAATGCGTCTTTTTATTCGCACACCCAGGAATCGTTTGGTCGGTACTGAGTAATGACCGTAAATCATCTTTATAACTACCGCTCGACGTTGTCTTACTGCGTGGCAAATAAGAAGAATAACTCATTTTATAATGATCTATCGATGCTACAAAAGAAATCTCAGTGGCACGATACACGTTTCCCAGAAACGTGGTCTATTCCAACGTAACGGAATAACGATGCTTGTCAATCGATAACTTATACACTGCCCCATCCATTGAATAAATTTACAGATAACGCTATTGATATATATCGCCTGCCAAATAACCGTTTGCAAAGCGTATTTTTGTCGCCTGACTGTGTTATTTCTGAAATTTGATATATGTCGCCCACCAAACAACCGTTTGCTTAGCGTATTTTCTGCCACCTGACTATGTTATTTCTAATTGTGTGCGATCCGTATATTGTTATTATTTGTGTTGATGTACACTCTTGAAATGAACTTGACCATAACCTGTCTTATCTGAGAGGACGTTTTGATTGTAGATATCAGTATTTCTTGGTGGTGTTGATTTTTTGGTATTTTCGTGGGTCATTCGCAATCATCTCTGCGTACAGTACTGCTATATCTGTTTATTTTGTGCCATTGATGGCACTGTGATTCTTTGGTGTGTTTTCCCAAACTGTCAATTCAGTGGCGTCCGCCTCGTCAAGCTACTTCTCACAGTGGCTTTTTGCGGCCACTCCATTCTTTTATGAAAAAGGAAAATAAAGATTTGATTTGATTCGATTTGATTTGAAATAACCATTCAGTTCGGAGAGCTGCGCATAAAAACTCTGGTTTGTTAGCAACTGTGTCACCTGAGAACTCGTAATCTCTCAGGAAGTGGCCCTGTTTTCTCCCAGCAAATTGCCCTCCTGGTTCGGTGCTGAAATTTGCTCTTCCAAATGGTTTGGCTTGCTGCCCATAACTCAAAATTCTTGGTTCGGTAACGCAGTAACTGCCCTGCCTGCCGCTGTCGAGGCTTCTTTCAATGTTAGTGGCTAACTCAGTAACATCCTGCCATGGGCTTCAACCAGCTCTTCATTTCCTGCTGTATGACCAGTGAGCGGACATCAGTCAGCATTAGCTGCTTGAGCCTGTCGGCTATCAGTAATTCCTCAAGAATTTGAAATGACACCACCACTCTACTTCTAAGGTAGCACGTGAACATGGTCTCCAGGTGTGCCTTCACTTGTCTCCAAGATTCATCTGCCTCTCACTTTCTTTAGAACAGTAAGAGTAAGAGCACTTGATTTACAGTAAGCGCATTACAGAGCTCACTTATCTTCAGAAACATTCAATGGTACACGCGTAGAGTCATCCGCAGCTCCTTTAGCACTCTATCTAAACTTCAAATCCGAGTACGGCAATACCCCAGCTTTCGCTTGATTGGCAACAAACGTGTGCATCTTGTCACTTGAGAATCGTAACAGAAACATGCCCTAAACTTCCTCGGGTATGCTCAATGCCACAAAAAGGGCGTCAAATGTTTGAACCAAGCGGAAATCATAGGCTCATTGGTATATGCATGAGTGCTAGTACTGCTTTCAGCGCTTTCGCGTACCGTCCAATACTGCTCTGCTGGTTCCGGTTTTCCGGCTCCTCTGATGAGGCACGCGAAAACCTCATCTTCTCTTGCTGAAGCTTGAGCTTTGGCACTACAATTTCAAGCTTCAACTCACGGGTGCAATCCCATTCATTAGCACTTTCCTCTTATGTCACATCTCTATATGAATCCGCCATCTCCCACAGTGTGCCTGAACGCAACTGCATTCATTAAAAATATTTGAGGGCTCTGAGAGAGCACAAAGCAGGCCTCACCTTGCAGTTATGCGTCGCCCGATGACCTTGGCAGTTGGAACTGTGTCCGTCTCATCGCCAACGCTGGCTGCGACGAACTCTTCCGGTGCTCAACAGGACAACTCTTGTCGTTGCCTCACGTACTGTCCCTGCTGCTCTGCTCTTGTTCGCTGACGTGCAGCGCTCTTGCGCCAGTCATCTCTTCGTTCCGAAGTTGACAGCAGGCCCTCGCACAGTGCCAGTGCTGCTTCTCACAGCCCGCCAGCCGGTACCAAGGCAGCGTGCGTCTTGTCAGCTTCCCTGACTTTAGCACCTTCCTTGCTGCGGCTTTTCCACATCTTGTCGACTGCACCAGTTAATTTCCTACTCCTCGGCTAGTATACACTAGCTAAGAGGGGAAGGTGTTTGAGGTTCAAAATGGGCACCCCTCGATAACCCGAGTGCACGGTGACAGCGCGAAGGAAGAGCCGCAGCGCGCTGAAGAGACGCTTTATTGCAGCGCTCAGGTGTCTGCCCAGGTCCATGCCCGAACCTCCACTCTATTCTTGCATCCAAGCACCCTCTTTTCAACCCTCCGTCGAACAAAATGTCTCCACAAAAGACAATTACACGTAGGGCACACAACAGTTGATGTTTGGGCTAGTTGGTGCGTAGTCATATTTTCAAGTTTTTTCAGTGCGCGAACATAGAAAAAAGAGACAGGGTAGACAGAAAGAACGCTCACTTACAACTAACTTTATTTCTCAGAGAGGCAAGGATATATATGCCTAAAAAGGATGATTACACAACATGAAAATAAAATACAAGTTCAATCAATGCGCCAATATTAAAGCACGTGTTACGGGTCCTCTATTGCCTCAAAGCCCACCCAGGTAATCACGTTCTGTCTGTGATAAAGCAACCGATGAGGTGCTTACGCATTTATCGCCTAGTGAGTGTATTTTTTCGGCTCCAATAATTTCTCGGGTAAGCTGAAAAAGAAACAGCCAGCCTGTCGTACTAACTTACGGGCACGACGTTTCAGAGAGGATAAAATAGATTCCTTGAGCAGCCAACGTTCATGTGTTTGTTTCTGCACCAGAAAAATTGCCGAGACTTTGCAAACGAGTTATTACACCTCGCGCAAACTCTGCCTCATGCTCTGTTGCGCACAGGACACGTCACGTCTCAGGCGCAGTGGGAGTCGTATATACTTGATTCCACTGACGTGTGGGTGCGTCTATGTCAGCCAACCTAGCAGGCGCATAACTGACCGCCTCCGAGAACACCAAAACAATGTGCACATTGTGGTACAAGGGTATTTTGGCATTCATTGCTGAGATTGTGGGTGCACCCTCCTCCTTGATCGGTGCTCAATATTGGCAAGGCATAGAAATCGGCTCACCCGAGAAATTATTGAAGCCAAAAATACACTCGCTAGGTGATTAATACGTAAGCACCTCATTGGTTACTTTATCACAGGCAAAACGTGATTACCGGGCTGAACTTTGAGGCAGTGGAGGACCCGTAACACGTGCTTTGATACTGGCGCATTGATTACGCTTGTATTTTATCTTCATGTTCCGTAATGATCCTTTTTAGGGATATATATTCTTGCCACTATGTGAAATAAAGTTAGTTGGACTTCAGTGCTCTTTCTGTTTACCATGTCCCTTTTCTTTATGTTCGCGTGCTGAAAAACTAGCAAATATTGCACACGTAGGGGCTCGTATCACTACAACCAATCACTGAAACACTTTCATGATGGACACAGCATTAAAAACAAGCACGTCACCATATACAACGCGAAGGAATAGGTTCTCAGTGCGTCACACTCTCTCCCATGTCAGGCCGTGTATCGGCTTACAACCGCCGGTAGCCGTTCTCAGGCTCGAGCTCCCTCAGCTCGTACACCTAACGTCTCGTCGCAGAAGCCACCATAAGCGCGGTGAGCACGCTTACAGGCCCTGTGCGCCGACAATACGCGCACGCCGACAGTGAGGCACCCGTCATCCCGAGAACACTCGGGAATGACTTATCGGGGGAGGGGGGGGAGGTGAGGGACACGCACGCTGGCATGCCGTAACTGCCTCCATCAGCCCAGTGGTCACGTCCGTGCGGCCTTCTCCAATGACACACGTGCATGCCCAACAATGAACTTAAACCCAGATGACCATGCTAGGCCTCGTTCTTGCAAGACGTGTGTCCGGGCAAGCGTTCTTCGTTTTGTCCGACAGGACAGGACAAACAACTTTATTTGGTCCTGAGAGGCAAGGCAGTGGGCCAAATATGTAGGTCCCCACCCAGCCGTTGGCTAGTCCCATGTCGGAACAGAGAGGCCATGCCTCTCCGCTCGTTCACGGGCCCTCTGGACAGCCTGAAGCTGGACGTCTTGTCTGGGGTCTGTGATTGCCGTCGTCCAGTCTTCTTCTGTTTTAAAATCCTGTAACGCAGGGCACTGCCAGAGCATGTGACTCAAAGAGCAAAATTCACCACAATCTGGACAAAGTGGATCAATATCCGAATGAAGCATGCTCAGAAAGCCCCTAGAGGGGTAAGACCCCGTCTGGAGCATGCGGAGTGTGCTTGCTTGTGATCTGTGGTCCGAAACTGGGGGTGTCTTTGACCGCTCTGCCCGGTAACCGTGTGAACGACAGAGTTCCTTTTATTCCAAGCGTTGGTCTTCCGCGTTCCCATCACGAAACTGATTGGCACCGTTATAGTTAGCGGGGGAAACAAGCTCCACGCTTTTGCAGCACCCGCATAACTAGCGCCATAAAAGACGCCGCTCTGCATACCTCTTACTAACTACATCCTTCATAGTATGGTGCAAGGATATAGAAAACAAGCGTTATCCTGTCGGAAGTGCGCCAGACATCACTCTTTACGAGTCTCCTCTCGGGCGTTGGCTGCAAGGTGCTCGGCGGCATCGGGTACTGCATAGGTGTAGTCGCCGAACTGGAAAGGGGGGCAATGACATAATGTGACTTCAAGTTCCACGCGCTAGCCGATACTCATGCCCCCTGAATTGATTGCGGCGCATCAGCCTGTGGGCCCAGCTGCGCGCGACCCGTGTTGAAAAAAAAACGTTGAGAAAGAAGCACAAATGAATCCTCGGGACTGCTAAGAGATTTCGTTCTAGCTGTGTTGTCATTCTCGGGCACAAATTCGTATTGCCTACGTTGGTGTAATTAAAGTGTTCATTGAACTGCGCGTTATTATATAGTCCCGTTGTTGTTCATAGAACTCCCACAATCCTTTGAAGGTGTGGGCCAGGGAACGAAAGGTGCCCGGTGCAATATATCGTGGGCTAGCTGATTAGCCAGCTCATAGCCGTCTATTTCTGATTGCCCAGGAACGCAGCGTAAGAAAACAGAGGAAAGTTGGTGTGTGGGGATCGCTCCCTCGACCTGCCACTCTAGAGAAGGGGGTAACGTGTGGTTCTGTAACTGACGAACGACGGCGTAAGCTTCAGAGAAAACTATGTACTCGGCGACCGAAGGGAGAGAGGAAAATTATTATAACACATGAACAATGAAAAGCATCTCAAGCGAACGTACATTTCGTAGGTACAAGTTTGACCCACTGGTGTGAGTTTCAGGTGCAGAAATGTGTGGATGATTTATAGCATAGCTGCATGAACCTTGGGGAGCCGTGAAAGATGCAACCGTGTAGGCGTCTTCCTGCTTACACTGTAAGCAAAAACTATCCGAGTTTGGGGTTTTTGTGGCTCATGACCTCTGAAAACTCTCTCGCGTTTAAAATTACTACCTCGTGCATGAGTAAAAGATGGTACATGACATAGTTTTACCACCACCTCTCAGGCAAGTAGTAAAAGGATGTCAAAATCCAGTTTTACCACGTAGGGACTTTTCTATCACGCGATTTTTAACCTGCTTTTCAGAGTTTATTACCACGAGACTGCAAGGTGCAGGTGCTTCGGTGGCTTTTGCCCCATACCCCCATTGTGACGCTCTCAGTGAATCCTGAAGGTACGTGAGCACCACAGATCTTTTTTTTTGCATCTCCGTGCCTCAGGGCTGACCTCGAGTCAACGCACTTTCACTGGAACTGGGGGCAGCATAAGTACAACAAGCGAGAACAGCATTCTGTGAACGAAAAAGAAAAAAAGACGGGAGGGGGGATCTCAAAAGAAGGAAAAAAAGAAAGAAAACCTGCTGTGGAAAGTTGTCCTGCATATTTTCGCAAATTGTTGGCTTTTGCTCGGTGGCGGCCTTGGAGACAGACGGTGCAAGAAGCTCGGTATCTGTGTGTCTGGTTAAGCTGATGGATCTCACGTGTTTCCTACATCATCGAGCAACCGTGTGCTTCCCAGTGCCTCCGAACCTGCAAGTCGCGGATATCTCGCTTCCGAGCCGAATCGCAAAGATCTGCCAGTGGTAACAAAATAAATCTGGTGTCATCGTCCGTGCTTGCTACTGGAGAAGCAATAAGCAAAATGCTTCACTCTGTCGTCGGCACGGAGCCGTGGCCACCAGTGACCAGTGGGAGTGTGTCGCCGGGGCAGGTAAAAGAAGCATCGCATATACTTTGTTCCACAGTAGGCGATGTCTGCATGAGTGAAGTGCTGCCCGAATTGCCCACCTCATGCACCAACTGTTCTCAAACATGTAGCGAGAAGCTGATACGAGGCAGACGGAACCAACAAGCAGCTGCCGGTTGGTTGGTTGGTTGCGAAACTTTATTGAGGTCCTGCAAAGCGCACGTCAGCGCGCAGCGGGCGACTCCCACGTCGGGACCGTTAGGCCAAGCCTATCGGCCGCTCCGCGGGCCTGCTGGACGACCCAAAGTTGGTCGGCCAGGAGGGAGCTGCGTAGGGCCGCCTCCCACCTGACCGATGTAGTATTGGGATTAGTGTACAATGCCTTGCACTCCAAGAGCATGTGCGCCAGCATGGATACATCCCCACATACGGGGCAAGCGTCGTTGGGGAACACGTCAGGATAAATGGCGTGAAGGGATCTCAGGTTAAGGTACGTGTCGGTCTGCAGTAGTCTGAGCGTAAGGGCCTGTGGCCTATTAAGATTTGGATGAGGGAGTAGATATAGTCTCCACACGAGGTAAAAATGTTTTGTTATTTCGTTGTAGGTGGCAGGCGTGCCCCTGTTTTCCGCAACCCCGTTGGCCCCGAATCGTTGCCCGGAACCAGCGCGGTCGGTTAGCGCGCACGGCCTCGTGGGCAGACTCATTGAGGTTGAGGGGAGCGCCTTGGACCTGTTTAACATGTGCAGGAAACCAGATCAGTACGTGGTGCTTGATGCCGTCGCGGCCACCACTCTGGAGCACGCGCAGGGCTTTCTTGGAGATTACACCGCGCTCAAAAGCGCGAATAGCTGACCTAGAGTCACTATAGATGACCTCCCTTTCACCTTCTAGGATGGCCAGGGCGATGGCCACTTGCTCGGTAATCGTCGGATCGTCAGTGTGAACCGATGCGCAGCTGGTGATTTGCTGTTTGGAGTCGACGACGACTGCGGAGAAGGCGCGGCTCCCACGGTACGCTGCCGCGTCGACAAAGCTGACGCCGGGCTCCTCACAGTGAATCTGCTTGAGAAGAGTGGCAGCTCTGGCCCGTCGCCTACTACGATTGTGCTCGGGATGGACATTCCTCGGTATCGGTGCCACGGTGATGAGGTCACGAATCTCACGGGGCACCTGTCTCATCTTCTTGTCCACTTCAGCCGGAGAGTGACCGAGCTCTCGGAGTATATGTCTGCCGGTCTGGGAGATCGAAAGGCGCGTGAGCTGGGCCCACTCCTGCGCTTCGGCAATCTCCTCCAACGGCTGCCGGTGAGCATGAAGAAAACCCGGACGGTGGTCTTTCGTAGGAAGTATGCATATACCACCCCGTCCCCATAAGATAGTGGTCACGTGTTCATTTGCGTCTGAAATGATGACGAAATTCGCACAGGATATGTGTTCTGTGATCGCCAGCGGTGTTTCATCGGATAGCCGTGCTCCTCGAAAAAGCCTAGTACGCCGTCGGTAAGAAGCTTGTGTGCAGGCAAGCACCGCTCCACTACGCCTGTTGTGATGAATACGTGCTGCTACTGTGTTTGTGCACCGTCACTCAATGAAAATCATTGAGCTACCATGTTTTGTGCGTACTTAGGTATATTTTATGGACTTGTGCATCAGCAGTGCTAACACGCGTGGGGCGATGAGCTCGGTGTGCCAAATAATTATTGGATACTCAAGAAGGTGAGATCGGGTACATTTAACATAAAAAGTCGGTGCGACATTTAGTGCCCTGCAGCCCACTTCAAGTTTACGCTTGCACCTTCAACCGTTGTTGGTAATCAATGCAAAAAAAGAGCTCTCCTACCGGTACTACAGGGCCGGTCAAAAAGTCGTGCCTATATATACCGGATTGTCAAAGTGTAGTTGAGCAACGCGTGCATTCTGTTCGAGTGGTGTATTATTCTGCATTTGTTGTGTGTGCATGTTTGTATGTGAATCTATGTGTCACCAATTCTGCCGTTCAACAAATTTAATCAATTCGGCTATTTATTAAATTGGTCGACTCTGGGCGAATGCACCCGTCAATTTTTTTACCACCGAAATAACTCCAAGAAATCACCTCAAAAACCTTGTGAAGGCAGTAAAAATTTACTCTCTCTATACTCGCTCAAAACCTCACTGGATAAATAATCACTACTCTCCCTACGTTCAAAGACTGAGTTAGCACGAGAGTAAATTTTTACCTCGATAGTAGGTGGTAAAAAAAAAACCCAGGAAAGGTAGTGCGCTAGAGGACAAATGGTTTACCCAGTTTTTGAGGTTATTTCAGGTCATTTTCGTTTAGTGTGTAGAAAAAGGAGGGAATTGATGCTGCTGGGCTGCGTGACGACGGCTTGCGTGGATAATGGGTGACATGCTGGACGGGAGGGCAAGTATGCGAAAGTTGGATGCAGGGGTGCACGCGGGAGAAGGCAACACGAGAGCGGGAATGTAAGGTATAAAAACTTGCGCCAATATACATTGACCATGAAGGGTAAGAGACAGACGGGCAATCTAATAGCCGCAACACAGAAAAATCACAGAATGTAGCAGATGGGAGAGCCCAGTAGCAAAGAGCTTATTTCTGGAGGTAGTGATAGCGAGGTTGAGAGTTGCCTTGTATAGGCCTAGAAGGGCTGTTTCAAAAGTGTTAAGTTTTTTTGGGTGAATAGAACGTAAGGAACAAAGTGAAAAAAAAAACTTGTTCAGGGGAAGCACGTGAGCAATCCGGCACGCATGAGCCTCGTGGGAACCCGACTTGCGAGTTACAACTCGTCGCAAGAGGTGAGCTACAAAGTGGCAGGTCTTGACAACGTCATGTAGGGCCTGCACGTTCTTGGTTGCATGTAAAGAGAAGCCCAGAACTTTGCATTGCTGAACGGTCGGAATGGGAGTGTCAGCAAGATGTATGAAAATGAGGACATTGTGGGAGCACTGGTAAGCAAAGCGATTTAGCAAAAGTAGCTAGAATTTCTCCGGAGCTGGATACAGGCCAGCAGTAGTAAGAAAAAAAGCGATAAGATCGAGACCACGTTGTAAAGTGTTTTGCACGTAACCGGTAGATCCGGGCGTACACCCAAGAGTGGTGTCGTCGGCACAGAAGATGTGGGGGAAATCAGAAATCTCTGATAGCTGTGAGGCGAAAGGGACCACAGCCTTAATAAAGAGGGTAGGTTATAGTAGTTCCTCTTGGGGGGCGCCACGGGTGAGAAAGTGGGTGTTGGACAGATGAGTTTCTACACTAAAGCGAGCTAATCGATTACAAGAAATGATAGGATACAAGAATACATATGGAAATCACACGAAAAGGTGGAGAGCTGAGTTATTATGTTGCCGTGACATACCGCATAATGCCTTGCGGATATCATCGGTTAAAAAACATGAATCTGGCTTCGAGTAGGTGTTAGGAAAGTGTGCTGAAGGACGAGTAACATGTGCTGTGCATAGACGCGGCATCAGAAGCCGATAAGAGAACGAGAGAAGAACTCTTTCCTTGAACAAAATCACGCAGGCGAGTCAGGGCAATTCTCTCAAGTGTCTTGCTAACGCCTAAAGTCAAGGAGATAGGGAGAAGGTTAGAGAGGGAGGGAGGCTTGCCGAATTTCATAATCATGAAATGAGAGAGTATGCCAAAAGCTCGGCATACATCCGCTGCTCCATGCTTCCTTATATGCGTGTAAGCGGAATTTATTGTGTTATTTGGAAGATTGTGGAAGGTAGCATATGCTATTTCATCCTCGCCGAAAGCCGAGTGGGTAGAATTAGTGACCAAGGCAGCTTCAAGTTTCTTGAGAGTGAATGGGTTGTCCTAGTCTGGGTTAAGATCACTACAGTAGCCGGGTAGAGATGTGTGAGGTGGGCTGGAAGGTAGAACGACGCTAAATTGTCAAAGACATCAGTCGGAGTCCTGTGAGTGAACGCTTTAGCTAGGGTGATAGTGAGGGCCGGCTTGTTGCCTGAGAGACACCCAAGGACAGACCACGTGGATCACAAGTGCAATGCGGAGCCAAGACCGTCACACAGCGTATTCTAAAGAGAGTGTTTGAAGGATGCACCATGAGTATAGTGAACTAGAACATGATCTAGTGGCGTGACTGGCTGTGCTTCGGCGTCAGCTTTCACGCGGATGCTGTCAGGTTGCGCCGTTGGTACTTTTCATGCCAGCTTCGGCTGCGTTGTCGGGCCGTCGTGGACTCCTGCACAGCTGCGGATGTGGTTACTTTCAACGAGTGATTAAATTCTGGTTTTCGCAAACGCAAAATTATGACATTAGTTACTGCGTGGACAAACAAGCAAAAGCGTTGGCACACCAGGAACCAGAGGTGGCTTTCCTCGGGAAATGCGCACTTAACTGCCCTTTATTCCGTGCACATAATCGCGCAGGATGTATATTGGCTCGAAATGATGTTCCCACACCGCTGAAATTTTGGTCAGAGGCTTATCAGCCCTCCGGAGCTTGCGCTACCAGTTTCTTTTAAGATCGTCATTCCTGGGAGCTGCAAACAGCGACGCCTTCGGAGCGCCCCGGTTACAGATTGGGCAACCCAAATCAAAGTATTGACAATCCGTTCTTCGCTTCAACATGTCGTGAGCTACATGTTTGTTGGTGCGGGATATCTAACAAAGTGCAGAATCCACCCTGGTACTGGCGAGAGAATGCAGCAGAGTGCAATTGCACACGTGTAGTAGAGTAGCTCGTTAGAAATTGAAATGCATTATTCTGACCTGAAAGAGACGGCTCATCAGCTTCGCTCTCTTACGTGGCCCACAAGAGCGTGGTACGCATACCGCTAGAGCGCTTGTTGAGAAGCACGCACACGGACCGGAGGAATAAAAAGCGCGTCTCGTGTGCGCTAGGATTTCCTTCTGGCAGTCACTGGCCCTCTCGTTTATATCGCTCGGGCTAACAATTATTTCGAACATCTGCGAATGACAAGAAAGCGACAGCATTATGCGTCTCGTTTATGGTATTAGCCTTAACGCGTACTTTGAAACGCGCTTGTGATAAAAGGAAAACAGAATAACATGCTACTAGATGTAACACAATACACGAAAAAAAAGAAAAGCAGCTTATTTACTTTTTCATGTTTTACTCGGGTGACACTATCCCTTAGGGTAACCTGTATATAAATCTTCCGCGTACCTAGGACAGTCGGAAATACAAATACATACACTCATCACCCAGATTCACGGTTTCCACAGAAATGTGGACACAGCACTTCTTTGGCACCGCAGCAGCTCGCAATCCAATCACTCACCAACGAACACGAGCACAACAACAAGCAGCACACATCACAACTCCGAAGAGCCCGATGGCACATAGAGAACAATGAAACATTCGTTGTTTCTCGCCGAAGCGCAGTAACGCTGCAGGGACTGCAATACCAATGCTAACGCGCCGCCGAATGCCTGCGTTGGTTGCGTTGTGTGCCACCACAGCGCACAACGCAACCAGCATCGTGAGCCCATTGACATATGCGGTAGAGCTTCCAGGCCTTGACGAAGTTTCTTCAGGTGGCGGTGGCTCAACGCGCCAAACTCACACACATCCTCACGCACACGTACTGATTGACTCCCGCCCTGCCCACGCTATCAGAGAAGACGGCACCGGCACGTGCTAGCCTCGCGCACATAACAAGAAAAGGTGCAGTGGCGCCGCGAGAAATCCTAGCGGCCGTCCGTGTCGTTTTGGACCACCGTGACAGCAGCCGTGGTCTGCCGGTTGTTCCACTAGATCATATTCTAGTTCCCTATAACCATGAGCAATTATTTAAGCTCGCAGAGCGTCAATGCGCGTCAAAAGATGAAAGTTATGCGGCTGGGAGCAGAATGAGTGCTTCAAAAGCTTAAGATGACGCCATAATGGCAGAAAGTGAGCATCAGGATCAGGAATTGGTATTCGAGAGTGAATGCAGCGGCTGCACAATTTCAGTGCTGCGGATATCTGCGACGATCAATCATCATAAGTTTTACAGAAGGCAGAAAAAAGATGAATGCGTAATGCACCTCAGTCAGTGTGAGGGGGGGGGGGGAGCTGATTCTTTAGAAAAAAAAAGGTGGAAAGGCGAGGAAATGGGGTGCAGAGTGCACGATAACTGTCTCTCATGTGAGGACACCTCAACCGATACATACAAGGGGGAACGGGGGAGGAAGAGTCTGTTAGAGTGAAGAAAATGAAGTAGGCTAAAAAGAAGAGGGGGGGGGGTTTGAAATCATGGAGGAGAAAAAACTTGTGCGATGGAAGAAGAACACGCTTTACCTTGGTGAGCGGCCTAATAAAAGTTGCTCAAGCAAGCTAGTGTCCTCAAGAAAGTCCAGTAAGGCCGCAAGGGCAGAGTGGTGCTGGTCTTCGTAGTCGGTGGGGTGTAGGAGGTCCTTCAGGGTCACATATGACAATCCGACGAGACGGTATCTTTTCACGATCCGCTTGCACGCTTCAATTCACCGAGAGAATGACACCTACACAAGAGGTGGGACAGTGTTTCCACCGCGCCGCAGTCAGCGCAGTTTGGAGAGCTCGTGCCGCGGAGACGATGACCGTTCCGCTGACCGGACGAAGCTGATCTGTGGGGCTAGAAGGAGCCCTCGCTCACGGCGAGTGAAACCAGTGACTGGCATGGGAGGAGGGGAGCGTGCGGCGACAACCCGAGAGTCAGGAAGCTCGCGCGTTAGTCAGTATAAAGAACGCGGTGTTTCCGAGTGGCGTGGGAAAGAGGGGTCATAATGTGTACGATAAAGTGGTCACTGAAAAACGTTTCGGCTGACACCTGACAATGAAAAGAAAAAGAACCCCACAAAAAAGTGAGGTCAGGTGTAGGGAAGCACTGTGAGAGAGTGTCCTCTCGAGTAGGGGTGTGGAGACAAGCCGAAGGGGGCAGGTTTCAATGTCTGAGGGCCGCCCCAGAGTCTGCGAGGAGCATTGAAGTCCCCCCAAGGAGGATATAGGTGGCCAATGGAAGGAACTGGAGGAATTCACCTAGAGCATTAAACAAAGAGGATGTGATGTGGTGGTAGGGGGAATTGTACACAGACATCAGAGCGGGAAAACTTGAGAAAAAGGTTCGTAATAGACCACTCCAAATAAATATTTCAGCATGGAGGAGGGAACATAAGTTAGTTCAAAACGAACGTCGTTGCGCACGCAAATGGACGCAAGTGGCGGGTCTGTCGTAGCATGGTAGGCGCGGTAGCCCGGATCGGTGCGGACTGTTCGAGTCTCTTGCAGAAGAAAGTGGGGTAGTAAAGGGTGGGTGAGAAAAAATTTGGCAGACACCACGTACAGTGGGAATCGATGATATGCGAAGCACGAATGAGAAAGGTTGATATGTCACTTTAAAATCAGCACAATGTTACGGGGTGGAGGTAAATGATGCCGTACATGACTTCCGTGTCATGATTATCATGTTTGGATGTGTCGTTTACCTTCGACATCTATTCATGTCACGTGATGCCAAATTTGGCATCATGGAGCTAGCGAAAATGTGGGGCTAGCGAAATGCACGCTTTGAGCGTGGTATGTTGTCATGTTCTTACATGACATGCGTGTCAGGATTATCATGTTTGCACAAGTCATATATTTCGTCATCCATTCACGTCACGTAACACCAAATTTGGTATATGTGGAGCTAGCAACATATCCGCGAGCACATCATGAAGGGCTCAATATACTTTAATGTAGCGTTGACGCGCGCGCACGCTGGGTACAGCGACGCTACGTTAGCAAAACGCGAATACTATATAGTCTGACGCCAGGCACGACCGGCGCTGCCCGAAGGAAACCGGCGCGGAATGCGACATGCTGCATTTCGTGCCGATGCGTTATCCAGAAAACACTGCGTCTCCCTCTTTTCGTGACGGAGGGATGCCGTACGTACTGAAACGCACATGCGTCAAAGCAACGCAGTGCGACGCGCGGCTGCGAGTATATGGCAGGACCGGCGCCTGGCATAGCAACGCCGGCGTGACGCAACAAAACGAACACTGGCGAGCTCTAGCACCGCGTCACGTCGAATTGTAATGGCGCCTTCATTGTGGCATGTTGTCATCTTCTCACATGACACGCATCTCATTATCATCATGGTTACACCAGTCACCCACCTTTGTCATCAATTCACGTCACGTAATACCAAATTTGGCAAATGTGAAGCTAGCCATACGGCCACGAGCGCATCATGAGTGTGGAATGTAGTGATGTTGTTACACGACATGCATGTCGTTATTACCATGTTTAAACGTGTCATTTATCTAAGTCGTCCATTCGCGTTGCGTAATACCAAGTTTGGTACATGTGATGCTAGCGAAACTGCCGTGAGTGCATCATGAGCGTGGCATGTAGTGATGTTGTTAGATGACGCACATGTCATGATTTTCATGCTAGGGTCTCTCTCGTGTGTTTGCCAAGCAATCATGTCATACCATACCAGTTTTGCAACATGCCATGTGAATAAAACGACCGCAGGAGCTGCAGGACCATAAAATGTAAGTCGTGACATTCATAACATACATGTCCTGATTTTCATGTTATGACAAATGAAATGTGTTTTTCATGCAGTAAGGTTATGTCATGCCAAGTTTGGTATTGATACCATTATTGAAACGGCCAGGAGAGCGAAATGTCCTAGGTGGCTAGATAAATCTATAAATAGACAGACAGGTAGATATATATATATATATATATAGATAGACAGATAGATAGATAGATAGATAGATAGATAGATACGCTCAAAGTAGCTGAAGTTCGCTAAGAAATGCTTCACATTTAATATTCGTGGAGTGTGTCTTATTGTGGCGAAAGTTGCGGCCATTCCGCTGCAAAATATCCAGGTCTTTTGCACGCGCCATGTAATTCGTTTCAGTAGGAGAGGTGCTCGCACGAGCATGTTCCTTTTTTTTAATGCCTAGCATTTCTTCGAGCGTATCTTGATCTATCTATCTATCTATCTATCTATCTATCTATCTATCTATCTATCTATCTATCTATCTATCTATCTATCTATCTATCTATCTATCTATCTATCTATCTATCTATCTATCTATCTATCTATCTATCTATCTATCTATCTATCTATCTATCTATCTATCTATCTATCTGTCTATCTATCTATCTATCTATCTATCTATCTATCTATCTATCTATCTATCTATCTATCTATCTATCTATCTATCTATCTATCTATCTATCTATCTATCTATCTATCTATCTATCTATCTATCTATCTATCTATCTATCTATCTATCTATCTATCTATCTATCTATCTATCTATCCACCTACGACTTCAGTTCTCGATACCAAACTTGGTATGGCGTAACATGACTGTATGAAAAACATATTTGACTTGTCATAACATCAAAATTAGGACATGTATGTCGTGAATGTCATGATTTACATTTCATGGCCCTGCAGCTTTTGCGGTGGTTTTGTTCACGTGGCATGTTGCAAAACTGGTATGGTATGGCAAAATTGCATGGCGCACACAATCCACAGGCCGTAATATTAAAATCATGACATGCTTGTCATGTAAGAACATCACTACATGACAAGCTCATGATGCGCTCGTTGCCGTTTAGCTTGCATCCCATATACCAAATTTAGTATTACAGTACGTGAATAGATGACCAAGGTATGTGACTCAGGCAAACATGATAATCATGAGATGCATGTCACGTAACAACATGACTACATGTCACACTGATGATGCGCTCGCGGCCGTTTCGCTAGCTTCACATATCCGAAGTTTGGTATTACGTGACGCAAATGGATGACGAAGGTATGTGACTGGTGCAAACATAATATTCATGAGATGCGTGTCATTGGAGAACATGGCTACATGCCACAGTCAAGGAGCCAATACATTTTGACGTGACGCGGTGCGCGTGCTCACCGGCGTTCACTTCATCGTGTCAGGTCGGCGTTGACACGCCAGGCGCCTGTCTTGCCATGTACTCGCAGGCGCACGCCGCACTGCGTTGCTTTGACGCATGCGCATTTCAGCGCGTCCAGCGTCCCTCCCTCACAAAAAGACGGAGACGCAGAGTTCTCTGGGTAATGCATTGGCGCGAAATGCAGCATGTCGTACTTCACGCCGCTTGCCGTAGGGCCGCGCCGATGGACGCTGGTCGCGCTGGACGTGCCTGGCGTCAGAATATAGAGTGCTCGCTTTTTTGCTAACGTAGCGTCGCTGTGCCCCCATGCGCGCGCGTCAATGCCACATTGGAGTACATTGGGCCCTATATGATGCACTCGTGGCCGTTTTGCTAGTTCCACATCATATACCGAATTTGGTGTTAACTGACTTCAATGAATTACAAAAGAATATGACTGGTGTAAACTTGACGATTCTGACACGCATGTCATGTAAGAACATAACAACATACCGCGCTCATAGCGTGCTCACGGCCATTTCGCTAGCTACACATATACTAAATTTGGTAACATGTGACGGGAATGGATGACGGACACATCCAAACATGATAACCATGCCATGAAAGTCATGTACGGCACCATTCACCTCCACCTCGTAAAGTTGTGCTGAATTTAAAGTGACATATTAACATTTCTCATTAGCACTTCACATATCATCGATTCCCACTGTACGTGGGATCTGCCAAACTTTTTGGCTGGTGGAAGTGATTCTTGCAGAGAGATCAGCATAAAACTGAATGGTTCCAATTGTTTTTATTAGGTTTCGAGGGTGGTGAGAATTTGCATATACCAAGTTTCCAGTTTAACTAAGTGAACGTAGTGTGTGCTGGCGATGAATTCCATCATGTAAGCCTATTACGATACATGGATGTCGGGGGTTGGAGTGGTGAGTGTAGAGAGTTGCTTATTTAGCTCCGTGAGTGTGGAGGTGAGAGTGGGTGTGGTGGTTTCTAGGGCCTGTGTCAGTGTGTGTATTTTTGTTGTAACTCGTCTGAGACGCGCGGTTGCTCACTCTGGTTGCGCTCCAGCATTGCGAACCGAAGGTTGAAGGAGCGACTCTCGTTACCAAAAGATGGTGAGGGTGCGTCAGATGAAGAAGGGTGCACCTGTGACTGGCCTTACAATTTAGTGGCCTATGAGCCCGGATGGGTTATGGGGGGGGGGCGGATATCATGTGCCGAAGAGGAGGGTAGAGATGGTCGACTGGCTCGGAGCAGGGCTGTGCGAAGCATAAAACAGCTTTGCACACTCTCTTTGCTTCGCAAAAAAAGATTAATTGATATATGGGGTTTGGCGTCTTAAAACCACCATATGACTGTAAGAGGCGCCGTAGTGGCGTCTAGAAATTTCGACCACCTGGGTTCTTTAACGACCACCCAAATCCGAGCACACAGGCGTACAGCATTTTCACCTCCATCGAAAATGCAGGCGCCGCAGCCAGGATTCAGTCCCATGACCTGGCGGTCAGCAGCCGAGTACTGCTTCGTAAGAAGAAAAGGGCAGGTTGAGTCGAGAGACGGATGAGTCATGGATGCACTAGGGTTGGGCGCAAATGTGAGCGGCCGGATCGGAGAGTAGAGTTGCTGCTCAGCGGCGGCACCTGGTCGGAATGCTACGCTGAGGGTATTGGTGAGCACGGTGCCGTATAGCAAGGCACCGGGTGCAAGTAGAGAAGTAGAGGGCTTAGGTTTGTGTGGGTGGTATCGGAAAGAAACGCGTTTAAAATATACAAAGCGAGCAATGACGGTGCCAGAAAATCTTATGAGCAAGGATTGAGTGCAGCATGAGTGCAGCACCAACCTCTCCTTACATACATTTAATAAAAAAAATGAGTGCAGCATGTTTACTAGTCGTGAAAGGTTCTAGGTAATGCAAGAGCGGAGGAGATGGGAAACGACCACCAACGTAATGTATGACTCCGTGGCATAATACGAGATGATTGGGGGCATATGGCTTATGGTAATTAGCTTGCCGTTAAATTCTAGATTCATAAAAGAGAGTAAGAGGTGGACAGTCACAGGGAAGTGTGTTTTTAGAAACACAAGGCTCTGAGCTGATTTGGCCTGAAGGGTGACCTTCGCGCTGCTTCTGGGCGAGAGATTTGGGGCGGTGGTGATGAAAGCAAGCAAGTCATTTACAGGCAGTTTGGGCGGTAGTGTCCCATGTGGAAGTTGAAGTGGAAGTTTATTTTCATTTCATTTATTTCATTTATTGCATCCTTAAAGGCCCGAGGGCATTACATAAGGGGGGGCAAAAAATACGCTGTGAATGTGTATAATTCAAGTTGAACAAATTATTATAAACAGTACAGTTCTAATATGGTAGTTTGGTCAAAAATGACAACAAAAATGAATCAAATAATACACAAAAGAAACGCTTTGGCTGGGAATTAGAGAACAAATAACTAGGCACAAGCAAATTATACATACAGTACATTGGTAGAATATATTTACAGCCACGGGTTAATGGGTGGAATCAAAGTGGGATTCCAATTTTGCGCGGAATGATGTGCGGTCAGGTGTGGCAACAATGGTATCGGGAAGATGATTCCAAAGTGTTATTGCTTGGGGGAAAAAGGAGTCGTTCATTGCGGATGTACGGCCGTTGATTCGTGCAATGGGGTTTGAATGGTTAATGCGGGAAGAAGTTCTGTTTGGGGGCTGTAAAAGTTCGTGTCTTGATTGGGGTCGGAAAAAGAAACTGTGGAGGAGGCATAGGCGCGAGATGAGGCGGCGCGACGCGAGTGATGGCAGTTCAATTGATTGTTTTAGGGCGGTGACGCTGATTTCTCTGGAGTACTGTAAGGTTATAAAGCGGGCAGCGCGGTTTTGAACTGCTTCTAGTTCGCTAACGAGGTATGCCTGGGATGGATTCCAAATGGAATGGATTCCAAATTTTAGACAAGAAGAAAAGCGGTACAACAAAAGAAGGAGATGTACAAATTTATTTTTATTTTATTTACAAATACTGCTGGCCAGAGGCCAAAGCAGGAGGGGCAAGATAATACAGTTGTCATACACATTTCAAAACAACATCAACAATAAAGAAGTAAAAAGTGAAAAGCGTGACTTATTTATACAAAAGCAACAAAAGGAAAGAGTGGGGAGGGAAAAGAGGAAATAGTTGGAATAGTTAAAAAAACAACTTCAAATTTCAGCGTAAATAAGATCGGGAGAGTGTAAACTGCTTGCAGGCAAATCGTTCCACTCTTCAATGGTACGAGGAAAGAAGGAAAATTTAAACAAGTTAGTACGAGCAAAATATGGTGTTAAAGAAAGTGCATGTGAATGCCGAGTCTGGCGTGTTCTTAGTGGTGTGCGGTAGGGGTCAGGGTTTAGAGCAAATTTGCGGTTAGAAAGTTGGTACAAAAATTTGAGACGTAAGAATCTGCGTCTCGACTGCAAAGATGTGACACTATTTGAAAGCATTACACTCGTTACAGAACTACCAGGCTTGTAAAGAGAATAAATGAAACAAACTCTCCTCCGCTGAATTTTTTCTAATGCATCAATGTTAGTTTTAGTATAAGAATTCCAGGCAACGCATGCATATTCTAATTAAGGGGAATCAAAGATTGGTAAGCTAAAAATTTCACTTTCGTAGGAGCATCCTTAAGTTTGTGCCTTAGCATGCATAATTTGCGGAAAGCTGCGGAAGAAACTTGTTTAATGTGGGAATCCCAACTTAAATTATTTGTTAGAGTGACACCAAGATACTTGTATTCCTTAACTTCTTTAAGAGGTTGGTTAGAGAGCGTGTAGTCAGTTAGTACTGGCTTTTTCTTGTTAGTGACACGGAGCAGAACTGATTTATCCAAGTTTAGTTTCATCCCCCATTGATCGCATCATAGACATATATTGTTTAGAGTGGACTGGAGAGCTGCTTGGTCATTAGAACTAGTTATCGAGTTAAACAGAATACAATCATCTGCAAAAAGTCGAACGTTAACAGGTAGGTTTACACAATTTACTACATCATTACAGTATATCAAAAATAGTAGAGGACCGAGTACACTGCCCTGTGGGATACCTGAAGTAACCGGCAGAAGAATTGAGTTCTGATTATTAATGCACACAAACTGGGAGCGATCAGACAGGTAGTTACAAATCCAGGCTAATAGAAAATTTGGAAGTCCAATAAGCTGTAATTTAACCATAAGTTTATCATGGGGAATGCAGTCGAAAGCTTTGCAGAAATCTAGGAATATGACGTCTACTTGGCTGCCTTTATCAATCACAGATGCAAGAGAATGAATGACTGTACATAACTGAGTTGTTGTCGACAAGCCCTTTCGAAAACCATGCTGATACGGAGATAAAAAGTTATGCTCATCTAAGTGTTTTGATATGAATGTTGTGACAATGTGTTCTAACATTTTGCTACAAGAAGATATAATCGAAATTGGCCGATAATTGAAGACAAGAATAGGGTCTCCCTTTTTGGGAATTGGCTTGACACGAGCCATTTTCAATTCTTTAGGTAACGTTGCAGTACGGATTTAAGCTTCAAAAATTGTAACAAGGTATTTGGACAAGGGCTCGGCATACCATCGAAAAAATTCGTTCGGTATTCCTTCTGGGCCACCGGAGGATTTTACTTTTATTCGAAGAACCATGTTGCCTTGAATTCCAACGGTTATGAGCTTGGTGCGGCGTCGGGCAGTCGAGGAAGGTTTCCGGTTGGCACTAATGGTGGTCCAAGTGCCTTCGGCATGCGATGTATTGTCGTCGTTTTCTTGCTATGCTGTGAGGTCCATTTCCGTCGGAGTCTCATCGGCAGTGGTGGGAAGCAAAACTGCTTGGAAGGAACGCCACTCTGTGGAAGAGGCTCGTTGGCAAACTCATTTTATATACTCTCTATGTCAGGTTGAGGTCCAATGAGAACAGCAGGAAGGGCGGCCAATGACAACGTCGACGCGGCATTGCGGCTTTCGGATTCCGGCGTGGCCGGAAAGGCGTTGGCAACACCGAACGCAGCTGATGGTGTAACGACAGGGACTGGCTCTAGCCTCTTCGTTTCGCTTAATTCGTTGTCTGTGGAAGGCATTGTAGCTACGCACGCCGGTCGAAACGTGGATTTCGAGCTGGTTATCACGCAGACGCTGCCAGCGTTCCTCGTTGCTGGAGTGTGCGTGTAGCCGGTGTAGCTGGGGAACGCTAACAGGTGACAGAGGGTTGTCGGCATGGGTGCGTCAACATCGCCAGGTTAGGATAATGTAGGCCCAACTGCGGCAGCAGCAAGACAGGAGGCTGCACTTGCCAGCGGGGCAGTGCTCGGGCTCGTTTGGGTAAGGGAGCCTTCATGTGCACGCGTCTCCAAAAAACGTGGACACGCGCACATGAAGACTCTCTATTGTTGGTGAGATGCTGCATACCAGAGGTATTGGCGTGGCTTGTTAGGGTTAACGTGGCACCACAGCTTTTAAAGGGCCACTCACCAGACCTCATACCAAATTTTAGTGAGACAGTGGAGTATGTTGGGTGTCTGATGAGGAACATTTTGCCACAAAATTTTTTGAGTGGGTTCATCATGAGCGGAGAAAGCAGGTTTTTTGAAGGGGCGCGAAACGAGGATGAGAAGAGGCAAGATCGAAAACCTTGCCGCTCCTTCGCGCAGCCTTCGCAAGTAAAATATCTTCCCCACCTTCTCCGGCATCCGACGAAGAGGTGACGTGCGTATATGACGTGTCCAAACAATTCAAACCTCCGAGCATGCGAGCAGCGTTACTTAGTTGACCAGCGTTATTTTGTGGTCTTCTGCCTGTTTATGCGGGATGGTGTGGAAACGCTGGCTTGGACGCGGTAGAGTAGAGAGCACAATGAGTGCGCGAACGCGTACTAGCGTTCCCCGGCCGTTGTCTGCTCAATGCGCTGACCGCGGGGACACGAACGCATGCGAAACGCTGGCACATTAGCCCCGCATCTGGTAGCAGTTCAAAAAATGAAAGAAAAACGCACACAGTTTTTTTATTGCGTTTCATTATTTATTTCAACTTTTATTAATCTCTTGAAGCAACAAATACATAAACTGCGCTCGTTGTTCTAAATAATTTTTTTTCATGTCCCGTGGTATACTGCTGACAATGTCAAAGCAGAGTCGTCTACGTAGATGACCAACATCACTGCATTAACGAGTACGTAGGGCCATTCATACGTCCACGTCATGCCCTCATTCTCTAGGCGTGCGCCGGAAGAGGAGAGGGGGAGCAGCGTTCATCTTGAAATTTGACCCATTTCCGCGGCGCGTAGCGTTGCAAATTTTGGCAGATGTGATCATGAACGCCGCGTCTAGGCATTGCGCTTGTCAGCTCACAATTGTCGAACCTAGTGACTGGCTCTTTAAGATACATGAAGGGGCCTTGAGGGCCAGCGTGGCGTTAAATTGGGACTCGCATGGTGTCCACGTGTCGCGGAAGTCTTCTTAAAGGAATCTTTATTTTTATGGTTGTGTCACTGCGGCATATTTTGATTTTCCAACTTTTGACCACTAAATGTTTTAGACTTTCACCACGTCCACAGCATATTTGTTTGAAAGTATTTCTCAGTTTATTGTGCGCGAAGCAACAAGGCTTCAATCGTTATGAATTTGTATGGGCAAGAAATGAGTATTCGGAGAGTGTGGTTAATTCAATAATTTCATTATGAATGTATAGCAAACGATACAACTAAATACACACCACTATAGCACACAGCTGTTTGTATCAGGCAGTAAATACAAATGTTCCCATTCTGCATTGGTAGCATGAACGTAGTCGAAGTATTCACAGAGTTCATCGTATATAGAATATCGCTGCAATGGTTATTACATTATTTGACTGAACATCTTACGAATTTTCAGAAAGGACGGTTCATGGGAACATGTTCACGTTCGTGAATAATGAAGAGATCATGGAGTGCAGATGACAAACGCAATCAGCCCAACACTACCACTTTCCCTTTCCTTTTCTAGGAAACTTGCTAGACGAAAACAATTGGCAGATCCCCCATACAGAGGGAATCACTGATAAGCGAAGCATGAATGAGGAAGGTTGATATATCACTTTAAAATCAGCACAACAATACGAGGTGGACGTAAATGATGTCCTACGTGACTTTCATGTCATATTATCTCGTTTGGACGTGTCATTTACCTTCGTGATCTATTCATGTCACCAGATACCGAAATTGGTATATGTGCAGCTAGCGAAATGGCCGCGAGCACGCTATGACTGTAGCATGCAGTAGTGTTTTTACATCACATGAAATATCATGATGATCATGTTTTGACGTGTCACATATCTTCGTCGTCTATTCACGCACCGTAATACCAAACTTGGTTATGTGAAGCTAGTGAAACGGCAGCGAGTGCACGCAACGTTGACGCGCGCCCATGCTAGGCGCAGAGACGCTACGCTAACCAAATGCGAGCGCTCTAATGAATGACACAAGGCCCGACTAGCGTCTGTCGGCGAAACCCGGCGGCAAGCGGCGCGAAATGCGACATGCTGCATTTCGCGCCAATGACGTAACCTAGACAGCACCGCGTCTGCCTAGCTTCGTGATGGAAGGATATCGGGCACGATCAAAGGTGCATGCTTCAAAGCAATGCACCGCGTCGTGCGCCTTCGAATATATGCCAGGCAGATTGACGCCTGGCGTGGCATCGCCAGCGTGACACGACAAAACGAACGCCGGCACACACACGCGCGCTTGGTCACGTCGAACTGTTTTGGTGCCTTGAGTGTGGCATGTAGTCATGTTCTCACATGACACGCATCTCATGATTAGCATGTTTGCCCCGGTCACATACCTTCGCCATTCATTCACGTGATGTAATGCCAAATTTGGCATATTTGAGTGTAAGCAAATTTTATTGACAATTTAACACGTAGCTTGATTTCTGTACACATCGCAGAAAGCCTGGTTCAAAGCAGTAGCATTGGTAACAGGGCATCATTACAGATTTTCGCACCAGTATACAGTAGCTATTCGTCGCAATTCGTAATTAACATACCTTCTATTACAATTAGGCATGAGTACCACAGCCCTACCTCAAACATCAAACGCCACCTGGCTGACAGAGAAAAACTAGATGCAGTATAGGCAAGTGTATATTGCCACATGGTTTGCTTGGGTGAGATCGAAGAGTGAAGGAGGACAAAGACGATCTCTCTGAGCCGCTGCTTGGCTAGTCGACTAAACGAGCCCTTTGTATCAAGTTCGTCGTGAGTAACGTGACAAGACTGGTGGAGGGTCTGGGTAGAACGTCTCACGATCCACCCGATGCCCAAGACCCCGCTCAGCAGCCGGAACACAAGCCCTGCACCCGTGGACACTCCTGTTCATAGAGTAAGCCTCCGCCAACGAGGCCTACCGCCTCAGACTCCAACCACTGACGCAGCGACTATGACTTCACCACAAGATCCCGTGCAAGCTCCGACACCTTCCACGCCGATCTACTGCACCGTCCAGAACCCGCTCATGCCTAGCCCCTTTCACGGAGAGCAGCATGAAGATGTTGACGACTGGCTGAGGGAGTTCGAACGTGTCGCAGCGATAAATTACTGGGATGATGCCATGAAGCTCCGGAACGTGTACACTTGCCTAAAAGACGGTGTCAAAATGTGGTTTTTGAACAGGGATGATGTTCTGACATCTTGGCGCGAGTTCCAGCGTCACCTCCTCGAGACCTACAGGAGTCCCGACCGGGGCGAACGGGCGGAGCGTGCACTACACTCACGCATCCAGATGCCCAACGAGACCGTCTCGATGTACGTCGAGGACATGACACGGCTTTTCAAGCGAGTGGATCCTGCTATGGCAGAAGAATAAAAAATTGTGCCACCTCATGCGTGGTGTGAAGGAACAACTTTTTGCTGGTTTGGTGCGTAGTCCTTCCAAAAGTGTTGCTGAGTTTCTTACTGAAGCAGCAACAATGGAGCGAGTACTGCACCAACGGTCTACCCTGTTTGACCGTCAAGTGAATGCTGCCTCAACTCCCGAAATTTTCACCACCCCTGGGAGCAAGAGCCCCGAATGGATTCGTGAGATCATCCAATCTGTCGTCCGGGAAGAAATAGAAAAGATGTACGGGACAAGGCAAATCGATGTTGGTTCTATCACCAGTGTCATCCGTGACGAGGTCCAGCAGGTGCTGCACGCCCATCGTTTTCTACCCACGTAGGTTGATCCGGAAACCGCTCCTGTGTCTACTGACAGTCAGCGTCGTACGTACGCGGAAGCCTTGCGATCTGCTACGCCTCTTTCTGGTCAGGGAGTCCTGACCCAGACAGTGCCGCTCGTCCCGACCCAGACAGTACCGCACGTCCCGATCCAGGCAATGCCATACGTCCCACTCTAGTCAATGATGCCGTGAGTCGCGATTCAGTCAGCGCACGCTGATTGGGACATCGATAGTCGCCGTGCACCGACGCTCAAGTCTAATCTCTGGCGTACGCCAGACAGACGACCCCTCTGCTATCATTGCGGTGAGGCTGGTCACATTTACCGCGAATGCCCATACCGGCAACTTGGACTGCGCGGATTTTCCATCAATTCCTCTCGTCCCCGAATCGGTCAAAGGCCAAGGGATATCTAGAGTATCAAGCGCAACAGCGTGCACCTTTTACACGACGGCAATCGCGGTCACCATCTCCGAAGAGACCCGCAGCCACTGGGCCACGTTTCGGGGTGACGGCACGGGAACGCTCCCCGAGCCCTCGTCGGGAAAACTGAAGGTAGCGGCCTTCGGGGGCAAGGTCTCTGGGACTCAAAGTGCGGAAGACCTCCCATCGTTGCTTGCACGCAACGCCGAAGGCATTTCGTCAGAGAATAATCGCAGTATCGAAGAAACGCCGACATTCACATCTGAACCTAGTGACCGCGTGTCACTCGACATACCTGTGCTGATTGACGGTCGTCAGGTCAGTGCACAGGTAGACACCGGTGCAGACTATTCAATTATCAGCGGGAGGCTAGCGAAAGATCTCAGGAAAGTGATCACGCCATGGAATGGAACGCGAATTCGAACAGCTGGAGGACACGTTGTAACACCGCTGGGTCCCTATACCGCAAGAGTGAAAATTTGTGCGTCAACGTTTGTGCTCAGCTGCCTCGTTCTTCACGACTGTTCGCGTCAGCTGATTATCGGCATGGACTTCCTTCGAGAATATGGTGCCATTGTAAATCTCCGTGAGTGCATCGTGACCTTCTCGACTCAAGGCGCAACAGAGACGCTGATAACTGCCGTAGACCTGCGCTGTGTGTTGCTGACGACAGTGTGGCGCTGCTACCTTGAGCGACTGTTCCCATCGAAGTCACTTGTGAAGACCTCCCAGACGGCGACGTGGTGCTGCTCCAAGGTGTTGTGCGTGTCCGTGACAAACAGTCAATGATACTAGTTACGAACTTTATTTACGAGCACCGGCATCTTTTAGGCGGAACCACCCTAGCTTATGGAGACCCTGTTGTCGATGTCACAGAGTGCTTCGCGTCCGAGGAAACGCATGAGGATGAGGAATTTTCAGACCGCATCGACATTAATTTGACGCTGTCAGACGAGAGAAAGGCTGCACTTCATGACCTTTTAAAGGAGTTTCGATCTTGCTTCGCCTCTTCTTTCAAAGTCCGTCAAACACACCTCACGAAGCATCGAATTATTACCGGCGATGACGTCCGTCCCATCCGGCAGCAGCCTTATCGCGTTTCTGCCAAAGAACGTGAGGCTATTCAGACACAAGTAAAAGAGATGCTCGATGATGGGATTATTCAACCATCCATCAGCGCTTGGTCCTCGCCAGTCGTTCTAGTGAAGAAAAAAAACGGAACGCTGTGATTCTGTATTGACTACAGGAAGCTCAATAGCGTCAAAAAAAAAAGACGTCTACCCGCTTCCACAGGTCGACGACTCCCTCTACAGGTTACGACGCGCGAAGTATTTTTCGTCCACCGATCTAAAGAGTGGCTATTGGCGAATTGAAGTGGATGAACGAGACCAAGAAAAAAAACCACGTTTGTGACTCCAGACGGACTTTACGAATTCCGAGTTCTTCCCTTCGGCCTCTATTCTGCACCAGCCACTTTTCAGAGGATGATGGACACAGTTCTCGCAGGTTTGAAGTGGCAAAGCTGCCTTGTCTACCTCAATGATGTGGTCATCTTTTCCAAGAGCTTCGAAGAACATCTGAAGCATCTGATGAAGGTTCTGGAAGCCATTCGCACAGCTGAACTCACACTGAAACCTCGAAAATGCCATTTCGGCTATGAAGAGCTGAAATTTCTGGGACATGTCATTAGTGCGGATGGAGTGCGACCTGATCCAGACAAAAGTGCTGCTGTCGTCGCCTTCCCTGTTCTATCAGAGAAAAGAGCAGTACGCCGTTTTCTCGGCTTGTGCGCGTATTATCGCCGATTTATCGCCAACTTCTCGAAGATAGCTGAACCTCTTACGCGACTCACCCGAGATGACGTGCCCTTTGCTTGGGGCGCAGAACAAGATACAGCGTTCACAGAGCTACAGCAGAGAATGCAAACAGCCCCTGTTCTTGCCCATTTTGAGGAGGACGCTGCTACGGAAATTCATACAGATGCCAGCAACGTCGGACTTGGCGCTCTCCTTGTACAACGACACGGCGGCGTTGAGCATGTGATAGTTTACGCCAGTCGTACTCTTTTTCGAGCTGAGACCAACTATTCTACGTCAAAAAAAGAATGCCTCACAGTCGTGTGGGCGACGACCAAATTTCGGCCTTACCTCTACGGTCGTCCCTTCAAAATGGTGACTGACCACCACTCGCTCTGCTGGCTGGCAAATCTCAGAGATCCATCCGGTTGTCTCGCACGGTGAAGTTTGCGTTTGCTGAAGTTCGATATTACGATTATGTACAGGTCAGGGCGCAAACACGAAGATGCCGACGCGCTTTCTCGAGCGCCTGTGGGGAAAGCTGTCAAGGGCTCCGAAGATGAACATGCCTTTCTCGGAGCAGTTAGCGACTCCGAATCTATCTCAAAGCAGCGGGCAGACGACGAATTATGCCCAGTAATTGATTCCCTGGAAGGCCGCAACTCTCAGGTCCCTCAACACATTGCTCGCGAACTGTCCTCTTTTTGTCTAAGAAGAGGCATTCTTTACAAGAAAAACGCCCGTGGTAGCGACAAAGCCTTTTTACTCGTTGTTCCTACCGACATGCGTGATGAGATCCTCCTTGCATGCCACGACGAGCCCACGTCAGGACGTTTGGGCTATTCGAGAACTCTCGCCAGAGTACGCCAACAGTATTACTGGCCTCGACTATCAATTAGTGTACATCGATATTTGAAAGGCTGCCGTGAGTGCCAGCGCCGCAAGACTCCACCTGTGAGACCCGCGGGCCTGCTCCAGCCGATCGCACCACCACGGCCACCGTTTGACCTCGTGGGAATGGACCTTCTCTGGCCCTTCCCTTTGTCGTCCTCTGGGAACAAATGGATTGTAGTTGCGACAGGTTATCTTACTCGTTATGCTGAAACAAAAGCATTAACCCGGGGCACGGCATCTGAACTCGCGCAGTTCTTTGTGCACCAAATCGTTATACGGCATGGTGCCCCGTCATGCGTGATTATGGACAGAGGGACGTCGTTTACAGCACGAATGATGGAGGATATTTTTAAACTGAGCTGCACAAGTAATCGAAAAACAACGGCTTATCACCCGCAATCCATAGGGCTGACAGAGAGGCTTAACAAGACTATAGCGGACATGTCAATGTACGTGGACGTACAACACAAAACCTGGGACGAGATTCTTCCATACATCACGTTTGATTACATCACGGCAACGCAAGAAACAACGCGATTTCCACCTTTCCGACTTGTTTACGAACGCAACGTGGGAACTATGCTCGAATCTATGCTTCCATGCGACTAAAGCAATGAATTTGCTCAAGACGCTGAGAAATACACTCAATACGCCGAAGAAGCTCGTCAGCTAGCTCGCATAAACACCAGTCACCAACAAGATGCAGACGCACGACATTACAACCTCCGCCATCGAAATGTCACCTACCACCCTGATTGATTGATTTGTGGGGTTTAACGTCCCAAAACCACCATATGATTATGAGAGACGCCGTAGTGGAGGGCTCCGGAAATTTTGACCACCTGGGGTTCTTTAACGTGCACCCAAATCTAAGCACACGGGCCTCGACATTTCCGCCTCCATCGGAAATGCAGCCGCCGCAGCCGGGATTCGAACCCGCGACCTGCGGGTCAGCAGCCGAGTACCTTAGCCACTAGACCACCGCGGCGGGGCCACCTACCACCCTGGACACCGAGTTTGGGTGTGGATCTCTGTCCGGCGACCAGGCTTATCCGAAAAAAAAAAAAACTCCTAAGCAGTTATTTTGGACCGTACAATGTTCTTAGACAAGTCACAGATGTTACCTACGAGGTATTTCCGGACGGCGCAGCGTCTTCTCGTCGAGAGCTTCGGCCTGAAACCGAGCATGTCGTTCGGCTGAAGCCCTACTTCACACAGTAGCCCTTGTGGTTTCACGTGCTACGATATGCCGTGACTTTGCGTTGCTGCTGCTGTTTGTGTTCTCCTGTGTTTTTAAGCCTTTTCTTTTGCGCTTGGCGCATGCGTTGACGAAACTTCCTCATTTGCGCTGCGAGTACCGGCACTCTCCCTCTTTTGGTTCTCTATATCTGCGTGTGCATGCCTTCATTTTTTTTATTTACGAGCATCGAGTCGATGCTTTCAAAGGGGAGGAGGGACTATTGCCACATGGTTTGCTTGAGTGAGATCGAAGAGTGAAAGAGGACAAAGACGATCTCTCTGAGCCGCTGCTTGGCTAGTCGACTCAACGAGCCCATTGTATCAAGTTTGTCGTGAGTAACGTGACAATATGGTTAATCACCAGGGGAAACTGGGCTAGGGCAGAGTGATGCGCAAAGGTATCATGGGACGGGCAGCTTCTGGGTATGGTGAAACGTTTACAAAAGTAGTTCAATGTGACAGCTTGTATTGAATCAGCCTGGGTATATTACCCAGAGCTGGTCTGTTCTGACCAGCTTTTATGACATTCCTCGAATATGCCTTAACAATAGTGTCACGGCGGTGATAGAATGAATGAAATGAATATATTTACAAAATATGCAGGGAGAGTCAGAGGCAGCTGCCGCCAAGATGCAGGCCCAACAGCAACAACAACACGAGCACGGCCGCTTTCATCGTCTTCGTCGTCTATAATGCTCTTTCGTTGCCGATGTCGCGTAACAATATAAAGTACTTTCTTTCATAGAACTTATAAGCTCAGCCTCATGCGTCATGTTGGATGCGTTAGACAAATGTGAGCTGTACTATGAGTTTTGCAATTGACTGTAGTAATTTTGTCATTTGACTTTTTAAGACGCCTTAACAAACCGCTGAAAACTGTTCTGCTGTACTTGCTTTTGGTGTGCAGCGTCTCTAAGTAAAATATTTCTGGCTTTTCTAGAACGATCTCCTTCCTTATTACATGACAAAATGACAGTGTTCATGGCAACAATCGTGGCGGCATCGTGGCGGCACGGTGTCCAGAGGAGGACCAATGAACCTGGAGTGTAGGAAACTTCTCTGTGATGGCTATCGTAGCGGGCCTTCTGAGAGAGCTGCGAGCCAAGAAGACGTTCCCGTGCGATTATTTGGCGGGCCATTTGAGCCCAAGCAGTGGCATACCGGGCGTACTCTGTAACCGTTTGCGTAGTTGATGCGAGAAGAGTCTCGAAAGGTAACCCTGGATGGCGGCCGAAGAATAATTAGAAGAGGGAGAAGCCAGCGGTGTCGTAGCGTGACGAATTGTACGCGAATGTCACATAAGGCAAAGTACTACGCCAATCAAGGTAATCTTTGGAAACGTGCATGGAGAGCATTGTGGTCAATGTTTTATTTAGGCGCTCGGTAAGACCATTTGTTTGTGGGTGATAGGCCGTAGTGAGCTTGTGACGCGTCGAACACGAGCAAAGGATGTCACTTACTACTTTTGAAAGAAATGAGTGACCACGATCAGTCAGCAGCTGTCGAGGAGCGCCATGTTGAAGAATTACGTCATGAAGCAAGAAGTCCGCGACTTCAGTGGCACAGCTTGTCGGTAGCGCTCGTGTGATAGCGTATCTTTTGGCGTAATCAGTGGCTACGGCGATCCACTTGTTTCTAGTGAGAGAAGTAGGAAATGGACCAACGACATCAAGACCAACGCAATAGAAGGAAACGGTGGGTATGTCTATTGGTTGGAGCCGACCAGCTGGTGGCAAGGTGGAATGTTTGGAGTGCTGGCAGGACTCCCATGCAGCAACGTATCGGCGTACAGACCGGTAAAGGCCTGGCTGTAAAAAATATACGCAACACGCGATCGTACGTGCGCGTGACCCCGAGATGTCCCACGGTTGGGGCGGCGTGAAGCTATTGAAGTACAGCGGAACGGAGTGTCGCAGGAACTATGAGTAGCAGCTCTGGTCCCTTGGCGCTGCTGTTGCGTCGGTAAAGAATGCTATCGCGTAGAACGAACAAGTGTAGCGAAGGGTCTACGTGGGGCAAACGTAGACTCTGCATGATAGACCGCAAGTGGAAATCGCTGAGCTGTTCCGTGTGTATGTCGGTGAAAGCCGACATGGCGAAGACACAAGGATCAGAATAATGTGCTGAAAGGTCAGGTGGGTCCACGGGGTGACGGGATAGACAGTCGGCATCCTGATGAATCTGGCCAGATTTGTATGCAACATCGAAGCTGTATTCTTGTAGTTTCAAGACCCAATGGCCAAGTCGTCCTGTTGGATCTTTAAGGGACGTCAGCCAGCACAAGACATGGTGATCTGTAATTACCGAAAAGGTGCGGCCAAGCAAGTGCGGTCGAAATTTCCCGACTGCCCAGGTTAGTGCGAGGCACTCACGCTCTGTAATAGAAAACTTGCTCTCCGAAGGAGAAAGGAGGCGACTGGCATAAGCAATGACGCGATCCTGTCTTCGTTGCCGCTGGGCAAGAACAGCACCAATTTTATGTCCGCTGGCATCGGTACGAACTTCAGTATGGGCTGACGGGTCGAAATGGCCCAAAATGGGTGGGGAAGTAAGTAATGTTGTAAGGGTGCTGAAGGCATCTGCTTGGTCAGTACCCCAATAAAAAGGCATGTCCTCCTTCAACAGCTTCGTAAGTGGTCGGGCAATGTCAGCAAAATTTTTCACGAAACGTCGAAAGTAAGAACAAAGGCCGATAAAAATCCGTACATCTTTGCCAAACGTGGTATGGGAAAATCTTTGACAACTCGAATTTCGTCATGATCAAGTTAGACGCCTCGAGCACTGACAAGTTGGCCCAGCACAGTTATTTTCCGATGGCCGAAGCGACATTTGGAACAGTTGAGCTGAAGTCCTGCTGTCCGGAAGACCTCAAGAACAGCCGTTAGGCAGCAAAAGTGGCTTTCGAATGTAGGTGAAAATACGATGACGCCATCGAGATAGCACAGGCACGTGCTATCTCGATGGCGTCACGCAGGAGAGAGTCCATCATTCTTTCAAGTGTAGCTGGTGCATTACAAAATCCGCATGGCATAACCTTGAACTGAAAAGTCCATCCGGTGTGATGAATGCGGTTTTCTCACGGTCTCGATGATCGACAGAAATCTGCCAGTATCCTGATCGGAAGTCGACAGATGAAAAGTAGGCAGACCCATGTAGGCAGTCGAGAGCATCGTCAATCCGCGGCAGTGGATACACGTCCTTACGTGTTAATTTTTTTAAGTGACGATAGTCTACGCAGAAGCGCCAGCTCGCACTCTTCCTCATGACTAGCATGACCAGCGATGGCCATGGACTGCAGGAAGGTTAGATTACGTCTTTTGTGAGCATTTCTTCAATTTCGTGCTGGATAACTTGTCGCTCAGCATTAGACTCGCAATAAGGACGTCGTCGGATGGCGCTGGCGTCTACAGTGTTAACCCTATGAGTTACAAAGGATGTCTAACCCAAAGGGTGGTCATCAAAATCAAAGATGTCGCGGTAGGACTTCAGCAGGTGCCGGATGGGATGTCAACTGTCTGTGCTAAAAGAAGGTCCGGAGCGATCATCTTGTCGATGGTTGCATCCGCTGCGCTCTTCGAGGATGAGAACGGAGCAGAGGACGAAGAAGATTCGGCAACGCACGCCGAAATGGCAGCATCTATAAAGAAAATTTTGCCAAAGTCATACCATCCAGGATAACTTGAGCGCACCAGCTGAAGTTTAGGATCGGAAGAAATGCTGTATTTCACGTGACTATCAAAAGTGTGTAAGGCACGGCAACATTTTTGGCTGCAGAACGTCAGCAATAGGTATCAATATGTAGTCGCCATCGGGAACAGGAGGGACAGATCTCAGGTTCACGTAAGTAACAGCTTGAGGTGCTAGGTGAACGTAATCTGCAGAACACGGACGGGGTTTAGCTGGTGTTGCGTCGTCATGATAACACGGTAAATCAAGTTGAAGCATGCCGCTTCCACAATCCATAAGGGCAGAGTGGGCGGATAAAAAGTCCATGCCGAGGATTAGTTCATGGGAACATTTCTCGAGCACAGCAAATAGCACTGTCGTGGAGCGATCAGCCACACTTATACGCACGGAGCACATTCCAAGCACGGGAAACCTGCCGCCGTTGGCGACCTGGATGACTGATACTGTGGGTGGCGTTAAAACTTTCCTAAGGCGGCAACGAAGTTCTGAATTCATCACCGATATGTGAATCCCTGTGTCCACAAGTGAAACAACGGGTGTGTCATCTACTTCAACGTCAATAAGGTTGCGTCGAGTCGTCAGCATGGTCAGAAGATTTGGCGGGTAGATGCAGCATCACCTGCGGGAGCTGCATCATCTAGTTTTCCCGTGGCATGTGGTCAGTCGGCGATGTTGGTCGGCGAAATTGGGGCGACCGGGACGACGGGTGACGGTAGAACGGTGAACGGCACTGGTGAACATGTGGAGATGGAGAGCGACGAAGATTTGGCGCCATAGAAGGAACGTCTTCACTGGTGGCCTGAGGTGACTCCCGGTAAGTTTGAAAGCGTCCATGATCCTTCTCCGGCCGATGGGTGTACCCATAGGATGCCTGATGCCAATACCACTGAGTGTTACAATGGCGGCCCACGTGTCTGATACGGTGGCAGTTGAAAAAAATCGGGCGATCGTCAGCAGTCCTCCACTCGGCTGGATTGCGAGGGCGCGCTGGAAGGTTTTGGCTTTGGGCATACGAAACAGGGGGTTGACGACGGTCGATCGGCTGAGAGGGAGCTGTAGTGCACTCGGAGGCCAGTCCAGCATTGGAAAGCTCTTGTCGCACAATGGAATGTACCAGTGGTACCATCTGAGGGCTAGAGTCACAGGCATGGGAGCACGTGGACGCAGGAGGCAGAGCTTCAAGTTCACGTCTGATTATCTTGGTCACGTGCTCTGCAGTTAACGGCGTCTGTAGTGCAGGCCCGTCTTCGCACGACCAGGTTGCTGCTGTGTTTGGTAGTCGAGTGAAATGATGGGTGATACGTCGACTTTTCGCGGCCTCAAAACGCTGTCACTCCTTGATGATGGCATCGACCGTGTTGCAGTCCTTGCATATGAGAAGGTTGAATGCATCATCTGCAATGCCTTTCAATATGTGAGCTACTTTTTTGGTTTCTTCCATACTGTTGTCTACTTTTGGGCAAAGGGCAAGCACGTCCTGTATGTAAGTCACGTAGGACTCTGATGACGTTTGCGCACGAGATGCCAACTCCTTCTCGGCCGCTGCCTTTCTACCCACAGACTTACCGAAAAGGGCGCATATCTTTTCTTTGCACGCATCCCAGCTTCCAATTTCATCTCCATGGTTCTTGAACCACACTTTTGCTGTTCCTTTCAAGTAGAACAGGATATTGGCTAACATAAGAGTTTCATCCCAGTGGTAATTCTTACTTGTACGTTCGTACAATGGCAACCATTATTCGATGTAGACATCATCCGTGCCACAGAACGTGCCAGGATCAGGAAGGACAACAGTTGTTGTTTTAGTCGCCTCGGCGGGAGTGGGTGCCTGGTTTGTTATGGTGGAAAAATCCAAGCGTCGGCCACTGCGGAGCTCCGTTATATCGCGTTGTACCACGCACCACCACCAAATGTCACGGGGGTGAGAGAATGAATGAAATAAATATATTTACAAAATATGCAGGGATAGTCAGAGGCAGCTGCAGCCAAGATGGGGGCGTAACAGCAACAACAACACGAGCACGGTCGCTTTCATCGTCTTCGTCGTCTATAATGCTCTTTCGTTGCCGATGTCGCGTAACAATATAAAGTACTTTCTTTCATAGAACTTATAAGCTCAGCCTCATGCGTCATGTTGGATGCGTTAGACAAATGTGAGCTGTACTATGAGTTTTGCAATTCACTCTAGTAATTTTGTCATTTGACTTTTTAAGACGCCTTAACAAACCGCTGAAAACTGTTCTGCTGTACTTGCTTTTGTCGTGCAGCTTCTCTGACTAAGTAAAATATTTCTAGCTTTTATAGAACGATCTCCTTCCTTATTACATGACAAAATGACAGTGTTCATGGCAACAATGCCGAATAGTGTTAGTGCTTGTGCAATCTCACAGCATCAGATAGAAGATCTCGAATTTCACGTATGGCAATAGGGAATTATGGCCCAAGAATGTGAGCTGTGAATGTCTGCAAAAAGACAACACCTTGTAGTCTGTTTGCGCAGACATTAAAATGCACTATTTTGTCTTGTAAAGATAGCCTATTCGGGAAATTACCTAAATATACGCTTCACTTAAAAAAAAACTAAGGTCCTAGTAAGACGATTTTGTAAATTTGGAAGCGTCTGGAGCTTTTTTTTTTGCAGTGAACTTTCTCGCACACTGTTTTTGAGGGTCCGATTAAGGTCAATTACGTGCAGCATAAGCCATGCATAGCGAAATTGCTGCAGCATGCCCAAGCGATACTTTTGATAGCAAAATATTTCTTTGGGCAGACCACGAATCTTTCAGCACAGTAGCCATGCGGCACAAATGCGTGACCACATCAATATGTTCCACAAAAACATTTTTACACATCATCCGCTACCGCTAAAAAAACAAAGCACAGAAGGCAGCGAAAAAACTGCCGCCTTCCTTACCATGAGACTGACGCGCAGCTAAAGTTTGGTGAGAAGATAGGAATGCCCGATCACCAGTCCTTAGGAATCGCTCACAGATACAATCTGCTGGCCTATTCTCCAAGATTCGTTGCACGATGCCATCCGCAAAGCACTACAAAATACTGCGTTCAAAGCACACCATGCACTACATTCTTTTCCGCATTGTCAAGGAGGCCATTAACCGAGGTTTCACCTGGCACCCCGCCGCGGTGGTCTAGTGGCTAAAATACTCGGCTGCTGACACGTAGGCCCCAGGATTGAATCCCGGCTGCAGCGGCTCCATTTTAGCTGGAAGCGAAAATGCTGTAGGCTCGTATGCTCAGATTTGGTGCACGTTAAAAAACCTCACGTGGTCAAAATTTCCGAAGCCCTGCACTACAGCGTCTCTCATACCTATATGGTGGTTCTGGGACGTTAAACACCACATACCAATCAATTTCGCTTTGGAGAAGCGTGTCTGTTATCACAGCCTGTTCAGCTAGAGGCTCACCTAAGGACATACGTGCAAGTAGGTACGAATCCACAACTTTACAAATCGCGTGCGTTGCTCAGGGATGGCACTTAGAGCATAATAAATTTTACCGGGACAGATGGCAGTAGCAGTTTTGCTATTGATGAAGTCAATTATGTTGTCCATCTGTTCTATGAAATCTGCAGGAGATTTACTGATACTGGGGGGGTGCTGACACCCCCTGTAAAGTTGTTTGCGCCAAGTGGCGCACGCGCCTCGCCCAAAAGCCACATTTCGGGTTACAACTACCGGGTGGTAGGTGGTGTTGATTAACAACGTCATCATCATCATGGTTGTGACAGTGGTAGCGCCGGTAGGGACTCCTGGTGGAAGGCAAGCCTTGGTGGCGGGTGAGAATTGAGCAAGCCTCTTCTGCGCGTGGCGGGTGCCGTGAACGGTTGTCTCTAGCGTTGGTCCTCGGTGCGTGACTGCGCAGGCCTGCGCGCCAGGGGCCACGTGGTAAGTCAAGCGTTGGTGACGTCGCCTTGGGTATGCTATTGTGTGTTTGTCGAGTTATTGTGGTTGTAATGTTTTGGATTGTATGGTAATTTTGTGTAATGATGACTTAGCGTGTTGATAACGCTTGACGTACTAATTCGACGGACGATATCGTCGTTCTAAAGTAGTTAAATAAATATATGTATGTTGTGTTTGTTTGCTCCGACTGCATGTACTGCGTCCATTCACTCTAAGAGCGTGGTGGTGGCGCTCGCTCGCCCAACCGAGACCCCACAATACATATGATTAATTTTATCGCGATAGCAATTATACGGGCACTCTCAGCTGAATTTCACCCCCGGCGTCGGCGTCGATGTCACGCATCGGATATGCATACGTGTATCAATATATATATTGTCGCGGTGCAGCGCGAACCAAAAGCAGATGAACGTTGACACAGCGACTCTCAGCAGCCGAACAGCAAGATCGCCTTCTTTATCTTCAATCAGCCAGAGCTCCACTACCTGGTGTCCGCCAAATCCCCTTATTGTCGTTTTGGTCCACCAGTACACACGCGTCATTTGCCCCCCTCTTAATGAGCATCGCCCCGATGCTAAACCAGTAGTGCAGTTTTTTTGTCTGTTCTTTAAGAAGTGTCTTGCGCAGTCACTACCTTTCATAAGGCTTTATGCGCACAACGTGAACTAGTTCAGGACGGTGCTGGCGAAGCCTCGTACTATATGAAGTGTCGGGGACGACCTCGTAGGTAACATCACTCAGGCGTCGCAGTACTAAATATGGCCCAAAGTATCTCCTCAGGAGCTTTTCAGAGAGTCCTCGTTTCCGTATGGGCGTCCAAACCCATACTCTGTCACCGGTCTGGTAAACGACTGTTCTGCGGCGAGAATTGTAGCGGCTCGCGTCGTACTCTTGTTGTTGCTGGATTCGCAGGCGTGCTAGTTGCCTTGCTTCTTCCGCTCGTTCTGTAAACATCTCGGCGTCCGGTTCGATGTCGTCCCATTTGTGCGCTAGCATCGCATCTAACATGGTTCGTACTTCCCTTCCGTGAATTAGGCTGAACGGGGTCATCTGGGTTGTTTCTTGCTTGGCAGTGTTGTATGCAAACGTGATATACGGCAAGATTTCGTCCCAATTTTTGTGTTCGACGTCTACGTACATTGAAAGCATGTCTTCAATTGTTTTGTTCAGACGCTCTGTAAGCCCGTTCGTTTGCGGGTGGTAGGCGGTGGTCTTGCGATGGGTTGTTCCACTCAGCATGAGGACTTGTTCCAAAAGAGCTGCCGTAAATGCAGTTCCTCTGTCTGTGATTACGATGCTTGGTGCACCATGCCGCAGGACAACGTTCTCGATGAAAAATTGTGCCACCTCCGCTGCTGTACCTCTCTGGATAGCCTTTGTTTCAGCATAACGGGTAAGGTAATCAGTCGCGACAATAACCCAGCGGTTCCCAGCAGTAGAAGTAGGAAGTGGGCCCAAAATATTCATGCCAATCTGGTCGAATGGTGTTCTTGGGACCTGCACGGGCTGCAGGAGGCCAGCTGGTTTAGTCGGCAGTGACTTCCGTCGCTGGCAGTCGAGGCAAGTACGAACATGGTGTTTTACGGCTACGGTCAGTCTTGGCCAGAAGTAGCGCTGCCGTACTCTGGCCAACGTTCTTGTGTAACCTAAGTGGCCTGAAGTCACCTCGTTGTGGCATGCTTCGAGTACTTCGGAGCGAAGGGCTGCTGGGATGACGAGCAAATACGCAGATCCTGTTGAAGAGAAGTTTCTTTTGTATAGCACTCCGCTCCGTAAGCAAAATGATGACAGCGCTTTTACGAAAACAGTTGGTGCCTTCTGAGATCTTCCCTCCAAGTAATTAATTAGTGCAAGTAACTCAGGGTCACCACGTTGTTGCTGTGCAATAGCGGTTGAGTCAAGCACACCGAGAAATGCTGTTTCCTCCTCATCGGATAGAGTTGCCGATTCAATGGGTGAGCGGGATAGACAGTCGGCGTCCATGTGGCGCTTTCCTGACTTGTGTACGACAGTCATGTCGTACTCCTGCAGCCTGAGACTCCAACGCGCTAATCTCCCGGTAGGATCTTTAAGATTTGTCAACCAACACAGTGAGTGGTGGTCGCTGATGACTTTGAAAGGGCGGCCGTATAAATACGGGCGAAATTTTGTGACCGCCCATACCACGGCGAGGCATTCCTTCTCGGTTGTGGAGTAATTAGTCTCGGCGCGTGTTAGTGTTCGGCTTGCATAGGCGATTACTCTTTCTGTGTCTTCTTGCAGCTGCACAAGCACAGCTCCCAAACCAATATTGCTGGCATCCGTGTGTAGCATCGTTGGGGCCTTCTCATCAAAGTGGGCAAGCACTGGAGGCGTCTGTAGTCGCTGGCGGAGGTTCTTAAAAGCAGCTTCCTCTTCGTTGCTCCATTGGAAAGCAACGTCTTCTCTCGTGAGGCGGGTCAACGGTGATGCGATGCGTGCGAAGTCCGCGATAAATCGCCTATAATACGCACATAGCCCGAGGAATCGTCGGACAGCCTTCTTATCAGTCGGCACCGGGAACTGTGCAACTGCTGCGATCTTTTCAGGATCGGGACGAACGCCTGCGTGACTGACAACGTGGCCAAGAAATTGCAGCTCTTCATAGCAAAAGTGGCATTTTTCAGGCTTCAACGTCAAGCCCGCTGACCGTATGGCTTGTAAAACTGCCTCAAGTCTTTTAAGGTGCTGGTCAAATGTTGCGGCAAAAACTACGACATCATCAAGGTAGACCAAGCAGGTTTTCCACTTCAACCCAGAAAGTACGGTATCCATAAGTCTTTGAAAGGTGGCAGGCGCTGAACATAAACCAAAGGGCAAGACTTTAAATTCATATAAGCCATCTGGTGTCACAAAAGCAGTCTTCTCGCGGTCTCTTGGGTCTACCTCGATTTGCCAATACCCACTCCTTAGGTCCATCGATGAAAAGTAACGAGCATGTCGAAGTCTGTCGAGAGAGTCATCTATACGAGGAAGTGGATACACATCTCTCTTTGTCACCTGATTGAGATTTCGGTAATCTACACAGAAGCGCAGGCTGCCATCTTTTTTTAACGAGGACTACAGGTGACGCCCAGGGGCTTTTTGAGGGCTGAATGATGTCATCTTCTAGCATTTTGTCGACTTGCTCTTGTATCACTTCGCGTTCCCTTGCAGCCACGCGATAGGGGTTTTGGTGAATTGGTCTCGCCATGTCCTCGGTAATTATCCGATGCTTGGTTAGAGGTGTGCGGCCAACTCTTGATGTTGTCGAAAAACAGTCTTTGAATTCGGCCAGTAGCTCAAGAAGCCTCTTTCGCTCGTTCTTAGGCAAAGTAGTGCTAACGTCAAGAACTGGTGTCGAATCAAGTTTTGGCGCCTCGTCGACTACTGCCAAGCAGCCTTCTGCGTCTGTGATATCGTCGAAGTAAGCGACGGCCATGTCTTTTGGAAGGTGCCGGCGCTCATCACTAAAATTTGTCAGAAGCAAGTCCGTGCGTCCAGCGGTGACACTGACGATACCTCTTGCGACGGAAATGCCGTGTGTGAAGAGGAGCGAGGTTATTCGGTCTGCTACTCCTTCGCCGTCAAACTGGACAGCGGCTGCCACAGAAACAAGGGTGCATGACCGTGGAGGGAGAACCACATCGTCATCAGTTAGACGCAATTGGTTTGGTCGCGCTTGTGTACAATCAGGTGCGCCCGAACTGTTGCGGAATGTAATCAGACTGTCTGGGATATTGATGACGGCGCCGTACTCTCGTAAGAAGTCCATACCAATAATTAGATCCTTGCAGCATGCGGCGAGAACGACGAACGACGCAACAAAAGAAGAACCTCCTATGTCAATTCTCGCTGTGCATCTCCCAGAGGGCATCAATAACTGACCACTTGCCGTCCTTATTTGAGGGCCTGTCCACGGTGTCTTGACTTTTTTGAGGCGCATGGCGAGGTCTTGACTGATGATAGAAAAGTCGGCACCGGTGTCGACTAAGGCTGTTACTTTCTGGCCGTCAAGAAAAACAGTCAGGTCAGCGGTCACACTGTCGTCGCTCTCACGTCTTGTCGTATTTAAAGCGTCCTGTAATGGGGGCTTTTCGTCGTCATCTTCGTGGCCTGCAACCTTACCCCCGGAGGTCACCGCCCTGAGTTTCCCCGTCGCGGGCTGGGTGACCTTCTTGCGTTAAGGTCCGCGGAGGTACGTTGGTGTGACGAAGGTGAATGAGCGGGAGAAGGAGAGCGGGATTGACGTCCCAGACCTGGCTGGCGGGTAGGTATTGCCTCCTCGTCAGAAGTACGGTATTCGTAAAAGTGAGAACGGGCTCCATGGAAAGAGGCGTCCTCCCGGCGTGGTATGTATTCTTCGATCACACGTCGATCGTCAGACCATGTTCGAAGCTGGCGGAACGAATCATTGCGGTGCCAGCAATGACGGGCAATATGACCTGCGCCTCCGCAGTTAAAGCATAGTGGACGCCGATCGATTGTGCGCCATGCGTCTGTTCTTCGGAGCGGTGGACGACTGAGCCTCCCTTCTTGCGACGATGTCCATGGTGCTGCTGTGGACGCCTGGTGGTACGTCGGTTGGCTTGGCGGTCGGCTCAGGGTCTGCTCTTGCCGCGGTGACCAAGGGGCCGTCGGCACTGGGTGATATGGCGGCGATGTACCAGACGGTGAACGTCGCAGAGCATCGGCATAGCTCATGGGACGGTGCTCGTCACCAGGACCAGCGGTAGAAAAGGCGTGGCGGATTTCGTCGCGTAGCAGTTCAGCGACGGACGCAACGGGGGTTTGAGCAACTGGATTCCAGAACTTTTGAAGTTCTTCGCGAACTATCTCCCTAATGAGGTTTCGCAGGGAGCTTTGATCCTCAGGTATGGCGGCAGCATTGATTGGGGCGCTGCTAGACATTCGTTGATACTGCCTGCATCGTTGATGGAGCGCCCGTTCGATAGCCGTAGCCTCCTTGATGAAGTCAGCTACGGTACTTGGAGGGTGGCGCAGTAGCCCGGCGAAAAGTTGCTCCTTAACGCCGCGCATGAGGTAGCTCAACTTCCTATCTTCGCTCATGTTCGGGTCAGCTCGACGAAAAAGACGAGTCATATCTTCAGCAAACATAGTAACGCTTTCGTTGGGTTTTTGAACCCGTAGCTCCAACAGCTGCTGCGCACGGTCGCGTCGATCGACATTGGTGAACGTATCGACAAGCTGTTGTCGGAAGTCGCCCCAAGTTAACAGACTGGCTTCTCTGTTCTCATACCAAATTTTCGCACCGCCGTCAAGGTAGAAATAGGCGCGCGAGAGCTTTTCTTGTTCAGGCCACAGATTAATCTTGGCGACACGCTCGTAGTGCTCAAGCCAGTCGTCCACGTCCTCATGGGCGCCGCCACTAAAGTGATAGGGAACCAGCGGTTGAAAGATGGTTACCTGTGAAGGCTGTGTTGGCAGGGGGCCTTGGGGCGCTGGTTGCGGACTGGCGTTGGCCATTTGGAGAGGTAATCGGCACTTGCGAGGTTCCGTAGAAGGCGTGAACTCTGGAGCGAGGCCTATCAGCCGCCGACTGAACCGGTGCACGGGAGTTGCAATGGGTGACAATGCGTCCGAGCTAGATGATCGGCTCCCAGTGGGAGTATGGAGCATTAGGTAGGGTTGCGTCCCAGCACTTCCACCAGTGTCGCGGTGCAGCGCGAACCAAAAGCAGATGAACGTTGACACAGCGACTCTCAGCAGCCGAACAGCAAGATCGCCTTCTTTATCTTCAATCAGCCAGAGCTCCACTACCTGGTGTCCGCCAAATCCCCTTATTGTCGTTTTGGTCCACCAGTACACACGCGTCAATATATATATATATATATATATATATATATATATATATATAAATATGAAAGTAGATGCGCTTTCACATAACTGTTTATTGTGCCGACGTTTCGACAGGAACCCTGTCTTTTTCAAGGCATAATACTATTTACACATGTTCCGTGCCTTTTTTTATCCTGTCGAGACAGGAGGGGAGGGGTCAATTGAGAGAGAGAGAGAAAAAAAAAGAAACAGCGAAATGGAAGGACAAACTATAAATAAAATATAGAAAATCTAGGAGAAGAAGCAAGACCGACACGGCGTAATTAGAAAAGGGCAGCATTTCAACAGAGTAGGGCAGAGGTAGATGAGGAATGTCATCATTGTCAACAATACTTCCCCCGCACCCACACTTCCCCAAGTGGGCAGGAAGCCGCTGTTTTTGTATTTCACCTTTCCGTGTAGTCCGCTGGCGGCTTGTTCCTGTTTGAAGTGTATGACAAGTTAATGGGGAGGGCTTAAGCGCTTTAAGTGCATGCTGGTGGCGTCGGGAGGAGCGAAAAAGCCGGTGAATGAGGCACCGCCATCGATATTCATTATATGCATTGGCTCCTTGTCAGTGAAGGAACAGAATGTGCGTTAAAAATTAAAGAAGGAGAGAAAAACAAAAAAACCCTGGGGGGGGGGGAGGGGGGAGACTGTACGACATCCGAGACAGTCACCACACAGTTGCGGCTCACTGGGAAGACATGCGCGCATGCACGAAAAAGTTAACGAAACCACCTAGCTGTCAGCTCCTTGTCATTGAAGGAACAGAATGTGCGTTGCAACTTAAAGAAGAGAAAAAAACAGAAGGGGGGGGGGGGGGGGGCCGTACGACGTCCGGGACCACTTATCTGTGCTTTCCGGCTGTGCTTGATGAGGCAAATCATTTCTATGTTGTCAGATGCATAGGCCAAAAGCTTTGTTAGCGGGTAATATTATTGTCGTAATAAAACCGGACTGATTAGAGAGAAGCGTTTGCGTCTTTTAGCGGTCGTAACGCAGACAGAGTGCCTGGGTGTTCATTTATTCCGTATTTTATCGTGTTAAATTTGTAGATAAAATAAGATTCCCGTTGTTCCCGTTCTCTGATTGTTCGAAAGTTGTTTTCTAGTAGTGTAACCCTGATGTCATCAAAGCTGTGGTTTTTTAATGTGCAGTGTTTTGAAAGTGGAAGGCCTGGCAGAGATCGTACATGTGCCCGATGGTTGTTGAATCTAATTCTAAACGGAGTGTCTGTCTGGCCCACGTATTGCTTGTTACATACCCCACATTCCAGGAGGTATATGACGTTGTCTGAGTCACAGTCTAGTGCACCTCTTATCCTGTGCTTGAAATCCGAGTGGGTGCTTTTCGCCACTGTCGTTGTCTGCATGTGTTTGCATGCCCTGCATCTGCTTTTTCCGCAAGGGTGACACCCAATTTGAGGTTTCACACCTATCTTTGAATTTAATAAATGATCCTTTGTATTTTTCGGCCTTCTGTATACAACACAAGGAGGAGAAGTGGATAGTCGCACGCTCTGTTCCAATATATTAAAGTGTTTTCTTAGGACCTTGTTTATGTTCAGTGGGTTGCTCGTGAAAGTTAATAGCAAGTTTTTGTTGCGGTGTTGGTCGGCGTTTCTCTGGTGGTTGAGAAGAATCTGGCGGTCCAGATTTTCAGCTTTTTTGATGGCGTCATCGATGATAGCTGGCGGGTATTCTTGATTAAGGAGTACTTCGCACATATGTGTGCTGTTTTTGTGGAAGTCCTCGGTGCGGGAGGAGATTCCTCGAAATCTGTGTGCTTGGGAATAGGGAATGCTGGTCTTGCAATGTCGCGGGTGGCAGCTTTTGAAGTGCAGGTATTGTTGCCTGTCTGTAGGTTTTCTGTATACGTTAGTTACCAACGCACCATCGTCAACTCGAATGAGTACATCAAGAAAGTTTATTTCAGTGTTAGAGTAGGTGTGTGTAAAATAAATGCTGGGGTGTACCTGGTTGAATGCCTGTATGAAGTTGAGGAGATCGTTTTTCGAATGTGTCCAAATTATGAATATATCATTTAGGTACCGTTTATAGAGTAATGGTTTGATATTACAAGATGAAAGAAAATTGGACTCTATGTGGTGCATGAATATGTAAGCGTAGTTCGGGGCCATTCTTTTACCCATTGCCGTACCGCTGATTTGAAGATAGTACTGGTTGTTAAATTCAAAGCTGTTCAAATCGAGTACAAGAAACAGTTGCTGCCCGTTCTCCAGGCCAGCATACCCCGTCGGGACCCACCTCTCCGAGTGCACAACTGCCATCACGCGTGCCACGGCTGTCGTCGACGCCTACAACACACACCCCGGAAACGGTGACGAAGGGTAATCCGGGCCAACAAGAACGACCAGCTGTACCAAAATCAACAGCAACGAGTGGCCAGAATAAACCACTCGCAAGAAAAAATCAGCAGCCAACATCATCAACGAACAAGCAGCAACCACCAGCAGCCAACAGCAGGCGTCTACAGGCCAGCTCGTCACGGGAGGCACAACGGGATGGAGCTCCAACCCAAACCAGGTACGACCTCCGGGCACCTTGCGGCCCTATTCGCCGCGTCTGTGCAAAGTGACATACTGGCTGTGCAAGTGGACAAACACCGTCCGTTTCAGATGAACTAGGCCATAGAACGGTTCCAAATTTTCTTAAACTTAGAAAAGTGGTTGACAAAAGTATACGGCACGAACTTCACGTGCAAAGCCTCGAGCAATATGTACTGGCGGGTACGGCTCTGAAGGGGCTGCGCTTGTCGCTAACACCATCGATGCATAACTTTGCCGAAGGGGAAATGAAACGGTGGAACGAAATTCTCGATCACGCCCCACAGGAGCTAACGAAGGTCACCATCGAACACTGTAGAAAGACTCTAAACGCACTGACAGACGAGGAGCGGTATTTAAGAAATAACTTTTCTCTTTCAGAGTGGGAAACTAAAGAACTAGACGCATTTGAGCACAAAAAAAAAACGGAGGAAATTGAAAAACTTAAGAAGAAGAAATTTGCGCGGGACAATGTGTCACAAGCTATGATAGTCCATGAGGAAAATAATGAACCGCACATTTTGCGGAACATTGTGCAAATGACCAATGATGTCCACACCGAGCTTTTGCCACGGCTGATTAGGCCATAAAACTGGCTGCAAGGTAGCAAATGAAGGTTCGACTGATTTGTCAGCCGCCTGACATATGTGGCAGTTTTAGACTGCCTGTTTGACCAGCTTGTATAAGGATGGCCACCAGTAGCTTTCACGAAAGTTCTGTTTATAGCGAACAATGCCTGGGTGGGATTCGTGGACAAGCTGAATGAGCTTGTGCTGAAAAGAAACCAGAGAAATCAGCCACTCATCACGGAAAAGAAACTCCAAGACACAAGACAGTTTCTGTCTGACACTGAAATAAGGCGAAAACTGAGCTGACACGGCCATTTTGAAGGCCTTCCTTCATGTACATATGTAAGAACTTGAGCTAACGTCGGGTCAGCAGCAGCGGTAGCCTGAAGCTCAGCTGTGGTTATGCAAGAAGTAACCAAGAAAATAATTTCTTACTTACGCACTTCAGTAATTGAAGCTGTAGAGGGAGGCGCGAGAAGGCATCTGCAATAACATTATTGACACCCTTAGAATACTGCACACCGAAGTCGTAGTGCATGAGTTTAGAACGTCACCTAGAATTGCGAAGGGGCCAGCGGTCTTCGGAGCCTGCAGAAAGAAGAGCGACAGGAGCTTGATGATTTGTGCGCAAAGTGACGTGGCGACAACACATATAAACATGCCATTTCTCAAAAACAAAACGACGTGCGAGAGCTTCGCGCTCTTCAGTGGAATACCTGTGCTTGCCAGGGGACGATGTGCAAAAAGCAAACTCAATGTTGATCAGCTGATCATCGAACTGTTGTTGAGGCGCTGCTCCTAGTCCAACATTGGACGCATACGTTGTGATGATGATAGGCAGCTCATGTGACAAACAACTCGACTGATGCCTTGTAATATGTAGGCCATCTGCTTCTATAGAGGTGTTCAGAAGCTGACGCAATGCCAAATGGCAGCCGGTTGAAGTTGAAGTGCCCAAACAGTGAGATGAAGGTGCTGACGTTTCTTGATTCTTTACAAAGTGGAATTTGCCTAAATCCAGAGTTGGCATCGAATTTTGAGAACACCTTAGCTCCATGAAGAAGTCCGAGAGGGTGCTCCACGGAAGGAACAGGATGCAATGCTCTGAGAACATGGTGGTTCAGCTCTGTAAAGTCTAAGCATGTTCTAACGTCTCCGGATAGCTTTAGGACGACTACCATTGGTTAACACCACTTGGTCGGCTGATCAACAGGCAATATCACTCCGAGTTTCTGCATCCTTTAAAGTTCCAACTTTGTTTTCTCATACAATGAAATTGGGATGTGCCTCGGGTTGCTGAGTGCGAAAGGTTTTGCTCCTGGTTGAAGCTGAATCTTCTGTTCTTTGAGGAGCTTGCCGAGTCCTTGGAACACCACTGGAAATTCTTCATTCGGGTTCACTTTGTCGGCAACGGCGTTTACGAAGGTCAGCATCTGTACTTTTTTGATGGCTGGCTTGCCTAGCAACGGAGGGCGGATCTGATCTAGGACGTATATATCCTGATTAGTCACCCCGCCGCGGAGGTCTAGTGGCTAACGTACTTGGCTGCTAACCCGCAGGTCGCGGAATCGAATTCCGGCTGCGGCGGCTGCATTTCCGATGGAGGAAGAAATGTTGTAGGCCCGCGTGCTCAGATTTGGGTCAACGTTAAAAAACCCCTGGTGGTCGACAGGTCGAAATTTCTGGAGCCCTTCATTACAGCGTCTCTCATGATCATATGATAGTTTTGAGACGTTAAACACCACATATCAATCAATCAATCAATCCTGAATTGTCGCGTGATTGCGGTAGATGAGCTGGAGTTGAGCCACTCCTGCTGCTGGAAGAAGCTTTCCATCTGGGCTATGTAGCTGACGAAAAGGAGCTGATAGAAGCGGCCTGTCCTTGAGCGTCTGGAATACGTGTGTCGGGAGGATGGTTTTGTCGGCACCAGTGACAATTTTGAAGTCTACTGGCTGGCCTTGAACTAAGACTGTTGCTTCCCAGTTTCCAGTATCCTTCATCTTGACTGCTTCAAGAAATCCTGCTTCTAAATTTCCGTGCTCGATTTTGACACAATCGAGGCGTCGCGACATGCATACGAAGGCATAGTGACCTTTCTTCCAGCAATTTCTTCAGACTTCTGAGCGTGCTGGGCAGAGAGTACGAGAGTGATGCTCTTGACCACACCAACGGCACCGTTTCTGCTCTCTGTTTCTACCTGAGGATAAAGATGCCTTGCTGGCCCCGTGTAGATAACAGAGGGGGGGGGGAGGGGAAGTGGTTATGTTGCAAGAAGGAAAAGAAAAGAATAGTGAGCCCCATTACCGTTTTCTTGAGGGAGCGACACCTCAGCAGTAGCTCACAAGGAATGGGGGGAAGAGGGATTTAAAGGATATGAATAAAGGCGTAGAGAGGGAGAAAGAGAGATGAGGTAAGCGTGAAAGAGTGAGAGCGACGACATACTGAGGCGATAGGAGAGACAGGAAAGATGGAAACACGGTCACAGGAGTCTGTGGACGGGGCACCACTTGCGAGAGCTCTTGTCGGCGTCAGGAGATGACGTAGAGCAAGTCCAGTCGCTACGAGCAACAATGTCGTCGGAGATCGGCGTCAGGAGATGACGTAGGGCGAGCCCAGTCGGCCAGAGCTACGCTGACGTCGGAGATCGCGAGCGCACAACCGGTCGGCAGGTAATCCAGCGAGTGAGTTCGTGTAGATAACCGCCGCTTTTGTCTTGCATTGAAGCACGTCGACTGGTCGGCGCAGCGGATGCAACTTCGTTCAAAGATGGCACTTCCTGGTGGAGTTCCGCTTGTTGCTGATGGACACTTTTGATCTGGTGAACGGAATATAGAGCCTTTTGCTGTGTGAGCTTTGCGATCAGCTGTAACCTGGCGGATGGCTGCTTGTTTGTTTATCCCGACCACGAGGCGGTCACGCATGAACTCCTCTCGAAGAGCACCGAACTCGCAATCTATCAAAAGCGTGTCAAGCGCCCTGACGAAATCTTCGGCCGACTCACCATCTTGTTGCAGCGTGGCATTGAATGTGGCTCGTTGAAAGATTACTTTGCGTCGCGGAATTGAAATAGTCGTTGGACTGCTCCACGACGGCGTCGAATTTCTTGGAGTTCTCTTCGATTAAGGCGAAGGTGGCGTAGATTTTCTCTGCTTGCTCACTCATGATGTAGAGTAGAGCGTCCACTTGATGTTGCTCGGGCTTCACGCACAAGCCTGAAGACGTTCGGAAACGTTTCCTTTCCGTCCACTCGTTCGGTGACGAAAAGCTGAAGGCGTTCGGCGGTTTATTAATACCACTGCTATTATGCTTGCGGCGTCCTTCGCTAGAATGATGACTAGAAGCCGATGTCCACTGGTCAACATGGTGTCCACTGGACACCATGTTGAAGTCGTCAGGAACGAGCGATAAGGCATGAAGGCAAGAGGCTGGGTTACGTGCACACAAGTTTATTCCCGAACCGCGTTCTAGCCTAGGCGCTCTGCTACGCACCACGTGCACCTCGAGCACACGCGGTCCCCAGCTTCACCTGGCTTGTCCTAGATGGCAGCATCTATAACACCCCATACTCTACGTGTCTCAAAGGAACCTACATTAAACGCGCCTCCTTGCGGTAACCGGGCGCGTGAGGCAGTACTCATTGGTTATGCTGGAGAGCCCGGCGATTGGGACGGCTGGAGAGAACCACGTCACGTGCCCGCAGTCTCGGAGGCCACGGTCAGACATTTGTTCGAAAACATGAACTGCTGGCTTTCACCCAAGCACAGTACAGTTGACAAGAAATATATTTAACACTGAGGGGCTGATTCTTTCGACGTGTGTCAGTAGCTTTAGGAGTTGTGTTAGACCATGAAGAACGACGATATCAACGCGAGGTTCAGTAGAAAGCGCATCAGAGAATTCGTTTACCGAGCTCACATATGGCACGTTAAGGTCGCCGAACAGCAATAAACTGCCCCTGCAATTGCTGTGTTCGCACAGGAACTCGTTAAAGCTTCTGAAAGAAGACAAGGGTTGAACTGGGTGGGCGATCAAATGCCCCGACGAGATGGTGGAATTCGCTCTAGACAATTTTTGCTATGACGCATTGTACATCCGCTATATCTGGTCGCTGACATAGATTCACAAAACTTGACCACTACACTGCCACTACGAGAGCCCCTGTCTTTCCTGTGAATTACATACCCCATGGGTGCGATTTCAGAATCCCTATTGTCGCAGTGCAGCCATGTTTCTGTGACGATTGTTAAATCTGGGTTATGAGTAATCACAATAGTTTCAAGATCCTCCGTTGCGTTCACAATGCTCCGAGAATTTATATTCAGACAGAAAAACAATCTTACGTTGCGAATTCATAAATTTGCCTGGGCTTTCGCTTTACTGTGTGTGGAAACTGGGACTACTTTCATTTCGGCATTGTTTCCTTGAATCAGTTAGTTGTTGGTTTTAACTTTACCGCGAATCGGCCTCACTATACTATGCCTTCGCGTCTTGCGCCAACCGCATTATCTCAAAGGTGCTTCCGGAGCTGTCTGGCTTCAGCTGAAAAATCTTCAGAAATCGACACGCTACTTTATTTATTGTGAAGAAGTTTTTGAGCACCATTCATTTTTTGAAATGGTTGAACAGTTTAATATTTACAGGCTACAGTCTGTTCAAGTTTTTTTCCTAATCTGTAGACTATTTCAACTGATGGCGCTTTCGAGGCAAGATTGACCCTAAATGAGTTGTCTGCAACGCTTTCTGTGAGAGATTCTGCCGTTTGCATGGCGTTTTCAGGAATACCAAGCAGCATTAGGTTATTATTTCTACCTCGGTCCTCAAGGTAAACCAGTTGTTTTCCAGGTTTCGCACTGTTCGTTCCATATCAGCCACACTTTTATGAACTTCTTTCAGTGCAGCCAGAGAGTTCTCGACGTAGTTTTTCTTTTATTATGTCTAACCTTTGCTGCATACTTTCTTGAAGTTAAGTAGCTGTCGCAAAAGCTATTCTGTGTTCGCATCAGAATTAGACTCCATGTCTCCACAACGCATAAGCAAAAATAATGCAGTGCTTCTTACACACAACAAGAAGCTGCAAACACAGTTGAGGTGCGTCAGCTGGACTAAAAATTGGTTGCTAGACTTCGCGGTAGAATACGTGTTACTAAGCTGCGTGAAAAACGCAAGGGGGTTCATCGTGATGTTGACGGACGGGCAGGCGACATGCTGACTCGATGTCGATGGCTTCCTGGTCCTCTTACGTATGCTATGGTCGATGAGGGCGGTAGAATCTCGTCAGTGACGTAGTTCAACGGTACCAGTGCGTAGGCTCCGATGTCTGGCTCCCTCGCACAGGTTCCGCTAAGCAGCTTTGACGTGATTGTGTGCGACAATCTGCCAGATGCTCAGGCTGACGCGGCCGTTCCTAGAAGCAGGATCTGCGCAAAAAGCGTTAGAGGGTTCGTCATGATCTTGACGGATGGCCAGCCAACATGCCCATTGAAGTGTCGATGGCTTCCTGGTCCTCTTATGTATGCTGTGGTTGATGAAGGCCGTAGGATCCAGTCATTGACGTAGTCCAATGGTATCAGCGCGCAGACTTCAATGCTGGCTCCTTTGCAAAACTTCCGCTAAGCAGCTTTGGCGTGATAGTGTGCGACAATTTGCCAGATGCTCCAGCTGACGCGGCCATTCCTAGAAGCATGCTCGGCGTGAAAAATGCGACGGGGTTCGCCACGATGCTGACGGATGGCCAGCCGACATGCCTCCTTAATACGTGAAGTACGCCCCCTCCACACGCCAACAGCCAGCAAGCCAGGGACTGGCGCCACCTTAAAATGAACACATGCAGTATACACACACTCATCAAAACTTTTTTTCTGAGTTATAGACAACAGGGATGTGCACCTGGTGTAGCGTCCATGCAACCACGCTTACACACATCACTTACCGATGTACAGAGCGAAAGTATCATGCAGTATCTAGGCTGGCGTATTCATTAGAAACACCCACAACGTGGTCTCAAGAGGCACGGCTTTCCGAGATGGCACTGGAGAGCCAACTGGTGACCCTACAGATCAGGCCCAGCGAGCCGCCACGGCCTGAGGCTCTACAACGGGGCTCCAGCTAGGATTAAACTACGGACATTTTAATGAAGTTTACTCTCTCTTTCTCTAAAAATGTCGTCCAGCTTACCTCTTCTTTGTCGTTAGAGACACGAGCGCTTAGCGCATGGGAGCCGGGTCCGGCCTGGTGCTCGTGCCACTAAGGCCTCTGTTCAGCACTTCAATACGGCACGCAGTGCCCGTCATTCACCTAATGTAAGTAAAATTTATCACAACCTGGAAGTCTCACAAACACTCAAACACTCTTTCACACACCACACACAGTGCTCATTGTGACAGGTTCACTATTTGAATGCGGCCAACATGTCGTGGCGATAAAAAAACTGAAGGTTAACAGCCCAATATAGCGGCACTGAAACCCACCCATAAAATAGTTCATTCATGATGCCAACTGAGTGCTCAACACCTAGTAGCCACACCTGGAAACAGGGCCAACCTTGAAAGGAGGTATGTTACCACGTGACAGGTGTTGAGGAGCAGCCACATAGTTTCTTTATTTCCGCCAATACGCAATCCTAAGCTCGTAAAAGAAGGAAGCGGTGCCTAAAGATGTCACGATTATCTCGGGAGTGCTTACAGTGATTGGAATTGATGAAGGGGCGTGAGTTTGAGGTAGCATGGCAAACACATCCTTATAGTATACAAAATGACAAAATATCAACAAACAATCAAACCTGACGCCAGCCAGACAAGCACCTAATTATTGGCTATAGAGCGAAAAGGAACCGGAAGTAATAACAATGCAACACAAATGCGTACCTAATTCTAAGCTGGCTCTGGCGAAGATGGCGTCTCGGTGGCTACTCTCATGCAATCACGCAATCGGCGAATATTCTTGTTGTTCATAGTGACACCCTGGAACTACGACCAAGTGCTACCGTCGCCGAAGTCCCGAAAGACGTCTCGCAGTCACCTGCCTGTGTCTGCTTGACGTTCCTGTCATCTTCTTATGGGACACGCGTCTTGGTAGGTTATGCCTACCCATTCCGGGGATTCCCAAGTGTGTCGGACCCGTCCTGAGAAGAAGGTGAACAAGGTGTCCTGGGAACTGCCGTCGCAAGGTGCTGCAGGTCTGAAAGGCGTCTCTCAGTTACTACAGTGAACGACTGCTGCTTAATCTTAAGGACAATGCTACTTAGTTTTCAAGGGTTTTCACCACTGCTTTCGCACGTCAACGTGGCACGTATGCGCATCATCGCGCACTGGTGCACCGCCGCCACCTTCCACCGTTTGGCACGTGGCTCACGCCATCTTACTCAAGACAAGAGAGCATTGCACTGCGCCGCAATGCGTGGCAGCGTGGTGCACATGACAATGTATCATTCTAGCACATTTCGAAGGATTCAGGTGACGAGTGACGAATAACAGTGCAAATCCGAAACTTAGAAGATCCGAGCGTTGGCCGAGTTGGCTTTACATTGTGGATGGATATTAGCGCATTAAACACAAAGAAGAATGAAGAGAGCATGGACCTGCGCCTGCCTTTTTCGTTCGTGTTTTTGCGCAAATTCCCACCCACAAATCAGAAACGCATTTGAAAACAGGTAACTGACACTACAGTATATGTTCTAATTGCCCTCGGTGAGTGCATCTAGGTATGCATTCTTATCAGAATTTGGGCTTTTCTAAGGGTGGCGTAGAGTTTTGTTTATATAAGCAAGTACTTTTGGAAATTGACGTTGCGTTTGTGACCGTGATTTTCGCTCATGCTTGTTTTCTGCGCAAGTTGTAGTGCTATTAGTTCGCAAATAAGCTTCTGTATTAGCATTTTGTTATTTCAGATTTGTGTATATACACGCGCACAAGCGCGTGAAAGAACGCTCGTGCGTAGCGTGCGTGTATGTATGTTCTTGCGTATATATATTGTTACGTGTTTGCGGCAACGGGTAAACGAAAAAAGAAGAAGACGAAGTGGTCTGTCTTGGAAGCAGCTCTGTGACGGTGCGGCTACCCTTCCTATTCTTTATTCAGTAAACACATCCCACCGTAACAGGTTTGGTAAGAGGTCCTGAAAAAGATAACAAACCCCCGACGAACGACAATGCTCCGACCGCTGAGACGCAATACGTGAAGCTTCAATGAAGTCGACTTTTTGGTCTGCCACCTGCGATGGCTCTCAGGGCAACAACGACAACCAGCCACTTGCTCCCCGTATTCTGAGGCCACCCTACATCGAGCCGCCAACATTTACCGGACAAGCAGGGAAAGATGTCGACGCATGGCTCCGCTCCTATTAACGGGCGTGTCGGAGTAATTGCTGGGATGCTACCAGCCAGCTCAACAGTGTGAGACTCTTCGTTAAGGGAACCGCATCTGTATGGTTTGAAAAACACAAAGAAAGCCTGACGTCGTGGCAGAAGTTTGTCGATGAAATGAAGTGCTTCGGGGATACGGCAGCTTAGAAGAAGCGTGCCGAGCGAACCCTCATGTAATGAGCTCAAATACCCGGGGAAACCTGCACGGTGTATATCGAAGGGGTAATAAAGTTGTGCAAAGTACTGGACCCCTGAATGAAGGAAGAGAACAAGCTGGGTCATTTTTTAAAAGAAATCGCTGAGGACGTCTACCACTTCTTCATCGCAAAATAAAGTTTCGAGTGTGTAAGTGACGTCATTGAGTACTGCCGTACGTTTGAAGCTCTGAAAGCATGCCGAATTACACGAAAGGTTGGCCGCCTGGCCCATGTAACTTCTGCCGCTAGTGACGATGTGCGTCCCGTCCCATCGGACCTCACGTCGGCGATCTGGCAAGTAGTGAGCAAAGAGCTCGGCCGACGTGAGGCGTCTTTTCGGCCGGCGCCTAGTGTCCTAGAGCCCTTTCCTCTCTGCGACTTTGTAGCGACAATCACCGACGCCGTCTCCCTTGATGCCTCTAACTATCGGCGTCGTCATCCAGTGCAAAACTCACTATTCATTAGCATCCAAAGCACCAGTGGTATGTTGCATGCGCACGCACACCACCTGCCGTTTACCAGGAGTGGAATGGCCGGGCCACTCATCCTCCTGCTCACTTCAGTAGTGCACCCCGTGAACGTCCCATATGCTTCCAATGCTGTGTCCATGGCCATGCCCAGAAAGTTTTATAAAATAACTAGATTGAACTCTGGTGCTGGGATCGTTCAGCGACCATGAGAGTGACGGGTAGTAGACAGATTTTCCTAGTCTCCGTTTTTGCGGGTGGCGAATCGCACTTGTGGCTTCATTTATTGCTGTGTTTCGGTTTTGTTTCAAAGAAAAAAAAACAAGCCGTTTTGAACTTTGTGACCTGCTCTGCAAAGGTGAGCCTTAAAAAATAACGTGGTGAAGTATCATCGCTGATCATCTGCTGTTTTTTGTTTTGTGAGAAAATTGCTGGAAGCCACACGAACACACGTGGAGCCAGAAGCAGGCCAGAAAAACGAAAATTAGACTTTGCTAAGGCACGTTGCCGGGCTAGTTGGTTGGGATTCATCATTTTCACTGGTATAGCGCACCACGACAAGGACACACACAAAGGGGAGATTCACACACACACGTAGCGCTGTGTGTGTGTGAATCTCTCCTTTGTGTGTGTCCTTGTCGTGGTGCGCTATACCAGTGAAAATGATGAAAATTAGACACATCTGTGTAGTACACATCATTTCCATGCTTTCTGAAGCTTCGTGCGTTGCAGCTCCCATAGACACTATCGCCCGAGTTCCTTCTACTGTATTATTATGAAACTTTTATGGCCATGTCCCCAGATTCTGCCCCGATCGTCGTCGCATGGCAGCACCGCCCTATGGACGATCGCGCACCTTCTACTGGCCCAGAAATCAGCACGTTGACGACATACCTTGGCCTTTAACTCGGACAGCAGGTATACTCATCGGTTGAACCACCGCATTGACTTGCCGACGTATGTGTGCAACTTGACGCCGCCGTTTTCACGCTACCGACGCTCCCCATCTCCTCGACGACGTCACACGTCACCGCCGCCGGGAAACTATGTCGCACGATCAATGGAGTTGAGGCCGTCAGTCATTGTGAACTACACGACACTATGCCTCCACTTGTGACCTTGTGTCATAACAAGATTCGTGTTTCTGTGGACGATGTTACTACGCTAGCTTTATTGGACACAGGAGGGAGTGTCTCAGTTATGAGCATGGATATAGAACCAAACTAGGCCACAAGATGACGTTCTAGTGAGATAATGGGAGCAAATTTTGTGCCATGAAAGGAAAATCGCTCCGACCTCTTGGTGTGTGCACCGCGAACGTTTATTTCTCTCATAACGTCTATCAAGCTGAATTCAGAGCACTCGCTAAATCGAGGTATAATGTAATTCTGGATCTGGATTTCCTACAGCAGCGCGGTGCCACTCTTGACAGTGGTACCAGCGATCTTTTTGTCTCTCCCTTGCCGACCAACCTGCTATGTACCCTTTCGCCAACTCTCGTCGTCTGTGAAGATTCCGTCTTACCACCACTTTCCTTATTCAGCGGTCAAGTTAATGTTGATAGTGCCGGCAACGAAGCATTTGACGCTATTATTGAGCCAATGTCTTGACTTGTTGAAAGAAAAGCGTGTACTACTGCCTCGATGTTTTGTCTCTGTGGCCAGTGAAGCAAGTACATTGTGGGTGCCAAATTTATCTAACCAGTCTTTTGTGCTTCAAAGCGGTATGTGAGTTGCCTCGATTGAAGCGGATACAAGCATCAGTGTAGACGCCTTAATCAATGACGCCTCGCACGAAGCCCGTGCGCACAAGACTGGACCTGGTGTCCCTGAAGAGTCTTTGTCGTTTCTGAGTATGGTCAACGAGGCACTACCCTCTGAGAAGCGTCAAGATCTGGTGAGCGTCCTTAGCAAGCATGCTTCATTGTTTGATTTCAACCGATACGGTACCAAACCTTGTGTTCCCAGTACAATGACTCGCCACAGGATCAACATGACGTCCGCGTATGCAATAAGACAGACATCATACCATTGTCCTCATGGGAGCGCAAGGTTATCGCCGAACAGGTGGAAGAAATGTTGGCTAAGGGCTTCATCAAAGATTCTTCTAGCCCTTGGGCTGCACTGGTCATCCTCGTGAAGAAAAGAGGCGTCGACTACCATCGCCTGAATTCCGTGACTGAAAAGAATGTGCATCTACTTCCCCGTATAGACGACGTTATCGACTGTCTTCATTCGGCGTCTTACTTCGCATTGACGGACCTCTGATCAGGCTAATGGCAGATACCTATGCATCCAATTGACAAAGAGAAAACCGCTTTTGTCACACCAGACAGCTTGTTTCAATTCAATGTGAAGGAATTGAGGCTAGCACGCTGCCTTTGCGCAAGCTTTGCTGCTTTTTCTGCCGTTCTCATGTCCCGACATATCTCCCCTCCTTTGCTGTCTGCCGCGCTGGGAGAGCGGAGGGACGTTTAACCCCTTCACCCGGTAGCGGATGTTGACTGTGGCGCCGCGCGTGGAGTCTCCCGAGAGGTTTTCGCGCGCTGTGTAGGGAGCGGGCAGATAGATACTCTCTGGTACTGCAGACGGTGAGCCACGCAATTTTTTCTGTTCGTCGACCGCCGTCGCTCGGGGCTGGTCGGACTTCGCTGACGGCGCCTCGCGCCCCAGGCGAACACTCACCTTTTGTTGCCCCACTGCGTACGCGCGGCTGAAGAGTGGTACAGTGTCCTAGTGCGTGGCCTAGCTACACCGACCCGTCTCCCTCCGAAGCCAACGCGAGCGCCTTTGCCCTCGCGCGAGCAACCGGGCCTTAGCCCCGGGGTCTCCGTGGATCACCTTTACCACGGATACGTGCTCGTAGCACCCTGTGTAGTTGATTGATTTGTGGGGTTTATTACCCTGTGTAGTATTTTTATGCCCGTGGCGTGGATAAGAACATTTGCTTTCCCGCCACGCCTTTGCAACAGGCTGTACTGCGTTTGGTGTTGCCACAGACAATAAAGTGTTGCGAATTTGAGCAGTATGGTGTTCTCGCCACGGCGACGGTTAACGCGTGCTCTGCGGCTTGCTAAGACCGGACCCACGCCAGTGGCCGTACTCCTTCGGGATACGTGTCACTACAAATGTCATGCCGTTTGGTTTGTGCAATGCCCCTGTGGCCTTTGAAAGGTTAATTTACATGGTAATGCGCGTTCTGTTATCTTGACAACATCGTCAACTTTGGACGCACTTTTGCTGAACACAACCATCGGCTTGACGTTGTTTTGACATGCCTTGAACAAGCTGCTCTTACCCTGAACTCCGAGAATTGTCACTGGCCAACGAGGACTAGTACTTGGTCATTTTGTAGACAAACATGGTGTGCGTCTAGACGCGCAGGAAGTTGCTGCAGTTTGCAGTTTTAAACAACCGTAGTCACAACGCGAATTGAGAAGTTCTCATTTCATTTTTCATTTTATTTTATTTCAAGTTCTCTTATTACATGAAAATACACAACACTGGTTAGACCCATAGCCACTGGCTAGTAGGGGGTCTAAATAAATATGCATTTAAAGGAACAGATTGTGTTAACAAAGCAGATATTTTATAAGTACACTTCAATCATACAAGAAAAAAATCGAAACAAAATATAAGAAGGAAACATATTTGTGATAAGTCATTTGCAGTATCTTGCAGCATTGTTCCATGCAAACAACGGATTGCATGTATACAATACATCAAATACATAAAGGTACGTATACCATGTCAAGTATGATTTTTTTAGACATATAATCTATACATAACGAAGTGGAGATTACAACGAGGTTTGTGTTAGTGTACCTGTTCATTTTTCTGCAGAAAGTATTTTTTAAGAGCACAGGCAAAACTTTTGCTTTCTTTTATTTGGTATGGTATATCATTCCAGACCTTTACTCCAGCAAATTGTAGCAATCGTTTGCCATAAACATTGTTAGTAGGCGGAAGATTGAAATTATGTAATGTGGCACGTCTGGTAAGGCGGCAAGAGGATGAAAATAGTGATATATGAAAGGGCAGGTTATAAGAAATGACATTATAGACGGTAAGTGCAATTTTTTGCTGTCGTAAATTATCGAATGGTATAATTTTCATATTACGAAACAATGGCGCGCAGTGTTGATCATATATAGCATTGTTTATTATTCGAAGTGCCCGCTTTTGTAGTATACGTAAGGGTTCTAGATATGTTTTAAAAGTCCATCCCCATGAATCTATGCAATATGTGAGGTGACAATGAAAAAATGTGAAATAGAGAATGCGGAGAATACAACTTCTAAAATAATTTCTAGCGGTTAATAATGTACTGCATACAGATCCCAGTTTAGCGCATACAGAGTTAATGTGGCTTTGCCAGTTTAGCTGGCTATCGAGAATTACACCCAGATATTTGAATTCGTTCGTCTTCTCAAGCACGCAGTTATTTATTGTAATGCAAATGGACTCATTACTTATATCTCGATAACGGGAGTGGAAAATAGTGTACTTAGTTTTCTTTGCATTCAGTGTTAGTTTATTCGCTATAAACCACTGACAAACATTTTTTAGTTCTACATTACTTTTATGCTCGAGATCCCTTATATTGTCTGCAGTAACAATAACTGCTGTATCATCAGCGTACATTAGCATCTCTGCTGATGTCAATATGTTTGGCAGGTCGTTTACGTACAGTGAGAACAGTAAGGGTCCAAGAACGGAGCCTTGTGGTACCCCTGTGTGTATATTTAACAGGGAGGAAGTGAGATTATGCATAATCACCATTTGTTGACGTTCGCTCATGTAACTAGAAAATAAGTCAAAAATTTTGCCACGTAAACCGTAGTGTCTTAATTTCATTAGTAATATATCATGGTCAACTGTATCAAATGCCTTCTTTAAACCAAGAAAAAGTACTGCTACAAGGAGGTTTTTATTTATTGCTTCGTTAATTTTTTGTGATAGAGATAGTACAACAGTGGCGGTGGAATGGTGCGCCCGAAATCCATGTTGCTCGACGCATATTACACAATATTTTTCTAGGAAGACGCGCATCCGTTTTGCTAGAATTCTTTCAAATATGTAATTTATTATGCTTAAAACAGATATAGGTCTATAACTTGAGGGATCAGAGCGATCACCTTCCTTGTACACCGGTACTACTTTAGCAGTTTTCAGACAGGATGGGTATGTTGACGTACGCAAGGAGTGGTTATATATATGGCATAGGATAGGGCCTAAGACGTCAATATTGTCTTTTACTATCCGCGCCGTGATACCATCTATCCCGCTGGCTTTATTGGTGGCTAAATTAGCAGTAGTGTTTTGGATTTCGTCTAGACTAATGTTGTGTACCGCAAACGTATTCGGCAAAGACGGCGAAAAACATTGAGGAGTGGAGGAAGAAAACTGCATTGCTAACGTCGGACCAATTTGAGTGAAATAATGATTAAAGTTATCTAGAGTTTGTGCATCAATAGAATCAGGTAGCACGCGTTGTCGTGGTTGATTGCCAACAACTTCGTTTACGATCTCCCAAGTTTTTTTTAAAATTGCCCTGAGCTTGTTCTATTAGGCGAGAGTAATATTCCTTCTTTCGCTGCCTCGTAAGGAGCACGGATTTATTCCTGAAAATTTTGAATTGGCCAAGGTAATATTTATTATTTTTATGTTTCTTCCATTTATGGTACCAAAAATCTTTCGTCTTCAGCAGGTCAAGGATTTCTGCTGTCATCCAAGGACATAGCGGGGTCTTATATGAGCGCGCAGATACGTTTGAGCGGCTATTTCCAATGGCTCTGACAAGGAATTTTATTAAGTTCTGAAGTTCAACATTGACGTCATCGTTGTATAGACTGTCAGGGTCAATGGCGAGAATGATGCTTCGTAATAAATTGTAATCTATTTTGCCCTCTGTTGTGATACATGGTGTGCTGCTTTTTCGTGTGTTATTTATGGAAACGAAGACAGGAAGGTGATCCGATATCGCTTCATCATAAACGCCGGCCTTCATACCAGATGTTATGTTCGTCAAAACATGGTCAATTGTTTTTGCTGATGTACTAGTTACCCTCGTAGGTATGTTTATTAGGTTACGAAAACTGAATGAGCTCAGTAATTGTGCGTAACTGGTATACTTAGAAAAATGGGTGTAAATATTCATGTCTCCAACGATTACAACCGGGTTGCTATAATTCGCCGACAGATTAAAGAAAGTTTCTTCCATCTTGTCTAAAAATCGGTCAATGTTTGAATTCGGGGGTCGATAAACGACGCCGATTATACCAAAAGAGTGTAGTCTAACAAAAAGAGCTTCAATATCAGTGGAGCTGCAATTCAGTGATGATAGCTCCGTAAAAGCGTAGCCCCTTTTGATTAAAAATGCGACGCCGCCACCACGTGAACAAGAATCACGCTGATGCGATAGGGTTACATATTCGGGAACATGCACTTTCTCACCCTTCTTTAACCACGTTTCCGTGATCGCTAGTACATCAAAAGTGTGGACATGTTTTGATAGAAAAGCGAGAAGCAAGTTCACGTTTTTTCTTATACTGCGGATATTGCAGTGGAAGATATTAGTACATGTATCGCTGAGTAGTTGATCTACTTGAGGTATCGTGACTGCCATTTTATAACAAAAGGCGCTTCCGGTGGTCTATGCGCAGAAGTACCTATACTAGTTTCGCGAGGTCATCTTCACAGGAGATGTGAATGACCTTCGAGTTCTCCAATTTCCTTGCCAATACCTTTCCTTCAGAAACCCAAACGAATCTCCAGTTTTTGTCTTTTTTCCTCTGTGTGGTCTTACTTAGCAAAACTTTATTCTCGAGACACAAGTGTTCGTTCACGAACACGGGTACATTTGTCTTGAAACCAAGCATCGCTGTGTTCAGCCTGTTCTTTCTTGCTGATTTTAGGACCTTATCCCACTTAGACCGCGACACAAACTTTACTACGATATTTGGTACATTGTTTGTCTTAGTTGGTACTCTGTGCACTACGTCCAAATCTTGACTGGTCAGCTCAACGCGCAAACAGTCAGAAATCTTTTCCACAACTTTTTCTAGGTCTTCGTTCTCGGTAAAAGAAATACCTTTCAATTCAATATTGTTGCGCCTCGAATATTGCTGCAGGTCAATCAGCTGTTGTCTTGTGTCACAAAGCTCTTTCTTAATTTGCGCGTTCTCTTTCTGGAACTCGAGGTTACGGTTTTTTGCATCATTGAGGTCTTCGCGCAGCGATTTTATTTCTGTTTTCAGTTCATCGAAACTCTCACTTGTAAAATTTACGGATGCCCTGAGAGATGCCAATTCAGCCTTTATAGCGTTGTTCAAGGGATTGACTTTTTCCACACGAGTCTTGATATCAGAAAGAGCATCAAGGAACTTATTAGTCATCTCGAGCAGTACCTTTCCGAAATCTTTTACAGTACTGGGCGCTTTTTTGCTCAAAGTGTTGGCGAAATCTGTCAGGGCATCGAGTTTTTTTTTTCATCCTGTCGTCTTGTACACACTTTGTTTAAAATTAGTTGAATAGCATCAAAAAGGGTGGTTACATAAGGTGATTCAGGTTCAGAGCAAATCGGGAGCCGCAAATTGAAGAATTGTGCTTGCTCGCATTAGTGAAAAAAGAAGTCCCACCTGCAGTGTGCAGAATAATCAGTTAGACAGTCGTCCAAAGGCGGCTGCCCGATCTGCTCTGAGTGGTGACAGTCGGTGTTCGGTTGCTTATATAGTCGAAGGGGGCGTCACCATGCTCTCCGTGGTGCTGTAGCCGACATCACGTGGTCTGAGCAGTCGTTAGGTGCAAGAACCCAGGTAGTGATGCGTCAGCGCGTTGCCCACCTGACGGCCCTTGTTCACCGTAGATATGATGAGCCAGGTAATCGCTGTCGTTCTCACCCCTGCAGTGTGCAGAATAATCAGTTAGACAGTCGTCCAAAGGCTGCTGCCCGATCTGCTCTGAGTGGTGACAGTCGGTGTTCGCTTGCTTATATAGTCGAAGGGGGCGTCACCATGCTCTCCGTGGTGCTGTAGCCGACATCACGTGGTCTGACCAGTCATTAGGTGCAAGAACCTAGGTAGTGATGCGTCGGCGCGTTGCCCACCTGACGGCCCTTGTTCACCGTAGATATGATGAGCCAGGTAATCGCTGTCGTTCTCACCCTGCAGTGTGCAGAATAACCAGTTAGACAGTCGTCCAAAGGCGGCTGCCCGATCTGCTCTGAGTCTCTGCTCATACTTTCGACAGTATGTGCCCAAGTTTGCTGATACTGCCTACCCATTGACTTCATAGCTGTGTGAGGATAATGATTTCATCTAGACAGCGCAGTGTGATTCCTTGCTTCGTGAACTTGGATTTCTTTCTCGTCAGGACCAATAATGCGCTGTCTCGACCTTTTGGCAAAAACAAAAGTGCACACAGATGCAAGTGGTATCGGTTGCGGTGCCGTGATCATCCAGTGCTTTGATGACACCGAATGTGCCATTGCCATTGCCTACCTAGTCGTTCATTGAGCAAGGTTGAGAAGAATTACACCGTCACTGAACAAGAGTGCCTCGCTGTGGTTTTTTGCATTCAATAAGTTTCGTCCATATCTCTTGGAGTGGCACTTCATATGAAGATTGTTACTTATCACAATTCACTATGTTGGTTGGTTGACCTCCGTGACCCCTGTGACCTTCTCACGCTATGGGCGCTTGAAAGAATTTGACTTAAGAATTTTCTAAAAGAGTGGCCACCATCATGCAGACGCCGACTGTCTCTCGAGGCGCCCATTACCCACCACTGTATATGACACCGACAATTTTGACGAGTTTTTAGCTTCCATCGACGGCACCGCCTTTTCTGACCTCGCCACCTATCCGCGAGGAACAGCGCAATGACCGTAGCTTGGTGTCTTTAACTCAGCGGCTCAACCGACACGTAGCCATAGCGTTATCGTCCGAGATAGCTTGCTTCATAAAAAAATACACAGCTGATGGTGCCTGACTTTTCTTAGTGCTCCTAAGAATTTGAAAATGCACGTGCCATTTTGTAAGCCTGATGACGCATACACGGGGCACTGGGGTTCACCAAAACGTACTACTGCCTACTGGTTTGATTCTACTGGTTTACTATGCGACGGAATACAGAAAAGTATGGGGCAGTAGTGATAAATTACAGCAATTCAAACGACCAAATACTGCCCCAGTTGGTCTCCTCCACCCCGTGACGTTCTCGTCACATTTCGATATAGTTGGAGTGGATGTTCTCGGCCCCTTTCCGCGCTCATCAAACAAAAACCGTCGAATTATAATCTGCTCCGACCAAAAGACATGTTATGTGGAAACTATAGCGCTATTAACAGCTACGAACATCGATGTATCGAGGTTCTCTGCTGTGATACTGCGCCGCAGGTCGCATCAGATTTTTTGAGTGATCTTGATCGCCAATTCTTAGTCAATGTTACAGAAGAGCTCTCAATGTTACAGGAGAGATGTTATAGTTTCGCCTCTCGACCCCTTATCACTCAAAGACATATGGTCTAGTTGAGCGCACCAGGAGAACATTCACCAACATGCCTTAGATGTGAGCCCACTCAAGCCATAAAAACTGGGATGACGTCTCGCCATTTATCGCCTACGACTATCACACAGAAAAGCATGAGATCTCTGGCAACAGTTCATTCTATCATCTCTATGTCAGACAACACCGCTGATTTATTGAGAGAGAGAGAAAGAAAAGACTTTATTGACACCATTCTGCCTTTTCATGCTGATCAGGACTCATATTTCCCAGACACCCTGCTGCGCAGAGAAAGCACGTCGCCTAACTCAGCTCTATACGTTGGCATCGCAGGACCACTCCAAGTTCATGTATGATTCATGGCACAAGAATGTGTCATACGAAAATGGAGAAAAAGTTTGGTTGTGGACACTGTTTCGCAAGTGCAGCCTGTACCAGAAGGTCCTGGCTTTTTGCACGGGCCCTTTTCTCATCATCGATCTTCTAAGTGATGCGACGTATTCTATCGCTGGTGTCGTATCTCGCGGCTACCGTTCCAGACAGACGCAGCTTGTTCATGTCGCCTGCCTAAAGCGCTTTCATCCTCGTGACTTTTAGCGCACGTGATTTTAGCACGACGGTCTCGCGTTCGACGTATTCAAAAAGTCGGCGCTGCCACGAAGCACAACTCTCAAGGTCCCACGGAGCGTCGTATGTCCTGCGCGCGCGCTTATGTTGAATTCTAAGGGAAGATCCAGAGCAAGTTTTTCTGCTCTGAGCGGAACAATCACAATCCAGTGGCAGATTGGGAGCGTGAATTGTGTGTTCCAATAGCATATTGAGAGGAACTGCAGCTCATGGATTGCTCCTTCGAGCCAGAATTCTTGCTCCGCCTATATTGACGGATTTGACCGGAGTTTCAAGTGACGTATTCTGTGCGCCCGCTTTCCGTCCAATCACCGATGGATGTCCGGAAAACGCTTGGCACTCTCGAGCACCCTTTCATGCCCCCTTGCTAGATATCCGCTCACCAAGAGCTCCCGTCGATACGCGTGCGTTACAATCACAGATTTGACGAGAGCAATATCACTCGGATCTGCGTGCTACATTGACTATCCAGCCCAGCGCTCACGATCTGTCATTGGAAATCAGCATTAGACTCGTAATTCTAGAGATGACAAATGTCTCTTCCCACGCGGCCACGGCCGCGTTTACGAATGGAGCGCGCTGCTGCTGGCACACGACACAGGGTGAATTGTGACAGTAGCGAGTCCGCACTCGTACTGTGTATGATAATTCCGTGCGTGCTTTCAGCTTAAGGTGTGCGCTGCAAGTTTTGAGCTGCTTAGCATTTTTATCATGAGTTTGCAGTTTGCTGCTGTTGCTGAAACAATGCACAATAAACGATCAACCACCTCTGTAACGACACGGTTCACTTTCGTGTCAGCCACGTTTTTTTAAAACTAATAATAACAATAATATACGAGGTTTTACGTCTTAAAACCACGATATCATAATGAGAGACGCCGTTGTCGATGGCGCTGAAAATTTTGGCCATCTGGTGTTTCTTAACGTGCACTGACATTGCACAGTCAACGGGCCTCTACCTTTTTTCCATGAAAATACAACTGCCACAGCCGGTGTCAAACCCGCGATGATCGGGTCAGCAGCCGAGCGCCCTAGCCACTGTCCTGATAGTCAGTCTTGGGATTCTAGAAAGCAGAAATGTCGATCTGTCTGCGCACCTCTCTATTACGATTGAGCCACCAAAAGAGAGCACTTGCTGAACGCCCAGCCATCTTTTAGTGGTTGTCGATCAAAAAACGAACATTATGCATATCTGAGACTCAACGACGATACAGAAATATTATGTGCTGTCTTCAAATACAAGAAACTACGTTAGTCTTAAGACGCTAGTATTTCTTAGCCTGTGCTGAAAATGCAATGCTATGCACTAAAAAAGGCCGGCAAAAGTCTATTACCTGTCTCTGACATTTCAAGCGAAGCATGCCGATACGCAGCCATTTTTTTATAAATCAAAATTGTGATTGGCCTAGTTGGAAGATAATCATCCTAAAATATTCGCTCAGGTACACTGACACAAGGATGAGAAACACAAAGGGGTGCAATTTTTGTGTTTGTGTTTCTCAATATGTCCTCGTGTGCCTGGGCAAGTACTTCCAGATGAGTCTTTTTTATGAATCGTTGTTGCGGCTCGGCACCACTATATGCGCGACCGGATAACGTGCTTCCGTCGGGGAATGTTAGTTGTGCTATTTTTCTTACCTTATCTGGACACTTGTTTTAATGGTAGTTTTACCTCCGAAATTTTCAACTCTGTGAGAAAAAAGACGTTTGAATAGTGAAAGACATGAGTGCATATTACCTTGCCGTGTACAGAGTGGCGGCGTCAGTTAGCAGCTCGTCCTCAATAAGGCGCATGAGTGCCACCACTGACAGCGGAGTAACAGCGTCCTCCGGCTCGTCCAAGCCCGCCTCCTGAAAAGCCGCTGTTCGGAAAGCAGCCGCCACTCGGCGCTCCAGTGCATCGTCCTCGGTAGGCCGACCACTTGACGAGCGCGTTGATTGACGCGTGTTTTCGGCTGACATGGCGTCGAGGATGGTGTTCTTCAAGAAATCTAGCACTTCCTCCACGCCATCCTCAGGAACTGTGAGGGTCATCAGATGGCGCACTACCGCTCTGGACAACAAACAAGCAGTCGCACTAAAGCTTCAAACGGGAGACATACCCACCAACGCTCTTTGAAAGACGGCGCATATATTACAAATACACACGACGACAATTCACGGCCACTCAAAAGCAAGGCGGAGAGAGAGAAAGTGAACGCTTGTGGCGTGAATGTCCAAATAGATGGAATGATCACAAGCGTACGTTTCGCCTTCACGGCCATTTCATCTCGCCATTTGTTCTCTCATGAATGGGCATTACGTCTCGCCATGCATGCCAGGGGTTTATTTAAACGCCTCATTTTAACAGGGCAAGTTCTCTCAATGTATACTGCTCCAGTAAATAACACAGCTCGATTTATTTCAGGTGCCAACCATTTCATGCAGCGCAAACTTATCAACGAGCATGGCATTTTATTGCTCACAACACTGAATTTAGCTAAACGAAAAATTATTGGTGCCTTACCAAGAAATATAAAACAAAGAAATACTACATGTAAATCACGTTCAACAAAACTAAGAACTCTAGATACATAAGAAAGTTAGGTGGATTGGCATGTAATGAATTACTCAAGCAAAAATCCAGCCAGCTCCACTTTGCGAATACTGTTGAAACAGACAATGCTATTTCTCTAATCACAGGCAACTACTGTTGCAGAAAGCTACTGCTACAGAAAACTACCATTAAAAAATAAGCAGATCACACCTACTTTGGGAATCAATAGTTTGCAAAGCATGCAGAGGGAAACTGACTGTGTTGTAATTTTCTTAGAGAAACTCTACGAAATGGCGCTAAAGATAATTACAAACGTAGTGCGCATAGAAATGGGTTCAACATTAGCATGGTTACTATGGCGTAACGATGCCATCAGCAACATAGTTATTATTGACACCAGAAGTGGTAAGCTAATATGTAGCGCCTGAGGTAGCGAGGATGGCGGCCCTGGACACTCCCAGGTAAATTAACTTCAGTGGATGGCACCTCACCACAATTGTCGTTACCCCGATACAGAGGCTGTGTAATAGGAGTACACATGTACTGTTTATAAGACTGGATAGCCAGCACTGCAACTACAGCGGACGTTACACGTACATTACAGTGTATTTGAAAAGCAGTTCCTAGACCTGGCTTGACTCTGTCGTAGAATATGTGATTGCCACGTAAAATGCTTGGGTTCGATTCCTACTGAGACATATATATTTATTTTAGGCGTTCAATGGGTCTACACTGCCGATGCCAGCCTAGAGGGGCAAACTTTCTTAAGCCCGACCTAGTTGGTGTCCATCATGCCCCAAAAAACCCAAATGAAAACTGAGAAATCGTAAACAAAAAAACAAAAAAAACATATGTTTAAACAACCGTCTTCGTGTGCAATACACTATACGACTGTTGTCTTAGCAGCGTCCTTGCAGCACACGAGATCTTGTCATAAAGGGATAATTTACTGACGCAGAATTACCTGCATACCACACAGGCTACAAACATCACACAGGCCACAATGCCACACAGCCCAAATGGCACGTGAGTCTCTCCCTCCACATCATCGTCTCCATTCACTAACTACTAAAAGGCAAGCGCATTTCCAATATGCAGCCATACAAAAGTGACTTAACGTTCTCGTTAAAGGAGTCATGACTTGGTCACCCAACAATTTGCGGTTTTTGGCAAAAAAAAAAAGGAAGGTAGAGAGTGAAATATGCTTGCACACGTGTGTAAATTGGACTGTGAGAGATTATTTCAGTCCAAAATAGGCCGCATAAGTCTTCGGCTGTAAACTCCACCTACCACTGGCAACTGCCATTTTGCCGTGGCGTGCGTGACGCCACAAAGCGATTGGAGCACTGCCGTCGTCTGCTACCAAACGACACGTTCGGCACGCGGTCACTGTGCTCACTGTGTTGCGAGTGTTACTTTCCGCGTGGTCGGCAAGTGTAGCGAAATAGTACCGGTACCATCGCCATGTCGTTGGCACCATCATCAGCTCACTATTCGGCCAACGATTCATCGAGCAGCAGAAGGGGTAACGACGTCGTGTACGCTGTGCATTTTCACTTCGACCCCATCGCCACCAGCTCGAGCGACGAAAAAGGCGTCGAAGATGGGGCGAACGGAGATGCCAACCCTATTTCTAAGGACAAATGCACTTATCTCTTCCGTTCGACGTTTTCAAAAGCACCGCGACGCTTACCTTGGAGGACGGGATGGTGCAAAAACATGATCGGCACAGCGTCCGGCCGCAGCCTCGGCTTTTTTCACTGGTACACTGAAGTCGCCGCGAAGACGCTGGTCATCCTTTTAGGGTGCTGAGCACTAAACAGACGCGTCATTTACGCACCAGTCCTTCCTGCGCACGTTTATCTCCCAAGCCTTGCGTTTGGCGGGCTCTTTAGGGAACTTGAAGAATGATGCAGTACTCTCCCTGCTTTGTACGCTCAGGCACCCTACAGCACATCAAGGGCGAGGCGGTGGCATTGCTTCAACCGCTGCAAGTCATTCAGTTTCAGTGGCACGCTGCACAACGCTGAAACAACTCGAATGCAAGCGCAGCTGACCATTAAACACGAGTGCCATCCGTACTGCACACCATGCAGAAGCTCGCGGATGTCACAGAGCAAGCGGTTCATTACGAAACGGCTATAGTGAGAGCGCCAGTGCTTCCCGACCACTAGGCCGCTCGCTGGTTTATAAAAATATTCAAATATAAATTACTAGCACAGCTGAATGCGCTGAAATTTTTCTAGCTTCTTTGTGAACGCCCAAGAACCGGCCCACACAAAATAGAATATGGACGATTATTGGGTGGCACTACCCCTTTAAAGTGTGGTATCACCAAACTTCGAAACTATCCCAAGCCTGCTCTGGGTTTTTTCGGTATGCAAGAATTCTCCGCACGAAGGGTCGGAAAAAGCAAACGCGTGGAATTATTTTTAACTCATTTTTAAAACTGCAACTGAATGCCCACTCTTAAAATCTAGACCTATTGCTTGCGCAGCCACACTGACGTTTCAGTATACGAGAAGCAACGGCAGCTGCCGTGACGCCACACCAAATCGGTAGTGACGAATTCGTTGGCGTCCCTTGCAGTTTACTGTGTGTCCGTCAAGGACACTGGGTGCTTTCGGAGAGACACTCGACGCGTCCTTGTCCGTCAGAGACGACGCGCGCGTCCAACAGCGGGGCTGCCCCGTGCTCCTTCAGGCTAACGGCACCTATAAAAGGCTGGCGCCTCTAGCGTCAGGCTGCTTCCTCATCCACGTTCTGTAGATACGTTGTAAATATAAACGCTTTGTTTTCTTCTGGCTGCCTTTTGCCTTGCCGTTGCATAGGTGCTACTGCAGCTGGTCAAGGCGACTGTCAGCGCGTTTGTTTTGCTGGCACTTGTGTGGCAGGTGGGTGTGACCATAGACGAAACTCTGCACGATGCGTGCCACAGCTTTGTGTGGTCACCTGGCCAAGCCACCTATACATAGACGTCACTGCCCAAATAGTCGTCGTGAAACCGAAACCGAAAATTGTCCGCATAGGTAGAGCAATATTAAACTATTTAGAGAGAATACACGGATCTTGGTGCGCGTACCATGCATCCTGGAACTGAAGGAAAGGCTTACAGCGAAAAACACGCATTGTACAAATTTGGTGTCACCAGCCCTTTAACGTCTTTTGACAAAGTTACCTAATTGCTTTTTCATGCAAACTCTCGGTCATTCAATTAAACTGCTTTCTGAATCACACACGCTCGAAACGATATAAACAAGAAACAAACAAATGACACAAAAAATAGCTATGCCTATACAATGATGCGTTAAGTTCTTCACGGCACGCAGGAGTTCGACTGTTGGTAGTGTGAAACTTTCAAGAAAATCTTGTACTTTCCAGCCATCCTCACCGACTTTACCTTAAAGAAAGCCACAACACGCACGACGCTAGTGTCCTCTTGCCGCGGCTACGGCTTCGATGTTTGGTCTGGCTCACGGTTCAGCTTTTGGCCCGTCTACGGTAATTCTTCCTTCACACTTGCTCTGGCACTTCCCACCTCCTCGATGTCGCCTGGGCTCGGCTGGCCTTTCGGCGTTTTGTCTTCTGAAACATCGCCCTCCTCCCGCCTATCCTTATGTGTCGCCTTTTATACCTGGTCTGCTTCTTCGTCTCCTTTCTTTTAAATGTGAAGCATTTCTGAGCGAACCTCGGTGACTTTGAGCATATCTATCTATCTATCTATCTATCTATCTATCTATCTATCTATCTATCTATCTATCTATCTATCTATCTATCTATCTATCTATCTATCTATCTATCTATCTATCTATCTATCTATCTATCTATCTATCTATCTATCTATCTATCTGTCTGTCTGTCTGTCTGTCTGTCTGTCTGTCTGTCTGTCTGTCTGTCTGTCTGTCTGTCTGTCTGTCTGTCTGTCTGTCTGTCTATCTATCTATCTATCTATCTATCTATCTATCTATCTATCTATCTATCTATCTATCTATCTATCTATCTATCTATCTATCTATCTATCTATCTATCTATCTATCTATCTATCTATCTATCTATCTATCTATCTATCTGTCTGTCTATTTTTATGACCGGCACAGAAAGCAGGTGGCTTGTGAGGGACGCTCATTGGCGTAACGGTGAAACGCTGTCCACGTCCTGCAGGAACGCGGGAGGCGTCTGTGTGCGCCGCAGGAAACGCACATTAGCGTCGCTGGGACACACAGCCTGCGTATGAGAAGACACACGTGCACGGACGAGGGGTATAAAAAGCGCGTCGCGTGTGCGGTCGGAGCTCTCTCTCTGGACTACGCTGGCCCGCTCGTCTCGAGTGCGCTCTGGGCCCTTGTGATGGAAAGGCGCGTCAGTACGCTCTCGCTGCAATGTACTTCTCTTGCAAATATGTAAATTAAACGCATCTTCTACTTGTTGGTGAGACGCGTCGCAAGAGTCGTCCTTCGCCGGATCCTGGGTGGCAGCCTCAACCCCTCCCCGGGCATATCACTATCTATCTATCTATCTATCTATCTATCTATCTATCTATCTATCTATCTATCTATCTATCTATCTATCTATCTATCTATCTATCTATCTATCTATCTATCTATCTATCTATCTATCTATCTATCTATCTATCTATCTATCTATCTATCTATCTATCTATCTATCTATCTATCTATCTATCTATCTATCTATCTATCTATCTATCTATCTAGCCACCTACGACTTTAGTTCTCGATACCAAACTTGGTATAGCGTAACATGACTGTATGAAGAACACATTTGACTAGTCAAAACATGCCCCGCCACGGTGGTCTAGTGGCTAAGGTACTCGGCCGCTCACCCGCAGGTCGCGGGATCAAATCCCGGCTGTGGCGGCTGCATTTCAGTTGGAGGCGGAAATGTTGTAGACCCGTGTACTCAGATTTGGGTGCACGTTAAAGAACCCCAGGTGGTCAAAATTTCCGAAGCCCTCCACTACGGCGTCTCTCATAATCATATGGTGGTTTTGGGACGTTAAACCCCACAAATCAATCAACTAGTCAAAACATGAAAATCATGACGTGTATGTCATGAATGTCATGATTTACATTTCCTTTCCCTGCAGCTCTTGCGGTGGTTTTGTTCACGTGGCATGTTGCAAAACTGGTATGATGTGGCGAAATTACATGGCGCACACAATCTACAAGCCCTAATATGAAAAATCATGACATGCGTTTCATGTAAGAACATGACTACATGACAAGCTCATGATGCGCTCCTGGCCGTTTCGCTAGCTGCACATGTACCAAACTCGACATTAGGTGACACTAACGGACGACATAGGCAAATGACAAATCCAAAAATGATAGTCACGACATGCGTGTCATGTAACAACATGACTACATGCCGCACTGATGACGCACTCGCGGCCATTTCACTAGCTTCACATATGCCAAATTTGGTAATACGTGACACCAATTGAATACGAAGGTATGTGACTGGTGAAAACATGATAATCATGATACGCGTGTCATGTGAGAACATGACTACATGCCACAGTCAAGGCGCAGATACATTTCGACGTGATGCGGTGAGCGTGCTCGCCGGCGTTCATTCCATCGCGTCACGCTGGCACTCACTGGTCCTGCCATATACTCGCAGGCGTATGCCGCGCGGCGTTGCTTTGATGTATGCATGTTTCAGCGCATCTAGCGTCCTTCCGTCACGAAAAGAGGGAGAGGCAGTGATGTCTGGGGAAGGCATCGGCGCGAAATGCAGCATGTCACATTTAGCGCCGGTGGCCGTCGGGCCTAGCCGACGGATGCTGGTCGCGCCTGCTATCAGACTATAGAGTGCTCGCGTTTTGTTAACGTAGCTTCGTTGTGGCCAGCGGGCGCGAGTGTCAACGCTACATTGGAGTATATTTGGCCCTTCATGATGCACTCGTGGCCGTTTTTCTAGCTCTACGTATACCGAGTTTTGTGTTACGTGACGTCAATGAATAACCAATTATACGACTGGTGCTAACATGATAATCCTGACACGCGTGCTATGTAAGAACATAACAACATACCACGCTCATGGCGTGCTCATTGCCGTTACGCGAGCTCCACGTATACTAAATTTGGTATCACGTGACGTGAAAAGATGACGAAGGTAAATGACACATGCAAACATGATAATCATGTCACGGAAGTCATGTAAGGCATCATTTACCTCTACCTCGTAACGCGCTGACCGGTGAGTGCACGCTGTAGCATCGATGATGGCGGCGGTGGTGTCTGGTTGCGAAATTATGGCGGCGCGGCCCCTTGACGTAGACGCGGTGGTAGTGTCAGCGATGTCCGAATGAATGTAGTCAAGGCAAGGTTCAAATTTTAAGAAAAACTGTATTGTGCTAAGTTAGAGGTGAATCGGCAGTGGTTACATGTATAAGGAAACTGGACTCGGTGCAGGAGCTCGATCGGCTACGTCCGACGCCACTCGCGTCTCGGATCGCTCTGCGATGCGTTGCTCTCCGGTCCCGGCTCGAATCTCAGCTCGTTCTCTTCTCTCCGGCGATGCGTTGCTATGCGGTCCCGGCTCGAGGGTTCACTTTTGTTTTTTGAATGTTCGTTGAACCAATGGGCAACCGCGCCGAGTGGACGCGCTCAGGGCTCGGAGTCCACGTTAACGCAGTGCAGCGTTTCCCGTGCAAGCACGGAGACGCTGCCGGAGAATTCAGCTGTGCGAACTCGAGTGCCGCTGACACGGCCCTCCCGAGAGAGAGAACACAACTTTATTGTCGTCAGACTTAAGGAGGTAGGTGACCCGCCAGGCTGAACCTGATGGCCACCTCCTCTGCCCTTTGTACGGCCTGGAGCTGAACGGCCAGGCTGGTGGAGGTCAGAACTGCCTCCCACCCCTCTGGCGAGGGAGCGGCTAGGAGATCGAGAGAGGGGGGATCTTCCCTGCAGGCCCAGAGAATGTGATTAAGTGTGGCTATTGAGCCACAATGCGAGCAATGCGGATCAATCGAGTCGGGGTATATACGTGCATAAATGTATGGGCACGGAAATGAATGTGTTTGCAAGCGGCGCCAGATAACCTCCTGGCGCTTAGTTAGCTTATGGTGCGGGGGTGGTTTTGTCTGCCTCGAAAGACGGTAATATTGTGTGATGTCATGGTAGGATGTCAAGGCTTCACCAGGGTTTTCCAAATCAGAGGCGGGTACCACCGCTCGGCTGACGAATCCTCGAGCATATAGGTGGGCCGCCTCGTTCCCTGGGTTCCCCGCGTGAGCCGGCACCCATACCAGCGCAATGGAGGATAGTGCGTCTTCCTCAGCATCTGTAAGGAGACTGGGCAATAGTAAACGCAGAGTTGTGGGGGCCACAATGCCACGTGCGAAGTTGGATATAGCAGCCTTTGAGTCACTGAGTATAGTGGTGAATCCGGATGCTGCTGCTAGCGCTATCGCCGCTTCCTCAGCTTCTGTCGTATTAAGCACACGGACAGAAGCAGCCGCTTTAATTTGAGGTGAATTGGCGTTGTTGCCGGGGAGAGTGATTACGCTTATTGCATATGCTTTAGTAAACTCTCGGTATTGGGCGGCGTCAACGTACGCAACGGTTGGGTTGGACGCGTACGTTTTTTGCAAGAATTTGGCCCTCGCTTTCCTTCTACCGTCGTGATGGCTGGCCAACATGTTCTTTGGCAGTGGTTTTATGAGGAATTTCTTTCTGATGTTGGGGGGGATGACAGCCGGATCGTTACCCGTAGGAGATACCACATGGTCAATGTTAGCAAGGATCCAACGCCCCGTCCTGCTTCCCTGTAATCGGTGAATTTGCGCCGTAAGATGCGCTTCAAGAAGTTCTTCTAAGGTGTTATGCAGCCCAAGACTGAGGAGGTGCTCTGTCGATGTGTTTCGGGGGAGACCCAATGCCACCTTATACGCTTTGCGTAAGAGCCGATTTAGTTGGGCTCGCTCAGATTGAAGGAGGTGCAAATAAGGGAGGGCGTACGTGAAGCGCGACAAAACGAAGGCTTGAATTATCTGTAGCAGTTCTTTCTCCTTCATGCCTCGATTGCGAGCGCTCACTCGAGATATAAGATGGGCCGTCTGGTTCACGGTTACGGTGAGACGGTCTAGCGTAATGTTGTTGTGGTGGTTTGTTTGCACAATGAGTCCGAGTACTCTCATGTGGGCCACCTGCTTAATTGGCGTGTCATTGACATACACGTTAATACTAGGAAGTGGAGTCTTAATTTTGCGGCGATCTGGAGGTCGCAGTAATAGTAGCTCCGATTTGCTCTGGGAACACTCCAAACCCGCTTCTGACACGTGCTGAACGACTACGTCGGTTGCTCTTTGAAGAGTCTCCTCGATTTGACCATCGGATCCCACCGTCGTCCAGAGCGTGATGTCATCTGCGTAGAGGGTGTATCGCAGGCCGGGTATCGTGTCAAGTTTGGGAGGTAGTGACCTCATAGCGAGGTTGAAAAGGAAAGGGGACAAAACAGCTCCCTGCGGGGTGCCGCGATCACCGAGTGTGATGAGCTTAGAACGAAGGTCACCCACTGAGAGTTCAACCGTTCGATTAGATAAGAAAGCACGGACGTAGTTAAATATGCGTTCCCCGGATCGTAGTTCGGACAGACTGCCTAAAATGGCACTATGCTTCACGTTGTCAAATGCTTTGTGAAGGTCCAGACCGAGCAAAGCCTTGGTACTAGTGCCACTCTCAGGTCGTAGGAGATCGTGATGCAACTGGATGAGCGCATCCTGAGTGGATAGATGGGCCCTGAAGCCCAGCATTGTGGGGGGAAGTAGGCGGTGCTCTTCCGCGAAATTTTGCAAGCGACAGAGGACAACATGCTCCATTAGTTTGCCCAGGCAGGAGGTCAACGAGATTGGACGAAGATTCTCCAGGTCGAGTTTCTTGCCCGGTTTCGGTATAAACGCGACCCTTGCGTGTTTCCATTCTGATGGCAAATGGCCGGACCTCCAGCACTCATTCATATATTCAGTAATGGCCCCTACCGACTTTGGATCGAGGTTGCGCAGCGTCTTATTTGTCACCCCGTCAGGACCGGGTGCCGATGTTGTACGCAGTTTATGTAGCGCTATGCAAACCTCACTTTCCGAAATGTCGGCGTCCAACTGTTCGTTGGCTGTTCCAGTGTATTCAGGCAACTGCTCTGTGCTGTTCTGTTTCTGAGATGTGTTGATGTAGCGGGTGATGAGCTCCTCCAGCAGCTCTTCGTTGGTGCCCGGGTATTGATGGACAATTCGCGCGAGCTGTTTGCGTGCGGCCGACTTGGAGCTACCAGGGTCCAGCAGGTGTCGCAGAAGATGCCACGTTTTCTTGCAGCCCATCTGGCCATTGAGGCTGCCGCAAAGTTGGCCCCACTGTTGGCGTGTTAGCACAGCGGTGTGGGCTTCTAATTCACGTTCGAGCCTCGAGATGCGGCGGCGGAGCCTTGTGTTGTGACGTTGGCGCCGCCACCTACGCATGAGGCTTTCATGCGCCTCCCACATATGTAGAAGGCGTGAATCTGTTGATGGCTGTTCCGGAGTTACGTCTGCTTGGTATGTTGTAGCGTCCACATCTCGACTCAAAGAAAGTATCCATTCGTTCAAGTCCAATACCGAATCGGGTGCCGTTTCTTTGCGCAGTTGGCGGAATTTATCCCAGTCTGTAATGCGAGCTGTGGCTCGTTTTTTTACATTGCTTGTGGTTAACTCAATGGTTACCGCTAGAATGAAATGGTCACTTCCTACGGTGTGACCTGTGTTTTGCCAACGGGCACCCTCCGTGTTTTTGCAAAGGGAGAGGTCTGGGGTAGTATCTCGACATACGCTGTTCCCGATTCGCGTCGATTGCTCCGGATCATTGAGGATACTGAAACCTAGGTCGTGTATGATGCTCCATAATCGGCGACCCTTGGGGTTGGATTTCGGGTATCCCCATTCGGGATGTTTTGCGTTAAAATCGCCTAGTACGAGCAGCTTTGCATCCTTCGCCAGATTTGTTGCTTTCCGAAAGATGTAAGGTAGATCCGCAGCTGTATCTCTTGGAGGGCTGTATATATTTAAAATGAAGAGTGGCTTGTCTCCTCGTCTTTTTGGTATAATTTCCACCAGTGTGTGATGAATACTCGTACCCTCAATTTCATGTTGAATGGCTGTGACATTCTTGTGTACTAAGATGGCAGTGTGGCATTGTGCGCTCGCGGATATGTCTATTTTCTGATTATATGATGCGTATCCGGGCAGTTGAGCGGCAGTGTTCGTTTCTTGTAAAACTATGATGTCCGGCGAACATTCCCCATTTGGTGCATGGTTTTGAATATGCTGGATATGTTGCTGCAGATGGCCCTTCTTATTGCGGAAGCTCCTGCAGTTCCACTGCCAGACGGTGAGCGTGTGGAGAGCCGCCATGACTATGTTATTGGCGTAGGGGCCGGTGTTTGCCGGCTATTGGATGGTGTGCGGTGGATGGCCAACTGCACACTGAAGTCGGCCAGTGCAGCTTCGGTCGAGCTCTTTAACACGGCGAATGAGGTGGTTGTTTCCCGGATGGTTTGGTGGATCGCATTAAAGCGCGTTTCTATTTCAGCGTTCAGATCGGATTTCAGCGTTGAGATGGCTGCCGTGACTGCCGTCGTTACTTTTGTAGTGATGTCGGCGTCTGCGTGGAGTGAAGCTGTGGGTGTAGCTGCCTTGCGTTTATTAGCGTTCTGAAGTTGAGGAACTGGCGATAACGCCGGGTTTGGTGCCAGGGGGTTCGGATGTGCGTCTTGTGTTTCGGATGATGTGGGTGTAGTTTGTTTATCGATACTGAGTGCTCTATCTATTTTGGCTTCTAGAGACTGGATGTAGCTAGTCAATTTAGCTATCTGGGACTGCTGGGCCGAGATTTGAGCCTTAAGGGCAGAATTCTCCTTTGCCAACTCCCTCACCTGTGAATCGGAAAATAGTAGTGATGCCGGGGCGCCCCGCTGCCAGGCCACCGACTTGGACGCTTCTCCGGGACCTCGACTGGATGAACGAGACACCGATGGGCTGCGCCTGGCTGATTTGGACCTTGAGTGAGATGAGGGCCTGCTGTCTCGTCGTTGGGCTGAGCGTGACCTCGGGCGCCTGCTGTGGGATCGACACCTGCTGCCACGTCGTTTAGCTGAACGAGACCCTGAGCGCCGGGTGTGGGATGGGGACCTGCTCTCTCGGCGCTGCTGCTGGTTGCTGCTGTTCCCGAGTGGTGGGAGAGATGCAGAATGGTCTCGAGATGATGGTGAGCGTCTGCTGGAGGAGCCACTGTGAGATGGGTTGCGATGGATGTTCGACGAAGGTTCTTGCGCTTCTTGCTTCGATTGCGGGGTGGGTGGCGCCTTCTTGATAAAGCGATACTTGCAGTTTGAGCTGCCGGTGTTGTGTGCACCATTGCAGACGATGCAGCGTGGCGTGCATGCGGGTGTTTCGCCCTGTCCTGGTGTGGGGTGTTCCTCTCCGCAACGGCGGCACCGCTGCTTACGTGGCATCGGGCAAACATCCGTGCGGTGACCAACCTTGCGGCAGTTAAAACACGATTCCACCCTGTTGTAGAACGGGTACAGCCTGATGTCGGTTCCGTGGTAGAATATCCACTTTGGAAGGTTTGGCGTCATTAGTGCAACCACGACGTGCCTAGTTTGGCCCAAGCGTCTTCCACTCACGATAGGAATGGTGGGGTTGCTGGCTTGTAGGTCTGCCAAAATCTCTTCGTCTGAGAAGTCATCGTATGCATGGAACATGATGCCTCGTATGGCGTCGTCTGGAGGGGGGGCGTAGACATGGAGCTCGATAGTAGCAGCGCCGATGGTAATCGACTTCACTCGAAGGTAGGCTTGGGCGCGTTGCGAGTCGATCACGCTCAAGGTAAAGGTATTATTGGTGGGGTGCGTCCGAAGGCGATCCCGACTTGCTGGTGGCTGATCTGGCAGTGAAGCTGCCTTGAGCAGGGCGTCGTGCAATTGCCACGGCGGCACTTTCGTCAAGTCGATGGGCGTTCTTGGACGTCCTACTATATGAATGGAGTCTTGCGGCAATCGGGGGAGTGGTGCCCGCCGACGTAACCGAGGCGGACGTGACTTGACCTGGGGTTGGCGTTCCGGCACAGCGGCGCGGGCATTCTCCGACGTACACGGTTGAAGAACGGGCTTGCCTTGGTTTTGAAGTTCCCGTCGGCGTCGTTCCTGGGCACGATAGCCGGGCGATTGCCAGGAATCGTCGGACCACTCCTCTTCAGAGATGGTATGACCTTCTACGACGCACTCCATTCCGGTGGGCGGCTGGGCACGACGATGTGAGTAGCGTGAGACGCTGCACCAGGCTTAGGCAAGGAGCCGGACGCGCGCTGAGCCAGCTAGGCTCAGGGCGGCGAGCGGCGTTGGTCGGGTCAGCAGATGCTCCTGGGAGAATCTTGATAAATCCAGTGCAGAGAGTGATATCCGCGCGTTCCCAATAACCTCATGCACCCACTCATACATAAATTATTGGTCAGTAAGCACGCGTCGCAGCGAAAATGCCGAAAGGCTCGGGAGACGATGTACAGTGCGTCCTACTGCTCCGAGCGTCTCCCAAGCACCACGGCCCTCCCGAAAATTGCGCCTGTCCTCAGGCGTGCATGTCGTTAGATGGTGATTGTTCCGTAACTTCTAGGAGCGGCTCCTTATATCTACGAAGCTGCTCCACGTTGACGATTTTTTGGTTGATCATGCCCGGTGTGTGGGGTACTCTTTGGATCTCAGCCCTGTTTCCTCCGACGAGGGCCGTTATCTCGAACGCACCTTCATGGCGAGGGTCTAATGTGCCTCGAGCGCTCAACTCAAGCAGGACGAGGTCCCCCGTTATGAAGCTCGGAGTTCGCCGCTTCTTGTCGTATCGGACCGTTGTTTTGCGCTGACTCTGCAGTAGCCTCTCTCTAGTCTCCGCACGTCCCCTTGCCAAGTCGTGCAGTCTATGAGACTCGTCGATGTCTCCCTCGACTGAGGCGAGGTTGAGCTCTCCTGGCAGTTTTGGGTCGTAGCCGTGCATGAGTCGAAATGGGCTGTGGGCACTGTGACGATGCTTCGTGGCGTTGATTGCTAGCGTTGCTCGGGGTAGTTCTTTCTGCCATTTGTCCTTGTTGTTTAGCATTTTGCGTAGCACCTGTTTCAATGTTCCTACCATTGGCCGTTTGATTGTGGCCAGTATGGTGGGGAGTTCTGATGAGCAATTCCCAGTCTGTGATGGAATTGGTTGTTTTTTTTGTTCACGAATCTCTTGGCTTGGTCCGTAATAATGACGCTGGGAACTCCAAATCGCGGAATCCACCGGTTTGTCATAAAGTCAAGGTAGTGCGTCGACGAAGTGCTCGGTACGGTCACGGCGTCCATGTATCTCGTGGCGTGGTCGATACACACGAGGATGTGGTCTCCCTTCTCGTTTAGCGGACCCATGTGATCCAGGGATATCACCGCGTTTGGCTCAGTAGGAATATCGCGTGGGATGAAATGGAATGGAAATCCATTGGGGTTTCCCCGCACAGGTTCGAATCCTGTCGGCTGCGCCATGTCAGCGATGTCCGAATCCCTGGTCGAAAGCCTCTGCAGATTCCGACTGCCTCGAGAGTGCGTCAGCAGCGGAGTTCTGGCGTCCTGGCTTGTGCTTGACGTCGAAGGTGTACTCTGCTAAGTCGAGCGTCCACCTCGCAAATCTGCGGTTGCTGGCTCCCTTCTGAACGAGGTATGACAAGCTGAAGTTGTCTGTGAACACTGTATAACGAGGGCCTCCTCTCAGGTAGACCGAAAACTTCTCAGTGATCGCCCAGTGGAGCGCCATGCACTCGAGCATATTAGAGTGTAGACCACGATCGTGCTCGTTTAGTGATCTGCTTGCGTACTCTATGATTCGCTCCTTTCCGTCTTGAGTTCGAGAAAGCACCGCGCCCAGCACGGTTGGCGAAGCGTCAACGTGAACGTCAGTCGGGCAGTCTGGGCGGAAGCTCGCCAAAATCAGCGGGTTCTTCAAGGCGTGTTTTATAGTGTTCACGGTTGCTTCATAAGCGTCAGTCCATACGAAAGGAATGTCTTTCGCCAGAAGGTGCCGTAGCTTGTGCGTGACCTTTGCAAACTCCGGTATGAACTTTCGGTAGTGGTTAGCGAACTGCAGGAAGGAGTACAGCTTCTTTGCGTTGCGATGCGGCTCGAACTTCTCGACAGCGGCAACTCTGGAGTCGTCCAGTGTTCGTCCTACGGTGAAGATCACGTAACCCAGGAAAGACACTTTGTCTGGAATCAACTGGCATTTCCGGAGATCCATCTTCAAGCCGTTGATCACGACTCTCCTGAGTGCTTCGTTCAGCAAATCCAAAGCCTCCCTCACTGTTGTGGCTCCCTGCCCGACATCGTCCATGTACGTAGCTGTCCTAGGTAAGCCATCGAACGTGCGACACATGACTCTTTGCATGGTCTGAGGGGCCTTGCAAAACCCAAAGGCCATTCGAAGGTATTCGTACTTTCCGTCTGGAGTGTCGAATGCGGTCTTGTGTACGTCGTCCGGCTTCATTCGTATAGTCAGAAATGCCGTCTTCACGTCCAACACAGTGAAGTAAGCCGATCCGTCGCTCATGACATTGTCAATAACGTCTTCCATGACAGGCATTGGATAAGAAGGGTTGATGGTTTTCTCGTTGAGCTTGCGATAGTCGTGTACCATTCTTCGTGGACTCGTCGGGTGGTGCAGTTGGTCGACGACTATCGTTGGAGCACCGTACTCGCTTTCGCTCGGCCTTATGATGCCCTTGGAGAGGTAGTCATTCACCTAATCTCGGATAAACTTGCGATCTGCCGGTGAGCACCTGTACGGCCTCGATGACACTGGTATATTGTCTCTGAGTTCGATGCTGTGTTCTGTGTGAGGACACACGCCCAAAGTGTCGCCTTTGGAAGTGAACGCTTGGTGATGCCTTAACAGAATTGCCTGAAGTTGTTCCCTCTCTGTCTCGGTGGCATCCTTCGTTATCTTCCGTGTGGCGTCTTCGACTAGACTCGTGAAGTCTTCGTCGGGTGCGGGACATTTCGTGTTGAGGCACACGTACCCTTCGTCTTTGGGAACACTCTCGTCCGATTGCTGGCAGAACGTCGCAATAAGCGTTTTCCCGGTGCGGTGTGGTGTGCCCTGTTTCGGGGGTGGCACTTCGGACGATGAAAATTTTCCGGAGGGCTCGACTGGAACGATAGTCACATCGTTTGACGTGTGAAACGTTACGTCGACGTTCGCGACTCGTCTCCAGTCTGATCCCAGAATCAGGTCGATGCCGCTGGGCAGTTCCGTTACCACGACGTCTTCGAGTCGCACATTCGTTGTGCCCAGTGTCACATGAAGCGTTGCAGCGAGAGTTGGGCATATGCTGCGGTTGAGAACTTCAATGTTCTCGCGCGATACCCATGCGTGCGTGGGAATGTCGTCCGTCAAGGCATTGGCGCTCATGATGGATAAGCTGGCGCCACTGTCAATGCACACGCGGACGGGTCGGTTGTTAGTAGTACCGGACACTATTGGTCATGTGCCGCCCGTCGAATGCAAAAAACAGTTCGCTTGCCTAGGTGACGTAGTCCCTGTTTCGTGGCTGCTATTGTCCCTCTTCGCTCGTCTCTCGTCCGCTCTGATGTTGCTGGCGTTTTCGGCTTTCTACAATCACGGGACAGGTGACCGATGTCGCCGCAGTTGAAGCACGAATGAGCAGAGATGGGCCGCGGGTGTTGAGCTCCCGAGAAATCGCTGCGCGGGTTGGCCTTCGGCAAGTTGGCAGAGCTGCTGGCTGGCACCCGCTGGTTCGAACCCTGACCGCGGCTCGCTGTAGACGATGACGGTTTGTTTCTTGTCGTTCTCGGCACACACGGTCGTGTGACGCACCGTGTCGAGCAAAGCCGCTCTGTCAATGAGTTCGGTTACTGTGCCACACAGCTGCGCTGCGAGTGGGTTGGCCCATGTGTCGTGCTCGATGCCGCTGAGAATGAGGGAAATTCATTCTTTCTCTGCTAAACGGTACGGCGCCTTGTTCGGAATGGCGTTCTTCGAGTACATGTACTCGACGATGGTCTCGAGGCCCTGAAGGCGTCGCTTCGTCTGCAGTTCGAGGAACTCCTGCATTGTCAGCTTTCGTTTGAATCAGAGAATGAGCGCTTCTTTCCATTGCTCCCAGGTGTCATACTGTGAGCCGTACGCGCTGTGCCAATCCTTGGCAGATCCCGTCAAGCGGCTTGCTGCTGTCACCAACGTTAGCGATGGCGTCCAGTGGGCGAGCGCTGCGATTCTCTCCACTTGCGTAATCCATTCGTGAGCACTTTGTTGCGGCGTCCCATCGAACAAGGGGATTGAGGATGACGTGTCGCTTGTGGAATGAATCTGGATCGGGCTCGTCGTCGGTGGACCTCTCGACAGCGTGTTGGCGAGCAGGGCTTTTGTGTTCAAGAGCGCGGCGAGGATCTGGGCCATGAAAGGTTCTCCCTCGTGTGTTGAAACAGTCGGCGCGGCGGGGCGTACCGCGTCTTGGTTGGTGCCGTCGTTCAGCGACAGTGGCCGCGTCGAACCCGAGGTCATCGTTATGTCAGCAGGGACGGAATGATGCAGCCCGAGGGTTGAAGTCGTCACTCGTTCCGTTGGCAGTGAAGCGTTCTGATGGGCTTCGTGCAATGTCTCACGTTCACTCGTGGTCGCACGGTTAAGCTGGGCTCGCAGGCTGCTCAGTTCAGCGCAAAGCCTCGCGTTGTCGGCGAACAGTATCTCCAGGTGCGCCTGCCTGTCGTCGTCATAGGCAGCCTGGTCCTTCGTTGACGAGTCCGTCGGCTCTAAGGCTTGGCGAGTGATATTGTCGCGGATGATTCTTGCGATGAGCTCGTCCTTTCGTCCGGAGCACCGTAGACCTCGTGCTCTCAGCTCGTCGACGAGTTGCTTTTTCGTTGCATTGGTCATCGTGCTGTGGTCGAGGGTCGTGAACACGCTTTCGACAATGGTCGTTTCGGAGTCCCGAGACGATGTACGGCGTGGCGTCGTTCCTTCTCGTGGCGTCGTTTCCTCCTCCGCATGCAGCTCGGTCGATTCACATCCTGTCGGCTGCGCCATGTCAGCGATGTCCGAATGAATGTAGTCAAGGCAAGGTTCAAATTTTAAGAAAAACTGTATTGTGCTAAGTTACAGGTGAATCGGCAGTGGTTACATGTATAAGGAAACTGGACTCGGTGCAGAAGTTCGATCGGCTACGTCCGACGCCACTCGCGTCTCGGCTCGCTGTGCGATGCGTTGCTCTCCGGTCCCGGCTCGAATCTCAGCTCGTTCTCCTCTCTCTGGCGATGCGTTGCTATGCGGTCCCGGCTCGAAGGTTCACTTTTGTTTTTTGAATGTTCGTTGAACCAATGGGCAACCGCGCCGAGTGGACGCGCTCAGGGCTCGAAGTCCACGTTAACGCAGTGCAGAGTTTCCCGTGCAAGCACGGAGACGCTGCCGGAGAAGGAGACGCTGCCGGAGAATGAGACGCTGCCGGAGAATGCAGCTGTGCGAATTCGAGTGCCGCTGACAGTAGAACGTTGAATCGGTCAACAGCAGTGTAGCTCATGACTTGTGCCTTAGGCTGTACTGGTTCGGAGCTCCGGAGATTGATGATATGTGGGGTTTAACGTTCCAAACCACCTTATGATTATCACCCAGGCAGTATGAAACGTTGGGTGGATGTTGGGGATAAATTGGCAGTTCCTGGCCCAAGAATGGTGCACAATTGACAATGTACCGCCAATAATGGCTGTAACAGCCAAATCGAAGGGCAATGTTTGACCAGCAAGGACAACGTTCCTCCGGTAATGGCTGTGCCAATCTCATAGAGCGGTGACATTGGACAAGCATTCAGAACTTTCCACCAATATCGGCTGTGCCAGCGTATTAGAACGACCACACTGACCGAGTTGCAAAAGCAGCAGCCAATATAGGCGGAGCCATGCAAATAGGCTGTTATTATAGGTCCTTTGTTTGAACGTATTTGCCAACGCCGGCTAAAGAGTCAACTTCGTTAACTTAACATTTTACCGGTATGAGCCCTATTTCTGCGTCTGCTGCGTTTTGGCAGCGTTCTGGTCCCACTTGAAGTGCCGATTTTTTAAGTCTGAGAGAGTAATAGGCCGGGCACAACATGAGAAATATATTTTGATGTATATATCATGCCCAGCTCAGTGATCTGCATGATAGTTGGTTGAAGTTGCGCAAGGTAACTGTTTAACTGAGAAACTTTTATCGAGTTTGTCGGCTCTCAGACGTCCGATTTGGTGCTTCCCCGGGTGAAAATCGTACGGATCTGTGCGATGAAGCAACCACGGGTACCGCGGCCGAACGCGATTCAACCGTAAAGGCGTGTTGGACGTCGCGGATATCGGACGCAGATCGTATCGTATCATGTACCCTGCTATGCTATCACCGCGACTGATTTGGTTTTTTCGCGTTCATAGCGCAGAACCAGTTAAAAGCACGCAAGTGCCTGACGTGTGGGAAGTAGCGGTTGCCAGTTGCGTTACAGCGATTGAATAATACAACGGCTGCAGTTTCCGTAATCTGACATACAAACATCGACGTACACTGCTTGTATATTTGTGCAGTGACCACGTGAATTCCCTACAACGTCGCAGCGAACGGTTGGTAAAGTGCGGTTAAGTGCGTGGGCGTCGGCCCACCTGTTTCAGCGGGTCGTCGCGAGTTCGCATTTAGTTGTGGAAAGTTTTTTTGTTGAATAGTTTTACATATATGCATTGCCATACTGTAGCCAAAACATCAGTTTACGCATTACGTAGACTTAATTGGACCCGCAGAACGACGCGAAAGAAACAAAAACGTTTGCGCGTGAGTTCATGCGCTGATGCATAGAACACATAACACGTGGGCCACATCGTTTATCAAAAACAAAAACCAGGCACGCTCATGGTGCCATGCTGTTTGGATCAAATACAGAACCAGACTGCTTCCCACTCCTCCCGCTTGCTATTTGTTTTTCTTTATTCTGTGGAAAAAAGAGCGTTTCGCACAGATTTGTCAAGCTGGTTCCTGAAATGTACAACGTTTTATCACATGGGCGCTATCTTTTGTTTTTTTTTAGTTTAGTAGGGTGGCTAAGGCCAGCTGGCTGTCTTTTTGAGTAATCAGTGGATGTATTCATCCGCAGGACTCGTTAGAAATCACGGTAGTCTTTCCAACGTGAGGAGGATCATTTGAATGCTGGTGTAATGACTGGTCATCAAACCTGATAGGCAATATAGATGATTAAACCTCGGAAGCTACGATTGTTGCAGTTATTACAACCAACCGTTAAAGTGAGTGACTGTAGTACTGAAGGCTGTTGCCTTTGCTGTCATCAACTGTACATTAGGGCATGCGTGCTGTTTGAATTTATTTCTCACAGTATCTATCAATCTACTTCAGTGTTGTCTTTTTAGTTTTCTTTCTCCAGACTCAGTCGAAAAGAGCCGACAGGATTGTTGTAAGCAGCATATAACTAGCTCATTTGTCTTAATTATCACAAGTTATGCATGCGAATCTGTGGTGTATGTGTCTCCAGGACGTCCTATATTCAGTGAGAAAGTCAACACAGAAGTAGAAGCAAGCGTATTTGAACGGCTCAGTTGGCCAAAGTAGCTGGTGCATGCCACTTCTATTTTATATCTCTGTGACTTGTACTGGTACACATATGACGTTCTGGTGGCTTTCACGTTCATGTAGTATACGAGCATGTTTCTCCACGACTTTTTGAACTGCAACGAACATTTTAACTCTTACTTTGACATGCACATCATAATAATAGGCTTATCTGTATTAGCAATGGCAGAAATGGTCGCGTTCACCAGAGAGGCAGTTAAATTGATGAGCCACTGAAGACACGAAAACGCGAAATGGATGCTTCATAGTTAATGCAGTGGCATGGCAAGGGAAAGGGACACTGGGCACATGGCCTACCCCTGAAATGTTTAGCAATGGGATACCGAGCACGAAATAACACAAACTTGACTTGCCTGCACTTAAGACTAAAGACACGACACCCTTATACCTCCACCACACAAATATCTGCCCGTATCACTGGTTATAGGTGCCCATGTTTAAGCATATTGTCAAGGTGTATGCGAGGTTACGTTTGCAAAGACCTTTTTTAATGAAAACAATTATAACCCCTTCAGCGGCAGTGGGTACATTTGTGTACGCAATTTATTTATCATAGCCATGTCAACTTGTGTTCACAATAGAACAAAAATAAATCACAGCATATCCACAGAGTGAATGATGATTGGTGAGGCACAGCGTTCGTCAGTCTGTCTGTCCATTCGTTCTTGCATCCGCCTATCTGTGTGATCCTTGGTGCATCCGTCCGTTTGTTCATTCGTCTGTCTGTCCGTCCATCTCTTTTTGCGGCCATCCCTCTGTCTGTCCATCCGTCCATGGGCCCCTCTGTCTGTCCGACCATGCGTGTGTCAGTCCGTTCGTCCGTCCATATGTCTAGAGAAAACTCAAAGCACAGCCATCTCACATCTTTTCATCATGTATTCATCATAAACAAGTGCCCCCATCCCGCAGACATTGTAAGGACCGCTATTTCGGGTATGTGCCACTGGTGGTTACGTACTACGAGGGATGCACAAGCCATGCCATCAGGAGCTTCGCCTCTAATACATAGTTTGTTAGATGAATAAAACTTTCTTCCTAATCAGTATGCCTTGACTTGACCACACTCTGCTAAGTATGACCACAGCCGATCAATTTGGTGAAGAGACTGGTGCTATGTTTGATGGGTCGTTCAAGTCAAGTTCCCGAAGCAACGTCAAAAGTGTTGCTCTTCTTTTGAGGATAATGCAATGAAAAACTAATAGTGCACGCACTAGGAGCCTACAATTTCATTTTTACGTCAAAACTAAAGATGACTCACAGCAGAATGAAGCATATCATTTCATAGAAATTTCATGATTTTCTGAAGCTCACACAAAACAACACAACATTTTGTTCCTTGGATTATAATATTGAGTGCCTTGTGATTTATTTATGTGAATTTAGCACCTCCATTGACAGTGGATCATAATACTTGCCTTAAAGGCTATAATTTTAACAATTGTTAGTAGTACCCTTCTAAATTGATGTCTCGGTAACTTAAGGAAGGCGCCTTGCTTCTTGAGCTAGTAATACATACGGAGCATATCACCATTACAAGTATATGCCATCCGCTACCAGGAAAGGGCACATCTGTAGTGATTAGTCACACTTTTCAAGTTCTCTGCTGCTTCAAAAAGCCTGGCTAAGTGAGCACAGCATCCGGTAACAGGACGCAGCTACAAGGTCCTATTTACAAAACAGTCACCAGCTGAGAGAAGTACCTACACGCAAACCATCCAAAATAGAATGCCGGATAAAGAAGTGGCATTTAGATTTTCAGTGTATAAAAACCTGCTAACAGTTGAAAGATATAATGTTGCAGATCTTGCAGCCAGTAAGGTAAGGGTACACTGAGAAGAGATATTGAAATTACGCCATCACCAAATTACGAAACAAGAATCAACAGAGGTTTATTTTCAGCATACAGTCAACTGATAAGGCGAGTAAGTCCCTGACTTACAAGTGCACAAGGGAAGGCTGTCACGCGAGGTCATCATCATAATTACTTTATATTATTATTATTATTATTATTATTATCATCAGAAGCAGCAGCAGCCTGACTACGTCTAGTGCAGGATAAAGGCTTCTCTCACGTTGAGTCCTGCGCTTGCTGCTGCCCCTTCATACCTGCAGAGTTCCTAATCTCTTCTGCCCACAAATCTTTGTCTTCTCGTAACCTGCATGCCTTCTCTGGGAATTCAGTCTCTTACGAGTCTTACCTTTAATGGCCAGAGGTTATCCTGCCTGCGTGCTATATGCCCGGCTCATGTCAACTTCTTTTCGACTATGATATCCTTAACCATGGCTTGTTCCGTAATCAACTCTGCTCTTTTCTTGTTTCTTAAGGTTGCACCTATCATTTTCCTCTCCATCGCTCGCAGCATCGTCCTCAATTTAAGGTGAACGCTTTTTAAAGGGCCAATCAACAGGCTCCGAAACGCACAGGAAAAGCTCACGCATTTTAGCTGCGCGTGACGAATTTCCTTGTACGTACAGTGACGTCAACTCGGCGATCGGTGACTTGACGTAGCACGCAGCTCATCGATTGGTCTAAACCAGGTCTCAGCAAAGAGTAATGAAGTCAACGTCACTGATCGCCGAGTTGGCGTCACTTCGCTTATAAGGAGGTTGGTCAAGCGCAGGAAAAATGCGCCAGCTTTTCATGCGCATTTCGGAGCCTGTTGACTGGCCCTTTAGGTCTCCAAGTTTTTGCTCCGTAGGTAAGTTCATGCAATATGCCACTGCTATATACGTTCCCCTTGAAGGATAGTGGCACTCTGCCAGTCATACTCTGAGAGTGCTTGCCAAATTTACTCCACCCCATTCTTATTTTTTGAGTTACTTCAATATTGTGGTTCGGCTCCACGGTTATTACCTGTCCTAAATAGATGGAGTCTTTTACAACTCTAAGTGCACTATTAGCAATCTGGATGCACCGTTATCTTCTGAGGTTGTTTTACAATACTTTACTTTTCTGCAGAATAGTTTTAAGACCTACCTTTCTGCTCTCCTTGTCGAACTCCGTAATCATAAACTGCAATTCGTCCCCAGAGTTACTAAGCAATGCATTTTCATCGGCGAAGCGCAGGTTACTAAGGTACTCTCTTTTAACTTTTATTCCTAACTTTTCATATTTCAGTCCTTTGAAAACCTCCTGTAAGCAAGCTGTAAATATCAAAGGAGAGATTGTATTTCCCTGTGTTACACCCTTTTTTATTGATAATTTATCGCTTTTTCCAAGGAGCACTAAGGTGGCTGTTGATCCTTCGTAGATTTCTTCCAGGATGTTTATATGTGCTTCGTTGGTGCCCTCAATTTATAGTGTGTGCATGACTGCTAATATTTCTACTGAATCAAAGGCCTTCTTGCAATCAATGAAACCTATGTACAGCGGTTGGCTGTATTGCGAGCACTTCTCTATTACATGAATGATAGTATGAATATGGTGGATCGTTCAGTAGCCTGTTCAAAAATCTGCTTGTTCCTTTGATTTAATTCTAATGTTGTCTTAATTCTTTTAGAAAAACCTTTGTGAATACCTTGTATATGACGGAGAGCAAGCTGATCCACCTGTAATGCTTCGACTTCTGGTCATCTCCTTTCTTGTGTATTAAGATATTTTTGGCATTCTTTCTTTATTCTGGTACTCTAACCGTCAGCAGACACTTTGTGAACAGGGTGGATAGTTTTTCTAACACAATATGTCCTCCATCTTTCCACAGACCTGATGTTACCTGATCCTCACGAGAAGCTTTGCCTCTTCGCATTCCTTTCAGGAGTTTTCTGACTTCTGTCATTACTGATGAAATTCCATCAGGGTTACTGCTAGTTCTTATATTAAGGTCGTGGTTATTTCGTCTATTGTACAGATCTCTAGAAAGCACTTCCGCTAATTTACCTATCCTATCCATAGTGGTAGTTGCTTTGCCTTTTTTGCCCCTTTTCGCATACATCTGGTTTTCGCTTATCTCATGTTTCCTTTTCACCGCTTTGAAGCTGCCTCCGTTCTTTGGATCTGACACCTTACGCTAATTAATAACATGAGGTCGTCACATGAGGTCGTCAGCAGTCAAATAACACAGGCTCAAATCAAGGGTGGCGCCAAAAGTGCAGACGGGGGGGGGGGCAGCGCCCCCCCTCCCCAATTTTCACCTGCACCCGCAGCCCCTCCAGAAAGAACATAGTCTAAACACAATGGCCACGTTCCACACCTCCCTGCACCCCCTGACGTAACTCGCCTATTGTGGTGCAGCCCCTGTAAAACAATCCTGGTGCCAACCCTAGCTATTATATAGTAAGAACAACAGAAAAGCAAAATCATGCTTTGACGTGCAGCTTTGTGGGGAAATGAAGCAAACGAGAAATATGTAGAACCACAGATAAAAGCACCACAAGCAACACCTGCAAGTAATTGTTTCGGAATAGTTCAAAATGTTGAAGAAGCATGTCAAGAGCAATCCTATAAAGGGAATCATTACAAAGTAACTAGAGGCTGTATGCCCTGACTGAGACAACACCAGAAATAGAAAAAGCTATTCGGCCATGTCAGCAGTTCGAAGAAAACACTGAAAACTCATGAAAACATAACTTCAATGCCTTTGTTGCACGACAACGTTAAAATAAATACTCAAATACTGAAAGCACAGATGGAGAAGAAAGCCATTACACTGTCATGCAGGTTTCGAGTTCAGCAAATCGTTTCACTAGAGGCAAGGTTTCAGGCTGGAAAAAAGAGGAGCCATTTTGCAAACAACACACAAAGCATAACTTTATGACACATGGAAGAAAAGAACAAGTGATCGAAAAAGAAACGAAGTTGGCTGACGCGTTGAAAGTACCATTACCGACGATGCATTCGCTATGAAGTCTCGAGGACCATCCAAGGAAAAAGTTCAATGTAACCGGTTTCGGCGATGCCTGTGGTGGCTTGGCAGCGTAGCCGTTGGTACGGAGGAGTCGGCGTGTGGTTGCGTTGACGGCCAAGACGACTGCGGAACGGTTGAAGAGTAAAGTTGGCGCAGAGGTTATAGAAGGCTGCACCCTTTATGCGCAGCGGGCCGCAACCTTCGTGCCCACGTACTCAACGTGGAGTCTGCTGGTAGGCACCTATTCTCCTGCGGTGGCAGGAAACCGGCAGAAGAATCAGCAGCTTGAACAAGCTGTTCAGACTCCTAGTGAACTCGATGCTGTCGGGCCCCTCGTACTCGACTCCGTAAGTCGACAGCATAAACCCTGGCATCAGCGTCGTATCCCTCTAGGTTCTCTGGCGCTCACTGTTCGCGTTCCAGTCCATAGTCGTGTTCCCCCTCTCTCGTATTTGTGCGATATTCTCATTTGTTTTTGTTTCGAATTTTTCTCGTCCGCTTCCCAAGTGCTGAGCCCCACCAACGCCATCCTACTTTTCGTTCACCACACGACCGTTATGTTGGGCCGCTGTCACGTCACACCACCGCTTTTGCACCATTCTCGACACCACTATAGCACCACACCACGAACAACACACTGACAACATCGCAATGTTGCACTACACTCATCAAAAGAGTCTCCCCAACGTTGTCTTTTATAAATTTTTTTAGCTCGATGAATGAAGTTGAACACGGTAAACTGTCTGTACACGCACGTAGAGTGAGTAAGTGCGCACCTATAAGACGAACAGTCATCGATACAGTCTTTAGTCGTAAATTCGGCCAAAAAGTCCGCACCAACATTTTCTGACCTCTCTATGTAGTCTACCCCGAATGAGTCGAATTCAATTCAACGTTCCACCAAGTTTGTTTTCCCCGGAGACTCAGAGATGTCCTTGTGCCTGTGTAACACGCTCTCTACCGGTCTCTCGTGTGTCTTGTTCAGGTCTTCTGACTTTCGAATGGCTTCAATTCCGAGACCTTTTCCTGATTGCAAACATTTGATTGAATTGTCGGTCTCCTATTCCTCAACCCCAACGAATATTGACGGTTGAAATAGGGCTATTGGTTCTCTCTCTTCGTACCGTTTTAACATATTGATGTGGAACAGTTTTGTGGTGTTGTCAAAACCGCACCAAGGAAAGGTGCTTGCCACTGCATCAAGCAGCTTGTTCTGCTTCATTGGCAGCAATACAAACGCTCGATTTCCCACCTTCAGTGTTCGCCAACAACTGTTCTGATCATAATATTTCTTTTTGTGAGGCCTTGGGCTTTCTCAAGTTGGATGGCGAGGTGTAGTGTGCCTTAAAGCCGCTCCCGCAGATTCAATAAATATAAATACGTTGTTTTTCTTTTTTCTTTCCTCGCTAATTTCATCTTTGGCCCATAGCTCTCTTAACACACTGAAAGAACCTTTTGCTTGTCGTTCATTTATCAGCTCGAAAGGTGAAAACCCGAGACTTGCCTGCGGCACCTCACGGTAAGGAAACAAAAGCTGAGCGAGATATCTATCCCACATCTTTGGTTGTTCTTGACACAACTTGCGTAGAGTTCCCTTCAGCGTGCCATTAAATCATTCGACCAGTCCTTTTCACATGGGATGATATGAAGTGCACAAGAGGCGTTTGATGGCCAACAACTCACTCACGTCCATCATCAATTCGATGGGAAACAAAATGCGTTGTCGCACAGGATCTCTCGAGGGAAGCCGATCTTGGAAGTCATTTCCAGCAGCCTTTCGGCCACCGTGGGGGAATCAGCCGCAGGTAGTGGTACAACATCAGAATACCTCGTGGAAAAATCGACAAGCGTCAAAATATAGCTGTTACCTAGGCTCGAGATTGGAGACAAAGAACCAATTATATTCACGGCGTTTCGCTCAAATGGAGTCTGAATTAGTTGCAATCTTCGGAGTAGAGCTTTGCCGACTTTTTGCTTGGGTAAGGTTTGTTGGCAAGAGTCACATGACCGAACGAATATTCGAATGTCCGCTTGAATGCCGGGTAGTAAAATGTGTTAAGTAGCATTTTGGTGGTATTCTTAATTCTCTGATGACTAGACAATAAATTTTAGTGGGCTAGTACCAACACTTGGCCTCGAAGGATTCTGGGGACCACCGCTTGCTCTACCGTCTTCCCTAGACAAAATAAGTAGGACTGGTGAAAGATTCATTTGTCTGTATAAAATGACTGTGCTGTGGACCCCGCGTCATCAATGGTACAGTGAATCTTCTTCGCACAAACTTACAAACTTGAATCTTGCTCTTGATCTTTCTGAAACACCTGCCTTGACAAGTTCAGTAGTGTCACATCACTCTTGCTGCGCTTGTTCACGTCTTTTGCGCCCACGGCTGCAGTATCATCTGTGCTTACCGAGGTGTGCTTGCGCTCCTTTCTGGGGAATACGTAATCACTTTCCGTGACTTTGCTGTAATTCTTCTACTTAGGATTGGGGTCCGTGCGGTCACGTGCCCCAGAGACATCGCTGACTATGACGTCGTACAGAAGGTTTTTGAAGCATTTGACAATGTGATGTAGTACCTTAAAAATGCGAGCATAGCAGACGACAGTACCACATCATTTAGAAGATGAGAAGAATGAAGGGGCATTGCAGCACGCCCATTGAAGAAAGAAGAGGAGACGCTCGCGGAGAACGATGCTGTTCAGACGCTGGCAAGACGACGCAAGGGAGCCTAGGGCGAACCTGCAACTACGCACGAAGTTCAAAAGGCCGGGTTTCAGTCCTCAAGCCATTGACGTCCTCGGGGCACGGCGTGTCGTCGTGGCCAAGCTCGAGTTCTCGGTGAGTGGTCGAGTGGACATCTCCGGTACGGCGAGCGCCCTCGAAAGACCGAAGCTGCTGACCACGTCCACCGAGCCGACGTCGCTGACAGTGTGCGGCTACGCCTAGACCTGGTGATGCCCTCTACAGTGGAATGCTGACCTGGCACCCAAGCGACCACAGCATCCGAGCATGCAACGGATCCCACTTCAAGGCACCGGGCTACGGCACAGACTGTGAGACTGTTTACTCTTTTCTTTCGTGTTTGAACTGCGCGTGTGTACGACTTATAGTACTCTATGTGCAATAGTTTTTTTGTTCATCCAATATAACTCCCGTTTGTTTTCCTCACTGTCTCCATCTTCCTCGCGTCACACGCCTTGCTATGTGACGAACCTAACACACGACATATCTGGCGTCCGCGAGACAGGACTACTCTTATTACATCTAAGGAGAGTATCACATCACATATGTGTGTGTGACGGTCGATGATGGAGGCAGATAAGCTGACGGCGATCGGAAAAGAATTGGGGTTAAGTGGCTCAGCACTAAAAAATGGATGGACCAAGAACGCGCACGCGAGAAAGAGGCAAGTGACGCTCGTCTGGCTGAAAGAAATGCCGCGAAAGAAGCCGAAGCAGAGGCAGTCGCTAGAGTAAAAGCAGAGAAGGAAGTTCTCGAACTCAAGTTAAGGTTGCATCAGTTAGGTGCGACAGCAGGTAGCACAACTACTAGGCAGCTTACCGAGGGTGCGCCCATAGGCACCACGCAGAGCTACCAAAGTCCACATAAACTCATCCCAGCCTTTAACGATGAACGCGATGAGCTGGACGCATATATACAGTGATTTGTGCGCGTCGCTACTAGTCAAGACTGGCCGCAAGACAAATGTGCCCTATCAACAAGCCTTTGCTTGACCGGAGAGGCCTTGAGTGTAGTTGGTAGGATGGCACCAGAACATGCCATGGACTACGTAACGTTGAAGAAAACGCTACTACAATGCTTTAGGTTCACAGAAGAAGGCTATCGGACAAAATTTCGATCATCAAAACCAGATAATTCTGAAACGGGCACGCAGTTTGCCGGGCGTCTATAAGGTTATTTTGACCATTGGCAAGAAATGGCCAAGACAGAACGGACCTACGATGCTCTGTGAGACAAAATTGTCTCGGAGCAGTTTCTCGCACAATGCCATGAGAAACTCGCTGTGTTTCTTAAAGAAAGAAACTGTGAAAGCCTTGAAAAACTTGCGGAGGCTACAGACCACTACTTTGAGGCTCAGGGGTTGATTAACCTTGGCAAATGCAAAGGCGATATCTTGAGCAAGCCTCCAGGTCAAACTCGAACGTCTGAGTGGCAAGATGACAAAGAGAGACCGCAGTGTTTCCTTTGCAACAAAAAGGGTCACAGAGCTGCTGATTGCTGGACCAACACAAAGGGACCACGTACAAAGCCACCCTTTTGTGGAAAATGCCGCCGCACTGGGCATAAAACAGGTGACTGCTCCAAAAGGGCCAACAGCGTTGAGAAGGCCTCATGCTCTTTTCAACAAACAGATGGAGCCAAGATAATTAATTTAGAGTCGCAGGCTTCACTTTGTGTTCCTGATAGTCCGGAGTGCGCAGAAACGCACCCAGCCAAGCTGAGGGAAAAATTGATGCCCACGGGCAAAGGTGTACTCTAAGGATATCCTGCGACAGTACTGCGAGATACCGGATGCGATTCAGTCATTGTCAAAAGGTCTCTTGTGGCGGATAGCAAGCTGACTGGAAAGATTTCCTCGATTTACCTCCTGGACGGACGGTTGATGAAGCTGCCTGAAGCACACGTGGAAATTTTTTCACCGTTCTTCACTGGCAATACTCGAGCCCTTTGTATGGATACTCTTTTATATGATGTTGTCTTGGGAAACGTGGAAGGCGTTTGAGATGCTCACAATCCTGATAACGATTGGAAGAGCCGTCTTTACAGCCAGAACACTGCAGAAGAGTATTCTGGCGCAGAAAAATCCGGTTCTGCACACGGACCCTTGTATGCAAAGACTTCAACATCGGCTGCAAGGAAAACACGTTTCAAGACAAACGTTGCTGCAGTAAACCGACTGGCAGGAAATCCACATCTACTTCCAGCTCCAGTTATTAACCCCTTAGACATCAGCCCACAGGACTTTAAAACCAAACAGGAGGAAGACAGCAGCCTGCGGAAATGGTTCGAAGCCGATAACAAAGAGGTGAAGACAAGGTTTGCTAAAATATTGTTCTTCACGAAGGACGGTATCCTCTATCGCAAGTACACCCTTCACTCTAAGAGGCAGGTGAATCAGCTTGTGGTACCAAGGTGCCTCCGACAATTTGTTATGAAAATGGCCCACGAAGGCATCCTTTCGGGCCATCAAGGAATTAAACGAACTACCTACCGGGTACTCGAAGAGTTCTACTGGCCAGGGGTTCAGTCAGACATCACACGTTTTGTTAAATTGTGTGATATATGTCAAAGATTTACTCCCAAGCACTTGGTGGGTCGTGTACCTCTCGGCAACACTCCAGTAATTGACACCCCTTTCAAGAGAGTAGCCATTGATATAGTGGGTCCATTATCACCAATGTCAGAGGGCGGAAACAAGTACGTACTGGCAATGGTGGACATGGCAACGCGTTATCCCGATGCTGTAGCACTGCCGAGCATCGAGACGGAGAAAGTCGCTGAGGCACTTCTGGAGATGTTCTCTCGTGTAGGTGTCCCACGGGAGATAACCAGTGACAGAGGCACGTCATTTTCGTCACGCCTAATGAAGGAGCTAAGGCGACTTCTCTCCGTCAAACAATTGCCAACAACCCCATATCATCCCATGGCTAATGGCCTTGTAGAGAGGTTCAACGGTACCCTGAAACAAATGATAAGAAGAATGTGTCAGGAGTGTCCGAAGAAATGGGACCGGTACCTGGCGCCCTTACTGTTCGCTTATCGCGAAGTTCCCCAGTCGAGCTTAGGCTTCTCCTCGTTCGACTTGCTCTACGGCCGTTACGTCAGAGGTCCCCTGGCGATACTGAAAGAAATATGGGCCGCCGATCATCTTGATGATGATGTAAAAACATCCTACGGGTACGTAGTCAAACTGCGGAATCGTCTTGAGGACACCTGCCGTCTAGCAAAGGAGGAGCTTCAGAAAGGGAAGATAGTACAAAAGAAGCATTATGACCAAAAGGCCAGACCACGTCAATTATCCCCTGGAGAAAAGGTTCTACTTCTGCTTCCATCGGATACCAACAAATTGGCTCTGACGTGGAAGGAACCATTTTATGTCCTTGAGAAGAGAAATGATGTCGATTATTTAATAGATCTCGGTAACAGCGGTACAATATTCCATATCAACCTGTTGAAAAAGCATGAGGAACCGCTGCCTGCACCACCGCATGAAGCATCAGCTGTTTGCCGGGCGGATGACACCGAAAGCGACGAGCTACCATGCGTTCCATTCCAACGAAAGGACTACTGCACCCAGTCTCATACGCAAGCCGTATACTGCAACCATGCGAAGCTGATTACCCTACAGTGGAGCGAGCGGCTCTGCCTTTTACGTGGTCGGTCCGGAAACTTCATATCTTCTTATTCGGATGCACATTCTTTCTACAGAGTGACCACAAACCGCTTGTGTACATCATGTCAGCCAAGTATGTGAACAGCTGCGTGTTACGGTGGAGCCTCATATTTATGGAAGTGCGTAGATTACGTGGGCCGTTCGCCAACTCTGTGAGCAATGTCTGCATAAAGAATCGATGCTCACTGGTAATAGCTCAAGATGTAAACCTTACAGCGCGATACAAGTATCATGACGCTGTAGTTCTGTGACTTGTTTCTATTTTTTTTCTGGTTTGTACTTCTGTGACTGAATGTGCCGAGTGTGCGGGGCTCGGAACTGCTATAGTGTGCAGTGGTGCTTACGTGTGTGTTTCCGTCTGCGAACCAACGTGTCCCATGCCCCAGTGCCCTCAAGTTCTTCTACCAGAAGAACTTTCTTAAGTGGGCGGTGATGTGATGTAGTACCTTAAAAATGCGAGCATAGCAGACGACAGTACCACATCATTTAGAAGATGAGAAGAATGAAGAGGCATTGCAGCACGCCCATTGAAGAAAGAAGAGGAGACGCTCGTGGAGAACGAAGCTGTTCGGACGCCGGCAAGACGACGCAAGGGAGCCTAGGGCAAACCTGCAACTACGCGCGAGGTTTGAAAGGCCGAGTTCCAGTCCTCAAGCCATTGACGTCCTCGGGGCACGGCGTGTCGTCGTGGCCAAGCTCGAGTTCTCGGTGAGTGGTCCTGTGGACATCTCCGGTACGGCGAGCGCCCTCGAAAGACCGGAGCTGCTGACCACGTCCACCGAGCCGACGTCGCTGACAATGTGCGGCTACGCCTAGACCTGGTGATGCCCTCTACAGTGGGATGCTGACCTGGCACCCAAGCGACGACAGCATCCGAGCACGCAACGAATCCCACTTCAAGGCACCGGGCTACGGCACAGACTGTGAGACTGTTTACTCTTTTCTTTCGTGTGTGAACTGCGTGTGTGTACGACTTATAGTACTGTATGTGCAATAGTTTTTTTGTTCGTCCAATATAACTCTTGTTTGTTTTCCTCACTGTCTCCATCTTCCTCGTGTCACACGCCTTGCTATGTGACGAACGTAACACACGACAGACAATGATGTGACTGCTGAATATAAGGTGATGGTGGCTTTAGCTTCTGAAGCTTCTATTTCACCACCATCTACAAGCCGTAGCTTTGCCTTGCTGCTAATCCGAGCTCTATCGGGGACTAAAGAGTTGCATACGACCAGACTGTTGCTGCACGTGTCCCGTAGTATGGTAACCTGTCCAAACACTTCCCCTGTGAAAACCGGCATCTTGTAGATTCCAGTGGCTTGACACACGTACGCTTTTCCTGCACCTTCACCGGACCACTTCGATCACTTTCGTGTCGAGATATTCACAGGTGACGAGAGACACGCTGTAGTTCCTCCACACCATATTTCCGTCTGCAAGACTGGGGTCATGTCCCAGTTCCAAACAGAAGCTGCAACAGGGCTGGCTGTCTTTTGTGCGACAGTCGGACGCTTGATATCCTGTTTTGCCACACACGAAACATTTCGTTGAAGACTTGCCAGGTTCACCAAGTTTCTTCTGTCCACTTTTTTTTTTCACGGCAATCGAGCAGGTTATTTTGACGCTGGGTTTCGACGAAGTGGTCCGCAGGCTCTACTATCTGATCGACTGTTCAGTATTTGCTTTTGCGAATGAACAGCGAAAGACGACCCTGGCAATTGTTTAGAAGCTGTTTTGCAACCACCACATCTCGCACTGCATCAAAAGTCTTGCCTTGCTCGGCCATCTGTACCCACCGATCCCAAAACTGAGCTGCCTAGTGGCATACTGTTTAGCTTTTTCATTGTCAAGGAGCTTACTGCGACAAAATTTCTCTCGATATTCTTCGGCAGTACAACGAGAATGGTGGAGCAAAGCCTTTTTCGAAGGCTTGTAGTTTAATGACTCCTCAGGCGACAAACAGCCAAGCACCTTTAATGCCTCACCATCCAGACATAGACTTCGGCCAGTGGCCCATTTCTCTGACCATTCCTGACTATCAGCAATGAGCTCATATCGTTTTAAATGAGCGCCCAAATGAAATCAGTTCTCTCTGTACACTGGAATAAAACTGTAAGGGTTTATGATTGATGTTCCCTTCGGCTCACACCCTCGAGTGCTCAACTCGGCAGAAGCTCCAGCTTCAATTATCTTAAGTCGTAACTACAGTACTATCTGCTGAAGCTCCTACCGCTGCTTGGTTGCTTCGCATTCTAGGACCCGTTGCTCATATGCTTTTAAATGTGAAGCATTTCTTAGCGAACATCTGCGACATTGACCATATCTATCTATCTATCTATCTATCTATCTATCTATCTATCTATCTATCTATCTATCTATCTATCTATCTATCTATCTATCTATCTATCTATCTATCTATCTATCTATCTATCTATCTATCTATCTATCTATCTATCTATCTATCTATCTATCTATCTATCTATCTATCTATCTATCTATCTATCTATCTATCTATCTATCTATCTATCCATCTATCTATCTATCTATCTATCTATCTATCTATCTGTCTGTCTGTCTGTCTGTCTGTCTGTCTGTCTGTCTGTCTGTCTGTCTGTCTGTCTGTCTGTCTGTCTGTCTGTCTGTCTGTCTGTCTGTCTGTCTGTCTGTCTGTCTGTCTGTCTGTCTGTCTATACGCCTACGACTTTTAGCTCTCCTGGCCGTTTCGATAATTTCATCGATACCAAACTTGGTATGGCTTACGATGACTGTATCAAAAATATAATTGACTAGTCACAACATGAAAATCATGATATGTATGTCATGAATTTCACGATTTACATTTCATGGTCCTGCAGTTCTTGCAGTAGTTTCGTTCACGTAGCATGTTGCAAAACTGGTATGTATGACATATATGCATGGCGCAAACAATTGACAGAAGCTAACATGAAAATCTCGACATGCGTGTCATGTAACAACATGACTACATGCTACGCTCACGATGCGCTCGCAGCCGTTTCGCAAGCGTCCCATATACCAAACTTTGTATTACGGTATGTGAACGGATGACGATGGTATGTAACTGGTGCAAACATGATAATCATGAGATCCGTGTCTTGTAACATCATGACTACATGCCACACTCATGATGCGCCGGCGGCCGTTTCGCTAGCTTCACTTATACCAAATTTGGTAAAATAGGACGTGAATGAATCGCAAAGGTATGATACTGGTGCAAACATGGTAAACATGATATTCGTGTCGTGTAACAACATGACTACATGCTACGCTCATGATGCACTTGCGGCGTTTCACTCGCTTCACATGCACCAATTTCGGTATTACGCGAAGCGAACGGACGACATTGGTAAATGACACATCCAAACTTGATAATCGCGAAATGAGTGTCACGTAACAACATGACTACATGCCACACTCATGATGCACTCGCACCCGTTTCGCTTGTTTCAAATTTGGTATTACGGGACGCCAATAGATGACGTAGGTATGTGACTGGTGCAAACATAATATTCATGAGATGACTGTCCTGTAAGAACATGAATACATACCACACTCAAGGCACCAATATATTTTGATGTGACGCAGTGCCCGTGCTCGCCGGTGGTCATTTCGTCGCGTCACGCCGGCGTTGCCGGTCCTGCTTTATGCCTAGTTTACACTGAAACATCCGTTTTCTACGGCGACCGAAATTCCCCTGCCGCCGAAACACAGCGTCGTTCGCACTGTACGCACCCCTCGCCGCCGAATATGTCATCTGCTACGGGGCGAACGCAGGATGGATGCGCTGTCACCCGGTTGTTGTCGCGGCTCGCAAACGCTACTACGCTATCCAATGGTGTATACTTCGACGATTCTCGTACGCAAGAAGCAAGAAAAGTCAGTACTGCTTACTTTGCTGGCAAGTGGCTGTCTTGTAATGCACGAAGAGCAGAAAAACCACCGACGCCAGTGGCGTTGGTGGGTTCGTTTTGCTCTGCAAGACCCTAACAAGCTCGGTCACGCCAACAGCAAGCTCGGTCACCTCTTTCACGAAATACGGAGGCGAAGTACGCACAGAGTAGGTTAAACTCCTGTTGGTTTCAACATTCAGTTACGTGCGCTGCGGCATAACAAGTGAGTAGGGCTTGGCCGCCATTTTTCAAAATTCCTCGACTAGCGCTCCTATTGGTACGCGGTGACCGATTCGGCGACAGACGCCGCAAAAATCGGTCCGAGAGCAATCGGCCTGGAGAAGGCCCTTTCGGCGGATTTCACCGCCGCCGAACCGTATTCGGAGCACTTTCGGCGGCCGGAATGCTCAGTGTGAATGCGGCCTTATACCTGCAGGTGCACGGCGCGCTGCGTTGCTTTGACCTATGCGTGTTTCAGTGCATCCGGCGTCCCTCCGTTACGAAAAGAGGGAGACGCAGTGTCGTCTGGGTAACGCATCGGCGCGAAATTCAGCATGTCGCATTTCGCGCTGGTTGCCATCGGGCCGCGCCAACAGACGCTGATCGCGCCTGGCGTCAGACTATAGAGTGTTCGTGTTTTGCTAATGCAACGTCACTGTACCCAGCGTGCGCATGCGTCAACGCTACATAGAGTATATTGGGTCCTTCATGATGCGCTCGAGGCCGTTTTGCTAGCTCCACATATACAAATTTGGTGGTACGAGACGTCAATGCATGACGAAATTTATGACAGGTTCAAGCATGGTAATTCTGACACATGTGTCATGTAGGAACATGACATCATACCACGCTCATAGCGTACTCACTGCCGTTTCGCAAGCTCTACATGTACTAAATTTGGTATCACGTGACATGAATAGATGACGAAGGTTAATTACACCTGCAAACATGGTAATCATCACATGGATGTCATGTACGGTATCATTTTCCTCCACCTCGTAACGTTGTGCTCATTTTGAAATGACATATCAACATTTCTCATTCGTGCTTCGCATATCGTCAATTCCCACTGTACTTGGGATTTGCCATTTTCGTAGCCTCCTCCTGAGTTTTTTTGGATTGATCATGTACAAATTTCTTCGGTTCCGCGCTTTGCAACCTCAAGCGCCCGCCCAACGCTATCAATTCTGCTGTACTCATAGCGACGACTATTTAGTGTAAATGAAGCAAATGGCTTGGTCCTATCCCGTCCTTTCATAGAAGACGCCAATCGTCATGCAAGTTTTGGAGTTGAGTAAATCGTTGAACTAGAGGCAAGGCCTCCGACCGGGGAAAAGAGGAATTCTTTTCCAAACACACAAAGCATAAATTTTTGACACCTGGAAGAAAAGAACAAGTAATCGCAAAACAAGCGCAGTTAACTTACGCGTTAAAAGTGCCGTGACCAGCGATGCCCTCGCTATGAAGTCCCGATGACCTTTCAAGAAAAACGTCATATGTCACCGATTTTGGCGATACCTGTGGTGGCTTGGCAGCGTAGTCGTTCGTGTGGTGACGTCGGCATGCGGTTTTGTTGACGGCGAGGACGTGAGCGGAACGGTTGAAGAGGACAGTTGGCGCAGACGTTGCAGTAGACTGCACCCTATAGGCGCAGCAGGCAGGCGACCTTCGTGCCCAGGTACTCAGCGTGGAGTCTGACGGCAGGCACCCCTGCTCGTCTGGACACAGGTAACCGGCAGAAGTGTCAGTGGCTTGGACCAGCTGTTCGCACTCTTCGTGATTTTGACGCTGTTGGGCCTCTCGTACTCGACTGCGTAAGTCGACAGCACAAACTCTGGCACTAGCGTCGTGTTGCGCTTGGTTCTGCGGGGCTCACTGCTCGCGTTTCAGCGCGCCGTCGTCTTGCTCTTCTCCGTCTTCGTGCCGAATTGTGCTGTTTTTTTTAATTTTTTCGTCCACTCACCACATGCTGTGCTCCACCAACGTCGTCCTTCTTTTTGTTCTCCCCGTGTCTGCAGTGTGGTGCCAGTGTCTCATTGCATCACCATTTTTGCACCACCACAGCACCGCACCGCAAACACCACACTGACAACACCACACTCTTGCACTACACTCATCATATACTCAAATCCGGCCCTTATGCACCGACGGAAAATACTCGAACCTGGATTATTAGGAATGGCGTCAGTACAACTCTTGAACGTACCCTCAAAAGTGCTCACTACAAGTGGACGAGGCATGATGGCAGACAACATCGCTACGCAATGAACACGTCAACCACCAACCATGAACCTATGCTAGATTGGAAGCCCCAAGAATTCTTGAACACCTAATGCCACTCTCTCCAGCTCAACATTTCTAACCGAAATCTCGACCTCCCAGACAGCAAAAGATTGTTCCGATGACCTGCCGTTCCTCGCTATGACGTGAAACAGGGGCATATACACAGACCCAACTTGTCTGTACGTGGTTAAAACGCTCTTGATTCCAGGTTTATTGGCTCCGACATTCTAAAACAATATCGAGTAAAACGGGCGTCTTTTTGTCCCACAACAATAATCGCCATCAGGCTTGCGTGTGCTTCCTTTTTTGAAAACTCGGCGCTGGCCACTTTCCTATTGAGAATGCAATGTAACCCTGATAATGGGCATGTCAACGTGACGGGAATGTACCGGGTGCGGGGCGATAGCGTAAAGATGGAACGCAATATAGATGACGATTATTGTTGGGGGGCAAAAAGACACCCTTTTTACTCGCTCTTCTTTTAGAGTGGACTCACGTAACACCTTGCTGTATTAAGTTCACCACATTTATCGTTGCTGGGAATGTGTTGAAATAACGGAGACAGAGGACACTGGTAAGGGTGCATGCAGATGGTGTTGGCGCAGAGGTTGTAGAAGATTGCACCTTTTAAGCACAGCAGGCCGGTGACCCTCGTGTCCACGTACTCAGCGTGGAGTAATAATTCAGCAATAGCCTGCGTGGTCATTTTTGACCACCTTTTACTTCTGAGCCGTCTGTTATATTCCCGTGGACATGTCAGTGAAAGTGGCAGTTAATGAAAGATATGAAAGACATATATACCAGTAAAACAGGTATGTAAACTTAGATGTCATTTAATTAATTTAGCATTCAAACCGTGTTAAAATTAAGCTCTAAACTGTTTCTCTAACGACACTGAGTATATTGTAGAAAAAATTGTACTTAGTTTCTGCTATCTTTCTACATGCAATAAGTCGATGTAGCCAGGTTTGTTTCACTTACAGTGAGGCTTAAAAACTGGTTAGATGAATGACGATCAATGTGCTTTCCTGTGTAATTCCTGTCAGACTTCGCTCCGGTGTTCCTCATTTTATATCGCCTTTGTTAATCTCCAATGCTGTGCTTTGCTGCAAATAATTTTTTTGACACAGAAAGTGTCATAACTAGCTGTTTACTTACTTTGTTTGCTTCTATTGTGGCTTCGATTAAGTGAACTGCTGCACTATATCCTGCATTGACTTACTGTCAACAACAAATTTACTTCACTAAAGATCCCAGGGGTCCGAATAGCATTGTTGCAGTGTGCTGAGGTTAACTAAAAAAAGAGCTAATCGGGCAGCAGATACATAACAATTACGGCAACAGTGAAGCAGAAAAGAGTTCGTGCTAGTGGGTTTTCATTTAAACGAATTCGGGAATAAGTTCTACATGCGAATATCTGTAGGTGCAGTAAGATTTCTGGTTTTCAGACTGGCACAACAAAGACCACAAGAAGACCAATGAGTCAAGCGAGCAAATGCTTCCAGAGTAGTCTTGTGATGATGCTTAGGAAGTGAATGGAACTAATTTGATTGATATGTGGGGTTTAACGTCACGAAACCACCACATGATAATGAGAGACGCCGTAGTGGAGGGCTCCGGAAATTTCGACCACCTAGGGTTCTTTAACGTGCACCCAACTCTGAGCACACGGGCCTACAACATTTCCGCCTCCATCGGAAATGCAGCCGCCGCAACCGGGATGAATGGAACTCATGGAGATGTTATATTCAAAATGAAGAACACTCATGTATCAGCTTTGCTTCAATTACACTGCAGGATAAACAAATTTTTTACCATTGTAGACAACTTGTGTTTGATTTTTGTTGGTTTTGCTTGTCATTTTTTACGTGTAGACATGTGGATGTATATATCTGTTCTGTAATTCTGATTAAACGTCACTGTGAGTAGGCATCAGTGTTTGTGTGGCTGATTGGTTTTTTTAACATTCTTTGACGCATTGCTTTAATATAATGAATCGATACAAACCTAATTAGTCAGCCCTACTCAAGCTTTCTGGCTCCTATAGTTGTATTACTAAACCTAATCAGAGTTACAACAAAGCGTACCTCTCAAAATGTTTGGAGGGCTGTTTGACATATAGCAGGGTTCACAGTATTCATAACATTGGTTAGATGCACACTGTTTTTTGCTGTTCAGGGGCACATGCATTGTCATATTCTGTCATTTTCGCAAACGTGGTTTTACCTTTAGTGCTATTATGAGGTGAATGAGTTGGGAAAAACATTTAAGCACGACTTACGAACTTAAAACCACGAGCTTGTCGATGTACAATATAGTTACATGACATCGACAACGAAAAAGCATCATAGACGACGAAGACGATGAATGCGACCGTGCTCTGGTTGTTGTTGTTGGACCGCCATCTTGGCTGCAGCTGCCTCGGACTCTCCCTGTATGTTTTGTAAATATCTTTATTTCATTCATTCTCTCACCCCCGTGACATTTGGTGGTGGTGCGGGGTACAACACGACATAACGGAGCTCCGCAGTGACCGACGTTTGGATTTTCCCACCATGGCAAACCAGGGACCCGCTCCCGCGGAGGCGATCACAACAACAACTGTTGTCCTTCAGCAGCTAAATGATCCTGGCGCGTTCTGTGGCACGGATGATGTCGACATCTAAGAATGGTTGCCGTTGTACGAACGTACAAGTAAGAACTACCGCTGGGATAAAACTCTTATGTTAGCCAATATCCTGTTCTACTTGAAAGGAACAGCAGAAGTGTGGTTCGAGAACCACGAAGATGAAATTGGAAGCTGGGATGCGTGCAAAGAAAAGATGCGCGCCTTTTCGGCAAGTCTGTGGGTAGAAAGGCAGCGGCCAAGAAGGAGTTGGCATCTCGTGCGCAAACGTTGTCTCAAAACGAGCGCTCCCATACTTCAGCAGGAAGGTTACGGCTCTATGTATGACGACCCCCCTTTACGACCTTGTCATCGGAAACATCGACGGGGCGCGAGGACCGAATGATCCGGAATGTTTGGGAGAAGACCTTAAGATGGAGCCCCCGCCGACACAGAGACCGCAAGATACAGTGGAGAACAATCCCGCAAAGGATTTCACTTGAGCCCAAGGTGAAGCCTGGGCGCAAGAGACAGTGAATGAGAACATCATCGTATCGAATGAGTTCACGTGCTGGGCAGCTGGGCGTACTTCGGCTCGACCTCAACTGACCGACAATGTAAAGATGACGGAGTCGGCCAGCCAGGCCAAATGTCGGGACATGAACAAGCGGGTGAATAACCGGACAGAATCGGTTGAGCGTCATGACCCGCTAGCAGTGTCGGAAGTGGCAACGATGGCTGAGACGCCGCCTCAGATACCGTCGTTGGGAGGGGCTCGCCGGAACAAAACGAGCAAAAACAATAAGAAGAGATCGAGAGAGCACCGCAAAAAAGGGCGCAAGCACCGCTCGAAATGCACCGGATAGGTGTCGAAGTCGATTTGGAATGTGTTTGACAGTGCTATATGTTAAGTTAATGTGATTGTTTTCCTGTGCCACAACTGTATGTCGAGTGAGTCAAAACGTTTTTTACGGTGATGTGATGTATAGTATTGATGTGAGTATACTTATTGTTGTAATGAGAGAACTTTGTACATATGTATTGTCTGGAATATGTGATGGTGTGTTGTACTCATGCACCTGTGGTTATATTTCATGTGTTGTGAGATTGAATTGCAATGCACATTTGTATTGAGTAATCTACTGTGAATGTGACGTACCATGAGCAACGGACTATGTTACAGTCTTTAAGTGTGTGGTGACTGTTCGCGCTCGTTTGTGTGGTTTTGAATATTATGAGATAATATTCCTGATGTGGGGGGCAGTGTCACAAAACGAGCGCTCAAAAAGGGCGCGCCGCCCAATTCTCGCGACGAAGCGCCAGAGTGACGCCGCGAGGTAAGCCATAAAAAAAAGAAAAGAAACACCCAACGACTCCCCTGGCGCGCGCCTCTCCTCTCGGAAGCGTGGATTCACCGACAGGCCTCCTCGTGTCGGCGGCCGAGTAGGCCCAAGAAGATTCTAGATGGAAAGGGGCGTGGTGATGCCGGGTTGAGTCATCCGTCGCGGACGACCTTCGAACCGTCTCGCCCTCTCCCCAGCCTTCGCTGCGCATCGCGTCGACGAAATGATGAGAACTTTCTGGAATCTCGCGCGGAAGGTATTTAATCGAGCAGCCGAGACGAGAGATCAGTAGAAGACGGAAGTTAGCGCCAGAGCGCGTAGGGATTCCACCGTGTAGTCGGCGAAGGTTTCGTCCGTAGAGACAAAGCAGGAGACGAAGATGATTTCCACCTGAGGGGTAACGACTCGAGCTACAGTCAAGAGTGTGTGTTTACCGCTATCGAGCGAAGACGCGTGGCAACAGCTGCGTGTGTGAAGCCGACGTGTTTCCGGCGAAGAAGTTGAAGCTTGGAGAGTGGCCAATTGAAGACGTGAGGTTTCCTGGAAGAGAAACTTCGGCGAGGTTTCCTGGAAGAGAAACTTCGGGGGCAACGGAACGACAACAACGCTGGACTTTGAGTGAGTGATTCTTGGAAGAGTATCATCCAGACTTTTGTTCCAAGAACTTTGGACTGAATAGGTTTTCTATCTCTTTAGTCTTTAAGTGTCTTGGTTGTTCAATGCATGCGACTGCATTGTAGTGTGTATTGTTGTCTGCGTCCGTTGTTTCGAGTGTGGCTGATTGTACTGTGTAGTACGTTGTTTGATTGGTGACATACTGTACTCAACTATTGTGGAGTGTACATACTTGTGTATTGTTTTCGATCTGCCATTATTGAGAATATGATTTTGTTTGTTTATCAACTCTCGTCTTTGACTTAATCTTTGGGCCACAGCCGGCGTCCGCTGGCGCGCCAAAAAGGACCACTTCTAAATTGTCCACGCTTTCGTGGTGCGGTTTGGGGGGCCGATATTTCGGCCCTTGGAATTAGCCCGTCGATCGCCTCCCTAATTAACGGGACCTGTGACAAACGTCATCAGAGTCCTACGTGACTTACATACAGGACGTGCTTGCCCTTTGCCGAAAAGCAGACAACGGTATGGAAGAAACCGAAAAAGTAGCTCACATATTGAAAGGCATATCAGATGATGCATTCAACCTTCTCATATGCAAAGACCGCAACACGGTCGATGCCACCATGAAGGAGTGCCAGCATTTTCAGGCCACAAAATTCGACGTATCACCCATAACTTCACTCGACTACCAAACACAGCAGCAACCCGGTCGTGCGAAGACGGGCCGGCACTACAGACACCGTTAACTGCAGAGCACGTGACCAAGATCGTCAGACGTGAACTTGAAGCTCTGTCTTCTGCATCCACGTGCTCCCATGCCTGTGACTCTAGCCCTCAAATGATGCCACTGGTACATGCCATTTTGCGACAAGAGATTTCCAATGCTGAACTGACCTCTGAGTGCACTACAGCTCCCTCTCAGCCGATCGACCGTCGTCGACCCCTTGTTTCGTACGCCCAACGCCAAAGCCTTCCAGTGCGCCCTCGCATACCAGCCGAGTGGAGGACTGCTGACGATCGCCCGATTTGTTTCAACTGCCACCGTATCGGACACGTGGCCCACCATTGTAACACTTGGTGGTATTGCCATCAGGCATCCTATGGGTACACCCATCGGCCAGAGATGGATCATGGACGCTTTCAAACTTACAGGAACTCACCTAAGGTCCCCAGTGAAGACGTTCCTTCTATGCCGCCTTATCGTCGTCGCTCTCAATCTCCGCATGCTCACCAGTCCCATTCACCGTTCACCGCTCTCCCGTCGCCCGTCGTCTCACTCGCCCCAATTTCACCGACCAACGTCGCCGACTGACCACCTACCGTGGGAAAACTAGATGATGCAACTCCCGGAGGTGATGCTGCATCGACCACTTTTCGGCCAAATCTTCTGATCATGCTGCCGACTCGACGCAATCTTATTGACGTTGAAGTAGATGACACACCCGTTGTTGAATTTGTGGACACAGGGGCTCACTTATCAGTGATAAATTCAGAACTTCGTTGCCGCCTTAGGAAAGTTTTAACGCCACCCACAGTACCAGTCATCCAGGTCGCCGATGGTGGCACGTTTTCCGTGCTTGGAATGTGCTCCGCGCGTATAAGTGTGGATGATCGCTCCACGACAGTGCTATTTTCTGTGCTCGAGAAATGTTCCCATGAACTTATCCTCAGCATGGACTTTTTATCCGTTCATTCCCCTCTTATTCATTGTGGAACCGGCATGCTTCAACTCTATTCACCGTGTTACCATGACGACAAAACACCAGCTCAACCGCGTCTGTGTTCTGCTGATCACGTTCGCCTAGCACCTCAAGCCGTTACTTACGTGAACCTGAGATCTGTTCCTCCTGTTCCCGATGGTGACTACATGTTGACACTTATTTCTGACGTTCTGCTGGCCGAAAATGTTGCCGTGCCTCACACACTTTTGAAAGTCACGAGAAATACAGCATCTCTTTTGATTCTGAACCTCCACTGGTGCGCTCAAGTAATCCCAGATGATATGACTTTGGCAAAAGTTTCACCTATAGATGCTGCCATTTCGGCGTTCGTTGCCGAATCTTCTTCCTCCTCTGCTCCGTTCTCATCCTCGAAGAGCGCAGCGGATGCCACCATCAACAAGGTGATCGCCCCGAGCCTTCTTACAGCACAGACAGCTGATATCCGGCACCTGCTGAAATCCTACCATAGCATCTTTGATTTTGATGACCGCCCTTTCGGTCAGACATTCTTTGTGACTCACAGGAGAAACACTGAAGATGCCAGCCCCATCCGACGACGTCCTTATTGCGTGTCTAATGCTGAGCGACAAGTTATCCAGCACGAAGTTGAATAAATGCTCACAAAAGACGTCATCGAACGTTCCTGCAGTCCACGGGCATCGCCGGTCGTGCTAGTAAAGAAGAAGGATGGCAGCTGGCGCTTCTGCGTAGACTACCGTCACTTCAACAAATTAACACGTAAGGACGTGTATCCACTACCGCGGATTGACGATGTTCTCGACTGCCTACATGGGCCTGCCTACTTTTTATCTTTCGACTTGCGATCAGGATACTGGCAGATTTCTGTCGATTATCGAGACCATGAGAAAACCGCATTCCTCACACTGGATGGACTTTTCCAGTTCAAGGTTATGCCATTCGGATTGTGTATTGCACCAACTACATTTGAAAGGATGATGGACTCTCTCCTGTGTTGATACAAATGGACCACGTGCCTGTGCTATCTCGATGACGTCATCGTATTTTCACCTACATTCGAAAGCCACCTTAGCTGATTAACGGCTTTCTTGAGGTTTTCCGGACAGCAAAACTTCAGCTCAACTCTTCTAATTGTCGCTTTGGCCGTCGGGAAATCACTGTGCTGGGCCACCTTGTCAATGCTCGAGGCGTGCAATCTGATCCTGACAAAATTTGAGTTGTCAAAGATTTTCCCATACCACGTTCTGCACAAGATGTACGGAGTTTTATCGGCCTTTGTTCCTACTTTCGACGTTTAATGATGAATATTGCTGACATTGCCCGACCACTTACAAGTTACAGAAGGACATGCCTTTTTATCGGGGTACTGACCAAGCAACTGCCTTCAACAGCCTTACAACATTACTTACTTCCCCACTCATCTTGGCCCATTTCGACACGTCAGCCCATACGGAATTTCGTACCGATGCCAGTGGACATGGAATAGGGGCTGTTCTCGCCCAACGATAACGAGAACAGGATCGCTGTATTGCTTATGCCAGTCGCCTCCTTTCTCTTTCGGAGAGCAAGTTTTTCAATATACAACGTGAGCGCCTCGCACTACTCTGGGCAGTCGGAAAATTTCGACCACGCTTGTTTGGCCGCACCTTTTCGGCAATTAGAGATCACCATGCCTTGTGCTGGTTGTAGTCTCTTAAAGATCCAACTGGACGACTTGGCCGTTGGTTTTTGAAACTACAAGAATACAGCTTCGACGTGGCATACAAATCTGGCCTAACGCACGGGATTGCCGACTGTCTATGCTGTCACCCCGTGGACCCACCTGACCTTTCAGCACATGATTTCGACCCTTGCGTCTTCATCATGTCGGATTTCACCGACATACACACGGAACAGCTCAGCGATGTCTACTTGCGGTCTATCATGCAGAGTCTACGTTTGCCCTACGTAGACCCGTTGCTACACTTGTTCGTTCTACGCGATGGCATTCTTTACCGACGCAACACCAGCGCCGAGCGACCGGAGCTACCACTCGTAGTTCCTGCGGTACTCCGTTCCGCTGTACTTCAATAGCTTCACGACGCCCCAACCGCGGGACATCTCGGGGTCACGCGCACGTCCGATCGCGTGCGGCAGAGATTCTTCTGGGCACGCCTTTACCGTTCTGTGCGCCGATACGTTGCTGCATGTGAGTCTTGCCAGCGCTCTAAACATTCCACCTTGCCACTAGCTGGTCTGCTCCAACCAATATACATACCCACCGTTCCCTTCTACCGCGTCGGTCTTGATCTCGTTGGACCATTTCCTACTTCTCTCACAAGTTGATAGCCGCAGCCACTGATTACGCTACAGGATACGCTATCACACGAGCGCTACCGAAAAGCTGTGCCACTGACGTTGCGGACTTCTTGCTTCATGATGTAATTCTTCACCATGGCGCTCCTCGATGGCTGCTGACTGATCGTGGTCGCTAATTCCTTTCAAATCTAGTAAGTGACATCGTTCGCTCGTATTTGATGCGTCACAAGCTCACTACGGCCTATCACCCACAAACAAATGGTCTTAGCAAGCACCTAAATCGAACATTGACAACAATGCTTTCCATGTACGTTTCCAAAGATCACCTTGATTGGGATCGTACTTTGCCTTATGTTACATTCGCGTACAATGCGTCACACCATGACACCGCTGGTTTCTCCCCCTTCTATTTATTGTTCGGCCGTCATCCAGCGTTACCCTTCGAGACTCTTCTCCCATCAACAACGCAAACGGTTACAGAGTACGCCCGGGATGCCACTGCTTGAGCTCAAGTGGCCCGCCAAATCGCACGGGAATTTCTTCTTGGCTCGCAGCTCTCTCAAAAGGCCCGCTACGATAGCCATCACAAAGTAGTTTCCTACTCTCCAGGTTCATTGGTCCTCCTCTGAACACTATGCCCCCACTTTGGCCTCTCTTCGAAGCTCCTGTCTCGCTACTTGGGGCCTTACAATATTTTACGCTGGCTTACCGAGGTCACATACGCGATTGCTCCATTGGACAGTCAGTCGTTGTCGTCCGCACCCGCTACTAACGTCGTCCACGTGACCCGCCTGAAAACATACATATCCGCATAGGACCCTACTCTTCTTTAGGCGCCGAGACGGCGCTGCAAGCGGCGGGGGGTTATATGTTACACGACATCGGCAACGAAAGAGCATCATGGACGACGAAGACGATGAAAGCAACCGTGCTCTGTTGTTGTTGCTGCTGGACCTCCATCTTGGCTGCAGCTGCCTCTGACTCACCCTTCATATTTTGTAAATATATTTATTTCATTCGTTCTTTCACCCCCGTGACAATATAAACAATGCTCAAGATACTGTATTTTATTCCAACTGATCAAAACTTCAGGTGTTTCGAATAGAGCCTGAACCTACTTTGAGTGCGATATGGTGGCAGGTGTCAAGCTCACAGCAAGCACGATGTTCTACTTTGTTTTTATTAGCACTTGAGCATAAGTACAAGGTAGCAGGACACTGAAATTAATTTCTCTTTCTTTATTTGTGGCACTCAAAAACTAGCACATTTGCAAACATATGCAAAACATAGTTTACCTAATTGTATGAAAACAATACAGCTGCCGCTCAATAATTTTTGTAGCCATGATAACTGAGGTGTCCCAAACTCAACGTTACAATTTTAGCCCCTCGATAAATATTTAGGAATATAATAAATGCGTAAAGCACAGAAAGAAATGTTTTACTTTATCCACACAAATGATGCTGGTAAAACTTTTATTTACTAATATGACTTGAAACCAGTTAACATGCAATTCTAATAACGACCTTGTGGGGACTGTGTATTGAGGTTATGTAAGTAGGATATTTTTGATGTTTCAGGCCATTTGTACACTGATGATATCTGCATAGGTAGTGAGTCATCTGTTCTGTTGTCATAAAACTTCAGTAGATGTTACTTGACTGAATGAATCAACTTTATTTAAAGTCTGGCAGTTTTCTCTGGGTGAGGTGGGTGAAGAGCGGCATAACCCCTGTCCCTTCCCAACTTTCGTCGATTATGATGGTGGTGCCTCAGGTGACCGCTGGAAGTCCTTGGACCCGGGTGGCATCTTCAGCTTGCGGAAGGCCCAAAGCTGGTCGGCCAGCTCGTCGCTGTGGATGCCACCTCCTAGCGGCAGCGCAGCTGTCGCTGCCGATACGCAACAGTCACCGCAGCCGCAGCGGAGGTCGGTCCCTGCCCCGCACGGTGGTAGCAGCAGCAATGGTCCTTCGAGTTCGTGCTTGCCTAACGTGCGTCCCGACGGGAGTGCAGCCGTGACGTTAACTCTATTGGCACACTCCCAAAGCATGTGCCACATTGTGTCCCTTTCCCCGCACGCCTTGCACGCGTCCGTCGGGTATATGTATGGATAACACAGGCGTTGGATCACCGCCCGGGGGTATGTACTTGTCTGTAATAACCTGAGAGTTACGGCGTGACTTTTCTTCAACTTGTTGTGAGGTGGTGGGTATTTGCTTCTGTTTAGCCTGCAATGTTGTGTAATGTCATTGAATGTGGTCAGGTGACCACCCCACGACCATTACGGTTGTTGCTGTTGTGTGAATAATGTCGTCGCCCCACTCTCGGAGGTAAAGGCGGCCACCGAATTGGCCGCATCTCAGTGAGTGAAATCTTGAGCTACGGTATAGGCCGCCTGGATGACTGCGAGCGGGACGCTGGTGTGTGCCGGGGTCACAGAAGGAAGACTGTCGCATTTCCAGTTTGGAGATACGAGGATGACGACGCTGATACCCTCGCTCTTCGAAGCTTGCCACTGTCCTTGTTGCCTTTACTGCATTGTATTGTCTGCGCTAAATGAAGGTTACAACAATTAGTGCATCTTAGTCGTTTCACTTAACCAATGACTCTAGCAAAGGAAGCCCAGTACTTCAATAGTTCAGTTTATTATTATGGGCACAGAATTGCGGCCGTATAAACAGTAGATTTAAGTGCGGCGATGGCGTAGGGGTCAGAGCATCCGCCTCGCATGCAAGAGGTCCGTGGTTCAAATCCCGGTGCCGCGCAGTTTCCAACCGGATTTAAAAAAAAATCCGCGTGTTGATAGAACTGCATTAAGAAGGCCTGGGGTGTGGCATCACCGGTAACCACCGCTGGGAATGCACTCCCTCACCAGAGAAGGATTGGCTACCCTGGTGCAGTATCTGGCCACTACCTTCCACATGCATACGTCAAATAACTCACGGCGCTCAGTCCCCAGCAGCTGTGAAGCAACTGACCATGGCGGCGGTAAGATCTGCAACGCAGCAGAGGGTGCTAAGAATCTCTGGATCCGGACAGGCCGCCATTGGAACCTGAACTTGGCAACGTTTAACGCTAGAACCTTATCTAGTGAGGGAAGTTTTGCTGTACTATTTGAGGAGCTAAAGGGTGTTAAATGGGATATAATAGGGCTCAGTGAGGTTAGGAGGACAGATGAGGTCTATACGGTGCTACAAAATGGGCACGTCCTTTGCTATCGGGGCTTGGCAGACAGAAGAGCACTGAGAGTGGGGTTCCTAATTGACAGAAACATAGCTGGCAACATAGAGGAATTCTATAGCATTAATGAAAGGGTGGTAGGTATCGTAATTAAACTGAATAAAAGATACAATATGAAGGTAGTACAGGCTTACGCGCCTACATCAAGCCATGATGACGCTTCAGTTGAAAGCTTCTATGAAGACGTGGAATCGGCAATGAGTAAAGTAAAAACACAGTATACTATAGTGATGGGCGACTTTAATGCAAAGGTAGGGAAGAAGCAGGCTGGAAACCAGGCAGTAGAAGAATATGGCATGGGCACTGAAAACGCCGGAGGAGAGCTACTAGTAGAATTCGCAGAACGCAATAATTTACGGATTTTGAATACCTTCTACTGAAAATGAGAAAACCGCAAGTGGACATGGAGGAGCCCTAATGGCGAAAATAAGAATGAAATAGACTTTATAATGACTGCACACCCAGGAATCGTGCTGGATGTGGAAGTGGTGGGCAAGGTACAATGCAGTGACCATAGAATGGTACGGTCTCAAATTCGCCTAGACTTGAAGAAGGAACAACAGAAGCTGATACGCAAGAAGCCAATCAATGAGCTGGCACTGAGAGGAAAAGTACGGGAATTCAGAGTCTCGCTTCAGAACAGGTACTCGGCTCTTATTGAGGAAACCAACCTTAGCGTAGATACAATGAATGATGATCTGACGAGTATCATTATGGAGTGTGCAGTGGAAGTTGGAGGCAGGGTAGCTAGACAGGACACTGGCAAGCTTTCCCAGGAAACGAATAACCTAATTAGGAAGCGTCAAATCATGAAAGTGTCAAGTACAACAGACAAAATAGAACTGGCAGAGCTTTCGAAGTTGAATAATAGACGTAAGGTGTGCGATGTAAGAAGGTATAACATGGAGAGAATTGAACACGCTCTGAAAAACAGAGGAAGCGTCAAAGCAGTGAAGAGGAAACTTGGGCTAGGCAAAAGTCGGATGTATGCACTAAGGGACAAAGAAGGCAAAATAACTACCAATATGGATAGGATAGCTAAAATAGCGGAGGAGTTTTACAGAGATATGTACAGTAGCCGAGACAACCACGACTTTAATACTACAAGAACTAGCAGTAACCCAGATGATACCCCACCAGTAATGATAGAAGAAGTCAGAAAAGCTTTGTAGAGCATGCAAAGAGGCAAAGCTGCTGGTGAGGATCAGGTAACATTAGATCTGCTGAAAGATAGAAGACAGATTGTGTTAGAAAAACTAGCCACCCTGTTTACGAGGTGTCTCCTGACGGGAAGAGTACCAGTCTTGGAAGAACGCTAACATCATCTTAATACATAAGAAAGGAGATGACAAGGACTTGAAGAATTACAGGCCGATCAGCTTGCTCTCTGTAGTATACAAGCTATTTACAAAGGTAATTGCTAACAGAGTAAAGAAAGCATTAGAATTCAATCAACCAAAGGAACAAGCAGGATTTTGAACAGGCTACTAAACAATTGACCATATTGACACTATCAATCAGGTAATAGAGAAATGCTCAGAGTATAAGCAACCACTATACATAGCCTTCATAGATTACGAGAAGGCGTTTGATTCAGTAGAAATATCAGCCGTCATGGAGACACTGCGGAATCAGGGCGTAAATGAAGCATATATAAACATTCTGGAAGAAATTTACAGGGTATCAACTACTACCATAGTGCTTCATAAAGAAAGCAACAGAATACCAATCAAGAAGGGTATAAGGTAGGGGGACACAATCTCCCCAATGCTATATACCGCGTGCTTACAGGAGGTTTTCAGAAGCCTAGAATGGGAACAGCTAGGGATAAGAGTTAATGGAGAATACCTTAGTAACCTGCGCTTTGCCGATGACATTGCATTGCTGAGTAACTCAGGGGACGAATTGCAACTCATGATTACGGAGTTAGACAAGGAGAGCAGAAAGGTGGGTCTTAAAATTAATCTGCAGAAAACAAAAGTAATGTACAACAACCTCGGAAAGGAGCAGCGCTTCTAGATAGGTAATAGTGCTCTTGAAGTTGTAAAACACTATGTATACTTAGGGCAGGTAAAAACCGCAGAGCCGAACCACGAGATTGAAGTAACTAGAAGAATAAGAATGGGGTGGAGCACATTCGGCAAGCACTCTCAAATTATGACAGGTAGATTGCCACTATCCCTCAAGAGGAAGGTATATAACAGCTGTATCTTGCCGGTACTTAGCTACGGAGCAGAAACCTGGAGACCTACAAAGAGGGTTCAGCTTAAATTGAGGACGACGCAGCGAGCAATGGAAAGAAAAATGGTAGGTGTAACCTAAAGAGACAAGAAGAGAGCAGAGTGGATTAGGGGACAAACGAGGGTTAAGGATATCGTAGTTGAAATAAAGAAAAGGAAATGGACATGGGCCAGGCATGTAGCGCGTAGACAGGATAACCGCTGGTCGTTAAGGGCAACTAACTGTATTCCCAGAGAAGGGAAGCGGGTTAGGGGGAGACAGAAGGTTAGGTGGGCAGATTAGATTAAGAAGTTTGCGGGTATAAATTGGCAGCAGCAAGCACAGGACCGGGTTAACTGGCGAAACATGGGAGAGGCCTTTGTGCTGCAGTGGACGTAGTCAGGCTGATGATGATGATGATGATGATGATAATGATGATGATGATTATCTGCGCCGCCAGACACGATAGGTGACCACGCGTGAAGCCACGGATGGCACCTTGCGAGTCGCTGATCACCACCACAGCCTCCGGTGCTGCGACCAGTGCAAGAGCAATCGCCGCTTCTTCGGCCGTCTCTGTGTGTTCCGTACGCACTGTTGCGCTCGCAATGCTTTTGCCCATGCGATTCACAACGGGGATCATGTGAGCATGACTTCCTTTTGGTATCACGGAGAAAGATTTTTAAAGGTGGCAGCATGACGCAGATATGAGATGATAAGCCCGTAGCAATTTATTGTATATGCATGCACAGTAAAGTTCTCTGCTAACATATGTGCCTTCTAATGCGCTGTCACAGAGCTGTAGGTTGAAAGTTCTTCATGATGTCACGTAGACTAGATGCGTAGTTACTGTCAAGAATATGGTCACCGCGTGGATCACATTGAAAGGGCATGGCCACTGCGCAGACCTACAATCATGCCTAAAATGAGTTTACAGTGTTGCAATTAATGTCCGTCTTGAATGTCATGCATATACGCTCTATTCCATTGCTAATTGGGAGGTTGGCCACGGGGAATAACATTGGTTCATATTGGCTTTCACTGTCAGTTGGAACTGAGGGCGGCACGAGTGATGCAGCCAGCAGCTGCAAAGGTAGGAGCAACAGTGCCTAACCTGTAATGCCCGGAGTCAGAATGTATTCCACCCAACACCCAACACGCGAATCTACTGATAGAAACCAGCTCCTTCATTTTCAGAGCAGTGATGTGCGATATGGTAAGACAGGTATACCTTATAGTCAGACTCACCGTTTTAAGGAATTGTGTTCCGATCGCGAGCGATCTAACTGCGAGCAACTTAAAAGCGCTCTCATTAAACGACGGTATCCAGCGGAATTGGTCGATGACGCTATAGACCGAGCAGACCAAATGAATAGAGCCGACATTCTTAGCGCAAACAGTTTGCCTGAACAACGTGCTGGCACTAATCACGTATTAACTTACTCGGCATCAGTGCCAAAGGCTCTTTCTATACTCAAACGCCCCCACAACATCCTTACCCAAAGTGTGTATTGGAAAAATATCTTTCCTGAACCACCTCGCGTAGTCTACCGGCGCTCTAAGAATCTGCGCGATATGCTAACACCGTCAAAATTAAATGAACCCACAACATCTCGCTGTGCACCTTGCAACAAACGACGCTGCAAAGTTTGCCTACATATGCAAACCACCCAGGAAGCCGTTGGTACGTCGTCTGATTTCACCCTTAAAATTCACGGCCACTTTAATTGCGATAGCTCTGAGGTCATTTACATGCTCGAGTGCGCCGTCTGCCAAGAACAGTATATTGGCCATACAGAAACATCGTTCCGAATACGCTTCAAGAACCACAAATCGCATACAAATACGCAACCTAACCTCCCGCTCTCAAAACACATTCACTTACCAGGGCACTCGTTCGAAAAAATTAGGGTCCTATACTTGAATCGGGCTTTCATTCTCACCATGATCGGGGAATTCGCGAATAGTACCTCATCTACAAATTCAACACCGTGTCATCAGGCATAAACGAAAGTACAGGCACGCTTTCTAGTGTGCCCACCAAGCATTATCAGCCTTAACTCATGGCCCTTAGCGTGATCGGTTAAGCTAGTTGGATACCGTCTCTAATGCTTCTGTTATTGTGTATATTTGTGTATCCAATGTTTAGAGTCACTTGAGTTTATTATTCGCCGCCGCTATCACGAATGTGGATGCGAGACTATTTTAACGCGCACGCGCAATAAAAGCATCAACTACTCATCTTATTCATATCAAAATGACTGAGCTGTGTATATGACACGCAATGTGACTAATATCACGTGGTTTTTGATATTTTGATATCCATGTTTTATTTTTGTTTTATCATTATCTATCTCCGGTTCTTATAGAGTTATGCTGTGTGCACGTAGAAGTAATTTCTGTTTTTTGGTGTTGTACATTTTTACATATGTATATATATTTATGTTTTTGCATGATAACTAACTGTACCGTCATGAACACTTCACGCTATAAATCGTCTAATCCCTGATGTACGTCGCCGATCTTTATTATCCCATGTGAATCGTATATATAAGCAAGCGCGTTCACATCTACTTGTTACTTTGACAAAGGCTGGTCCACCAGCCGAAACGTCGTGAGAATATACCGTGCAAAACCAGCGTGCGTCGTACTCTATTTTCTCTTATTCTACCGGGGCCAGCGTTACTTCCCTGCTGCCACTATATATATATATATATATATATATATGTATATATATATATATATATCACGTCACATATATATATATATATATATATATATATATATATATATATATATATATATATATATATATATATATATATATATATATACGTGACGTGTCAAGTGATGGTTAGGAGAAGTAGAGAAGGAAGAAGTGAGATAGAATAAACATGGAGTTTGAGCCGGACCACGTCGCCAATACATCGTAGCCTCACACGAGTCGACAGGATGAAGACCTCCCAGCCACTTCATCAGTGTCTCATCATCGACGCAGTTCTCCACAAGACGCCCTGACCATACATCGACTACAGAATCATCTCCTGGCCGCACACAGCAACCAGTTACCATCTTCGAACGTCTCAGCAAGACGCAGGGACCGAACGTGGACCACGAAAGTACATCCCAACACTACACCAAGACCAGCATCATGACAGCACCATCAGACGACCTTGACATCCCCAAGTACACCGGATCAGCGGACGACGGACCCGTACAGGACTGGTTCAACCTTTTCGAGCTCCACGCCGCCGCTGCATCTTGGTCGGAACAGGAGATGGTTACGAACTTCAGCGACTACGTCACCAGTGAGGCATTTAAATTTTACCTAATTCACATATTCGAGAATGACGAGTCATGGCAAAAAATCAAAGAGAAGATGATTACCCGTTTTAGTGACTATGACCAAGACTTACTCATTGCCAACCATCTAGAGACAACTGCACACTATCGTCAATTTCCTAAGCAGTCCTCAAGCATTCGAAAGTCCAGCGCGAATTGACAAGTGCCTCAAGACGAAATGGCACAGGAGTTTACTTTCAGAAGACCATGCGTGTTTTGGGAAAAACCTAACCATCAAGCACGCCTTCCTTCTGCACGAAAGCCGGCATTTCGAAAGTCCTCACTCCAGCCTATGACGCGCGACGTTGCCCACCGACCTGATACTCTAAATTCTTCGTCTCGCATACGCGGTCCACCACGCGGTTTTCCATCACGCGGCTCTTCAAGCGCTCCTGACGCTCACCATTTGCCTCATAAGGAAACCATGTTCACGATAGACGAGTTCACACACCGAGAAAATACCCAGTCGAGAAATGCTGCTTTCGCACGGGCTCATGCATCACCGTCCGGTGCACACACCCTCGACAGTCCAAACAAAATAGAACGCTCAGATGCATCGAACGTAGCACGCTACCAGGCGCAAGGACCACTCGCAGTGAACAGCGAAAAAGAAGCCCCTGAAGAGCTTCCTGTCATTGCTACGGCACCGCAGAATTGCCAAAATCTGCAGTTCAAACCTAGTAATGCCATGTCACCTGTGGTGCCCACATGCAGAGCTCACCAATTCATGAATCGAACAAATTCAGAAGTGCATGATACATCAAACCTCGTGCACAGTTGTCTTTCGAAAGCGCCCTCAATGAACCCCGTCAACGAAGCCTCTGAAGAGCATGCTAGCAATGATGACGCATTGCCAACTATGCCCAACAAGCAAGACACCAGTTCACCATTCATCAGCTGTCTACAGGACGCGTCAAACACCGAACGAAATGAATGCCCCGTTCCGGAACGGGTGCCACTACAGCCATCTCCTGAGCTGCACCAGCAAAGCAAGCAAAACGAAGTTCACAAACTCAGAAAACAACAAGAGAGACTGCAACGAGGGCATCGGCGAATGCCAAATTCAATGGAAGCGCGTTCGCCAGTTGAAGAACATCGAAAAATAAGATCTCCAAACCAACAAGACGTCATACACTTTCGGACAAAGAAAAGTCGCCAGAAACGCTCCCAGCGCCTGCTACTCCGCCGACTGCAACACCACAGGAAGCACCGAGACAGACGCGGAAGCACTGCTTTCAAACCGCAAGCACTCAGGCACTCCATCACAGACTGTCGAGAAGCACGCAAGCAAGAAGCTTCGGAATTGCAGCATTCACGGCCAAAAATACAACCCCGACGACATCCGAGCTGCCGATGCAACAAGGCGTTTCAACCTTGCTCAGCCCGAACAAGAGTTCTAGCAGTACTGGCAGTATCCACGTGTATCCCGCTCTGTCCGGAACGCAACAGTCAGCCTCGCCCACCAGAGTTGTTATCGAGTTCACCGGACTGCTCCCTCGGGCTTGAAGATATAAAGAGACTGTGGAACTTCGTCGGGACATGATACGGCGAATTTGGACATTGTCTGTTTATTGGCTTCTTCAATTTTTTGTAGGTTATAAACGGTGCCATCTTTCGGGGGGGAGGGGGAATCGTGTGACATGTCAAGTGATGGTTAGGAGAAGTAGAGAAGGAAGAAGTGAGATAGAATAAACATGGAGTATGAGCCGGGCCACGTCTGCCATTCATCATAGCGTTACACACACACACACACACACACACATATATATATATATATATATATATATATGTGAAAGTAGATGCGCTTTCACATAACAACTGTTTATTGTGCCGACGTTTCGACAAGAACCCTGTCTTTTTCAAGGCATAATACTATTTACACATGTTCCGTGCCTTTTTATATCCTGTCAAGACAGGAGAGGAGGGGTCAATTGAGAGAGAGAGAGAGAGAGAGAGAGAAAAGAAGAAGAAACAGCGAAACCGGAGGGCAAACATTAAATAAAATGTAGAAAATCTAGGAGAAGAAGCAAGACCGACATGGCGTAATTAGAAAGGGGCAGCATTTCAACAGAGTAGGGCAGAGGTAGATGAGGAATGTCATCATTGTCAACAATACCTCCCCCGCACCCACACTTCCCCAAGTGGGCAGGGAGCCGCGGTTTTTTTATTTCACCTTTCCGTGTAGTCCGCTGGCGGCTCGTTCCTCTTTGAAGTGTATGACAAGTTAATGGGGAGGGCTTAAGCGCTTTAAGTGCATGCTGGTGGCATCGGGAGGAGCGAAAAAGCCGGTGAATGAGGCACCGCCATCGATATTCATTATATGCATTGGCTCCTTGTCAGTGAAGGAACAGAATGTGCGTTAAAGGATTAACGAAGGAAAAAAAAAGAAAAAAAAGAAGAAGAACAGGGGGGGGGGGGAGACTGTACCACTACGGGACAGTCACCACACAGTTGCGGCGCACTGGGAAGATATGCGCGGATGTAGGAAAAAGTTAACGAAACCACCTAGCTGTCAGCTCCTTGTCAGTGAAGGAACAGAATGTGCGTTGAAGCTTGACGAAGAAAAAAAAGAGAAAAGAAGGGAAAAAAAGCAAAAAAAAGGGGGGGGGGGTTCGTACGACTTCCGGGACCACTTATCTGTGCGTTCCGGCTGTGCTCAATGAGGCAAATCATTTCTATGTTGTCAGATGCATAGGCCAAAAGCTTTGTTAGCGGGTAATATTATTGTCGTAATGAAACCGGACTGATTAGAGAGAAGCGTTTGCGTCTTTTAGCGGTCGTAACGCAGACAGAGTGCCTGGGTGTTCATTTATTCGGTATTTTATCGTGTTAAATTTGTAGATAAAATAAGATTCCCGTTGTTCCCGTTCTCTGATTGTTCGAAAGTTGTTTTCTAGTAGTGTAACCCTGATGTCATCAAAGCTGTGGTCTTTTAATGTGCAGTGTTTTTAAAGTGGAAGGCCTGGAAGAGATCGTACATGTGCCCGATGGTTGTTGAATCTAATTCTAAACGGAGTGTCTGTCTGGCCTACGTATTGCTTGTTACATACCCCACATTCCAGGAGGTATATGACATTGTCTGAGTCACAGTCTAGTGCACCTCTTATACTGTGCTTAAAATCCGAGTGGGTGCTTTTCGCCACTGTCGTTGTCTGCATGTGTTTGCATACCCTGCATCTGCTTTTTCCGCAAGGGTGACACCCAATTTGAGGTTTCACACCTATCGTTGAATTTATTAAATGATCCTTTATATTTTTCGGCCTTCTGTATACAACACAAGGAGGAGAAGTGAAAATTTTGGATAGTCGCACGCTCTGTTCCAATATGTTAAAGTGTTTTCTTAGGACCTTGTTTATGTTCGGTGGGTTGCTCGTGAAAGTTAATAGCAAGTTTTTGTTGCGGTGTTGGTCGGCGTTTCTCTGGTGGTTGAGAAGAATCTGGCGGTCCAGATTTTCAGCTTTTTTGATGGCGTCATCGATGATAGCTGGCGGGTATTCTTGATTAAGGAGTACTTCGCGCATATGTGTGCTGTTTTTGTGGAAGTCCTCGGTGCGGGAGCAGATTCGTCGAAATCTGTGTGCTTGGGAATAGGGAATGCTGGTCTTGCAATGTCGCGGGTGGCAGCTTTTGAAGTGCAGGTATTGTTGCCTGTCTGTAGGTTTTCTGTATACGTTAGTTACCAACGCACCATCGGCAACTCGAATGAGTACATCAAGAAAGTTTATTTCAGTGTTAGAGTAGGTGTGTGTAAAATAAATGCTGGGATGTACCTGGTTGAATGCCTGTATGAATTTGAGGAGCTCGTTTTCCGAATGTGTCCAAATTATGAATATATCATCTAGGTACCGTTTATAGAGTAATGGTTTGATATTACTAGATGAAAGAAAATTGGACTCTATGTGGTGCATGAATATGTTGGCGTAGTTTGGGGCCATTCTTGTACCCATTGCCGTACCGCTGATTTGAAGATAGTACTAGTTGTTAAATTCAAAGCTGTTCAAATCGAGTACAAGTCTTGTGAAGATTTCAATTACTTTTTTGCTTGGATAAGCGACAGGGTTGTGTGTGCCATACGATTCAACAAGTGCCCTTACACCATCGTCATGTAGGATATTTGTGTAGAGTGAGCTAACATCCAATGTTACGAGAAATGCACCGTCTGGAATTTTTACGTCTGCTATTTCCCGAAGGAAGTGGTTTGTGTCACGCAAGAAGGACTCATGTGTGGGTGGTATGT